>NC_137902.1:46251555-46899055 GCF_963455335.1 Martes martes | reverse complement strand
TCTCTGCCTGCCTCTCTGCCTGCTTGTGATCTCTGTCTGTCAAATAAATAAATAAAATCTTAAAAAAAAAAAAAAAGACTGTAGGGGTGGGAGGTTCTCCCACTTTGAAGACCCAGTTTCCTTGAGAGGTGTTTCTGGTGCACCTGTTGTGATCTCTTTCAGTCCCTTCTAGTTTACAAACTTAGAGGCCATATAAATCCTTGCAGCCTTGCAGATTGACAGAAAACTGATGGTTACCAATAGGAATGTTTTTGATTTTGGAAGAGGAGACTTAGTTTCCTCTCCATCATTTTCTCTGTATAACTTAGTGTTTATTTTATTTAATTTCTTTTGTTTACCTCCCTAGGGAGTCCTTTGCAGTTTCCTTTGTAACCATGTCTTCTACTCACTCCTGTCAAGCCTTCTCACACTGGAAAACTCCACTATGACAACACACTGTAACAGAGAGTCCATTTATGCAATGCTTTATCCTGATTTTGTAGATTATGTCAATGTCAGTATCCTGTGTTTTTTTTTTTTCTCTTCCTAATAAAGAAGTAAATGTTTTATGTCTGCTTTAAGTCATTAGGTTTTTTGCATGTCCTAGGAGAAAACCAAATGATGTATGGGGTGGTAAGATACTGACCATTATCGGAAGAGCTACTGTACTGTTCTCTTCAGATAAAATACATTCTAGGTCAGACTTCCAGCTGCAGATTGAAAAATTCCCCCAAAGATGAATAAGGATTTAGCAGACAATGTGGTATGCCCGTTTGTCACGGGTGTTTTCTTTGGTTTACGCCGCATTGGGCTACAGGCTTCTTTTCCATCCGTGGTGCTCCTTTCCCCGACTTCACATGCTCTTTTGGAGAAAGGACTCTGGTTGGAAAGGAGGAGTGCTACTAATTGATTAGCTAAGGTAAGATATTAGAGGTCCTGATAACTTTGTCAGGGTGTTTCTTGGGGTTTCTCTGTAACTCCTGGGTTTGTAGTATCTCTCTATTTTCAAATTCCTCAGAGTCAACTCACAGAGCACATTGAAAATTAATTTGTTTTTTATTAACAGGAAAACCACAATTTGGGTGGCTCTATGTGCTTTGCAAAGAGTTTTTGTACCTCTTCTATTTCATATTTTCATAAACGTATCTGTCATTGTCACCATTTGGCAGGGAAAAGAACAGCCAAAGAGGTTAAGTGTTTTATCCAGGGGTGACTGTATGTCTTAGTTTATGCCTGTTTTCCTGGCGTTAGTCTCTCCTTCACTCTCATATGAGCCCAGACTTGGACAAGAAAGAAGTCACACTATTTCTCTGGGACTGGATCCCAAGCCTTCTAACTGCCGGTGTAGCTACCTAGGGAATGAGATACAGGTACTTCTGGTAGTTATTCTCCTGGCCTCTTCAATACTTG
Source organism: Martes martes (assembly GCF_963455335.1). Classification (NCBI taxonomy): domain Eukaryota; kingdom Metazoa; phylum Chordata; class Mammalia; order Carnivora; family Mustelidae; genus Martes; species Martes martes. The sequence goes on along the minus strand of NC_137902.1, from coordinate 46,897,666 downwards.
CCAAGACAGGAGAAGTCCTATGGTCATAATTTTTATTATTTTTTTATGGAAGATTTTGAGCTGATTTCATCCTGTTGCTCTTGTAATAACACATGTCTTGAGGAGGCAATTTTATAAGTGCACTAAAAAAAAAAAGACTGGTAATCTAGAGACTTAATATACATAATTCAATGTTGAGTTCATTAAGCTCAAAATAGCAAAAACATACAGTGATTTAATTTTATATGTTTTGCAAACTTTGTTTTTATTTATGCTACTACAGATTGGATTTGAGGCATTGAGAGGAGGAATAAGCAACATGTAACTTGTTCTGAAGAACGGGAATTAAGCTTATTAATTTTGTTCATTGCTTTTTCTCCAGCAACCAGCTCAGTGCCTGGTCTGGCATAGAGTAGGCACTCAATAAATATTTGTTAAATGATTGAATGAGTAAATGAATGCATAAACAATGCTTTTCTAGAGACTTAACAATACAAACTTATTTTGGGCATAGATTATTCACAATGAGATGCAGAAGAATTACTATGTAAATTAGATGACAACAAATGTGCACACTTGGAATTTAGTGAAATATTAGGTCTTGTAAATTTGAATGGTATCTGATATTAGAACCCCCTTGCTGGTAGAACTATGTCAATCTTTCCACCATAGTAATTTACAATGCTTTGAAAAATAGAAATGTGGAATTGTTCTTTTATGTTGGTGTAGTTGGGACATTTGAATAAATAACTCTTCAAATTGTCTATAAATGTTTATAATGCTTGTAAAATATGATATTTTCTTTGAAGTTTTGTATGGTCAGTTTTGTTTTTTGTTTTTTTTAAGAGCTCAAATAGCATGAAGAATATTTTCATTACAGTGTTCCTCTGGTATCACAGCCAAAGGGATCTGGAAAGAATAAGCTTGAATAATCATAAAACACTCCACAGTAAAATTATTTTGTTATTTCAGGAAGAGTGCTAGAGGTAATACTTTTAAATATTGACTCTAAAAGTAAAGAGGAAGTGAAATGTCTGGTCTGACATCACTTCATGTTTTCTCAACCCAGGCTAATTATATGTATGTGCTTATCTAAGAGTTTCTGCTTAAACAGTAAAAGGAATAAAGACATAAATGCCATAATGACCTTCTTTTACATTTTATTCTTTTCTTTCTCAATTGCCTCATGTCTTAATTAGAACCCAGGCATAATTTCATGAGCATGTGCTGTTGGAAATGAGCCCAATGATGGGACTGACAGTGGGTGTTTGTAGGGTCTTATCTCTGTGCTAACAGTGTGCTTAGAGTCTGTGCAACTGAACTTTTTCAAAAGCTTTCTAGAGTAGTTCCACTGCTGGTACGTGTGCCACTGGATGCTTTCCTGTCCTTTATTAGAAATATTGGCAAAAACTTTTCGCTGCTATCTCTTTCTGAAAGCACATGGATATGTGGATTCAGTAAATGGAGTCCCATGTTTTAATTTGAGTAACTTTGATGGAGAAATATGTGTTTTCTGAGGAAATTTATACTCATCGTTCTCTTGGTCAACTCCAGTGTCGTTTTGGGCTAAGTTCATGTTAGGAAGAATGGCAGGACTGAATTTGTAAGTAATCACCATGGCAACTTGGTATGGTATGCTGAGTAAATGGCCCCAAAATATGTCTGCATCCTAATCTCTGGAAGATGTGAATGTTACCTTATCTGGCAAAAGGAATTTGCAGATTGATTAAGTTAAAGTTAAATGTCATGGTGGGGAGATTATCCTGGATTATTTATTTGGGCCCGATATAATCATAATGGTCCTTATCAGAGGGATGCAGGAGGAGTGAGAGTCCCAGAAGAAGGCTGTGGTGATGGAAACCCAGACCAGGGCAGTGAACTTCGAAAGAGGAGTGAGGTGGCCACAAGCCAAGGAATATAGGAAGAGGGAGAGAAACATTCTCCTTAGAGCCTCCAGAAGCAACCAGGGCAACTGTACATTGACGCCAGTCCTGTCAGACCATGTGGGACTTTTGCCTTCCAGAAATGTAGAAGAATAAATCTGTGTTGTTTTCAGCCATTAGGTGAAGTTAATTAGATAGTGACAACAGGGAATTAATATACTCGGTTGGGACAGAGATGGTGTGTGAAGCAAAAGCAATGTCCTAGGCTAGAAAGATGTTGAGAAAACACTCTTTTCCATTGAATGACAAAACCCTGAGCACTTGGGGGTTGATTATTTTTTCTCTGCTTTCACTTAAGATTGAGAGCCCTTGGGGACTTTGAGAAGATCATTGTCACAGTAGCAGCTTCTTGATTTCTTAAAGGACAGCCACAGGTTGGCTCATTCATATGCATTATCTTCCATATCATCCTATTGTCCTCCTCCACTGGACATTGTTGCCCCTGTTTTCATTTTAAACTTTTAAAATTAAAGGTTATAAAAATAAAATAACTTGCCAAAGATTTTACAGCCACTAAGAGGCCACACATGGATTTCTAACCTTTCTTACACTTAAAAAATCTTTGAATGTCTTTTACAAAACAGCTGGTTTTCAAACTCTGTTAAGACAATTTATGCATTTTCTTCTGTGTAGATGGAAAGATCCATAGGAAGTGAGAGCCTGCTGTGATTACCTGTGCTATGGGTTTGTGTCCCCATACTCCCTGGCAGGCATCTGGGGCTAGTGGCTATGAGTGGCGTGAACAATTGATCCCAGTCCTGGAAGGTGAAGTTCTGCTACACACAGCTTGGGATACTCTACTTTTGGACTTTCTTTCTGAGAACTCAGACCAGGGTGGCAACCAACCCTGGTCTGGAGAGAAGAATCTTCCTGTCCTGATATAGATTGAGGGGCTAATGAATTATAGGCCAGCTCTGTAGGGAATGTTTAGAGAGGACTGTTTAAAACCCTAGATTCTGTTAATGGTCGTAAAAGACAAGAAGAGTTACTAACTCAAGGCCAGCATTTGTGAGATTTTTATAAATTATAAATGAGTTGGGTTCCACTGAGCAAAGTTTTACTTTATTGGTTTTCCTTCTTTTTATGTTCATAGAAGTATTCAACTATTTTAATTGTTCCAACACTTTTTAGAAACCATGTCACTGTATTTGTACAAAATGCTGATTACCGTCATGCATGGAATTTTATTAATAAGAATAAAATGTGTCATAAATTAAAAATGAAACAAAAACAAAACCCTAGATTCTGATTCTACACAGATTGGGATCAGGGAGAAGTACACTGTTAGTGTGAGGAGAGTTGTTCCAAGAAGTCTAATGGAGGAGTTGAGCTGAATTATTATGTAGCAACTGTTAAGAGCAAAAAAGACCTGGAAGGTCCTTTCACCCATATGGGCGCTGAGCCTGGGCGAGTTGCACCAAGTATCCTGAACTTTTTTGGTGGGTTTAGGCAGCTGGCATCTTGATTCCATACCACTGCTCTTCTCAAAGCCCCATGACTTGTGCCATGAGAAGATTTTGTCTAAGAAAAGATGAACATTTCCAGATGAGTAACGAGAACAGGAAGAAAAGGAATGTGGTCCAGGATGACCCCTATGCTTCTGAAGGACATATGGATTGGGTCTATTGGGAAGTCGTGGGAAATGAGGTGGGACAGACAGAGCAATGCTCTCCTTGCTAGAAGCATCGTGCTTTTGTTTATCATTGTCTGTGCACTTAAATGTCTCCAGCAAGGATATAGTCATTGCTTTATGCCTTACTTCTGGAAGGCTAGCATTGTCTTATACCTAGGTAGAGCTGTAAAACTGAAATGGTTTTAAATATAGAAAACTAATAATAACTGCTATAATTTATGAGGACCTGGCTGTATGTGGAAAATATCATATTCTGTCTTGCCCAGATATTACCTAATGAAATCCTCAAAATACCTCTGTGAGGTGTATTATTTTTTTAGAGGAAGAAATTGAAATTTATTCAATATTCAGGACAGCCTTTGTTTTTCAGATCATGTAACAGATCATTTGCTTAGAACGATGCAATAAACACCTGGCGAGGGTAAGATACGGACACAGGTTTCCCGTCTCTAAGTGCACTGCTTCCACTGCTACGTAAACTCAAACATGTTCAAAGGACAAAAGCAGAAAGGCAAATATGGACTATGGTTTTGGAGGACCTGGGCTGGAATGTCAGATATGCCATTCCCTAGGCACAGTCCTGGGCAAGCAGATTTACCTCCCTGAGTCCCAGTTTGCTAGAATTATTAAAATATAAATAAGTATGAGCACCTTGAACACTTGATTCCCATAAGGCATTTAAAGTGCCTGTCCTATCAAAAGTGCTTCATAAGCGTGAGCTCTTCAACCTCACTACCATCTTATTTTTATTTTTGTTAATATCTGAGGATAAATTTGAGTCTAATTCAAGAAGAAATAAATCCATTTAGGAATGACTCAGAAAAGGCCTGAGAAAAAGTTGTCTTATATTTATTAAGTCCTTTGGAATGATCTATTAAGTTTTAGTTGTCTCTTTCAACAGAAATGGGTTGGCTTGTATGTCCTTTAATAAATGGAATTGCATCACACCTAGATGTGAGGTAAAATGTTTATATTTCTCTTATCTTGTCCATTTCATTTCTGAAACACAATTTCTATAAATTTGGGGAAGATCTTCTTAGATATGAATTATCAATAATGGCAGCCCAAGATGAAAGAAACTTGTGTTGGTTAAACTCAGATTTGCCAAGTAGGTTGTGATTATAAAAATGTAGGAGCAATGTTTTATGTAAAATGATCCAACTGCTTTTGAAGTGTATTAAAAAATATACTTGCAGGGGAATTTTCAGGAAAACTAGTTAAGATTTCAAAAATGAATGTTTCTTCTCTTCTAAGAAAGTATGTTATTATAGCAACTGGAAATACGAAAAGGAAGGAAAGTGTGTGTGCATACAATGTGTCTATTAATCTAACAAATTCAATCTCATTAACTGGGATCTACAAGACGGTTTAGGGTTTATTCCTTTATAACTGTCCTCATTTTCTGCATGAGCTCCTCCCATCCTCCACTCCACTGGGTGGAAGGGAGGCATACAGGGAGGGAATAATTGTATTTAGTCCAAATTTATAATCTGTATTCTTTCCAATAATTTAAACTGCCTTTTAAAGAAAATTAGTCTCTGCTTGGATGACTCGGCAAATGATTATTCCCATGCTTTCCTTTTCCAAGATCACATCCAGTGGTATTTGTGGGGATGATTTAGATGATACAACTTTGTGTAGACAGAAGAAGTGGGTTCCTTGAGTCGACACAATGCTATTTGGATCACACTGGGTGACTATCATGGGATGACCAACTAGGATTGATCCTTTCGTGGTTACTTCAGGGCTGTAACTGGTTCCATCTGATTTTCTGAGATGTCATGAGTTACCTACTCTAGTCAACAGTTATGTTATTTACCTCTGGTTTCAAATTCCCCATATCTTGAGGAGTCTTTGCCTGAAGTCAGGTTTCTTTTGGTTTACCAACCCTTTTAGTACCTCTGTAGCCCCTCATGGATTCAGGGACAACCTGGGTCTCCTGCATGTGCATTCAGGCTGTAGGAAACCAGGAACACTGCCTCAGTCTCATCATCTGCTCATCCATGGGCTTAAACTGTGTTTGCATTGGCTGATGGGAAGGTCTCTCTCACAGTGTAAACTGGGTTGCTGCTGTCCAACATTTTGGACTTCCCCATACACACCTGGATACATTTAAATCACTGTCTTCCCACAGCCTCCACCATTTTCTCCCTTGGATGGTAGCAGAGGCAATGAGAGATGACTTCTCACAATTTCCTTCTCATGTCTGCCTCATCCTTATAGGATCTAACTGGGATCAAAAACAATTATTTTTTTCTCTTGGATTCTCTTCTTATCTAGTTTTGTACTCCCCAAGTCACTTTCTCCTTCTTCCTAAATCTAGACTTAAAACTCATTAATGACATATAGAGTACAAGGAATGAGAAATCCTTTAACTGAGAAGGGAACAGGAAGCATTTAAAAATACCTTACTTAATATGGTTTTTCCTCTCATTTCCCTCCTAGGAACAAAACTAATAAAAATGACGTGTCCCTGTATGATGCAAAACAGAACATTAATTTGCTTCATAAGTAAATCTAGAGAGATTTCACATTTCCAAATACTGAAAATGCTGATGCTTTTAGATAGAACCATATCTCACGTTATACCAAAAAAATAATAATAATAAAAAAAAGGATTCCCCATTGACCAATGAATTTCATGTAAAACACAGACCTAAAATGCTTATTTGTGTAATTTCTTGGTGGTAGTGGAATTTCTAAGTCTAAAATGAGAGGAGGAAAATATATCTTATATCTTACATGAGTTATTAATACATTTGACCACATAAAAATCCATATCCTGAAGCACCATTAAAATTTGAGACAAACTACACACTGGCAAAGTACTGTTATAAAATCTTTGGTGGAGTGTTATTGAAAAAAATCTTATATTGAGTCTTTTCCAATGAATAAAAGACTAAAACCCAGTGGAGAATTAGTAATAGTCACAATGAGGGAATTAACAAAAATATGATATACAAACACTCAATTTGTGAAATCTTGTTCACTCTCGCCAAGATTTAAACAAAATTTTATCCATTCCAAGATTTCTAAATGCCAATATGTCAAACAGGCTGGTGTTAACATTCTTTTTTTTTTTTTTTAAGATTATTTATTTATTTGACAGAGAGAGAGAGATCACAAGTAGGCAGAGAGGCAGGCAGAGAGAGAGGGAGAAGCAGGCTCCCCGCTGAGCAGAGAGCCTGATGTGGGGCTTGATCCCAGGACCCTGAGATCATGACCTGAGCCGAAGGCAGAGGCTTAACCCACTGAGCCACCCAGGTGCCCCTGGTGTTACAATTCTGTGCTGCAGATTGTAAACTTTACTGCCCAGCATCATGGCAATACGTGAACAATTGTCAAAAATGCTTATCACCTTTTCACCAATAATTCCACTTCTACACATTTTATCTAAGGAGATTATTTGAAATGTTGGAATCTTTGAAATATGAAAAATGTATTTTCACATTTCTATTCCTTACAGCGTTTAAAAATAACCCCAAACTTGAAGTACCCAAATTAGCAAATAAAGATTGATTAAATAGACAAGTATATTGGTATAATGAAATACCATGTAGGCATTAAAAATACTATGGAAATGCCAACATGTTAACAGTACATTGTTAAGTTGATGAAAATAGGTTATAAAAAAGATATGATATATTTGAAATACAAGGAGGGGGTGTGTGCACATGTGGTCCCCGTTGTGCATCTCCTATGTGACCAAATAGCTCCCTATTAACTCCCCTCCTGACCTGTGTTGAGAGAGTGTCTATGCATGTGAGCACCTGAGAGTCATATGGGAGCAGGGTCATATCAATTTTTTTTTTTTTTAATTTGTTTCACTGGCATTTCCCCTGTACCACCACTTCTAGTCGCCCCCTGTTCTCCCCTGGTCCACCCCAGTACCCCCAGCTCACAGCTCTGCCATTAGAAGGAGTGTGTATGAAGTGGGGCCTTCTGGGCTTTCTGGGCTCCCTCAACACCTGTGGGAAAGATGGAGAGGCTGCTCTCACCTTGATAAGCTTGAGCGCGCTGCCACCCTTGGTCGATTTACTTCAGCAGTCAGAGCTGGATCATCTCCTTAGCCATGATAGACACAAAAGAGAAGGAACCCAATGGTTCGGAGGCAGGTAATTACGTTGTTCTTTCATGCCCAGCGAAGACAAGGGCCAGGAAGTATTGCCTTGACAATGAGCGGTCTATAGGTTGAAGTGTCATTAAATGAACTTTGGTCTTTAAAACTACAGTGGATTTGAGGATCTTTAGGGAGAAATAAAAGACAGTATCTTGACCACAATATTTCTTTATTTAAAACAAAAGAAATTTAAAAATATGAAGCTATGGCATGAAAAAACCAATATAGAAATTATTCTGCATTTACTATTAGGAAAGTACTTTACAATGTTGACTTATGTTGGTTACCATCACTTCTTGTAGGCATTACTTTACTGACATCATGGTATAGAAATTCATGAATTGAGCAAATCCTGAAAGTTACAAAATCCTTAATAGAATTTTCTGTTTTGTTTTGTTTTGTTTTTGTCCACCTTCTATGTGACTGGTTTTAAGTCACAAATCAGTGTGTAATTTTAAGAAGGGCTATGCAATAGATAAGTTTAATCAGGAGAGCACTAGTGGTCCCTTATTTGGTGACTCTGGCCCATTCAATTTTTCAGGGGTAAGGGACATTTCAGTTTAAGGATATATTTGTTACGAGTACATAACTGTGTAATTATGTAAGTTTTGAGATAAATATGTGACTTCATATTGCTGTTACCAAAGTTCACCAGTACACAAGGTCGTATGATGAACAGTTTGCACTAATACCTCTATTCCCTTTCCATCGATACTACCCAGAGAAAGAGTAATGAAGCTCTGCTTCTTAATCTAAAAAAAAAAATTAAAAGGAAACCAGGTCATGGATTTGAATCTATTTCACAGAACTTCATAATTTTGGACAATTCTGTAAGATCTCAATTTCCTCGGTATTTCCTTAGTTGCTAAGTCAGAGGCTGAAAGAAGAATTGATGAGAACTTTTAGCTGACGTGGTCCATAATGTCTGCATTAAATTAGATGCCCCTTAAATTTGGAATATGTTTTCCAGTTACTGTTTTTGTTATTATTATTGACTGCGAAAATGATGAAACATAGCATCCTTGTATTATGGTTATGAATAGTTCAGTTCAGCGTTTTTCTTTTTAAGGACTTTATTTTTTTATTTGACCGAGAGAGAGAGAGAGAGAGAGATCGAGGGAGGGAGAGTACAAGCAGGGTAGCAGCAGAGGCAGAGGCAGAGGGAGAAGCAGTCTCCCTGTTGAGCAGGGAGTCTGATGCGAGACTCGATCCCCGGAACCTGAGATCATGACCTGAGCCAAAGGCAGCCGCTTAACTGACTGAGCCACCCAGGTGCCCTCAGTTCAGCTTTTTAATAAAAATGTTTGAGCATGGGCTAGGCATGCAGCATTCTTTATATGAGCTAGCTAGCTAGAGCATGCAATATACAGGGATGAGTGTGGCATGGTTTCTGTTCTAGAGAAACTTAAGACGATCTAGGGGACAGGACTTTAGAGATATTTTATTTCATGGTATAGATGAGGAAATGACTTGATTTCCTTAGTGAAATTGACCTGACATATACCTAAGCATGTGTTCTCCATTCTTGTTTGCCTATGAGAGGAGGGGCATTAGGGAATGGTCAAGAGTGACTGAATCACCAGCTTGGCCACAGACTGAAAAGTATTAATTCATCCATTAGTAACTTGGCAGAGGGAAAGCACCCTTACACTTTAAACCATTGCCTCTTTGGGGCGCCTGGGTGTCTCAGTGGGTTAAGCATCTGACTTCAGCTCACCTCATGAACTCAGGGTCCTGGGATGGAGCCCAGCCTGGGACTCCATGCTCAGTGAGGGGGTCTGTTTCTCTGTCTTGGTCTCTCCCTCTCCTGCTGCACCTCCTCCAACCCTACTGGTGCAAATGCTCTCTCTCTCTCTCAAATAAATAAATAAATACATCTTTAAATTATTGTTTCTTTGACTGTAGGAGAACATTTAATTTCTCTAAAATGGAAAAAAATACCATTCAATGTAGTATACTTTAAGCAGAAGAATGAAGAATGGTGTCCCAGACTTTTTGTTTTTCTTTAGAGGTAGATATGTTTCCCATCTCAAGTTTCTAGTCCGATCAGATACAGATGTATTGATTGTTATATTGATTTGTGCTCCCATCCAGGCTTATAGCCAGCATGCTACTCTCTGTCTTTTGGATGTGCCTCACTTAACCAGAAGAAGCAAACCTGTCACATCTGTGGGAGGAAGGGAAGGGGGGGTCCTGCTGGGGTTAAGGATCTGGTTCTGGAGATTCAAAGACTGGGCTGCAATTCTGGACCTATTGCTTACTTTCTATGAGATTTTCTTTTTAATATTTTATTTATCTGAGAGAGAGAGAGCACAAATGGGGAGAGGGGTAGAGGGAAAGAGACGAGCAGAGTACCCCTGAATGCAGAGCCAGATTCAGGGTTTGATCCCAGGACCCTGATATCATACCTGAGCCAAAGCCAGAATTTAACCGACTGAGCCACCCAAGGTGTCTCTGCTTCCTATGTGATCTTAATTAAATCATTGAATCTCTCTTAGCCAGTTATTCCTGGATACAATTAGATACAATAATAGTGTTGTTACGAGGATTATATGAGATACTGTTTGTCAAATACTTAACACATTATCTAGTGTTTTATAAGGGCTCAAAATGTTTTGTCTCATTATTGGTAATTTTAATGATGATCATTATAACAGTAAGAGACTATTGGTAAAATCCAAAAATAAGAAATCAAACAACCAAACTAAAAAATGGGCAAAAGAGTTGAAAAGATACCTCATCAAGCAAGGTATACACATGCTTATGTATTTACATAAGCAAAGAAGGTATACAAACGCTTATTCAAATAAGCATATGAAAAGATGATTAATGTCATATCAGGAAAATGCAAATTAAAACAAATACACCTCTTAGAATGGCCAAAATCTGGAACACTGACAGCACCAAATACTGACAAGGATGTGGAGCGATAGGAACTCTCATTCTTTGCTGCTAGGAATGCAAAATGGTACAGCCACTTTGGAAGAGTTTGGCAGTTTCTTCCAAAATTGCACATACTCTTCGATCCAGCAATCACATTCCTTGGTATTTTCCAAAAATAGAGGAAAATATGTCCACACAAAAACCTGCCCATGGATATTTATAGCGGCTTTATTCAGCTTGAAAGCAACCAAGAATCTTCAGTAGATGAATGGATAAACCAACTCTGGTACATACATAAAATGGAATACTAGTGGTAAAAAGAAGTGAGTTATCATGCCACAGAAAGCCATGGGGGAAAGTTAGATGCATATCACTAGGCAAAAGAAGGCAATGTCATGTCTATGCTCTGTAAGATTCCAAGTCTATGGCATTCTGGAAAAGGCTAAACTGTGAGGGCAGTAAAAAGGTCAGGCTGCAGGGGTTTGTGGGGAGGGAGAGAAGGATGAATCAGTGGCGCACAGATGATTTTTAGGGCAATGAAACTGTTCTGTATGATACTGTAATGGTGGGTAAATGTCACTTTTACATTTGTGAAAACCCACAGGATGTACAGCACAAGAAGTAAATCCTAGTGTCAACTCTGGGCTTTAGTAAGCTATAATAATAAAATAAAGAAAAAATAAGATGTTTGTTTCATCTGTTCTAATGAATGTACCTCCCTAATGCAAGATGTTAACATCAGTAGAAAGTGTGGGGGAGGGAGTGTATAAGAACTCTCTACTTTGCATTCAAGTCAGTTTTTCTGTAAACCTAAAAATGTTCTAAAGTAGAAAGTTAATTAAAAAAAAACAGGGGTGGAAAAGGAACTTTAAAAGATTATCAAAGACTGTGGTATCCAAAGTATCAAGAAGCAGACTGGCATCAGACTTCCTGAAAACAATGGCATAGTGCTTTCAGAATTGAGGGAATATGAATTCTAATGTAGAAATGTCTATCTGGTCAAACTGTCACCTGAATATGGGTAGACCAAAATCACCTTTAAACATGAGGAAAAAAAGATGATTGGTGCTATGACCAAGGTCTGTAAAGTATATGGGAAGGAGAATACATTGCTCCTTTGGGAGAGATTTAGGAAATGGTTGACAGAAGAGCCCTTGAATCTTAGAAATGAGTAGGAGACTGACAAATGGATAAGTATGGGAAATATGTACTGGGCAGAAAGAGTGGGAAGGAATCATGGCATCAAGAATAAAGCATTCTGGTACATTCTGGAAGCTACCAGCAGTTTCACGTGGCTGTGATGGAGAGTCGTAAAGGCGGATACAGGGTAGGATAAACTTAAGATGTCAAGTGCTCCCCTTATGAAAAGCTTGTATGTCACACCCAGCTTCTGAACTTTACCATGTAGACTGGGGGTTGGTGAGCCTTCTCTGTAAATGACCGGAGAGTAAATATTTTTGCATTTGTGAGCCATATGGGTTTGTGTATAACTACTCAACTCAGCTATTGGAGCAGGAAAACAGCCTTTGACAATAAGTAAATGGTTACGAGTGGCTTCACTCTTGTAAAATTGTGTTTACAAAACCAGGCAGAGGGATGGGTTTAACCAGCAGGTCATAGTTTGCCAACCACTGGCCATGGAGAGTTAAAAAAAATATGAGTTTTAATCAAGCGAATGGACATTATCCTATTCGAGTTTCAGAAAAATAATCTTGATGGTGGGGGAAAGAATACACCAGGCAATAGTAGGACTAGAGAGAGGAAGAATAGTTAAGAGACTCTGACAGTAATCTAGGCAAGATATGGAGAAGCCATGATCTGAGGCATTGACTATGGAAACTGTTGAAGAGAGGATGTAAAAGATGTAGAGAGTGCGGTTAATAAAATGGTCATGGGACTCTTAATCTCACAAAACAAACTGAGGGTTGCTGGGGGGAGGGGGGTCGGGAGAAGGTGGTGGGTTTATGGACATTGGGGAGGGTATGTGCTATGGTGAGTGCTGTGAAGTGTGTAAACTTGGCAATTCACAGACCTGTACCCCTGGGGCTCATAATACATTATATGTTCATAAAAAAATAAAAAAAGTTAAAAAAAATTAAAAATAAAAAGGTCATGGATTTAGAGTACAGGACAGATAGGTGGGTTGCTTTAGCTTTAATGACACTATTCCTTTCACTGAGAGAGAATAGGGAAAAAAAAAAAAACTACATTTAGTGGAAAGATATTGGGTTTAGTTTTGAGGTTCTTGGCGTTCATCCAGGAATCGGAGTTACTGTTACATCCATGAGCCGATGATAGTCTCTGTATATTGGCCCCTGGGTTGTTTATTTCTTCACAGCAGGCTGAGACCCATTAGCTCAAAAGCCTGCCAATGCCAAACTCAAATTTTTACACATCCAATTGTTTTAAATATAAACCAAACAAGCAGATTTCTAGCGATTTAGAACTTGCGTGCTTTGCATACCTTACAAAAATGCATCCAACATCTGTTAGCTATAGATAGATAAAACCCCTGGTGCTATTAAAACCCCAAGCTGTTGCTGCTCTTTGGAGCTCTCTGGCCCAGTGATCCCCTTCTGTGCTGCAAAGATAAATCATCTAGACATATAAGTCCCCTCTCTGATCCTTCTTTTCCTCAGAGCTCCCTTGACCTCCTTTCCAGTGGTCTCATACTCTGAGAGACATCCCCCACATGCAAACCTACCAAAATATCTCCCAAATAAAGACTGTGGGTGCTATTGCTGCCTCACGGTCATATCTTTTTCCTTGATTGGCTCCCAAATCCCCTCACCCTCTTATAGTTACAGTGATAGATGCAAGTTTTATTGGCATATGGTGGGATGTTTGAGGTGAAAGGAGCGGGTTATTTTTCTCAGGGAGAACGTACAGAATAAGAAGAGGTTAAGAACAAAACCTTAGAGATTCCTCAGGAAACATCATTATCCATTGGCCAGGAAGAAGATAAAAATTTGAAAAAATACATAGACCTAAGTAAGACAGTTGGTTGAGAATTACATGGAGGAAAGAGGCAATTTCAAGAAAGGAATGTTCTAGGATCAAATTCCACAGAGAGGTCAAATAGAACTGAACTGAACACAATTCACTGGGTTTGGGTATGAGGGGTTCATTGTAGGAGCACCTTCAGTGGTACCATCAGGACAGGAGCCTTCTGATGGTAAGTTGAAGAATGACTAGGAAGTGAGATAAGTTTTGAAGTGTTAGGTATTAGAGAGTGAGTAAAGCATGAACTGAATTGGACTGTGGAGTGACACAGAGGTTCTTGATGAGGACGGAGAGTAAGCAACAATCCACACCCTGTGTGGTCTTCTCTACTGTTCTGCAGACACCCAAAAAGATAATCAGAGGAGGAAAGATTGTGTTGATCTAAGGGAAAGATTTTAAGGGCAAAAATCCATGAATGAAAGGATAAAACCATTGTACATGTTGGTGAGTATATGTCTGGTGTGCTGAGTTATAATGTTTACACCAGACAAGGAAAAACCTGAACCCTCAACTAGAGCATGACCCCAAATAGAGATACTTTATAAGACATGGGCTTCCAAAGAATATTGATAGCAGGAATGTTGGGAATGAGGAATAAGAAAGCAGGATGGACAGGAAGTTATAAGAGCTTGAATCTGGTGCCATGGAAAGAGAAGTGGGCCTAAAATGAAAGTAAGAGCTAACTTGTGATTCTCTTATCTCCTAGCTGGCTGATCTTTGATCACTTATTGCCTGTGCATTCAGTTGAATGGTAAAATGGAAAAGCGTATTTATTTATGGCATTCATCTGGCATCAGACTCAAGTAAAATAATAGGCAGGGTGATGTTTTATACATATGTAAGAGTCATATAAAGTAAGGCCTGTTAGGTCCACATCACTCTTGATTCTCTTCCATAAGAATACAGAAATATTCAAATCAATGTTCTCAAACCTGACTGCTTACCATAATTTTCTACAGAGTTTAAAAAAGATATATATATATATATGCTTGGGGCACCTAGGTGGCTCAGTTGGTTAAGCATCTGCCTTCAGCTCAGGTCATGATCTTGGGGTCCTGGGATTGAAAGCCCCATGGCAGGCTTCCTGTACAGTGGGGGTTCTGCCTCTCCATCTCCCTCTGTCCTTCCCTCTGATTGTGCATGGGCGTGTACACTCTCTCTCAAATAAATAAAATCTTTGTTTTTTAAGATTTTATTTTTATTATTATTTATTTGACAGACAGAGATCACAAGTAGGCAGAGAGGCAGGCAGAGAGAGAGAGGAGGAAGCAGGCTCCCTGCTGAGCAGAGAGCCCGATGCGGGGCTCGATCCCAGGACCCTGAGATCATGACCTGAGCCGAAGGCAGAGGCTTTAACCCACTGAGCCACCCAGGCGCCCCAAATAAAATCTTTAAAAAATGTTTTATGGTAAATAGATGGTAAGTGTATTACAGTCTTTGGAAAGATTGGTATCAAATAAAGAGCAAATGCTTGGGAGGATTTTGTATGGAATTAAACAGCAGAAGGAATGGGAGGTGAAAAATACAGCTTTTTGAAATTTTGCATTTTAATATAATGGGTATTTTTTCATGTTATATTTTAAAAGACATTTTCAAATACATATACATTATTTCATTTTGTATACACAATGCTCCTTCAAAGGTGAAGATGGTTATTATTGTTATCATTCCTAATATACAATACTGAAACCAAGATTCATGGAGTGACTTACTGAAGGTCACACACCCTATAAGTGTTTAAGCTGAAATTCAAAACTAGATGATCTTACTTAAAAGGTCACACTTGAAAAATCTCCTAGACTGGATGACAGAAGCATAAAATGAACCAGGTGGAGGGATGGTCCATTGGAAATGGTATAAGAAAATGCCATAGAGTGAGTGGCTGTTGTGGAGGCTGAGAACTTGATCAGGGTACCAGCAGATCTGGTGTCTGCTGGGCCCACTTCCTGGTTTATAGATTTACATCTCTTTGCGGTGTCCCCTCATAGTGGAAGGGACAAGAGAATCGCTGGGTCTTTTCCACAAGGACACTAATCTTATTTATGAGGGTGCCACACTCACGACTTAATCACCTCCCCAAAGCCCCACCACTAATTCCCATCACACAGAGGACTAGGCTTCAACATATGAATTTTGGAGAGGGGGACACGAACATTCAGTCCATAACAATTATAAAACCAAATAGGATGAAAAATTCAGAAAGACTAATACAAATCGGTATTGCATCCCTGTCCCACTGAAAGAAAATGTCCTAAGTGTGAGGTTCAAATGAATTTTCTTTTTATTGAAATGTATAAATTGCTTCAGCCATGTAAAAATTACACTGCATTTTGGGTTCCCTCGTATTTGCGGTATGACTTTGTTGTACAGTTTCTGTTTTTCCCTGGAGTTTCTATTTGCCTTTGTTGTTGTTATCTTGAACAAAAAGAAATGTACATTTTGCCACATGCCTGAATTTAACAAGCTTCTTAAATAGATGATCTGTTTCATAGGATCCACTTTTCTTCTTGCACAGATGCTCCCATAGTCACCTGAGTCCCCTTACAGCCTGTGCTGCTGCTTCTCCAGGTCCACGGCACAGCTATCCTCCCAAGGCTGAATTTCGTATTCCACAGTTTATTCAACTTACGTTTCAGCTTAATTTCCTTCAGTGCCTCCTCAAAGAACTCCAGGGATGTATACTAGCAAGGTAAGTTTTCTGGTCTTTTGAGGTTAAAAATATCTCCTTTTTATCATCCTATTTTGATATTTTGCTTTGACTGGGGAATTCTAGGTTCTATACCTTTTTAACTAGGACCTTGCAGGGAGTTTTTCACTGCCATCTTGCCTCCCCTTTTGTGTCACCTGTGACAGACTCCTGGACTTGTGGTGGCTTGTACATTGATGTGTCTATGTTTTTCTTTAACTGCCCTCCCTTTCCTTCTGAATATTCATGTATTTTTGTAGCTTTGGGAAATTTTCTATGATTATCCCCTTCATAACTACCCCCCCCATATTCTCTCTCCCCTCACTTTCTAGAATTCCTTTATCAGTTTATGTTCATCTTTAAGATTTCTCCTTTATTTCCCTCATCTTTACCTCACATTTTCTAGTCCTGCCTTTCGTCTCATGCTATTAAAGATTTCCACAATTTTGTCTTCAGCACTTCTATTGATTTTTAAAAGTCAGCTTTCAGAAGCATTAATTTCCTCAAACTCCAGTTCTTCAAGTTCTCCTTTATTTATAGCATTTGTTCTTATTTTAACGATTCTACATCTTCTTGGAGTATCTGGAGACACTAAAAAGTAAGCCCTTGTCTTCTGGTTTTAGGTTCATTATTTTTCCCTTGAAAATGGATTTTTTCCCCCTCCACATTAATTTTGTTTCCTCTCTCTTTTTCTTTATACCTGTTTGTTCTGATGCAGTTTTTCTCATTTATTTGATGATTGTTAGTTAGGTTTTGCTTTAGTAGGAGTGAGCCAGAAACTGGAAGCCTGCCCAAATACCAGGAGAAGGGGATTTATTCTCACAAACAGCCAGCTTAGTTCTCTGTAAACATTTTAATAGCTTGAGAAAAAGCCCCCCGCCCCCTTTTTTTCAAATTTCATTTGTTTTGTTTGAGGCATATGTACTATATTGCTTCTCATTCTGTCTATCTGTGGTGGCCATGGTTCAGGGCCTGGCAGGAGAGTATCAAATACGGATCTTGAATTAGCCCCTCTACTCTCTAGTTTGTATATCTGAATTTTGACTTCCTCTTCCTGTTTTCAAGTATAAATATATTTTTATCCCTTTTTTGTCTTCCAGAAATTGACTTAACTTCCATGTACCAATGATACTCTTCCCTGCCCTTTCCCTTTACAGGTTAATTCCACTCTGAATTCCTTTACTGTTATGTTATTAGGGTCTCATAATGGGGGAGGCAACTGTTTGTGCCCAGATCATCAATTCCTGACAGAATTCTTGTGAAACTGACAGTCTTCCTACCGTATTCTTAAAGGTATGTTGCTTGGCTTATGGCATGGGCTATGACTAGGGTATCTATATTGTAGACAAACTTCCCATTAACTCTGATGTGTTTTGCTCCTATATTTGAGATTCTGAAATCGCTATGGTATAAATATGAGGCAAAAATATGTGGAATGGTCTAACGCAACGTGGTGGATGCTGGGGTTTGCTGCCCAGAGGCCCCCTTCAGGATGAAAATACCCCCTACCCCCAGTCCTGGGAATGTTGAAGGTAGACAGATTGTAGCTGTGTTGCTCTCTGGTCATTTTCTTGGTCTGGGAAGTGTCTTACCCCAGTTCTATCCTCTTTCAGGCACAGCCCAAATCTAATGACTGGTCAGTGAGAATCTAAAAGGGCAGACCTTCCTTGTCTTGATTTGAGACAACTCTGAAGAACCATCCTAGCTCCAGAATGAACTGTAGGATCACCTAAGGCCTCTGCAGCCGAATCATTTTAACTTCCCATCCTGCTCAGTCCTGCTTCTTTCAATGCTTTACAAAAGCTGATCCTATGTGGAGAAAGGGGATCCCTCCCACACTGCTGGTGGGAATGCAAGCTGGTGCAACCACTCTGGAAAACAGCATGGAGGGTCCTCAAAAAGTTGAAAATAGAGCTACCCTATGACCCAGCAATTGCACTACTGGGTATTTACCCCAAAGATACAAATGTAGTGATCCGAAGGGTCACCTGCACCCAAATGTTTATAGCAGCAATGTCCACAATAGCCAAACTATGGAAAGAACCTAGATGTCCATCAACAGATGAATGGATAAAGAAGATGTGGTGTATATACACAATGGAATACTATGCAGCCATCAAAAGAAACGAAATCTTGCCATTTGTGACGGCGTGGGTGGAACTAGAGGGTATTATGCTTAGCGAAATAAGTCAATTGGAGAAAGACAACTATCATATGTTCTCACTGATATGAGGAAGTTGAGAAGCAACATAGGGGGTTTGGAGGGTAGGAAAAGAATAAATGAAACAAGATGGGATTGGGAGGGAGACAAACCATAAGAGACTCTTAATCTCACAAAACAAACTGAGGGTTGCCACGGGGAGGGGAGAATGAAGAGGGGGGTGGGGTTATGGACATCGGGGAGGGTGTGTGCTATGGTGAGTGCTGTGAAGCGTGTAAACCTGGCGATCCACAGACCTGTACCCCTGGGGCTAATAATACATTATATGTTAATTAAAAAAAAAAAAAGCTGATCCTAAGAGCATTCCCCAGTGAAGTTCCTCATGCAAATCTCCATCTCACAGTCTCTTTCCTGGGGAACCGAACATATGATATTAGGAGTCATAAAGGGAACCACTGGAAGAATGAAGCACAGAAATGACAAAAGTAATTGCTCCTGAATCAGGGTTAAGGAAGGTTTGGAATTCTTTAAATTACAAGCCATCTTATCATATTTACTTTTTACCATGTTGAACAGCAAATACAATGTAGGGGTGTCGAAGTTTAAGAAGAGCAAACTAACTGTAAGGAAGACCTTTGGTTGAGTATCACAATTTTAGAACCATATTCATCATCCGTCTTCTGTCAATTTCCATTGAAATTATACAAGACATCAGCATTGGAAACCATGCCAAGAATTTTACAGGATTTCTTTCCAGCAAATATACTGGAAACTGGGGTGAGGAACAAAACAAGTAATGGACTAGGGTTAATTTTAGGTGCAGAAGAAGACCACTTGAGAAATATTTATTCATTTATCAAATATTTGTGAGCACATATTATGTGTCAAAAAATTCCAAGATGTCTCTGTGAAAGGATTGGGGTTGGGGTGGGGGGACAGGAAATAAAAAATGACCCTGTAAATACATAATGTGTCAGATGATGATGGGTGCTTGAGAGAAAGATAAAGCTTACTTAGTCAGTGACAGAGGCAGCCTTGGAGAAGAAGGTGGGCCATGAGACAGATTTTTGGAAGAAATAATTCTGCTTGGGGTGAGAGCTGAGGAATGCCGTGCTATGTACCAGGGGACTCCACAGCTGCCTCCCAGCCCAGAGGCTGCCAGTTAGAGGAAAGGAACACCGCTCCAGCTAACTTCATGCTTTCCTAGTAGGCTCAGAAGAAAAAAAAATGCTTTGGCAAACTATCGAAGTGCCTGTTTCTTCCCCATTCCACACAGTGACTTAGAACCCCAATAAAGAACAGTAAAAAATCTAAAGAAATTTGTCATTCTTTCATAAAGTTTGAAACTTGTGGAAAGGCTCAGTCTCCGAGAGAAATTATCTTTGAATCTCTGGAAGAGCAATCATCTTATTGATCACCTCAGATAATCATTGGCCCTCCCCATCTTCCCCTCTGTAAAGTTGAGCAAACAGAGGGTGGGGGGTGGGGAACGGCCAGAGAGGAAAAACATTTCAATATTTGAAAAAGTGGGCTAAATTCGAGGAAGCAAGGGGTCTCTAAAAGTGGAGACTGCAAGTCAAAGAAAATATGAGAAAGCCTGATTCAGATGGGTTAAAGAGAGTGAGAGAAAAGATAGCAGTGAATGAAAAATAAAATAATCTGGGCGCCTGGGTGGCTCAGTGGGTTAAGCCTCTGCCTTCGGCTCAGGTCATGATCTCAGGGTTCTGGGATCGAGCCCCACATCGGGCTCTCTGCTCAGCGGGGAGCCTGCTTCCCTCTCTCTCTCTGCCTGCCTCTCTGCCTACTTGTGATTTCTCTCTCTCTGTCAAATAAATAAATAAAATTAAAAAAAAAAAAAGAAAAGTAAAATAATCTGACACCTGGCAAGTTTGCCTTGGAAATAAGAGACACGGTTCCTAAAATTTTTACATTGACTAAAGGGGACGGAGAAAGGCAGACTAGCTTTTGTAGAAAAGCAGATCATCAAATGTGATGACAAAGTAAGAAATTCTCTCAGATTCAGTAGAAAAAAATGAGGTAAATAAATGGAAGAAAAGATTGTAAATAACATGGAGGACATGGGCGGATTTTGTCATTTATTTGTCATTGGAATCACAAAACAAGAGAGATGGGGAATGAAGAGGAATAAAGAAGGCATTTAGTGTTGTTGTTGTTTACCACACAATAGACCCTGTTCTCTGTTTTTGATGTGTATTTACTTGCTTCATCCTGAAAACAGTCTTACAGGGTAAATGCCATTATTGTCTCCATGTGACAGTTGAAGAAAGTTGGGCCCGAAGTGCACCTCAGACAAATTATGGAATTTGCCCCAAGACACACAGCTCAGAAAAATGGAGCAGGGATCTAAATCCAGGATTGTAACCACAGTGCTGCGTTTTCTTTGAAAATTAAATAAAATGTAAAACAAAAATGACTTCGTTTTATCTTCACCATCAGACTGAAAGAGAATTGTAAGTAGCTTTGTTGCCTTTCGCTTGGTTCGAAAGGGGGAGGTATCACGGAATTATTTAAATGTCACGTTTGCTCTCCTCTGGCACTTTATGGTCTTACGTTTGATCGTATTTTCTTTTCCAGTTTATCTAGACTGAATGTTAGTATATGTTGGGAGGTGAAGATGGGATATAAATATTTCCAAGTAATTCAATTATGATCCCGGCCCATTTATCGAATTTCTTTTTTTTAAAATTTATTTATTTATTTTAATAAACATATAATGTATTTTTATCCCCAGGGGTACAGGTCTGTGAATCGCCAGGTTTACACATTTCACAGCACTCATCATAGTACACACCCTCCCCAATATCCATATCCCCACCACCCTCTCCCATCCCCCCTCCCCCATTTATCGAATTTCATAATTTCGCCAGTGATGTGGCACCCTGTCTATATCTATAGGCACTAAAATTGATACATATTTCTGCTTTATCCTGAGTATAATTTCTAATTTGAAAATTTCTGTACAATGATCTGCTTAATGGAGAATTTAAAGTTCGTTCACATAGTGTTGTATACGGAGTTCTTTTGAATACCTCACTATTTCCTTAGCCTATGTGGTTGGCTATATATGCTTTCCCCCTCTAAGCTTGCATTGTTTCTTTAGGACTAACTTAACAGATTTAAGCAAAAAAAAAAAAAAAAAAAAAAAATCATGAGGGATTTTACCCACTTCACTGAAGTTAAAATAAGTTGGGCACTGAGAAGAATCTTCCCAAATTTCTTTTTCACACTTTGTGAGATCCTGAATAGTTCCCTGTGCCAGGCTATCCTCCCTGTTCCCCACACACACGTGTGGGCCCGAACGACAGAATGTTCTCAGCCTGAAGCTAGGGAGTGAGTGGGCCCCTTGGGCCACAGTGTTTTGGGTTCGCGTGCTTCGCCTTTCTTTAATGTAAGTGTTGTAACCATGGCATCCTGACCAAGCTCCAACTTAATTGTGCGTGGTCAGATGCAAGAGACTGCTGAAAAAGATGTTTCTGGATTTATGCCACAGGCAAGAAAGGTAGCAGTCATAATCAGGTTGTGTTCTCCCAGGAGCGCTGGAGCTTCTAAGACATCATTGGAGGGTGCGTCATGGAGCTGGACAGCACAGGATCTTACTTAGTCTTTCTAAAGCCCCACAATAGCTCCGACAGCCTCCCTATTATTCGAAGGGCATGGATGGTCCCCACGAGCTGGATATTTGTGGATACATAGCATGTGTTATGCGTCTTGGGGACAGGATCCGCAGCTATTCCTCTGCAAAGTTCCTGGGCGAGACCCCGTGCTCAAGCTTCATACAAGGGTGTTTGTGGCAGGAGATGAGCAAAACAAATCATTCCAGACACATCATATATCATAAGGAGCCTTTGGTCCCCACAGTCTCTGCCCCTTTTTTGATAATCCGGTGGTTACGGGGCGAAAGGACTTTGCCAATGTGATAGAGGTGGCTAATCAGTTCATCTTCAGATAGGGAAGATTATCCTGGGTATTTGGTGACCCTGGCATCATCACATTAGCCCCTGGAAGCAGAAAAGGAAGGCAGAGAGAGGCGGTAGAGGGGGAGTCAGAGAAGTTTGAAGTACAAGAAATATTTAACCTAGTGTTGTGGGCTTGAAGATAAAAGAAACTCTTTGTCAAGGAAATGGGGACACGGATCCTACAATTGCCAGGAGCTGAATTCAGCCATCCACCGGTGCCCTGGGAAAAGGAACTCGAGCCCCAGCTGAGATGCAGCCTCTGCCAATACCTTGATTTCAGCCTTGTAAGTCCCACAGGCACTGTGAGGTGAGCAGTGGGTCCTTTTTAATCTGCTAAGCTTGTGGTGACTTGTTAGGACTGTAACAGGGAACTAATACACTTTGTGAGATATCATACATTTCTTAAAACTATATCAGAAATAATCATTATGGAATTGCAAAACTTGAAACTATGACTCTGCTGTATACAGAAAATGTGCTTAATTTTTTGAAAAGATGTATTTGTTTTAGAGAGAAAGCGAGCACAAGCGCACGAGCAAGGGAAGGAGCAGAGGGAGAGGGAGAGAGAATCGCAAGCAGAGCGGAGACGCGGGGCTTCAGCTCGTGACCCTGAGATCACGACCTGAGCGGAAGTCAAGAGTCTGACATTTAACCAACGGAGCCACCCAGGCGCCCCTACTTTTCTTAATTTTTGATCTATAATTTCGATAGCCTTCTCTCTCGAGTGTGCACTCACAGGTTACTGGGAAGAACGACGATCTGTGTTTAGTCGAGCCTTCAGCCTAGTCCAGGCTGGTAATTAAATGGTCACTGGTCACTTTGGGTACCATTCAGTCCTTCTTTCATAAAAACGCTCAGTTTCTCAATTTCTTCCTCCCTCCCTGCTTCCCACTCTAAGTAGTATGCTTGACAGGACGTCAGAATGGACGATTTAGGAGAGCTCATAGCATCGGAAGGGGAAGAGCTTCTCCAATCTTCATGGTGACTTTTGATTTCTGCTTGATCTACTGGTCTTGGGGACAGTGCTCCTTCCACTTGGATTCTATGGCTCTGCTGGCTTCAGGACAAAACATTTTGGCTGTTCAAACTCATATTCTTATTTTTCTCAGCTGCGTTGGGCCTGGCAGTTCTCTCTGGCTGACTATGCCTCCCTCTCACATCTCTAACCTCGTCTCTTCTTGGCAGAATGAGACTTTCAAGGTCTGGCCACGTTTCCGCTTTAGTTCAAGAAACTGTTTTGTGGTCCCTGCTGGAGACCACCCCCTACTCCCTTTCTGGCATAGCCCTCAACAGGCTCCATAGCAGGTTTTGCGGTATTTGGGAATCAAGTCTGTATCGCATGGAAGCTAAAGATGGCCCAGGAAAAGCCAGAGCTCTCTGGTTCCAGGCCATGGCCATGCCTGAGATCCAACTAGCGCCTGTCTCTGCTCGTTTCAACCCCTCTTTTGTCTTGTTTTCTCCTTTCCCATCATCACTTATGTCATATCCTCCTATTACTAAGACAAAAGCATTTTGAATTTATTGTTGTATGTAGAAGCCACATCTCTGCCAAACCCTGGGAGGGCTCCATACATATACATTCTTCAGGCATGGTTTCTGCAATTTTAAATGGGTAAGATAAAGGAAGTTGGAAAATCCTATCTCAACAGTGCTTGCCTCTCAAGCTAATTTTCTTGTGGCAAAATCTTAGTTTTCTTATCAGAAGCTGATTATTGCTTTGTTCTTTCTCCTTTCATTTCTTCTGAAACATATGTTCAGCTCCCTGCAGGAAGATGGATAAGGTAAGAAAGAAAGTATATTAATAATGCTTAAAATATCAACACATTAAAATTACTTACTTATGCTCATAGTAAAATGATCATATCTTATTAACGAAAAGAATAAAGTTACAAAACAGTAAGTATATTATCATGGTCTACAAAAATTGAAAACCTGAAGCTGAAAAGTTTACTTCAATTGCTGAGTAGTAGACTTGTGGAAGTTTCGAATTGTTCTTTGGGTCTTTTCCGGTTTTTCTGCTGTTTATAGAAATTGCGTTTATGATTGATAAAACAGTGGCATATTTTATTTAAAACATAGGCTACTTAGTGTATATATTCCTCCTTCTTGTTTCCCTTTTGTGTTCTAAGTTATTCCTATAGTAATTTCCCTCATCTCAGGTTCTGAAATGTGACGTTGGTCAACTCGGTGTTGTCATGGAAATTTGGAGTCACAACCCAATGTGAATTCAGAAATTTTCAACATGAGTCCATGGCTCTCACACAGTGTTAATATTTCCAACTTCCCACAGCTCTTGAAATACACCATGATTCTGTAAGTTTATTTGGCTTTATATTATTTTGATATTTGAATAACTAAAGTCTTATAGCTCAGATATATTTTTCTTAAATAAGAACTTAATTCAATGCAAATCAAAACCACAATGTCCTATCCCCTTATACCTATTAATGTGGCTATTGTCAAAACGACAAGTAATAACAAGTGTTGGTGAGGATGTAGAAGAAAAGGGAGCCCTTGTGTACGGGTGTTTGGAGTATAAATTGGTGCACCCCCCTTGGAAAATGGAATGGAGTTTCCTCAAAAAAATGAAAAACAGATTTACCATATGATCTGGAAATTCTACTTCCGGGTATTTATCCAAAGAAAATGAAATAACTAACTTGAATAGATATCTGTACCCCATGCTCATTGTAGCATTATTTACAATAGCCAAAACATGGAAGCGACGGAGTGTCCATTGATGAAAATGGGGTTTATAGACATGCACATACAATGGAGGATTATTCAACCTTAAAAAAGTAGGAATTTCTCTTGTTTGTGAGATGGACTTTGAAGGCATTATGCTGAATGAATAAGTCAGAAAGAGAAAGAGAAATAACATACGATTTAACTTACATGTAAAATCTAAAACAAAAAACAAAACAAAAAACCCAAGCTCACAGTTCCAGAGAACAGTGGTTCTCTGTATGGCGGCTGCTAGAGGTGGGGGATCAGAGGCAGGAAAAATGGTTGAAAGGGGTCAAAAAGTACAAATTTCTATTTACAGAGTAAGTTAAGTCCTGGGGATGTAATGTCCAACATCGTGGCTCTAGTTAATAACACTGTATTGTGGGGGTGCCTGGGTGGCTCAGTGGGTTAAAGCCTCTGCCTTCGGCTCAGGTCATGATCTCAGGGTCCTAGGATCGAGCCCCACGTCAGGCTCTCTGCTCAGCGGGGAGCCTGCTTCCCTTCCTCTCTTTCTCTGCCTGCCTCTCTGCCTACTTGTGATCTCTGTCAAATAAATAAAATCTTAAAAAAAAAAATACTGTATTGTGTATTTGAAAGCTGCCAAGAAAGTAGATCTTAAAAGTTCTCAGCGCAAGAAAAAAAAAATTGTAACTATGTGTGATCATGGATGTTACATAGACTTAATGTGTTGGTCATGTTACAATAAGTACAAAGACTGAATCATTATCTTGAATATCCGAAATACAATGGCATATGTCACATACCTGAAAAGAAAAAAAAAAGAATCTAATTCATTCTCTTAAATACCTAATATTGTGTTTTAGACATGTACTATCTAATATTCTGGGCACAATCAGGAGGCAGAGACCATACCAGTTGTTTTAACAGAGATAGTATCAAAAACAGTTGACTAAATACAATGGTATTTACTAGGAAAGTGAAAAGGTAAAAAACCAACTTTCAAGTATCACTTGTAGTATCAATTTGTAGTAGCAATTGTAGAAAATGATTCTCACTCCTGGGGTTTGGGGAACAAGGGAAAGACGTCTGAGTTATTAAAAGTGACTCAGCAGAGAAGCCCTCCAAGAGCTGAAACTCACACCTCTGAGGAGGGAGCATTGGCTGGTTGGTGCTGTAGCTCTAAGGTTGCAGGAGCAATGAGGCTGGTGTTTCAGGTGATGAAAAAATTGCAAACTGATTTGAGCTGCTGCCACTGCTGCTACCAGGGTAAAGAAGCAAGGCGCCACG
The DNA here is from genome assembly GCF_963455335.1 of Martes martes. Lineage (NCBI taxonomy): Eukaryota > Metazoa > Chordata > Mammalia > Carnivora > Mustelidae > Martes > Martes martes. The sequence continues at coordinate 46,871,306 of NC_137902.1, read as the reverse complement.
TCCTTCACTGTAACAGCAGGCAGGGAAGAAACAAAAGGGGAAGAAGCAGAGCTCCTCTCCTCCTCCAGCCAGGCAGCCTCTCTCTACTGCCCTCTACTGGCAGAGCCTGGCAGGACCAGCAGGCAAAGCAAGGATGTGGTTTGTACTTTCAGCCCCAGCTTTATTGGGCCAAGATGGAGAAGCAGGTGTGGAGTTTAAGGAGTTACCTAAAAACTGGCACAATATTAAGTAATGTTTATGTGTATGTACTGTCTGTTTTTGAATAAAATTAAGAGGACCATCTTAGATTTCAAATACCTGTTGCAGGAGAAGGGTGTCATGGGCAAATGACTTTTAAACAAAAGACAACTTATTCTTTTTGAATAAATGAACAATGAATGAATGAAGGGATGAACAAATGAATGAGCAGAAAAAAGGAGCGGGTGGATGCATGGCATCAAGGCCTCCTTCTAGAGGTTTTCTCTCAGTCCATCCCAGGAGTTCCTTGTCATGGTGTTTATGTCTTGGTTTTCTGTCTTGGTAGGATTAACATCGGTCTGGATTGTCAGATGCTTTAATCACTGTAAACCTTTTCTATAGATGGTCTTTCATTCTGGGTCGCCTTCATGGAAAAGAGGAGGCATTTCATGAGAAGTGTTTGGACACATCTGTTTCTTTCACAGGGAATCACAGGGAGATACGTTGGACCCTATTCTAAACCACAGAAGAGAGATTTTGTTCCTGAATAGGAACAAAATGAATGAATAAAACAGTGAATGAATAAAAACAGTAAAACAAAACTTTGAAAACAAAGTGAGTGAATAAAAATTGTATGAATAATGCTTATTTTCAAAGAAACAAATGTTTGTTATTAACTCCCTTGGCTTATTTTGCAGTTCAGACCTCAGGTTACTGGCTATGGTTAAAAATGAATTCTCTGGAAGTGGAGAAAGCACAAAATAATGGGCTCAATGGACACTGAAATCCAAATTTCTTTCATGAACTGTAGCTAAATTGGCTTTCTACCTATTTCCAGAAAATATATCCAAAGCCTTAGGACAAACTGATAAAGGACTTCCTTTGGCATTTACCCATTAAAAGATAAGGTTTGATTTCCCTCATGATTTTTGAGCTGATAAAACCGAGTAAGAAGACAAAGCACATTAAATATTACGTAGAGGTTTTTAACACAATGAAAAATCCTTGCCTGAATTTGGTGTTCTTTCTTTTGTCTTTGCAACTCAAGTTGTCTAAGAAATCCTTTACTTTGTAAGAAGAAATGTGTGTATTTTGGAATTAATGCTAGACTTTAAGAGCTTAACTTGCAAATGGAAAACAAAAAGCAAACCTAAAACACTCTTAACCCACACCAAACCAGAAAACCCTTGGAATTTAATAAAAACAGGTAAGAGGGAGTACTGTTAAACTTCACTCCTAAATCACTGGTAATGAAATCTTTTCTCATGAAAGCACAAAAGGCTAAGTATAGGAAACTTTCAGTGAAGTAATTCCTTTCTCACGCTGAACAAAGAAACAAGTAACAATGAAAACATGGGGGTATTCCTTAGAACTCAGCGTATTTGTGCAGAGTAAATTGGGTGTATAATTCTTAAACACGGGTGAGAGTTCAGATTTTGTTATATTAGTACTGATATGCCACGCAAATCATCGTTCAAAGAAGGAAATGCTGCTATTTAAATGTATTACCGGCCCCAAAAACAACTGTGTTAATACAATTTCCAGTCTTAGCTCATGAAGCTTTTCATCCTTTAATACGGATTTCTATCCTCCAATAAAAATAATGATGAGTGGCATCCACTGATGGTCTTGGTAAGAACTAGACCCTCTTCTAAGTGTTTTGCATCTACTGTTTCATTTAATTTTCACATCAATCCTCATTAATGCATTTAATAAATATTTATAGAATGTCTACAGTATGGCTTAAACTTTGATAGTGGTCCTGGTGAACTACTGTTGAGGAAAAAAGAGGGAAAAGAAAGAAAAGAAAAGAAAAGAAAAGAAAAAAGAAAAGAAGACAAAAAGAACTAAAAACCCAAACCCATGCCTAATCTTCAGAGCTTAGGACCTGGTACCTACCTGCCTTAGGAGGCAGTTTGAGTGAGACAATAGCCCGACATGATGACCTCGCTGGGAATGGCCAGCAATCCCTGTACAGAAGGATGAAGGATTACTCCGGACTTGGCTGTGAAAGAGAGGAGAAGGCAAGGGGGTCTACGCTCAGAGGCTTTGCTCCCACTTTTATTGGTACTTCAGGATAATCACAAATCCTTATCATTGTTTCTCAAATACGTGAAGTGTGACAAGAGACCTTACTGAAACTAGGAAGACCTGTTTACAGGAAAGACAAGGTATGCTAATCTGCAAGTTCTACTAAACATAGCTTAGGGACAATGCATACATCTCTTAGATCACAAGATGGCTGTTCTGTCTAAGAAAGCTTCAGAAAGGCAACTCTCCACAGCGTTCCAGCCGCAGAGTGATCACACAGGCCTCGCGGCATTCCAAAGGCCTAGGCCCTTCTCTGAAACCTTCCTGTGCACCTAGCAGCCTCTGTGTTACATTCTGGCAAGCCAGGTATTATGGCTGATTTCGTGCTCTACATTAACCCCAACATTTTCTCCTAGTCTCGTGGCTTGTGTTCTCATTCTCTTGACATTGTCTTTCACAAAACAAAAGTTCTCATTTTTTATGAAGTCTAGTTTGTCAATATTTCTTTCATGGATCATGCCTTTGATGTTGCACTAAAGTCATTGTCATGGCCAAAGTCATCCCGATCCTCTCCCAGGTGATCTAGAGGTGCTATAGTTATGCACCTCTAGTGCATAACTTTTATGCATAAAATTTTACATTTTGGTCTATGATCCATTTTGAGATAAATTTTTTGAAGGGTATAAGGTCTGTTTCCAGATTCTTTTTTTTTTTTTTTTTTTTTGCATGTGGATGTCCAGTTGTTACAGCACCATTTGTGGAAAAGATTACCTTTGCTCCCTTCACTCTTTGTAGGAATAGAATGCTTTTCAGTATGGAATATTGGAAAGACTGCCAGATATAAATCAGGTGTAAGAGCATGGGCCATGGTGTTAGATGGGCTGGTCTTGAAGTCACACTTTGGCCCTTTCCATCTGTAAGAACTTAAGGAAGCCATCAGACTTAGTATTAATATCTATGCTAATGATTGCAATGTGTTAGTATGAAATAAAGCTAGCTTCTATAGTAAATGTGCTTTTTCAACTATGGCTCATAAAACATACACCTTACACTGGCTTGTGACAGACACCAATCCATCCCAAATGCTAGTAGGGATACTTAGTCATATAGTACATTATAGTGCAAAGATGACAGTATTGCAGGGGTTCTGAGTGCAGTACATGAATCAACAACATTGGTATTATCTGGGAACTTAGTAGAAGTACAAAAATCCTTGGGTCTGAGTTAGATCTAAGAAACTGTGGTAATGAGGCCTAGCAATCAATGTTTATATCGGTTCTCCTGGTTATTCTGTGGCACTCCAAAGTTTGAGACCTATTGCTGTGTGAGGAACCTATCTTTTGACCGCAGACAAACTGCCTCAATCTTCCTCTCATCGGTTTGCTTAACTATAAAAAACAGCAGTAGATCATCTGGTTGGTAAGGGCTTTCCCACTCTGATGGTCAGTAATTCTGTTCTTGACAACTGTTAATAAATTTATTACTCTTATTATATGCCAGATGCTTTGTCTGCTGCATGACAAATAGTACATCAAATAACAGAAAATTTATAAAATGTTTTTGATGGCTGCATAATATTCCATTGTCTATATAAACCACATCTTCCTTTTATCCATTCATCTGCCAGTGGACATCTAGGATCTTTCCATAGTTTGGCTATTAAGGAAATTGCTGCTATAAACATTGGGATGCATGTGCTCCTTTGGATCACTGCATTTATATCTTTGGGGTAAATACCCAGTAGTGCAATTGCTGGGTCATAGGGTAGCTCTATTTTTAACTTTTTGAGGAACCTCCACACTGCTTTCCAGAGTGGCTGCACAAGCTTGCATTCCCACCAACAGTGTAGGAGGGTTCCCCTTTCTTCACATCCTTGCCAACATCTGTCATTTCCTGACTTGTTAATTTTAGCCATTCTGACTGGTGTGTCATTTCCAAAGATGTGGATGGAACTAGAGGGTCTTATGCTAAGCGAAATAAATCAATCAGAGAAAGACAATTACCATATGATCTCACTGATATGAAGAATTTGGGAAACAAGGTAGAGGATCATAGGGGAAGAGAGGAAAAAATGAAATGGGATGAAACCAGAGAGGGAGAAAAACCATAAGACACTCTTAAAGTGAGGGTTTCTGGAGGGGAGGGAGGAGGGAGGGATGGAGTGGCTGGGTGATGGACACCGAGGAGGGTATGTGCTATGGTGAGTGCTGTGAATTGTGTAAGACTGATGATTCACACACCTGTACCCCTGAAACAAATAATACATTATATGTTAATAAAAAATAAAAAGTTGAAAAAATTAAAAACATAAAATGTATGCTTAATTAAAAAAAAGAAAATCTATAAAATATAAAACTGAGGTTTTGTTCACTTATGTAGCTTGAACTTTAATTCAAGAATACTAAAATCGTTCACTATAAAGTTAGGACACCAAACATGCCAGTCTCTAGAGCTGTGGGCTTAATCTCTTTGCTATACTGACCCATGGGAACAGGTGTCAGCATTGTTGATCTGTCTGTTATTCAGAGGTCACAATCAGGAATAATATGTTCTGGGTTTTGCTCTGTAGTTGTTCACCAAATTTCCAATAGATTGGATGAAGCCTGCTAGTAGAACTTTCCAGTGGAGAATGGTCATGATCCCAATCATCCCTGTGTTATGGTGATAAAACCCTTCACTTTGTATAGTATGCCCCCCTCCAATTAATATCCCTTCACCTGATTTTGTGCAAGGCGGAATAATGCAAAAATTCAGGTATGGGCATTTAAATTGTTGTTTTAACTTGGTATCAGTGCCCCCCCCCCCAAACTAAGAGGCTAATTCTAATCCCAATTTTTATTACAATATGGCAAATTCAATTGATATATTTTATCAAAGGTCTTTAGGTAAAGTATCTAGAGGTATAATTTGTTTGGAAAATCATTAGTGGTCAAGACTCACAAATTCCTCTTTAAAATGAAGGAAGGAAGACATGGTCTTTCTCCATCATGCTCTAAGTAGGTTTGGCTAAAAGTTAGCCCTTTGACAATCTTTTTTACATATTTCATAATACATTATAGATGACTTTGAATGAAAATTTAGAAAAACCTGGATTTGATTTTCATCTCCTCTAAGTTTTCATTCCTTATCTGAAAAAATGATGATATTTAAAAAATCCATCTTCATTTCCTAAGACTTTAGTGAAAAACAAGTATGATAATATTGGACATACCATTATTTATAAGGCAATCTTTTCCAATCTTTAGTACTTTATATGTAAAGAACCTACAAAGTTGTTGTAATGAAACGAATCATTTTACACCTATACACAGCACAGTCTTTAGCACAAAGAAGGAACTAAACACGTATTTCATTTAAATATTAAGATGGAATAAATGTTTTTGTTCATCTCTATTTCCAGTCTTTGAAAACATATTACCTCTTACAGAGCTTTACCTTCTATGCATGTTTATTTTTTTAAATTTTCTCACTTAAAAGTTTTGGTAATTTAAGAATGTTTATGTAATGTTTAATGTGCTCCACACTTTGGGCTAGATGCTAGGAAAATGAAGAGCGTTAATGGTTGCTATTGGCCTCGTATACAAAAATTCAGTTGTAACAAAGTATGGTGAGTCCTGTGATAAGGGTTTTTGAAAATGAATGGATTTAACTGATACATAAGTTACATAATCAATAGGATAGGGTGAATGTTTGACTGTAGGAAGTGAGGGAGGAGAAACCAAGGATGACCTTGGCTTGAGAAGTTGGGTAAATGGTGGTCTCAGCTAGTGGGATAGAAATTCTGAAAAAATAGTAGGTTTGCATGGGAAGGTTATGCATTCGGTACAGAATGCAATTAGTTTGAGGTGTCTTTAGGACACTCAGATAGAAGTGCCAATTGTTACATTGATTTATATGAGTTGAGCTCCAGAGATAGAGGTTTTAGCCTGGGGATTAGAATTCAGGAGTCATCAGCATATAGATAATAACTTTTCCATCTTCATAGCACGACAGTTATATTATTCGCTTCAAGGAGAAAATATACTTGAAATATATGAACCCATGAGCATTTTTAGCCAACATTCAAGGATTCCTTTTTAAATGGACTAGGTAAGCATACCTTTCCAATAATGGAGTCTCAATAGGGCTGATCCATCACCTTCCATCATTAAGACGTGGCTTTATATAAAGGCAGGGATATATTCTCACACAAACGGAAAATTCATTCAAAAGAGATGAATTGGAGTCACATGGGCCAAAAGCAAATCTTCGCCTCCTCCACTGAAGAGCTTCTCCTTTATCACAGCTCAGCAATCTGAGAAAAAAAAAAAATAAGGCTTAACAAGCAAGATTCAGAGGGAGTAAAGTTGGGTCGATATTTTAATTTGAGTCCTACAATTATGGATGCAGATAGCATTTCTTGACACTGTGCTGATTCCTAATAGCCAGTGCCCAGTACACAGCTCATTTTAGATTAGTTGCTGTTGAAAACCCATTTAATATATAAACTCAAAATGGCCCTTTCAAAAACCTGAATTTGCAGATGTTGCTAGATGCCCTGAACTCTACCAATCTCCCTCATCCTTTGCTTCCACCCTGTTCACTCCACCTATGTATCTCTTAGAACTTGTCTAATGATACTAAGACATTTTAACTTTATTAGAGCTTAAGAAGTCAACATGTCTTTTTAGCGACTGAATTTTTGGGAGACTTTATTTACTACTAAATGACAAAGATAGTAAAAGAAATTAAAAATGAAAATAAAATTAATGCTTCCATATTTAGGATTTATCCAGATGCATGTGGTTTTAAGTATTATTAAGTTAACTTTCCTTTTTTAATGCAATTCCCCCTCTCCCTTCACCTTAGACAAAAGTGAAGTGAATATCTTAAGGGAAGGCACAATTTTCTTCTTTTGAATTGTTTTGTGTAGCAAATTAGGAGTGTAATTGTTGGATCAAAGAAACCTCTTGAATTTTCGTACTTCTTTCCAAATGTTGGAACCATGTTGCCTCCCATTGATTTTAGGAGTAATTATTTTTGCAGTTTTCAGATCCATATCCCCACAAAACCCATTTCTCTGTCTTGCTGGATACCAAGTTTCTAGGTAAAGTTGCGAAATGTTCATTTTAGGTAATTTTACTATAGTACTCTTAATGTGTTTTAGGGGGGATGGAAAGGAGGGATTAGGAGAGTTTGGTTTAATCTTAGGTACTATGAGCAAGGATAATATTAAAAATAATTGATTGCTTTTTTGACATAGACATCACCCAATCAGAAATACTGTCTGAGCAATTAGAACGCCAGGCAGTGTGAACAACCCATACAGCCAGACTAGTGCGGCTGCTGAATGTCAGCCTCACCAGTAAGTCATTGCTAGCTAGCAGGACTAATAGTGAGTTGACAGTGCAGTTGAGAAACTGTAACTTGAATTCAGTAGCTCATTCTGAGACAGGGTTTTAGAAACTGTTCAGTGTAAGTCACTTGTCTTTTCAGTACGAACTGCCTACTAATACAAGTACTAGACGTGAGAAAGGGGAAAGTTGCACAGATCACAAAAGTGGAGGAGATACTCAATCTTCCTTATCATCAGAGAAATGCAGTTCAAAAAGTAGATCTCATTTTTTACCCAAGATTGGCAAAGATGGTAAGGTTGGATAATTCCTGGCATCAGCCAAGATATGGAGAAAAGAAAACATTAATGTACTTGAAAGACTAAAATGATGTCTTGTTTCTGAGGGGCAATCTGGCAACACGGAGAGAAATTAAGTACGTGTATTCCATATGAGCAGGATCTCTTTCATTCCGTTGGTTAGACAGATAATGTAAGAGCATTGATCATGATGTAGTTTGAGATGGACACGGTGGCAATAGGTAATTAAAAGCGGTGCATGGGCAGAAAGCCTTAAGGACAGATTTTAACACACAAGGTTGTATGAAACAATTAGTAAACAGAAAAAGATCTATAGCATAATGTTATTTATGTAAATTAAAATATTTAAAATAACAAAAGCATAAGTGCGTATGCATTTTTAAAGAGAGATTACAGTTAAAGGAATAGATAAATGTGAATGTCCAAATTTCCCTCCAAATGAGGACCAAAGACATGCATGAAGCATCTTTGAGCAGCATCCAACAGGGGAGGGAAGAGTAGAGGAGACAGAGATGAGGAAGAATATAATAAAATTCAACCATAGGGGTCTAATATGGAAAGCTGATAACAGTGTGCCTTAACCTAAGGAGTGTGATTTACTCAACTGTCTGCATCAGAGATCAAGATAGAACAACAATAAGTAAAGGAATGAAGTAAGGTAGGGAGGGAGAAAGGAAAGGCTGAAGGGAGGAAGAAAAAAGGCAAGAGGCAAGGAGAGAAAAGGAGGCACAAAGAGAGTTAGATATGAAGACAGACATGAAGAAAGGAGGCAAAAAAACCAAACGGCATGTTTTTGTCAGCCTGTGAGGTCTACATAGAAATTAAGCCCGGTATCTCAAAAATGCAGCTACAGAAACTTTGTAAACAAAATTAAAAAGCAAAGCTGGGAAAAAATATTTGCAAAATACATGACAAAGGATTATTGCTTTGGCACATCAGGAAATCTTACAAATTGACAATCCAATAGCAAGACCATTTACAGTACAGACAGTTCACAGGAAAAGGATTACACATATCTAATAATTATATGAAAAGTTGCCTAAATTTATGATTCACGGCAATTAATATCTATTAAATTGGCCCAGCTTAACAGTTTCACAATGCTCACCACTGGTGAGTGGAAGGATTCTGGAAATTTCATATACCGTTGAAGGGAATATATAATTGAGATAGGCTCATTTAAAGGGCAGTTTGGCCATTTCAATCAAAACTTAAGATGAATTTCTTTGACTCAGACATCTTGGAAATTATCTTGTATATTTACTAACATGTACACGAAAATATATACGTATCTACCATCCATGTTACTTGGAAAATTCATTTAACTTCTACATGCACACTTTCCTCATTTGTAGAAGATTATAACAATAGCAATACCTCATAAAGTTAGTGTGTGGACTAAATGAGTTATTATATACAAATTACTTAGAACAACACCTGGTACATAGTAATAATAATAGTGATAACAACATTAATAATATCACTACTACAGATACTAATAGTTATACTTATGGCAACATTACCTGTAATACCGAAAACAACTCCTGAAACATTAATTTTTATCTGTAGAACATCAGTTAAATGAATTGTGATCTATCCATCCAATGTCATATTCTATATATATAGTGAGATGAAAGTTTTCAATAATACGTTATTAAGTGGACAAAGGAAAGTGCAGAACAGTGCATGTCCTAAGTTTGCATTTATATGAGAAAACAAGAAAATGTGTTATATATGAGAATATATATAATTGTTGATGGAAGTTATTGATGGAGATGGGAGGCAAAAGATCCTTTAAACTGCTTGAATTTCAAGTCCTTTGTTATTTTTATAATGATAAAAGCACTGTCATTGTAAATATGAACAGGAAATATTTATTGATATGGAAAACCACTTTCAGTATATTCCTAAGTGCAAATAGTAGACTACAACAGTAAATATTTATTCTCTGTGCTGTTCATGTATACAATGCACATGCAGTTCTGGAAAGCTCTATGCCAACATGTAAACACTGATTGTTTCTGGGTGGCATTCTTGGAAGTTTTATTCTCTGCTCTTCTTTCTACAAATCTTTTAAAATAAAATAAATACTGTTTTGACACAAAGCAATTATAGATATTTGCATAAATATATGGAAAAATATTAATATTCATTTCTTAAATAGAAAATTAACTACTGAAGTCTTTACAATTTTCTGTATCTTCCCTAATGTTTCATTAATATTTAAATTTAAAAATGACATATTCTGGGGAAAATTTCAGCTTTGAAAATTCCTAGCCCGGTGAAATTAGTTTATTTAAATTTTTTTTCTGACCCTTCGTTTGCTTATCTGTAAAACCTAAGGATCAAATTAGAAACAAACATGCAAATCTTTTCTCAATTTTGTCAACTCTTTTCAAATGTTAGTTGCTGATGTTATTATAAACTTACATATGAGCATCATGTTCAATGATGGTTGAAAATATTTCATTAATTAGAAAATAAAGCAAGGATCCTGCTGCAGTTAATTACTCATTGCATAGCTAGTCACATTTAGAAGGTGTGCCTACTCTACCAATTCCCTGTCATCCTTCTGCAAAACTTAGATGACTTTGAACTACCTCATCAAACTGTTATGTTTCGTTTTTTTACTAGGCTCGGCAGTTTCTATAACAATTTGTTTAACCTAAGAGGAGATCAATTAATTTTATCTGGATTAAGTGGAAAAAGCTTTACTAATCATTACTTTTATCTAAAATAAATATTTTTATGGCTATCATATTTTTTTTCTTATAAATTTGGTTCTTTATGATAAGGAGAACAGAAATGGGATTTGAAAATGCACTAAAATGAGCTCCTTAAGAAACTCACCCCAGTTTGGCTCCTCTTTCCTTTTGTTTTCCCTTTGATGGCGCTTCTGTGAAATGGAGTTTTCTTTTATCTAGGAAAATTTGCTAGATCCTTTTATGGTTTAGGTATACTTAGTTAATCAGAATTGAAATTTTAGAATTTACGTCTTCTTGGCGGTTGCCTTCTTTTAGAGGACACTTAAGGTTCTGAAAAGTATCCCTGGGCTTAAGAACCCCTGAGTGCCTTCATACAGATGGTGACTTTCAAGTGCTAATTGACACACTCTGTCTATCACAGGATGCCAAGATCACCAGATGAGACACCCAAAGAGAAACATCAAAAGCTCTCTCCTTCAAAGGAGCTCCCATACACTGTTTGTTGGGAGTGCAAATTGGTACAACTTTAGTGGAGAACAATCTGCCAGTTGTTATCAAAATTTTAAATGCAGCTACACTTTGAACCAACAGTCCCATTGCTTAAAATATGTCATGTGAATACACAGGCATAGGTTAGCCAGAATATACACAGATATTGTTTAAAACATTATTTGTATTAGGAACTCAGTAGACACAACATTCTGTCTAGCATACTGGGTAATGAAGGGAGGATACCAGTCTTAAGAGATGCAATCGGAAGAATTTAGGAAGGAGGGAAATATGATGAAATGTTCATAGTCTTCAATCTAGGCGGTGAATATGTGAGTGTTATTAAGAAAAATATTCCATGACAGTGTTAGAGATGGTGAGACAGACTTTATTCAGGACCATCACAACAGATATAGGGACAGTTATGGTGGTGGGACAAGTGAGAATTTACAGCCACAGAGCAGAAAATTACTAACAGGAAATATCAAGGGTAAGGGGTATTCTGGCTCAGCCAGCCTAACAGGATTCTTGCTGAAGACAGGCTAGGGAGATCAAACATCACCTGGGAGATGGTACAGGATAAGGAAGCTAATTAGACGCCAAGGATGATCAGATGTAACTAGATTTTACTAGTTCAGGAGCCTGACTAAATCTGGACCAAGTAAGAAATCTTTGTCAGTACTTCTATCATACTATTTCCATTTTCCATGATGAAAACTTTAATAGTTAAATGTTTCAAAAAGTTTCAAAAGAGACATTGATAAGGTATTAAGTAAACAAATTATAGTCTATCTATAACATGTTATTTTGTGTAGCTGTCAAACAAAAATGGGAGATCCGTTTGATCTGGTATGAAAGTTAATATTAGACATATTTGCAAGTGAAAAATGGCAATTGGCAGACAGGTATTCATATGATGATCCATCCCCATAGAGGATTTGAAAAATTACTTTAAAATAAGACTCTGGAGCTATGATGGAATAGCTTGCAGAAGGCAAACACTCCTAATGAGCATGGTTAGAAATCTGGGTGAAACTGCACATGCTTAAAGGCATCAGAGAGCCACCAAAGCAGCCAGGATTTAGGGCACAGGATCTCAGAGAGGAAATAACTTTGGAGGAGGAAGATGACATTTGTAGTTGCTTTTTCCCTCAGAATGTTTGCTTATTCTTGGTACCGAGCAAATGGTAGAGAATTCAGGTACAGAGCAGGAAGAAGCTTGCAGCCAGGAGGGAGAGAAGTCAGTGGAAACTCTGGCAATCTCAAAGCGGGAAAGTGGCCAAAATGGAAGAATAGTGATACCAAGACAGCCAGGTCATAGATGGGAGTGGGGGTAGGGGGAAAGATCCTGGTGAAAAGGGAGTTGTAGAAAAGTAAGACCAACATGTGATCAGCTCTGTTCTTGAGGCGTTTGCCAAATTCTTAAAGTACACAAGGCAGGAATTTAAGGTGGTAAGCAGGAAGCTCACGAAAATTGGAGCGACATCTCTTACCATTTCTAGGTGGCAAGAAGACAGAAACTATGCTTCAGAGTCCACTGAAAGGAGGGGCTTTTTAAAACCTCTCAAAGGAAACAAAAACAAAAACAAAAACAAAAACAAACAAACAAACAAACAAAAAACCTCTCAAAGGGATAGAGGTGGAACAGAATAATGAAAAGATAAAAACCATATGTGAAGTCAGCTCAGTCCCTGATTGGATGAAGGTGACTTGCCTTCAGGCAAGTGAAACTAGAGGAAGATAATACCTTCTGGAGCCTCTATAGTCTATCATATAAAATGTCCAATAATCAATAAAAAATTACCAGGCATTCCAATAATTAGGACCAAGGGGGAAGAAGAAATAGAAAGAACCATAGATGGCCTAGATAGTGGAATCATCACAAATGGACTTTAAAATGGCTGTGGCCAATAGTTTCAAGAAAATAATTTGGAGAATGTCATTGAAGAAGTGAAAATTTAATTATCAAAAAGTGAAATAACATTAAAAATTCAATAGAGGACTTTAATAGCAGATTGTATGTGGCAGAAAAGAAGATCAGGAAACTGGTCAGTGGAGAATATCCTGGCTGAGGCACAGAGAGCAAAAAGGATAGAAAATAAGAGTGTAAGATATACATGGCATGGGGTGAAAAGGCCCAATACATGTGTAAGCAGAGTTCCAAAGGTGAAGGAGAGAAAGAATAAGACAGAAGGACTAGTTGGAGAATAATGACTGGGCTTTTTCTAAAAATGTAAAAGAAAATCTTGCTACAGATTCAAGAATACCTAGAATTCAAAGCAAGAAGAATACCAAGGAAAGGATACATGAGTGTCTTTGAACTAATAAACATATGTAGAAAAGTTGCACCCACCAATGAGAAAATGCATATTGTTTTCAAGTGCACATGGAACACTTATCGAAATTGACTCTGTGTTGAGCCATGTAGTAAGACTACTCACTAGGGGCGTAATGAGTGGTAGCATTGCCATTTCTACCCCTTGATTCCTGGTTCCATGAATCTTGGTTATGGTAGAAAAGCACCATATATTAGATGCTGATTTGAAATAAGTACAACCTCCTTTGCTCCATCCCTGTAAGATGTCGACATGTAGCTGGTGCTATAAATGAGTCTTCAAAAGGCCATTTCATCTTTCTATCAAGCTGGTTACTTTGGAATGGTGGGGGAAAATTGTAAGACCAGCAAATTCCATGGTCATGGGTCCACTGCTGTATTTTGTTTGCTGTGAAGTGAGTTTTTTGGTCAAAACCAATACTGTGTGATACTGTATCTGTAGAGTAGATGAGGCATTCTGTAAGTCTGCAGAAGGTAGTTTGGGGGTATTGCATCAACTATTGCATCAAGTATTGATGTACAATTGATTCAATTGATGAATCATGTGAAGTATTGCATCAAGGAAGGCAGATCCATATGCAGAATAAGTGTCTTTTCCAGTAATGGCAAAGTTCTGCCCCTTCCATGATGGAAGCGGTCCAATAAAATTGTCATCTCACCAGGTAGCTAGCATATCACACTGGGAAGTGATGTCATATCTTGTACCCAGTATTGGTCTTTGCTTTTGGTAGCCTGGGCATTCAACAGTGATTGTAACCAGGTTGGTCTTTGTCAGTGGAAGCCCATCTTGTTGAGGCCATGCACAACTGTTATTTCTGCCATCATGGTAACTTTGTTTCCAAGCCTATTGGGCAATGATAGAATTAGTCATGGAAAGAGGTCAACTATTATCCATGGAAGGGGTCATCCTATACGTTTGATTATTAAAATCCCCCTATGCTGGGTTGCTCTTTTGTAAACGTTCGCATGAGGCACAATTATCTTCACGTTATTTCTCCATTCAGAGAGGTCTATCCATGTTCCTCTTCCACAGACCTCTATGTCACCCATTTCCCAACCATGTTCCTTCTAAGTGCCTCATCATCCAAGCAAACCACTGGGCACAACTCATGAGTTGATATAGATTCACATTTCTGCTACGATTTCCTTTCACCACTGCCTTTTTCAGCCATGTCTCAGAAAGGGACTATAAAACTTTCACTGTCTACTTTTGGGTGTGCCTTCATATCATGAAGAATTATCTATAAATCATGCCCGAGTTTCTCTTCCTCCATTAATTGAACTGCACATGAAGGCCACAGCTGGGAGAGATAAACTCATATAGTAGAAGTAGTGTCCATTAGCATTTGGGCTACTTCCTTTCGAAACTTACTTGTGTCTGCAGGGCTTGCTAAAACCCAATCTCATGTATATTCCTACCATTTGATAGTAGAGTGCTACTGTGCATGCCCAGCTTTGTGGCTTGGCAGGTCAGTTGACACCCTGCCCATGATGGACAGCTCAGGTTGTGTGGTAACTTGGTGTCTTACTGTAAAGAATTCAGTCTCTTACTGAGACCCAGTAAGAAGCCAAAGTTCTTACTCAAAAGGAAAGTATATCCAAAGAGGATGGCGGGGTAGGGCTGTGTTCCTTCCAGAGGACAATCTATTTTCTTACTTTTTTTAAACATCTAGATGCCACCCATGGTTCTTGGCTATAAATCTCATCTTTTCCATCAACTTCATCACAGCTCTGTCTCTGAGCATAGCTGGGAAAGGTTCTCTGCTTTCAAGGGCACATAAGATTAGTTTGTAACCACCTAGGTAAGATAGGATAATCTCCACATGTCAAGGTATGCATCCTTAATCATATCTGCAAAGTTTCTTCTGCTATGGAAGAAGACATATTGGCATCTACTGAGGACAAGGGCATGGGCATCTCTGGGGCCATTATTCTATCACAGATATCCGTTATCACTGTGGGTGACCCATTCAGTGCAATAAGGCAAGAAACAGACCAGAATTGAAAGCACAGTCATCAAAAAGGAAAAAAAAAATTAGTTGCACATGTCATGATTGTGTACCTAAAAAAAAAAAAATGCAGAAAACAAGCTATTAGTAAAACAGATGAAATATTAAAAATAATTTATGAATTTAGTAATTTGATTTAAGATAGGTATTAAAAATCAATTGTATAATTATACAGTAGTAAAGGGCAAAGATGAAATAAAAATCTCATTTACAATAGTATTAAAAAAAAAATCTAGGGTGCCTGGGTGGCTCAGTGGGTTAAAGCCTCTGCCTTCAGCTCAAGGTCATGATCCCAGGGTCCTGGGATAGAGCCCTGCATCAGGCTCTCTGTTCACCCCTGCCTATCTGCCTACTTGTGATCTCTGTCTGTCAAATAAATAAATAAAATCTTCTTTTAAAAAAATCTAGCATTAAATCTAATAAGATACGTGAAATTCTCTTCCAGTGAAACCTCTACATTATTGAGGGATATCAAAGATCATTATAAATGGAAGAGTGTATATATTGGCTCAGTAGA
This sequence comes from Martes martes, assembly GCF_963455335.1. Lineage (NCBI taxonomy): Eukaryota > Metazoa > Chordata > Mammalia > Carnivora > Mustelidae > Martes > Martes martes. Next base: position 46,855,411 of record NC_137902.1, on the reverse strand, counting down.
TGCAATATTATAAAGACATCAGTGTTTCTCAAATTAATCTATAGATTAAATGCTATTTAAATAAAAATATTATTGGTTCTTTTCCCCCAGAAATTGACAGGTGATTTAAAAATTCGTAGAGTACTGCATAGGGCTAATAACCAAAATAGTCTTGAAAAACAACAAAGTTGGAGGTCTTGTGTGTAGGTATCTACACGTATTATAAAGCTATAGAAATTATGTAAAGTGTGGTATGGACACACTAATTGACCATGCAATAGAATGAAGAATCCAGAAATAGATTTACCCTACAATGGAATGGAGGAAATGATGATCTTCTCAATAAATATTACTGAGTCAATTGCTATCCACACTGGAAAAAGTGTATTTTAATCCCTACCTCACATATATGTAGATCCATTGCAGGTCATTTGCACAACTAAATGTAAAGGGTAAAATAATAAAGATTTTTAGAAATAAATGCAAGACAACCTTGTATCATGACCATAAAATTGTCAAAGAATTCTTAAATAGGACACAAAAAGCTCTAGTTGTAAAAATAAATGAATTAGGACTATACTTAAAATAAAAGAGCTCTGTTCATCAGAACACATCAGCAAGTGAATGGAAAGGCATCCAACAGAATGGGAGAAGATATTCATGCCTTATAAAGAACATTTGACTCCAGGAAGAAATATAAGTTTTATTATAACTTAATAAAAAAATGGGCAAAAGATTTGAACAGACACTTCACTGAAGAGAAGATCCAAGTGACTCATAAGCAAGTGAGAAAAAGTTCAACTTCATTAGTTATCAAGGACATGTAAGTTAGAACCATAATATCAGACAGACTAATACAGTCATCTTAATGGCTGAAATGGAAACCACCCAAAATGCTAAGTGTTGGCCATCATGTGGAAAAACTAGAACTTTGTTCATTACTATTGGGAGCATATTTATTTTGGAAAATTACAATTATCAACTACAGCTGAAGATGTCTGTCTACGGCCTAGACATTCTACTCCCAGGTATATAGCCAGCAGAAATGTATACACATATTCGTCTAAAACATGTACAGTCAGTTCTACTATAACGTCCATGTGAGTTTTAAAAAATCACTATGATATACAAAATCTCACAATAAAAATCACGAGGATTATGGGGAAAAAATGGAGTTTGAGCCAGAATACTCAAAAACTTCATCAGTGACACATAAAAAAGATAACCTGATGAAAATGGTGGTGTGATTTTATACATGGTGAACAGGAAATACAGAAACACTGTAACAAATATGGCATTTAACCTTGAAAAAGACCTGAAGTTTCCTTTCATAAGTTAACATCAAGGGTTGCAGCTTGGGAATGATCACGAAATGGTGGAGGGGGGTATATTACTTTCCTGCACTGTCACAAGAAATTAGCACATATTTGGTGGCTTAATATAGAAGAAATTTATTCTCTCCTACTTGTGGTCACAAGAAGTCCAAAATGGAAGTGTCTGCAGGGCTGTGGCCTCTCTGAAAACTGTAGCAGGGAGTCCTTCTTGGTCTCTTCCAGCTCTGGGTCTGGGTATTCCATGATTTGTAGTCACCTCACCCCAGTCTCTGCATTTATGCTCATATGGCCTTTTCTTTCTGTTGTCTTCTCCTCTGTCTCTTATCATTGGACTTAGGGCCCATGCACATGATCCAGAATGCTCTCATCTAGATTCTTAACTCAATTCCATCCGCAAATAACATTTCCAAATAACATCACATTCACAGGTTTTTGGGCTTCAGGATGTAGACCTGTCTGTTTGGGGGGGGGGGCGTCATGCAATCCACTCTATAGGAAAGTTATAAACATTTGCTATAGAAAGTTATAAAAAAGTCATAAAAATCTTTCACTAGCTATTAATCCTGGGTCACGTTTTTCTGTCTTTGAGGAGTAGGTCCCTTGAAGCATGTGTTCCTAATAGATACCTGTTATATATATATATATATATTCCATATATAGCCTTCTTTGTCAATTACTTGAACTTCTGTATTGCCGCTGGAAATATTGATGGCGTTCTCATTCGTGCTCTTGGCTTTGCCTGAAAATTGAAGGCTTTGGAAATTGCAGCATGTTTGAAACCACCAAAGTGGTGCTACTAAGAACTAAAAGGAACCACGTCAGGAGGATTTGGCAGTTTCTGTTTAAGGCCTTCGTGTGTAGATGGTTCTTCCCTTTGATTGTGAAAAAGGTTGTTTCTGATATTTTTTCACTGTTTGATTTTCAATCCACATGCTCAACAATATTGCCACTTCTTTCATTTCTTCAGGCCTTGTTCATATTGACTTCACAGTATTTGAAGTTGTTTTAGTCTTTCTGAACGATAAAAGACTTTATTTTCACGATGCTGGCTCTGATGGTCCAAATATGGATTCCTTTATGACTGTTGCTCATAATGCCTTATTATTTCGAGCTTCTCCACAATATTAAATTTTTCCACTGGGCACTTTTGAGCCAGAATGCCTAGACATGTTTGAGATGTTCATTGTGTGTGTGTTTTTAATATAGAAAGTTCACAGATGAAAATATAATAACAAAATACAATCTTGTAGAGTAACACATATGGTGAACTAAGGACACTGGTAGGTGTTTGAGTGTGCATAGGTGTGTGTTTTATGTATATCTACATATATATCTCAGTTTAGCTGGATGCAATTTTGCAGTTTCTCAAGGGCAAATTGCACATAAGCAAACATGAAATTTACATTATGCATTATAAACAAAACTTATTTAAATTGTTCAGTTATGTTAGGGGTGCCTGAGTGGCTCCATAGGTTTAATGGTCTGCCTTCAACTCAGGTCATGATCTCAGGGTCCTGGGACCGAGTCCCATGTTGGGTTCCCTGCTCAGCAGGGAGTCTGCTTCTCCCTCTCCCTCTGCTCTTGCTCTGTTTCTGGCTTTCTTGCTCTCAAATAAAGAAATAAATAAATACTCTTTAAAAAGAATAAATTGTTCCGTTATGTTAAAACAAATTTTTGTTTTCAAAACAAGCATTCTACAAGAACTGTCCATACTAGAATGTTCCCAGAAGCACTATTTGTGAGAGCCCTAAACTGAAAGCCAGCCAAATGCTCACCAACAGTAGAGTACATAAGTAGAGTTTGCTGGGCACACCGTGGGAAACTATACAGCAATTCAAATGAATGATCCACACTACCCACAAAAACACGATGCATCACACAAAGATCAAACTGAGTGAAAGACGACATACATAAAAAAGTATAGACCGAATGATTCCATTTATAGAAAATACGAAAATAGGCAAAAGGAATGTATGATGTTAGAAGTCAGGCTAGTGATTAGCTACCCTTAGGTGGGAAAGGGTTTGCAGGGTGGTGGTTAGACAGGTGAGTGAGTTCACTGTGAAAATTCACTAAAGTTGCACACTTATGCTACATGCACCTTCCGTATGTATATTATAATACAGTAAAAAATCTTCTTTAAAGTCTACTGTAAAAACAAGAAACAGTGGTCCCAGCTGTCTCCGGAATCAAACATTAGAGTTTACACACTAGGACTAACATTCACTAATTGTATGGCTTTGGGCAAGTAACTTGATTTTGTTATGCCCAGTTTTCTCACATGTGCCATGAGGAAAGCAAAATGCTTACTTCGTGGGGTTGCTGTGAAGATTCAGTGAGTGAACAGTGTGAAGAATGTTGTGTAACTAGCATATTCTATGGGCAGGTGGAATATTTGTTATTTTCCTAGTTTGCTAACCTGTATTTTTATTTATTTATTTTTAAAGATTTTACTTATTTTTTTTATTTGAGAGAAAGAGTGTGTGTGAGAACAGGAGGGAGAAACTGAAGTCGACTCTACAATGAGCTCAGAGCCCAACATGGGGCTTGACCTCACTACCTTGAGATCATGACCCAAGCTGGATACCAAGAGTCGGATACTTGATTGACTAAGCCACCCAGGCATCCCTAACCTACATTTTTATTTAAATTGTACTTTGGGAATGTATTTCCATGTTTGCTTACTTTTTGAAGTTTTAAGTATATAAGAGGGCCCTCCGATTTCCAAAAGTTGCTTATTGTTGGAACATTTAGATTTGGTTGATGAAGGAGATCAAATGCGGGGCTTTTGATCCTATTTTTATCCTAGAAGTTCCTTCTTTACTTTTTTTTTTCTTTTTTTAAGTCACTATATATTTTCTTCTGTCTCCCTTCTTTGTATTTTGGCCCCTTTATTTTCATGGGTTTCTATTTTTCATTCTTTCTTCAAACTCATCTTAACTTCCTCTTAGTGCCTAGGTGACTTCAGACCCAGTTTATTATTGTTAATTTATATGCTTTTGGTAATGTTCTGCTTTGGTTCCTTCTACTCACAAATGATTTTTGGCAAAGACATTCTTTTTCTACCCATAGTTATAGCTACTTTTACCCTTAAATTTATGTTTTCCATGTACATTCGAGTTCTTTTATGCCAAGAACTCTCACCTACTTGTCCTTTTATCTTGATTTATTTCTTGGTTAGTATAACTTTTTGAAGGGAGCATACTGGTAGAATATTTATGTCCCTTTTTATACATAAAAATGGGTTCTTATTGTCTTAAAAGTAACCACAGTGTAGCAACATAACATACGTGGCTATTGAGTTCTTGGGTCACGTTTTTTTCTTTAAACTTCTGTGGTTACTTTTGTTTCATTTTTCTTCTGGCATCTGATTTTCCTTTGTTTTCCCCCCTGACCTAAGAAACCCCGATCAAATGACCGCTGGCTGCCCAGGAGGTGATCTTTAGATGTCCATGTTGCAGCTACTCAGAAACCACTCCCAGGTGACAGAAATCAGCCCGCACAACTCTGAAGGACTCGCAGTGATATATGTGTTTCCTGCCTCCATCTGCCTGTCATCTTTTGGCTTCTTGTCACTACTTCCAGCTTCTGATGTCACTCATAGCTGAATCTGATCCTTATCCTTTCCCTGCCCTCATCATTTGGTCCTTGAGCAATGGAACCGAAATTTCTTATTTCCTCTCACATACTCTCCTAAAAGAATGAACAGCTCAATTTTTCATAATAGAGGAAATTGAGCAGCAAATACTGCAATCACTCCATTTGTACTATGGAAAAGTGAGGTTCAGAGAGGTTAATGCCTTGCCCCGGGACAAGGCATGGCAGAAACAGTACATGGATATGGGAGAGGGAACACAGAGTTTTGCAGGGAAGGGAAAGCAGGAGCCCGGGCAGGAGCAAGGGGAGGACTTGGTAGTTTCAGAGGCCAGTGGGGAGACAGCCTGATGCACAACTTGGGGCCTGATGTTGGGGACACTCAGACCTTGACTAGGCACACAGACCAGTGAGGGTCAGAGCAAAGACGGGGGCATTCTGTCTGGGGGACTGTGAGGACTGAGTGGTCAAGGTCTGCACCTGCTGGGGCTGTTTTCCACCTTGACCACAGCCACACTCTGCAGGACTGAAGCTCATCTGGACTTGGACATGAAGGTCTCCCTAGCAGATCTCAGGCCATGCATTGGACTTTTAAAGAGGTATGAGGAAAAGGCTTCTGGGTCCAAGGAAGACTGTTGTCCAGAGCAGGGCTTGGTCACCTCTCTGCAGGCCCCATGGAGTCATTACAGCCAAAGGGAGGAGTGGGGAGCCGGGCAGAAGAGAGCTAAAACTGAAGAGGGCCAGTCACAGCTCTGCAGGAAAGGGACTTATGTTTCTATAGCGAAGAGAAGTAGAATGGAAAGAAGCATAGGGATATGGCCCAAGGGAAGTGAAGTTGTACTCCAGAGCCCCCACTCTTTGCCCTCACTAGCCATCCTCTCGGCCCTGGGACAGAACGGGAAATGAGACACAACAGTAACCCCTGAGGCCCCACAGTTCTAGCTTTACACAGATGTAAAGAAGCAGACTTAGACCCTGAATACATGTTCTTACTCCCAAAGTCATCAATTCAATCTCTCTGTTCTCTAGGTGTTCCATAGCAGGGATTCAAAGGCAGGGAGGGAAGTAAGATCTTTGACAGCAATGTGTCCTTTGCAATCTCTTTATGGAGAATTGTGTTTCCATGTGGTGCCACTGTCCCATGTGCCACACGAGAACAGAGCAACTTGGGGCGTCAGGAAAGATCACAACACCTATGCCTGTCCAGGTCTACAGGCTCTTGGTTCTGTCCCCAGGAAGTTCTTCTGGCTCAGGGTCAGGACTGTAAGTAGTCCCATGGGCTCTACTTGAGACTTGAGGCTTCTCGGTTGAGACTTGGTTCGATTTCCTGACCTCTGGCTTCCCGGGGCTGAGCTAATTCTGAGCTTTTTCCTGGGGTTACTCTGGGCTACAGGACTTAGACTTTGGATGGTTTTCTCTTATTCTTGTCTCCTTTTCCCAAGATCTGCTCCTGGGCTAAGGCCTCAGACTTCACACCAGGACCTTGGGTGTTAGAGTTCTGGACTATTCCCTGTCCTCTAAACTGAGCTCTTTTTCTGTCTTTGTCTTGGGGTTCTGGGCTTAGGGATCATGCTTTGTGGTCTCTGGGATTTGGTTTTGGAGCCAGAGCCTGGCTATGCTTAGGCATCTGTCTCATCCTTACAGGAACTAGTCAGCTGAGTATGGAAAGACGGTAACGATCCAGGGCCCAAAGCGAAGAGTATGGAACAGCTGAGTCAACAACTTTTTTAACTGACAGGAGTGTCATTCATTTCCTTGGTCCCGGCTATTAGGTGGGGGTTCCTCCCTGGGGCAGCCAGGTTATCCTGGTCAACCCTCCATCAATTCTCAAACCTCATTCAGCAAATCCTACAAATGGAAGGTCCAGGAACTCATACGAGGAGCAGAGGTACTCCATAAGGATCGTCTGTCCTCAGAGCTTCCCTGGACCCACAGGCCTCACCAGGTAGCAGTGCTGGGACAGGGGACAGGGAGGAGTTTGGGGAGAAGTGTGGCTCACAGGCACTGCCTGCATTTTGCATATAACTTTGTACAAACTGGGCCATAATCAACATCATTGAATAAATCAATAAATGAATGAACAGAGAACTACCTAGAAAGACTTGGAAAGAGAAAAAAAAAGGAGTGCAGAAGTAAAAATGCTATGAGAGAGAGAATAAATCAAGAGCAGAGAGCTGCCTCTAGGTGGAAAGCCAGCTTGTGGGGGGTTCACGTGGGTATTCTGGAGGAGGGGCAGAAAGGGGCATCTTGCTTTGAAATCCCTATTTGGATTCACTGGAAACACTGGGTTTGAGAATGGGGGGGCGGAGAGGTGAGAGCCTGGCAACTAAGGGGGCAGAGAGGGAGGGAGGGAGGGAGTGAGGCCTCTTGACTCAGAGAAGGCTCAACCATGTTCAGGGATTGGGGAGCAAATCCTCCTAGACAGATGCTCAGTCTGGATCATCAGATGCTTGAGATTCACTTCCAGAAGCTCTGGTTTAATGGCTGTATCTGTATGCTTTGTGGCAAGTCTGTTCCTTTGGTCCCGAGATGACAAAGTTTCATTCAGCCTCTTGCACTTCGGCCCAGGGATGTGTAATCTGGCTCCCAGTGGTTGAAAAGCTTCTTCCCAGCTTTTCTTCAGGGCCCTAAGGCTAAAGATTAAAGACTTAGAAAAGAGTCCTTTTTCTGCAGGTTTCCAGGTCTTCATCCTAATGGTTCATCTTGCCATTTGCTTCCAAATGTTCTTCCTTCCATTTCAGGTCCTCATCTGCCTGGAAAGAGAATATCCTGAGGAGGTCCGTGTCTTTTTCTGATAATGTTCTCTCATTTCATTGACAACTGTGGACTGTACTCTCATTTGAGGCTGGCTCGGTCATAATACCTTTAAGATGACTTGTCAAGTAGTTGTTTAGTAAGAAAAAATTAAGTCTGAAGTTGTTCTTAGTGCAGTTTAGATTTTCAGAATAATTGAGCATATGGAATACAGAGTTCCATATACCCATTGTCCCCTCTATAGTTTTTCTTATTGTTAACATTTTGCGTTAGTGTGGTGTATTTGTTATGATTAATGAGCTGATAATAATACATTATTATTAGCTGTAGTCCATAGTTTACATTGAGGTTCACTCTTCGTGTTATACAGTTCTATGGATTTTGACAAATGTCATCACCAATGCACCGCAACCATCCCCTGCGCTGAGGAAGAAGGTGGTGTCAGGGTCATAGTCAGGAGGCCTGGGGAAGAGAGCAGAGCCAAGCCCTGGAGGTGAGGGGTCGGACGCCTACTCTTTCCAGAGGGGGCCTAAGCAGGGGTGGGAGTCTGGGACTGTCCCCTTTCTAGGGAATAGGCACAGTTTGGAACTAAAGAAGCTAGACCCCATGATACTGACCCAGCTGGAACTAGTCGCTTTAGAGCATCAGGGACCAGATCCAGAACCGGGGAGGGTGGGGTAACATCAAGTCATCTTTCCTCAACTGTGGTGTCTGCCACACTACTACTTTGCGTTTGTTTGTGTTTTCCAAAAGTTTTATGGAGATATAATACAATACCAGATATTTATTTAAAGTGCGCAATTTTGGGCGCCTGGGTGGCTCAGTTGGTTCGGCATCTGTTTTGGGCTGGGGTCATGATCCCAGGATCCTGGGATTGAGTCTTGCATTGAGGTCTCTGCTCATCAGGGAGCCTGCTTCTCCTCCTCCAACTGCTGCTTCCCCCCAACTCTCAAGCTCTCTCTCATGCTCTCTCTCTGTGTCTCTCATGCTATCTCTCAAATAAATAAATAAAATCTAAAAAAAAAAAAAATAAAGTGTGCAATTCAGAGTTGTTTAGTATATCCACAGAATTGTGCAACCATCCCCACAATAAATTTTAGAGCATTTTAGTTATCCCCCAAACAAACTCTGTACCCTTTAGCCATTACTTCCACAGTCCTGGCCCCCCTATTTCTCCCAGCTCTAGAAAACCACTAGTCTATTTTTGACCCTGTAGATTTGCCTGAACATTTCATACAAAGGGAATCATACAATATGTGATCCCATGGGACTGTTTTTTTTCACTTAGCATTATGATTTCATGGTTCATACATGTTGTGGCATATATCAGTACTTTATTTTTTATTTCTGAATATATTCCATTGTATGGATACTCCATACTTTATCCATCAGTTGATATAAATTTAGGTTCTCTGTCTTATAAACATTTGCATGTAAGTTTTGTGTGAACACATGTTTTCATTTTTCTTGGGTATCTACCAAGGAAGTGTAAGTGCTGGACCATATGGAAACTTTAGCTTTTGATGAACTACAAGACTGTTTTCCAGTGTCTGCACTGTTTTACATCTTGGACAACAAAGTATGAGGGTTCCTATTTCTCTAGCTCTTCATTAACACCTGCTACATCTAACATTTTTTTTCTAGTCATCCCAGTGGTTGCGGATTGGTGTCCCATTATGATTTTGAATGGCACAACTCTGATGACTAATAGTATTGAACATCTTTTAGTGTGTTTATTGGCCATTGGTATATCTTGTTGAAGGAATGTCTATTCAGACCATTTTAATTTCATTTTCTTTTTATTATTAAGTTGTAAGTGTGCTCTATACATTCTAGATACAAGTCCCTTAATAGGTATGTTATTTGTAAATATATTCTCAGTTCTGTGTGTGGGGTTTTTTTTGGTTGTTTGTTTTATTTTCTTGATGGTGCCCTTTGAAGCACAAATTTTTAATTTGAATGAAGTCCCATTTATCTATTTTTTTGCTTGCTTGTGTTTTTTGGTTGTCATATCTAAGAAATCATTGTGAGATCACAGTTCATGAAGATTTATACCTATTTTTTCTTCTAAGAGTTTTATAGTTTTAACTCATATTTAGTTTTGAGTTCTTTCTGAATATGGTCTGAAGTAGAGGTCAGACCATTCTTTTGCATATGGATATCCAGTAGCCACACTACCTTTTGTTATAAAGATTATTGTTTCCCCATTGAATTGTTTGGACACACTCACTGAAAATCAATTTACTTCAAATGTGGTTTTTCCCTCTAGATTTTCAATTTTACTCTATTGATCTGTATGTCTATCCTTATGTCTTGATTACTGTAGCTTTGTTGCAAGTTTAGATATCAGGAAGTAGGTGTATTCCAATTTGTTCTTTTTTAAGATTGTGGTGGTTATTCCAGGTCTCTTGCATTTCTATATGAATTTTAGGATCAGCTTGTCAATTTATGCAAAAAACTAGCTGAGATTTTGATAGCGGTTGTGTTGAATCTGTGGATTAAATTAAGGACTATCATCATCTTAGCATTGTTGTTTTCTAATCTTAAAATTAAGATGTCTTTCCACTTAGATCTTTTAAAATTTCTTTCAACAATATTTTGTAGTTTATGGAGTGGAAGTTTTTTGCTTTTTTTGGTGAGATCAAAGTAACTTCTAATTTTCCTTATGGATTCTTCATTGACCAATCAGTTGTTTGGGAGAGTTTTTTTTTATATTAATATGTGTGTGTGTGTATATATATATATATATATATATATATATAAAATATAAAAATACATATCTCCCAATTGCATTCCACTTTGGTCAAAACACATCCTTTGTATGTTTTTGATCCTTGCAAATTAATTAATGTTTGATTTATAGTCTAGCATATGGGCTGTCATGGAGAACATTCCGTGTATACTTGAGAAGAATACATACCTGTCATTATTGGGTGGACTGTTCTGTAGATATCTATTAGGTTTAGTTGGTGTACAGTTTTTTCTTTTTTTTCAGGTCCTATTTCCTTGTTGATCTTTTGTCTACTTATTCTACCCATTATTGACTTTGGAATATTGAAGTATCCATTAAAAAAAAAAGATTTTATGTATTTATTTGATACAGAGAGAGAGATCACAAGTAGGCAGAAAGGAAGGTGGGGGTGGGGGTGGAAGCAGGCTCCCTGCTGAACAGAGAGCCTGATGCAAGGCTCCATCCCAGGACCCTGAGATCACAACCTGAGGTGAACAGAGGCTTAACCCACTGAGCCACCCAGGCGCCCCTGAAGTCTCCATTTTTAAAAAAGATTTTATTTATTTACTTATTTGGGGGGTGGACAGAGAGAATCTCAAGCAGATCCCATGCTGAGTGTGGAGCCTGATGCAGGGCTTGATCTCATGATCCTTAGATCATGACCTGAGCTGAAATCATGAGCCAGATGCTCAACCACCTGAACCACCCAGGTGTCCCTGAAGTCTCCAACTATTGTTAAATTGTCCATTTCTCCTTTTAGTTCCATCAGTTTTGCTTCATGTATTTTGATGCTTTGTTGTTAGGTGCTATGCATTTCCTATTACTACCACAGCACACGCTCTACTCTTTACTGAGATCTCATCTTACTTGCCTATGCCTCAGTTTCCTCAGATGTCACATAGGAATCTTAATAGAAATTCCCAAGGGAGGAGAATTTCTGTCCTCTTAGACTGCCCTGGCTGGAGCAATAGTTGGAGCATTGTCTTTTGAAGGAGAGTGCCCTTCCTAGCCTCCGGTGTCATATTCCTGAAAACATCACAGAGGCAGATCCCTCAATGCTGAGCAAATAAGGCAAGCAAGGGTCTGTGATGACGGTTGCCAAGTTTAGCAAATAAAAATATAAGATGCCTGTGTTTGCTCAATTAAATCATTGCTATGGCTTATGCATATGCACAAGGAGATAAAATAAAAATATTACATGGGCATGTTTCAATTAAAAGTTATTCATCTAAAATAATTTATAAATATCTAAATTACAGGACACTTCCTTCAGTTATATTTCCTTGGTGCTCTGACCCTTTTTAATCATTCCCTTTTGTACAATTTGCTTATGAGATTCCTTGCAATTATAGTCAATATTCCACTGACATTTTAACATAGCTTCTGTGTTACATATGATGTAGCCACATACAATTTATTTCACATACAACCTATTTCATCTTTTCACCCATACAACATTAATTAATGAGAAAATACACTCGACATTTAGCATATAAGCCAGCCACTGAACATTTATAGTTGTGAAGCTTACCACTGAGAAAGCTCTCCAATTTAGATGTGTTGAAGTATATAATGCCATCTTTCATGCCATAGCTTGCTTTTCCATTCTTTAGGATTACACTGTTATCTTTTGACTAGTGGCTTTTAAAACTATTTTTCACAACAAAAAGAGTATTATTGTCATTTTTTGTTCCCTTTTTCTTCAATACTATATCATGAATCTACTTGTTTCCATGCTGGAGGAGCATTTAGTAATATCCTTGTAAAAAAATATTGAATTTTTCAAGAGATAGACTGCATTTGAAAAAATAGTCATGGCAAATGCTATAATAATTATCCTCTTCAAATCAGAACTTCTTTTCCTGTTCATAAGTAATGTCATGCCTAGTAAGAACAACCTGACACTTACGGGATACATTTTTCATCACTTCTTTCTTTAACCCATTCAGCATGTTCCTTTAAGCAATGGAGTACTTAGGTAACACTGTTTATTCTTTTTTTAATTTGCATAAACCTTCTGCTAAAGAGATATTGAAAATTATGAATAAGAAATAAGTAGGCTTCACTCAATGAATTATTTAAAAAGTCAATAAGAACTTTGGGGCCACCAGAATTCAAGCATGATTTCAGCGCTTCAAAAGAAACTGAAGATTCTCTCAACTGGATCTAAAGAGAGCCAACCGTGGGAGGGCACCTGGGTAGCTCAGTTGGTTAAGCCTTTGTGTTCAGCTCAGGTCCTGATCCCAGGCCCCTGGGATGGAGTCTCACATCAGGCTCCCTGCTCAGCGAGGTGTCTGCTTCGCCCTCTGCCCCTCCCCCCTGCTCATGCTCTTTCTCCCTCTCTGTCTTTCAAGTAAATAAATAAAATCTTAAAAAAGAGAGCCAACAGGTTTTTGAATTTGACAGAAATGAATACTGAATGCAGACAAAACCACAAAATCTTTTCATTGTTTAGTTTGCACAGTGCTGAATTGGAAAACAATTTCACGACTACTACTTCAGTGACAACAGAGAGGACATAGATGTGGTTTGAGTCACATTTTGCAGAATTTGGACAGGGCAACCAACATCTTCCATAGAATCATTCATGCCTGGCTTCAGCTTCAAATAAAATTGTTTGTAGCTTTACACCCACATGTGTATTTGTGTTGTTTCCATCAAAAGCAGTGCAATTAAAAAAAAAAAAACTTCTAATTAAATATGAGAGTTTTCTACAAACATCTGCTTTTGTTTTTAAAGGCTTATCTGGAAGGGATTTTACCTGTAGTACCCTTATAAGTCAGCTCTTTTCATGAAAAATATTGCACAAGCAACAGAACTTTTTTTTCCCCTCCATTGTGATTACTTGCAATCATGGCTACGTTGTAAAAAAAAAAAAAAAAAAAAGGTGAGGCATTTAGATCTCTGATAATCTCTGTAACAGTAAATGGAGCTATTACATTTTTTATTATTGCTGTAGATTTCACCCTGGCACTTGAAAATTTACTTGCAATTTTGGAATCCAAAAATACTTTTGGTAGCAGTATGTTCAAACAGTCATTTGAGCTAAAAGACTGATAATGATATACAGGATGGGAAGCCATTACAATTTCTGCCGTGATTATTTTATCTTCTTCATCTGAATTTCTCTTAATCAAAAAATTCATTATTTTATCACTTCCTTTGGAAGTAGTTGAGGAAATTATACATCTCTTATGGTTAGCTGTCAGTATATGCTGGTTTATATCTGGCTTTCAATTTTCCATACTGAATAACAATCGCATACTCTTCAAAGAGGTGTAAAAGGACATTTTCTTCATTTAATGAATGCCCATTGTTCATAAAATTCATCACAAAATTTACACCCGTGTTTTGGCATTTGGGGTTCAAATATGCACAAATAAAGAATAGTTCTTAGCAACCAACCAAGAATTGAACAGATCGTTAACCTCACGTCTTCCTCAGGATATCTGTCACTCGTAAATACAAATCGATGTTTAACAGTAAACTGGAGTTGATGTAGGAAGGATTGAGAGTTTTTGAACAAATATCTGATGCAAAACAAGGTGAGCTTCCTGATCCTCTGCCCACGAGAGCTGTAGCAGAACCTGATCTGCCCTAAGATTTTGGGAAGCCTGGCGTTCAGGGATTGGTGACTTTTCAGAAGCAGGGGTGTCTAGAAACTGATGGGCTTCCCCTTGTGTTCCAGCGGTCCCTGGAACTGAAACGGTTGTTGGCCAGCTGATCTGCCAGAGGAAGGCCACTAGAGCGAGGCACTTGGTGACTGATGGCAGTCTCCAAGTGTGGCCCTGTCTCGGGTTGGCTTTCGCAAACTAAGAGGCGTGAGCCTATGGTTGATTTCAGAGTGTGGGCACTTCTCTGGAGTTAACCTCTAACAGTGGTTACTTGTCTGTGATTTGGGACTTGGGCCAGAGAGTGATCTTATCTTTTCTTGAATATGAAAAATAAGTAGTTTTAAATCTCAGGCTCCCCCCTCTCCAGACGCTGCCCCCCCCACCCCCGCTCTTTTTTTGGCTGTACCTTAACCAAACCTCAGGAGAGACCTTAGGGGATGGTCTAGATCCTTATTTGTGGAGGTACGATTTTTAGATAGTGTTGCTGTTTACTTGATTTAAGGGCCAAAATCTGTGACAGAAAAGTGTCTTGCACTGCTGAATTCTTGTTACTTATCGGAAAAAATCTGATTCTAGGATACTTAGGGCATCCTGACAAAGTCAATATAGGCTGCGAGACAAAATCATATACATGGTATGTCCTGAACATACAAAATTCTTGTGCACTTTATCTCTGGTGACTGAGAGCAGAAATGTGCTTTCCCGAGAGCACCCTCGACCTCCACCTTGATCGCCACTCTCTGCACACACTGCACTTACCCTCCTGCTCTGCTCCAGCCAGAGTGAGCTGACCTGACCCACACGCCTGCCTGCGAGCAAAATCCCCTCCTATCTTGAAGATATCTGTGACTGAGCCAGCGTGGTATTTACATTTGAATCCTAATTATGGGAGACTTTTCTCAGTTGTCTGCTCTAGACCTGTGAACTGATATATTCAGCTGTACCAAATGCACTCTTTTTTTTTTTTAAAGATTTTATTTATTTATTTGACAGAGAGAGAGATCACAAGTAGGCAGAGAGGCAGGCAGAGAGAGGAAGAGAAGCAGGCTCCCTGCTGAGCAGAGAGCCTGACGCAAGGCGGGCCTAGATCCCAGGACCCTGAGATCATGACCTGAGCTGAAGGCAGAGGCTTAAGGCAGAGGCTTAACCGGCTGAGCCACCCAGGCTCCCCCATGCACTCTTTTTGTAATGTAATTTTTAGTTCTGTTATTTCATTTAAGAATTTTTGCCTCCTTCTTTTTTTTCTCCTTCCTCTTCTCCTCCTCCTCCTTCTTCTCCTTCCATTTAGTTTCCTTCCTTCTGCTCCCTTCTCCGTTCCCTTTTCCTGAATCTGCTGATTTATCAGCCAATCTTTAATTTATTTTTGTTGAGTCCATTTTTGCTGTTTTTTTTTCCCCTATGAACACAAAATATACATGAATTAAAACATATTTCTAGTTTACAGCTCTCTAGAAATCTCTTCTTTTTCTTTCATGTTATAGTTTCCCCCTTTGGTGACTACTCTATGTTGAGCACTCTTTTCCTAAATTATGGGTGACATGTTTCTTTTTCTTTAAACGAAGTGAGGTGTGTTCTGTGTTTTTTAAATTCTGCTTTCTTTCCTGTGTCATCAAGTAAGTGTGTTCTAATCCCTCTCTTTTTGGTTCTGACTGAGAATTGTCTGTGGAGTGAGGAATGAGTTGGGGTGCCAGATGCGAGCCCTTTGGGGATCATTATCTTGGTACGGTGTGTTATGTTTGTTGAAGTTGCTGTGATGGGTCCAGTATTCTATTTCCAGAGTTTCTTTCGTCCTGTCCCCATTCCAGCCACATTGTATACCCTGGCACTAGTTTCCATGTTTTTTTGTTTTTTTTGTTTGTTTGTTTGTTTTTAAATCAGATAGAACCACTCCCCTACTGTCTTCTTCATTTCAAAGAACAAGTTAAACGACACCCTGGCATCTTTAGTACAGGTACCGAGCTCATCTGTGGGATGATCACAAATGTCACCTCTACTTTTTAATGTTCTTGATTTTCACCAATCTAAAGAGATGCCAGAGTAGGGAACCCAGTTTTTTTGTGGCCTCCCACACCACAACATATAGTCCGTCCAAGTTGGACAGTGTTGCCTTATTCTCTGTGACATAAACTCATTTTTTTTTTCCTAAAAGGGAGTTGTTTCTTTAACCTTTTGCTGTAGTTATGATTCCACTTATCATTTTTTTTAATTTTTAAATTTTTTTAATAAACATATAATGTATTTTTAGCCCCAGGGGTACAGGTCTGTGAATTGCCAGGTTTACACACTTCACAGTGCTCACCATAGCAAATACCCTCCCCAATGTCCATAACTCCACTTATTGTTTATCTGGAAAAACAGTCTCATGAAATTTCTCTTTTGTGAGCGGGAACTTTCCTTCCATTTGGGCCTGTTGACTATTTCTTTCCTATGTTTTTCTATTCATCTGAATATTTTAGTAGAGATCAAAGAGACTTTAGATTGTGTGTTTTCAGAGCTATCGAATCCAGAAGGTTCTCCTGGCATTTAATATTGTTACAAACCTAAATATATGTTTCTGAAAGAAAATGTAGGTTGTCTTGAACTTTGTAACTTTCTATGTTACGTTTGCTATTTCCTGTATATTTTCTCTCAGTATTGACCCTAAAAAAATCTTTTAAAAGAAAATGCCTTGTTTTCCAGAAATAGGTGTAATTGTGTCCCACTCCATAGTCTGGTTTGGAGAAAGATGATGCTCCCACCAAGCTGGAACCTGGGCGGGAGGGGAGGGAAAGAGGCTGGCTGAGTCGGAGATGTGCCATCAGGATTAATTATAGACGTATCTGCGATGGTGATTTTGACAAGGGATAGGCAAACATTTTCTATAAGGGGTCAGATAATTTGTTAGACTTTGCAAGCCATATGGTCTCTGTCAGAGCTGTTTGACTCTGCCATTGTTTCACGGAAGCAGCATAGACAGTATGAAAACAGTTGAATGTGGCTGAGTGTTCGATCACAAATAGAGGTGGTAAGGCAGATTTGGCTCATGGACTATGGGTTGCTATAAGTGATAATTTTTGAATTATGACTATTTAGTAATTAGTAAAAAACTTAAACAATATTTGAATAGTAACAGCTCACACACACACATTTTTCTACATACCCAGGTCCAAGCTCTGTGCCTGGCATATACTAGGAATCCAGGTAAGTATTGGTTTTACAAATGAGTAAATAAATGACATTGCCAATCTGGTATTCTCTGTTGCTCACATTACTTGCAATTATTATTGACATGTCTTTCTTGCTTTCCCCTTACCTACACCTAATTTGTGGGTCCTCTGACACTCACAACCCTTTATTCTAATATAATGCACACATGTGAATTTTATTTCTAGCCCATCCCGTACATTTGTTCTGTTCTCTGGCTTCCTCCAGTCTTTCCCTTGTATCCCACTTCAGTCTCTCCACCACTGTCCCTTCTCTACACCTCTCTGTACATTCAGCTGTAGGAAGTTTCCTAAATTACTGCCATGCAGATGGGGAACAGACTTTCTTTAATTTTTCAAAATTTTAAGGTTTTTGAAGGCTATCTACACTTTCTAACCAAACACCTAGTGGGCATTTTTTTCCAGTTCACGGAATGCCATTCATTCTACTTCCATGCGTGAGATGCCCAATTTTCAAGACCCCCAAAATGCCTTCCATAGCTAGACCATGGAACCCTCAGATATGTCTCACGTTCATTGTCTATCTTTCTCATCTTCTGTGACACTGAGTCTCTCTCTGTGGGCCACTTTCATCCGGGGAGATTACTTAGACCCATGGGCTTCCTTTTTGTCTACTCTGCCAGTGAAATAATCTTTCTACGGTTCCTTCCTGACTTGCCTAGCCCTTTGGGAGGAGTATTGACTGTCTCTACTGTTTTATTCCTCAGTGATGTAACCATTCCTGCAGGCTGGCTCCTCCCACCAGGAAGGCAAACCCCTCAGCTTCAGGCTTGCAAGTGGTACCCTGGAAACAAGCTCTTGGTCGCTCAGTCCACACAGTGAACGTTCTTCTCTCTCAGAGAGAAGTCCTAAAGTCCCATGAAACCTGCTCTCTCTAGGATGGACCCCAATATTCCCAGTTAGGTCTGGGGCCTCTCAGATGCTGTTGAAAGACATCATTACTGACATCTGCATCAGGTGTGTGTCTGCCCAGAGTGTGCACAGACCAACTTGTGGTCTTAGAAGAGTAAAGTCAATACGAATAATTTCTCACCAAATCTGGGAGGGCACTGCTTCCCTGCAGTTGTCACAAAGGGCCTCAGTCTGATTATACTTGAAGACCTTTATCGTTTCTGAATCAAAGCAGGAATAGAGCATTAGGGAAGCCACTTCACACCCAGTCCGGTTTATTTGTCTGGCTGGGCGTGTCAACTGTTTGGTGATAACCTTCTGCTTCAGGGTACTCTGATCTGGGTCCTTCTGAAGGGTATGGGAAGTAGCTCCAAATTACATTTAGCATGCATCAAAACCCCCTGGAGATCGTGTTAACAATGCAGACACATGAAGCCCAACTCCAGAGTGTCTGAATTGGTCTGTGTAGGCTGGAGTGTGGGACTCTGTGTCCTAACAAACCCTCAGCTAATTACTATGGAGGTGTTCAGAGATCATGTATTCAAAAATGCTGGGCTGTAGAACAAATTGATCCAGGGCCCCAAAGTAGTGAAAGGCTGTACTTTTGGTGATGATGCAGAAGCTGATGCAGGTAGAGATGTGTCTGGATCTTTCCTGATGAAGTAGATCCTATCTATGGTCCTCTCAGCATCTTTAGAAGTAGACAGTGTTGAGAAAAGATCTGAAGAGTTTTTTTTTTTCTCTCCTCATTCCAAGTCTGGAGGAATAGTCGCATCCAGCTCCAGTGAGTCAGGATGACGGGTCCTGGGCACAGTGACCCCTTGTGAGGAACAGCTTCAGGGGCCCTTGGATGAATTGAATTTATTCCTGTGCCAGGGCATGGTTCTTGGAGGTAGTTAGCACTTCAGAAGGTAGAAGTGGGACACTCTAGAATTCAGAGGAGGGGTGCAAGGGTAGTCAGAGCTCCATGGGAGCATAGACAAGCTTGTCTTAGAATACTTTAAGGATAATTGCTTTTGGTTTGGAACAGCAGAATCTTTTTCTTCACTACCAATAACCCAGCTTGTTTGGTCTGACTGTTCTATTGAATGGCTGGCTGGTCTTCCTGCATATGGATTATAAATTTAGGGTGCTGAACAAAGTACAGGAAACTGTAGTGTGATGGAGGAGAAGAAGAGGAGCTCAAATATAAAATCAGAACCCCTTCACAGGAGTCAGATGAGCAAAAGAGGAATAGAACCAGTGGATGTGCTTGGAGGAAGTCTCGTCCTCAGGCAAAGCCTACCACCTGAGAGCAGCTCAAGTTAAGTATCAGGAAATCTTATCTCAGGAGAACAGTCCTGAGGAAAAAACCCACTGTAGTGACACGGCTTGCATGACAGCCAGGGAGGGGCCTCTAGAAGGCAGCCAGGACAAACTGCTGGGGGTTTGCAGGAGGGTTGAGGTGCTTCAAGTGTGCAGGGCGGGACGCGAGACAGGTGCAGTTGGCCAGGTAAGGCAAGGAAGAATCACGCAGAGGTGCAGCAGGTGGAGTCTTGGACGTGGGGCAGGTTTGATTCTGCAGATGGGGCAGGGGGACTGGAAGGAGTGGGTGCAAATGCGGGAAAGGGACAAAGCTCTCACTCAAGTCCTACATCGCTTTGGTAACAGAATTCATTTTTCTAGTGCATGTTGACTCTGAACTTTCTCCCCACGCCCGCCTGGTTTGGACCATTCCATCTTCTGCTTGTTCATAAGGTTGTCTGCCCGAGAGTTTTCCGAAGAGCCCCTGAAATCTACACTTCTTGTCTTGTTAATCATTTTAAAGTTCACAGCTGCTGAGAACAAAATCTTCATTGATGTACAGCCTCATTTACTTTCGCTTTCTGCCTCTATCATGTTGTAGTTCACTAGCTTACTGTAAATCTCATGAAAATTGCTTGTAATCTTTTACCAGCTGCTGCTCTCCATTCATTCAATACTGACTTGTGGGAGTTCACTTTTTCACTCAGTTTTTAGGTGGCAGCCCATTAAATAGAGTCAATTTAGAATTCACCTTTTCCCTCCTTGGCTTCCCTAATGAAGAGAAAAGTTGTATTTATATGTCGAGGGGGGATACCTGGGATTTGAAATTCTGATCTCCTGAGCCGAGAGCTAAAGCATTAAACCCATGTGTAAATTTTCCCATCATGTTGTTGATTTTTTAGGACAGTTTCTTCCCTGAGAGGTTTGAAGGGTATCTTTTGAGGAGCTGACTGAAGGAAATCATGTTTGGATGATGGTAAACTTTTTTATTTCTTCCCTTGGAGCTCAGAAGCCCATAATTGCAATCTTTCATTGGACAGTCAAACCTATTGTTTGGATGGGGGCTGGTTCATATGTGTGTGGGTTGGAAGAGAAGTAAGGTCAATAATTAAATGCCTGTAAATAGATGGTACATAATTTTATTAAATTCTGTAGATTCACTGAATATCTGTTCTGTGCCAGGATTTGGTTAAGTATAAGAAATTCAAATGTTAACAAGAGGAAATGTGTTTGGGTGTGGAATATTAATTGCAGGTCTCTAAACACCAGCCATTCTGCTATTGCCCATGTGTTACTCATTTCCTATGACAAACTTGTGAGATACTCCTTTTTTTAAAAAAAAAAAAGAGTTTATTTATTTATTTGACAGACAGAGATCATAAGTAGGCAGAGAGGCAGGCATATGAGAGGGAAGCTGGCTTCCCACTGAGAAGAAAGCCTGATGCAGGGCTTGATCCCAGGACCCTGAGATCATGACCTGAGCCAAAGGCAGAGGCTTAACCCACTGAGCCACCAAGGTGCCCTGAGATACTGCTTTTTTATAAGAAAAATTTTTATGACAGTTAAAAAATGTATGTAAGTCAACGTGAAATTTTGGTGACAGTTAACCAGAATTTTCATAATACAAAGACATTATTGTACATTTGCTTCATAGTACGTATATATATTTATTTCTGCCTCTTCTCTATCTATACCTATATCTATGTCAGTATTCTTTTTGTGATAATAAAAACATTACACAACACAGATACATTCATCGGCAGTCAAAAATATGTGCATATATGCAAATGGAATACATTTTCATTTTTGCAACAGTGGAAGTGAATGAAACAAAGCAAATATGTACCAATATGGATGGATCTCAAATGTCACATATAGTGAAAAAAAGACCTTTTCTTAGATGAGGTACATAGAATGGTTTCATATATATAAAGATTCAAAATAGGGAATAGGAAATAACATATTATTTAGAGATAGTTCCAAATGTGATTAACTACATAAATATGGACTAGATTAATTTTAAGACATTCAGGGCATTGTTACCTCAGCAGGGAAGGGAATGGCATGCAGGTGGGAAGGAGAAACAGTAGGTTTCAAAGGGACTGACATATTTTATTTTTTAGGTTTAGTGGAGGACACTTATTATCTTATTATTATAATTTATGAACAAGCCTTTTATAGGAATGATATTTTCATAACAAATAAAAGGTAAGCAGAACTGAGACTTTTGTTCCTGTGTATATGACTCAAAGCTGGTGGGCTAGAATGTGATAATAGTTGTGGACAGGAGGAGGGCTGTCAGGGAAACTTAGAAGCAGGAGGTGATGGTATCCCTTTTGAACCTATGCTATCTGTGTGACCTTTTCCAGATCCCTTCATCTTTGGGTTTTGTCCCTTTACTATAAATTGATTCTACTGTTCTCTTCTCCAAGAAAGTGAACCTTGGCAATAATGGGTTACACGCCCGCAATGTGATGATAATCCATGTTATAATTTCCAAAAACTTGTCTTAAAAATTTGTGTATTTTCCCAGGAATATACCCATAATTTGCTGATTTTTTAAAAATTCATTTCATCAGTAGCCTCTGAAATGTAATTTAGAGACTTCTGATGTCAACAGCATTTAGAATGAAGCACAAACCATCTGTTTACAATATTCTCTTCCTTCTCTATTTGATAACAAAGCTCTGATCAATTTTCTCCCCAAATATGGAACTTTAATGTCTTGTCCACAGTATTTCCCTCTATCCCAGGTTCTGCCTTTATTGTCAGTGGCTACATCATCCAGAAATATAAACTATCTAATGATCTGGTTTAAGCATCTTTGAACCTTGGTCTCCTCACCTTCATCAAAATTTCTCATTGCATTTCAGCCACCCCTTTCAATAGCCTCTTCCTGGAGATCGTATTCCTTTTCTCCCATCTCGTTTGCTCAAATAACCTCCATGTCCTCCTCATAAAGACCTCCAATCAATGACTTCACTACTTTCTTTACAATCTGCTTAAATCCTCTGGTTTTCTTCTGCTGATATTCATCTCATTTATTATGGAAATACCTTCCACCCATTGTGCCTTCCCATCATTTCAGATGTCTGGCAAAACCTACCACATGCATTCTTAAATGTGGGAGTGTTGCAGACAGGCAGAACAGAATGCATAGTATCTCTGATGAGGAAGTTCAAACCTCAGAAGCTGCTGAGAGCACATGTGATCCTTCAACCCAGCCCAAACCCTAACCCCTGTAAAACCCCACTAGTTTTCTTTCTTTTCTCTCTCAAGACATTTTTAGAACAGATGTAGAGGCCTGCTCTTCTCTCCCCAGAAATCTTCATTATACAGGCAATAAATATTTTCTTATCTTGGTGTGCATGTGGGGTGCTATCGATCTCAGTATCTAGGAACCAAATTTTGGTTGGAAGTCCATCTGTGTCAGTAAAGTGCCCAAAAAAACTTTGTTCCACAAACAGGCTCAAATAGTCACGGTTGAGGATGTTGGGTGTTTTCTGCCTATGTTAGAGTTTAAAATGTTCACTTTGATTGCTGTAGGGAAAGTTGACTACAGGGACATAAGAGTCAAAACAGCAACAACAATTATGAGGCAATTGTTCTAGTTCAGCTAAGAGATGGTGATGGCGTGGCATAAAATGGGAGCAGTGTAGAGCAGGGTATATTTTGAAAGTTAGAGCCAAGAGTATTAGCTGAATATTACCATAGTAGAAGATAGTGGGAACGGAGTAGTTTTAAGGTTAAGGTGAGGGTAATCAAAATTATTTTTGGCAAGTTGAATTTGAAATGCCTGGTAGACCTTCATACAGAGATGCAGCATATTCATGTAGATACACAAGTCTAGAGCTCAGAGTCAGGAGCAAAATTCTGGGCATAGGCTAAAACGGGTTTAAAAATTACATATAAAGGCAGTGACCTCTGTCTAAAGGCAATCTACATATGATATTGCAGCCTAACATGTTAATAACATACATTGAATTTTTTTGTGACTACATTCTTGTGGAATCTGGGCAGTGTTGTAAAAATATGTAGTTACAAAAATTTGAGGTCAACAAACACATGAAAAAATGCTCAAGATCATTTGGGATCAGGGAAATACAAGTCAAAACTATGATGAGATACTATCTCACACCTGTCAGAATGGCTAAAATTAACAAGTCAGGAAAGGCCAGGTGTTGGTGAGGATGCAGAGAAAGGGGAACCCTCCTACACTCTTGGTGGGAATGTAAATTTGTATAGCCACTCTGGAAAACAGTATGGAGGTTTCTCAAAAAGCTAAAAATAGAACTACCCTACAACCCAGCAATGGCACTGCTAGGTATTTATCCAAAGAATACAAACAGGGGCACCTGGGTGGCTGAGTCAGTTAAGCAATTGCCTTCGGCTCAGGTCGTGATCCCAGGGTCCTGGGATTGAGCCCTACATTGGGCTCCCTGCTCAGTGGGGAGTCTGTTTCTTCCTCTTTCTCTGCTGTTCCCCCTGCCTGTGCTCTCCTGCTCTCTCGCTGTCAAATAAATAAATAAATAAAATCTTTAAAAAAAAACCCAAAGAATACAAACAGTGATTTAAGGGGGCACATGCACCCCAATGTTTATAGCATGAATTCTCACAATAGTTAAAATATGGAAAGAGCCCAGATGTCTATCAACAGATGAATGGATAAAGATGTGGTAGGCGCAGACGTACACAGACACACACAGACACAGACACACACACACACACAGGTGCACAGTCACATAATGGAATATTACACAGCCATCAAAAAGAATGAAATCTTGACATTTGCAACAATGATGATGGAAATAGAGGGTATTATGCTAAGTGAAATAAGTCAGCCAGAGAAAGACAAATACTGTATGATTTCACTCATATGTGGAATTTAAGAAACAAAACAGATGAACACAGGGGAAGGAAAGGAAAAATGAAGTATGATAAAAATTAAGAGGGAGGCAAGCCATAAGAGACCCCAGATTCTAGTAAACAAACAGGATTGCTGGAGGGGAGGAGGGCGAAGGGATGGAGTAACTGAGTGATAGGCATTAAGGAAACCACTTGATATTATGAGCACTGGGTGTTATATGCAACTGATGAATCACTAAATTCTACCTCTGAAACTAATAACAAAATTTGAGGTCAATTTTTTTTTTAAAGATTTTTATTTATTTATTTGACAGAGAGAGACACAATGAGAGAGGGAACAGAAACAGAGGGTGTGGGAGAGAGAGAAGCAGGCTTCCGACTGAGCAGGGAGCCCGATGTGGGGCTCGATCCTAGGATCCTGGAATCATGACCTGAGCTGAAGGCAGATGCTTAACGACTGAGCCACACAGGCACCCCTTGAGGTCAGATTTAAAAGTCTGACTCTTCTTGATACAAATATGGCCATATTTCTTGACTTTCCCTGTTATCTTTTACAAGTTAGGCTTTTTATAAATATCTATGTTTAAAGACCTTAAACCTTAGCTCAATTCTAAATCTACCCATATTAGAAGATAAATAGTGACTATAGGAACCATGAAAATAAAAAAGTTATATAAGAACTTTATGGAAAAGGGAAACTAAAGGACTTGTGTTTGGCAGTGCATTGCCTTCCCTTGCTATTGTCAATAGTCGTTTAGAATTCTGTCTAAATTACTAGGTGTTCTGTGTTTATGGTCTCCAATATGTCTCCCCTGGGAGAGATTAAAATGTTTTCTTCTTTTTTAGGATGGTAATACTGTATTCTTGCATTAATAGGAAGTATCATCTGTTCCTACATAATAACAACTTAATTAAATGAAATTTGGACTAAATGTAAAGAAAAATTAATGCCAACTTCTCAGAAGAAAATACATTGCCTGATTCTGCAGCTCAGATGTAGTTCTTTACTTTTCCTGTGTTGCTCAGTTTGTTTTTAAAATAAAAAAGGGAGGAGCCTTATCTATGCTCTGCCTTCCTGATATGGCAAGTGTATAAAATCAATATTCAAAATGAGACAAAATTGTGGGAATTTTTTATGTCCAGGCAACCTTTGACAAGGACCATTTGGTAGAATGGAAGCCCTTCTTCCTGTTCTTATTCACATGTTCTCTCAGGTGAATGAAGGAAAAATGATCATGTGGAATGAAATACATTGATTGGCTTCAAATTTTATGCAAATTTAGCAGGACTGTCCACTAACATGCCTTGTGTTTTATTTGTGAAAGTGACAGTATAGGGAAATCTGTTAGGACAGCTGAAGAATTTCACTCAAAATGCCAAGGAGATGAATATTGCATAGTGATTATAGGCTTATTTTCTGGATTTCTGGAAGTGTTCCTTTTATATTATATTATATTATATTATATTGACAAAGAAAATGCTAAGTGATTGAATTCCTTATTGGAAATTGCATACAGTATAAGAGAAAAACTGTCTCATAGGTCAGGTAGTAAAACAAAGTCACAAATTTTAATGTAAATTAATTATCACATTATTCCTATTACCCTCAAAAGTGCAAGCAGTTGAGAAAAGAAATGGAACTTTAAGGAATAGTAGGGCCAGTATGTATGACCAAACAGATTTAAGTTGTCCTAATGGCTTATCTTTGGTTATAAAAGAAAACCTCCATTCTAACTAATTGGATTTAGCCCAGAATTATAATAATGTTTGATCAAAACCCTGAATATAAAACTGTCAAACAAATAAGTGAAACTAAATCACAAACTACATGGAATCATAACCTTGTATAGGTCTGGGGATGAAGTGTTTCCTTAGAGGTAAAAAACCATAATTTTATGTTGGCCATCCTCCTGATTCTGACAGAATAATCTCTCAGAATTTATCTCAATTCTGGTCTATTTGCTTCTAGTCAATTCTGCATGTAAATAATCAGAGCTGGAGATCTAATTTAGATGTGATTCTTAAGCCTGAAGACTCATTTAAAATAAAATTACTGTCCTCTATGGATTTCCTAGTCCTCTTTTCTCAATTCATGAAGAAGATGTATGAAATAGGTCAGGTCAGATCCTTTATCTGATCCTTATTATTGGACTGCCTCCCATTTCTGACAGAAGGGATTCGATGAGAAATGTTAGGAAAGGGATTGATGCTGAGATTTTACCCCCTTCTGAGATTGTCTCTTTAGAGTTAGTGACCATATATACTGGTGTCTACTAGATCTTGCCTGTGAATGCCCAATGTCCCAGGTAATTTAATAGTGTTCCTTTTACTCACAAATATAACTTGGTTTAGAAGATAAATTATATATTCATCCCATTTCTAAGTTACTTATTTCAGCTAATTTGGTTTGACACAGGTTTTATCTGAACTTATCAATTTCTTGTAAGTTTTCCTGCAGTGGTTAGAACCTCACTATTCACTGACATTCTCACTTTTAGCAATCACTTCCTCTAGAGTTGAGATCAGTAGGCTGGGCATGCTTATGTTGTTTGTCTGCCTTATCTGTACAAAGGGGTCCCAAGAGTTGCCAGATGTCCACCTTGCTTTACTGTACTCAACCAAAAAGCCAAAGCTAAACATTTTATGTATTATTTTGGAAATACCAACTTCCTGTATTACTAATGATAAATTTGTATAGCAAATAAATCTAAATATATCATAAATTGAAGTTCTTCTACTGACATGGCAGAGTCATCTCTTAAAGAACAATCCAGTTATTGATGTAGACAGAATTAAAAAAAATGAAGAAATAAAAAAATCAACTACCTGAGAGCACTTGAGGATGAGCAAAAACAGGAAGTTTCTGAACGCTTGGAAGGAGGGAACTTCATAGGGTGGTTTCTCCATTTGTGTAGCTTTCAGCATGAAAGCATCTTCAGCAAGGGATACCTGAAACTCTAGTGTAGTCTTTCTGGAGGATAGGAATTAGACACAGCTGCTGGAAAGTGAGGAGAGGAAAAAGAAGATAATGAGAGAGAGAGAGAGATGTGTAGACAAGGGGGCCAAATTTTATGCTCATTCTGTCCCTCTCTCCAGCTGACTCATGACCCTGGTTGCTGGGGCAGATTGCAAGCAGCTCAATTAAGAAGAGCTGAAATGAGATTTGAGCTGCTGCTGAAGAAACGTTTGCAGTTTTAGTCCATGCAAATTAATTTGCCTGCTAAAATGAACAAACAAAAACACAGTTTTTGAGGCATTTGCCAGAATTCAAAGTTTCTACCCATAACACTCCCAATGTCTAGGATATGACCCATAATTCCAAAGAAACAAAATGTAAACCAGTCTCAAGAGAGAGAAAAAAACATTCAACAGAACCCAACTGTGAGATGACCCATATGGAATCCGCAGAAAAAGATTTTAAAATAGCTGTTAAGCTATGCTCAGTGATGTAAAGGAAAACATATTCACACTGAATCAAAGAAATATAAACCATATAAAAAGAACCAAATATAATTTCTAGAACTGAAAAATGTAGTATCTGAATTGAAATTCACTAGATGGCTTCATACCAGAATGGGAGTGACAAAAGAATGACCCTGTGAATATCAAGATAGATCATTAAAAATTATTCAATCTCAGGAACAGAGAACCAAAATGATTGAACAAAAATATCAAAGACTTGGGTACTTTTGGACCAATATCAGATATACTAACATAAGTTTAAGTTTGGTTTGGGAAGGGGAGAAGAAGAATAGAATAGGGCAGGAAACAATAGTTGAAGAAATAATGACCAACTGAAAGCAGAAGGTAATTCTTCTCAGTGGTGGGAATTTTAAATGTCCAGACCTGGACAGTGCTCACACCACAGATGGGATGGGCACAGAACATAGGCTTGTAACTGCATTATTTCACAGAGCTTCTTCTTGCTTATCAGGCTGTCTGGTATAGAACATACCACAAGGAAGCAAAGTTTTCAGGGAAAATCAATGCATTTTGGCCCTGTGCTCAAAAACTATACTTTATGAAAATGCATAAGCAAAGCCTTAGAGAATCCTAACCTGACTTGGAGCAGTTTGGTAGAATTAACAAAGAGGTGCAAAGGGGCCTTCAAAAAGAGGGAATTTGGCTTCCATTCAGAGGAATGGGGAAGGATTGGGGTCTCGAAGAACTTGTACGTTCATAAAATGAGGGGAAAGAGTTCCTAGGACTTTTTTTCCTAAAAAATTCTCTCTCCCCATCTTCCTTCTTTAGTAACACCAACACTATCCCACCAGTTTTCAAACATTATAACATTACACGAAGTCATCTTCAGATAAAGTGGAACTTATTTTATAGAGGTCATTATTGCTAATTAAGATATGTGGAAGCAATTTATTTTCTTTCTATTTACTCTGCTAGTCCTTTTTTCTTTGCTATGAATGTAATCAAAATTATAAGTGTAAATATTTTCCTGTGGTGAATTTCCATCTTTCCTCCTATACCCTACTTTAAGTTCTTAAACTCTCCTATCATTTATGGAAACTTGAAATTTTAGAAACCTCTTACCCTAAGGGTTGGGAAGAGATTATGATTTTCTTATGTACTTCATTTGGAAGTATAATTCTTCTTTACATAAAACCATGGAGAAAAAAGGAGAAAAAACTGACCTTACTATGTTGATTTGTTTAACCAAATCACCAATGCTTCTAGCAACTCGCTGCTCAAATTATGGTTTGCAGATTAGCAGAAGCAGCATCACCTAAGCCCTTGCTAAAAATGTAAACCCCCTGGCCCCACTCCAGACCTATTGAATCAGAATATGCATTTAAACAAGTTGCCTAGGTGACTCCTATGGAAATCACATTTTTGGAAGTCCTGCCCTAGGACAGCTTTACCCTTCACACCCCCCCCTTTTTAAAATATAATCTTTAGACCAATTTAGTTTCTACATCCTCATCTTTCAAGTGGTAGTTGACCACCTTTTTTTGTATAAGTCATTTCCTTATGTGGCCCCTGGCATGTTGATGTGCAACAGGATGGACAGAGTCAAAACACTGTGTGAAGGCAATACAAGAAATGTAAGGGGTGAGGTAATGTCCTCTAATCTCTTGAGTGAGTTGATGTCTAAAAAGGTAGAGCTTTCCTCAATGTCTAATAGGTGTCCCAAGCATTGACTAGTTAGTTTCTATGAACTGATGCAAAAGATAAGTTCTGGGGAGAGGTAGGGTAGGTGGTGATTATGTCGGTAAGTTGGCAGGAAGGAACTTTGTCAAGCATTTCTATTCCTAGAAAGACTTGTAAATTAAAGAATATTTAGTGCTTTAGAAAACTGGATGAATGGAATCAAAATAAAGAGTATGCAATCTGATAGTAAGCTGTCTGATATTCCCTAGATCTTAGCTATTGTTGATGCTTTCCACTAATGAAGTCTTGTCATGTTCACTCACATAAAATTCTTTTCAAAGGAGAAATCAAATAAACTTCAACATATACATGCACGCATGTGTGTGGGCGTGCCCCCCTTTCTCCAATCCTGATTAAAATGGATCTAACCACAGACTCTGGATACAAAAGTACTACTAATGCATAACTAGGTCAATAAGCATAACCCAGACTTCCAAAATGTGAGGCTGAACTCGTATTTGAGAGCTTCAGACAATCAATGCCCTGCTTTGATTCTTGCACTCCCTTTCATTAATTCTGGGCCAACGCATGGCCCACACTAATTAGTCCGTCTTTAATGGAGGCAGTTACTGAATGTCAACACCAGGGTAGGTCACTAAATGCCACTTCTGCTGTTAAAAACCAAGGAAACAGGGGACAGAGCGCACCAAAGGCAACAAGAAACAGGGAACAGTAAGAACATGAGGGAGGAGGAAGTGCCGCTAATGAATGATAATGAAATGGAAGCGACCAAAGTCTATTACAAGCTCTGAAGTTAATAATAATCTTGTTTTCCATTTAATAAGCATTGGGAGAGTCTTCAGAGGAAAGGTAAGGCCGTGAAGTTAGAAGAAAAATGATATAAGCTAGAGGGAGACTAAGCAAGAGCTCCCTTGTAATTGTGTAAGTTAAGAGAGAATATGATACAAGGCAGAAATTACACTCAAGATTTTTTTAGCCCACTATTTTAGTCTTTTTAAACCATAGAATGTTGGGAAAATGGTTTCAGTTGTGATTGAGTGAATGTGTGCTGTGTGGTCTTTCAGTACTTTGAGTGGTATTTTGGGGGTATAATTTGTTTTCATGAATTTGATTAATTTGTCATTTACACTGTTCTTGTTCATGCCTGTTTCCGTATTTACATTTTACAAGCAAAGAAGTGAGGTACAAATATTATGGAGGAAATGTTTGTAAAGTAAATTATTCCTTATAGAAAATATCCTGCACATATGTGTGGTTCCTGATTACTTACTGAAGTTTTATGATTATGTGCTTTCTATTACTCCCCATAGAATACACAATCTCTCAGGTGGGAAGAATGCCCAGCATCCCCTGCAGTGTACATCCAACAGTGTTCTGTACACAGTATTCTCTCACTAAATGTGTTTGTTTCTGTACTTTGCAATGATCAATTTAATTACAAAAATATTATTTTAGTATTTGTCACAATAAGAATTCTCTTACTGAATACCAAATTTGAATTCCAAAATTAGCTCTAAAGATTATAAAAGGATTTCTTATAAACTATATTTATAAAACTGGTATTGGACTATGTTAATTTAGAGTTTTTCGATATAGATTAGCTGGTTTGGGATAGAAGAGGACAAATGAAATATCACAAAAAGTAAATCTTTTCATTAATATTTTCCCACAGATTTTCATGACTCGTGTCTGATGTAGTGAGACAAAACTTCTTTGAATGTCTTAGAATTTAAATGGTTGGCTGTGAGGATTTTAACAATATCCAAGATTTTTTTTTCTCTCTTTTAAACAGGTATACAAGCACTAAACTTAGAAATGTGTTTTGAGCCTTTTAATAAATACCATGATAATTCTGCATGTATTTAGAAGAGCCATCTTTAAAAAGAGTTACCTAGAACATAGTAGTAGCTCAGTAAAAGTTAGTCAAATGAACAGATCTATAGATATCTCCTTCAATTAGCCTAGTAACCTGGATCAAATGTTGTAGTCTCCGCTCTGTAAACAAAAAGTTTAAATATTACATAAATGCCCAGGCAAGGCTTTAAGTGCTCAGATCCTATAAGGTGTCCCTTGCTTCTGAAATAGTCTCACACTAACATGCAAACAAGACATAAAAATCAAGAATTAGTGAAGCAGCGTGATGTAGGCTGTGGTAGATTAATTGCATTGTATGGTCCTAATTAATGTTATTGCTGTATTCATCCTTTTTGTTTTATAACTATTTAATTCTTCCATTCTGACTTTTCTTCAGCTGATAGAATGTGGTAGAAGTGATGCAATGCTTCTTCTAAGTCTATGTCTCAAGAATCTTACATCTTTTTTCTTAGATTCTTCTTTTCTTGCTCACTCTAGTCCTTTGTCCACACCATGTGACTATGCCTGGACGCATGGAGAAAACCAAGGTGGCCCAAAGAGAGTAAACTTTCAGAAGCAGATGCAGTCCTGTCCATACAAGCTCAAGTTTAGGAAACAACCTAAAACCAGAAACTCCCAGATCAGTCTAGACACAATTTGCAAGTGACAAAATTGTCTGCTAAAAGAATGTCATTTAAGCTTCAAATGTGGCAGGTTGTTATACAACAGTAGCTAAGTAGTACATGAGTTTAAGATCCGTGGGCCCTGGATATGTTTGTTGATCTAAAAATTTATTTCCTTATATAGAAATACACTATCCTCATCAATTATTGTGAGACTTAAATTTGTGCTTGGCGCATTGTCTTAGATGCACTTAATAAACAGCAATTGCTACACCTGCTGCTATTCCCACTACTATTATTGCTACTATCATGTTACTGATCCTACTATTGAACCAAGAGATCTAGTAAAATACAGGTATTTTAATATCCTATAGAAACATGAAGAATGTGGGAACTTAACTGCCCTTTTATGTGTTGGGGAAGACTAAACAGAGGTGGTTAGATATGAGCTGACTCTTAAAAGGTCTTTAAGGTGTGAAGAGGTGTTAAAAAACACTAGCAAAATGGTAGCCTATATCAATAAGGGAGACAAAAATAACTGAATTTGTATAATGTTTCAGTTGACAAAGGATTTGCAGAAACAACAGTTTATTTCATCTTCCTTTCACAGAAGAAAAGTTAATCTTTATTATAGGATTTAAAAATGAACATTCTAACCTTACGTGAGTTATTTGAGGCCATTCAGTTTGAACATGATGGAGCTAGACTCAAACCCAGGCCTTTTAACTCCAACAAAAGTCTCTTTCCTGTATATCATGATGCTTGTTCTTATACCGTGATATTTCCATAAATAAGCTAGAGATATTGAAAGCTTATAAAGAAAGTATTTAAATAAGATTCTCAGCATGCTTATGAAAGTAGATCTTTTAATTCAGGATATACTTAATCCCTCTTTAGATTTTTTGGACTATTTGGAAGTTAAGCAGAGAAGATGTCACTGTAATTAGATTATTGTTGAGAATTTATGTTTTCCACATTCGTTTTGTGTACTGTGTGAGTGTGGGAGCGAGGGAGGGAGACAGAGGAGAAGAGGGGCGGGGAGAGAGAAAATATCCCATAATAACAGCAGTCTTGTCATTTCCAACTCTAAGAAACAAATTGCTTAAAATAATGTGAGTTTAGTACGATTAGAGTGTTATTTTCTTTAATTGAGAATATGGAAGGATTTGAATTACTTTGTTTGAATTGCTTATAAAGGCCCATAGAAAGACTTAATCTCATTTTTTGACACCTAGGAAGACCTTTCTGGCATGTAGCAAAAGCCTATCTCTTAACGGTTTGGGACATATCCTGTGACAGAAAGCTGAATAAAAGGGTATATGTAGCCCATTAACATCTTTCTCAAGGTTTAAGTCACATGGAATCACATCACAAAGTCAAGTTTCTGATGTCAGCAATTTCATTGTAAATCACATTTAATGTGGCTTTCTAGTTAAAAAAAAAAAAATGCCATTTTACAAGTCATTTCTTGGTTGTCCGCCTTCAGGTCAAGGGGGCCCTGATGGAATAATAAATTTTGATGGAACTTTGGCTTATTAACAGCCTCCAAATTATGTTGATAATTGTCCTAGGTTTATGGAGATAACTATGTCATTATGTTTTACTGAGTCTCCAGTATAACCCATTAAGATCGAGACCAGAGAGCTGTCGCTAACCCTGCCACATGATATGTAGCTAGGTTGACAAAGCACCATGTTCTCTGTGGTTTGTAAAAAAAAAAAAAGTACCAAATCTTGTAGGGCGAATTCCATAGCATTGTATTTCTGCATCCCAGATATTGCTTCTGAGTTCAGTCCCATATATCCAATGGTCTACTCCTCAGAAGGCTCATATTCTCTGTAATTTGGGCATGAGCTAACTGATTTCCTTCCTTTTGACAACAAAAAGATCACTCAAAAGAAAAATGAGCCAAGAATTTGATTAGCCATTTCACTATGTAGGACATTCAAATGGCCATTAATCATATGGGAAATGTGTTCATCCTCACTTGTTAATCAGGGAAATACAAATTTAAACCAT
Organism: Martes martes; assembly: GCF_963455335.1. Taxonomy (NCBI): domain Eukaryota; kingdom Metazoa; phylum Chordata; class Mammalia; order Carnivora; family Mustelidae; genus Martes; species Martes martes. The sequence goes on along the minus strand of NC_137902.1, from coordinate 46,821,541 downwards.
AGTGAGATGCTACTATATATCAACCAAGCTGCCTAAGACTAAAAAGAATGATGATATCAAGTGTTGGTAAGGATATAGAGCTATGAGAACTCTCATATATTTGTGGTAGGAGGGTAAATTGTTGCAACGACTTTGAAAAAGTGCTTACAGTTTACTGCTTTAGTTGAAGATGTACATATCTATAATTTTGTTTCCAATAGAAATGTGTGTGTATGTGCAAAAAGATGCTTGCAGAAGAATGTTCATAGCAGTACTCTTCTAATAGTTCCAAACTAAAAATTATTTAAATATCCATCAACAGTATTCATATAATGGAACACCATGGAACTGCATGGAACACCATGCAGTGATGTAAAAGAACAAACTGCTAATATATACAGTAGTATAGTATGAATATACACACATAATGTGTGAAAGAAGCCAAACACAAAAGAAATTCTTAATCAATAATTTATATCAATCCCAAATGGGAAAAAATAAACTATTGGAAGAGAAATTAGTACTCTGTTATATTTAAAAAGAAGTAGAGGTAGTGCTTAGGAGGAAACACAGGGAAGACACATGGGGTACTATCAATATTCTATTTTTTTTGAACTTTGGTGGTGGTTGCACAAGTGTTTGCTTTCTAAATTCATGTTCAGTTTCAACACAACTAAAATGGAAGAATATAATTCAGTTAGTATTACACTTTACAATTTACTTTTTGTCACACAGTTTCACATTTAAGCACAAATGAATCTCCAAGTGGCCACATAGTTTGGCCTAATTAACTAATTAAAATTGTTTCATCATTTTTACAATCACTGTTGTCATTTATTTCAAATCTACTGCTTAAACATAGGGATAGACAGTATCACATGTGGAGATTCAAACTGCACCCAAAGCAAGTTGGTAAGATTGGAAACTGTTAACATATTAGTTTGCTAGGGCAGGCACAACAAAATACCTCACAGTCAAGAGGAGCCTAAGGAGACTTAACAATTACATGTAGTGTAGTATCTTGGATGGCATCCTGAAACACAAAGGACATTAGGTGAAACAGAGGAAATTTAAATTAAATATGGACTTTACTTAATAATAGTGTATCAATACTGACTTATTAATTGTAACAAAGGTATCATATAAATGTAAGATATTAGTAACAATGAAAACTGAATGTGGAGCATGCACAATATCTTCATATTTGTTCTGTAATCATAAAGCTGTTCTAAAAGAGGTGTATTAAAAAATAAAATAGGAGACTTATGCCATAACATAGAAATTATTACATTAAATGTAAATGGCCTAAATCTAAATCTGCCAATTATAAGACAAAGGTCAGTGGAATCATAAAAACCACGATCCAACTATATGTTTTGTAAAAGAAATTCACATCAAATATTACAATATAGGTTGGTTGAACCAAGTGGATAGAAATAGATATACCTTGAAAACATTAATAAAAATAAAGCAGGATTGACTATATTAATATCAGATAAAGTAGATTTCAGAGAAGATAAAATAATCTGAGACAAAGAAGGATACTATTTAATGATAAAAGGGTAAATCTATCAGGAAGACATAGCAATCCTTAATATGTATTCACCTAATATCAAGGCCACAAACCATGTAAAGTAAAAAGTGATGACTGAAAGGAGGAATAGACAAATCAATAATTATAGTTGGAGATGATAATACCTCTCATTCAATAATTGATAAGACAACTGGACAGAAAATAAGCAAGGGCATAGAAGAACTCAATCCCAGTCTCAACACCAGCCCTATTCAACAGGGTCTAATTGACATTTATAGAATATTCCACCCAATTCCTACAGGACATACACCAAGAAAGACCATATCCTGGGCCATAAAATAACCATCAACAAATTTGAAACAGTCACAGCATACAGAATGTGTTCTTTGATCACGATGGAATCAAACCTGAAATCAATTACAGGAAGATAATAGGAAAATATTCAAGCACTTACAAACTAAATAACACACTATGTAATAAACCATAAATCAAAGGGGAAGCCTTAAGGAAGTAAAAAATATATACTGGAATGAGTGAAATTGAAATGACTACAAAAGACTGAAAGAAAAAAAGATGATGCAAAGTACCACTAGTGAGGGGTATCACTATGGACTGAAGACATGAAAAGGAGAGTAAGGAAATACTATGAACATTTATGAATATCTCTATATGCATCAATTTAACAACTTTGATAAAATGGACCAAGCCCTAGAAAAATAAAAACTACTATAACTTATTATATATGAAATAGATAATTTGAATAGCTCTATAACTATTATGGAAATCAAATTCATAATTAGAGAAAGACTACCACCACTGGCAACATCTCCAGGCTCAGGTAGTTTCACTGTAGTGTTTTACCAAATAGTAAAAAAAGAATAACACCAATTCTATACCATATTTTCTAGAAATAAACACTCTCTAATTCACCTTATGAGGCCAAAATAATATATCAAAACAGATAAGACCACGTGCAAAAAGGAAACTGTTCTCTCTCTGTCAAATAAATAGGTAAAACTTATTTATTAAAAAAAAAGAAACTACAGATCAGTATCCCTTATGAAAAGTGGTGCAAAAACCCATAACAAAACATTAGAAATATAATTTAGCAATCTATACACCATCACAAAGTGTGTTTTATTCTAGGGATACCAGGTTATTTAAATGTTCTAAAATGGGGCACCTGGGTGGCTCAGTGGGTTAAAGCCTCTGCCTTCCACTCAGGTCATGATCCCAGGGTCCTGGGATTGAGCGTGCATCGGGCTCTCTGCTCAGCAGGGAGTCTGCGTCTCTCTCTCTCTCTCTCTGCCTGCCTCTCTGCCTACTTGAGATCTTGCTCTCTGTGTCAAATAAACAAATAAAATCTTTAAAAAAATAAAAAATAAAAGTTCTAAAATACTGAAATCTACTATATTAACAGGCCAAAGAAGAAAAATAACATGACCTTATAAATTGATGCAGAAAGAGCATCACTGACAAACTCAACACTCATTCAGGATAAAAACTCTTAGAAAACTAGGAGCAAAGGTCAACTTCCTGAACTTGATAACATAGCCACAAAAAACCTTATAGCTGAGATCATAGCTTATAGTGAAAGACTTAATGTTTTCCTCTTAAGATCAGGAACAACAATAACAAAAAAGACATAAATATCTCCTCTTACCATAGCAGTGGTATACTGGAAGTTCTAGCTAGCACAATAAAGCAAGAAAAGAAGACAAATGGCATGCAAATTGGAAAAAAAAATAATAAAATTGTCCCTATTTGCAGATGGGATGAATATAGAAAATTGCATCAACAATATCCTTTTAGGACTATTAGATTATCTGTATTACTCTATTTTTTATATTCTAGCAATGAACATTTTGAAACTAAAGTTAAAATACCATTTAATTGCCAAACAACCCCCAAGAAACAAAAAATACCATGACTTAGGTGAAAATCTAACAAAATATGTATAGGACCTTTATGCCACAAACTACAAAATGCATTTTAAAGAAAGGGGGGAAAACCCCTAAATAAAAAGAGACGCATACTGTGTTCATGGATTGGAACACTTGACATAATAAAGACGTCAATTCTCTGCAAATTGATACACAGTTTTACCACAACATTCTGTTGTATTATTTCAGATGGGTTAAAGAACATGAAGGCAACTTCCTGCCTTATTTCCATGAACCTAAATTTTAGCATCTAATGCTACACGTGCTTATGAAGAAGAGGACAAAGTACTCTGTAACCCAACCTGTAAATTTTTCCAAAAGCAAAAGAAGTGGGAGATCACGAGAGTCTTCTCAATAGAGTCCTTCAAGCTGAAACCACTTGGTGAGTTGACTGTGGCTGTGTTTAGACTGGTCTTGCCAATGTTTCTGGGGTCCCTGAGTCAATAAACTAAAAATCATCATCATCATCATCATCATCACCATCATCATGATCACCATCGTCATGATAGCCTCTACTCACTGTGGCTCATAAATGTGCTAATCATGAGCCCCATAAGACTAAGAGAGTTTACATCAACTGTCCAGATTCACAGATTATGAATAGAATCAGTAGCACTCAGACTCAGGTTTCGTTGACTTCAAAGCCACTGACCAGTGAAAATTATTAGAAGTATTTTAGCATTTATTTTTATCTCATATATTTTCCTTTTCATTTCTATCATATATTGTATAATTCATTAGCATTAACCAATAGCGTGTGTATATACACATATACATCACTAATTAATAATTAGGTAGGGAAAGGGAACTTTTTAAAGTTTTCCTTCATAGACACATGTAAAATCTGGGAAGTCACTATAAATTACACTCTCCTGCCTTCCCCATACTAGATTCTATATTTTTTATATAATTCAGCTGTGTATATGACCCATCAACACCCCGGTGATGAATAATAATTCTGATGGGCAAGTGTCTTTAAGTAAGAAAACTAGAAGTATTGATTAAATGGCTTTACATTTCTTTTTTCAAAATGTGTCTGTTCACGTGTAATGGAACAATTCCCTGCACCCACATTCGAGGTCTGTCCATATTGTCTTTTCCTACCTGGATCCTTTTCTCTAATATTTGGTATGATTGACAGTGGGGGTAGGGCCCACACTCAAAACAACATACTGCTTTGGCATCTCTCCTATGAATTCCTGAGGCAATGAAAGTCAGAAAAACATTGTCAGGCTAGGGTCATAATAAAAGGCCCTATTGAATGCTGTTCTCCTGAGCCTGTAAATTCAGTGAAGTTTATTGTTCTGATCTTGAGTCCACAGATTATGCTGTGTGATTTAAGGCACTAAAGAAGCAGTCAGTTTGAGCAGCAGTAAAATTTCTGCAGAATAAACAAACTCATAAACTGGCACTCTACAACCTTCTCACACTGCGCTATTTTCCCTGGGTTGTTTCATTCCAGCATTATAGTTTTAAAATGATGCAAAGTATAGATTTTAATGTCTAGGACTTAAAAAGACAGGATTCACATTTAGACAATGCATATCAAATACCTCCTGACCTGAAATTTTCCCTAAAAATGTTTTAATGATTTAGCACTTTCTATGATGACAAACATAATTGTCCTGTCATTTATTCTGTGGTTTGGGCAGGTCTATATAGTCGGTGAGAAAATGCATTGCATGCAAGATGACTCCTAGCGGCCTGCATTTTTCTTGGCCATTGTTGCAATTAGTTGAAAATTATGAGAAATTCCCTGACTGAAGATAAGAAAGTCTGGGATAGATGAGGCACAATAATTTGTAACTGGTGTGTGTCAACCTTAGCAGCTCTTCCTAACACTCCCTTCCTTTTAAGTGGCTACCATGGCTCTTTTATAACTCAGGATTTCTGTAAGTCTTTCTAGGCTTTTATAAAAGCCAAAACTATTTGGAACAAGTAGTAGGTGTCCCAGGAAGGGTTAGGATTAAAAGAAAGTGACTTGAGAGGAATGAGGAAGAGAAGAGTCTTCCTGCCCAGCTTGGAAGGAACATGAGGAACAAAGAAGTGTGCCAGCATCTTGATCGTGCACCAAGTGTCTGGTGGTTGGCTTGAAGAAGATCAAGCTTATTATGCTTAGAGTCCAAGCATTCACAGCCCAGCCCAAGAGTATGGTCCCCAAATGTATTGAAGGAGAACCAGAGTTACTGGACCTGAAGAGACCCTTCGAGCGTAGGGATGATGGATATACTGCTGATGCCCAATGAGGACAGAAGGCATATAGAATGCCTTTAAACTATATAAGATATTGTGCCTTGAGCATGGTAAGGTTGGGAGCTGAAACTTATTGGAATCGATTTCTCTGAATCATTATGTTTGCTTGCATGCCAGAATTTCCAGTTTGTTATTTGCATCAACTATAAGACATTAATGCTTATGCCTATAAGATCTGCAACAAGAGCTATCTACACAGAGACATTCACTTCTATGATATTAATTTCCAAATATTTTGTGAAATGTCTTTTCTGTTACACCTTAAGTTATCACTTACGATATGGTTTATTGTCAGTTCGAACAGATTCTGTGGTGTCCTTTTGATGTTGTTTGCATTAAGTACGTGTGTATATTGCCTGATTTTAACATTATGTATATCTGCCTCTTAAGGGGGGAGTATTATGGTTTAAGCTATTCTGTTTATTTCATTTTCCAATGCTCAAAATAAGAGACATAGGGAGCAGCATGTGGCAGCAGCTCACATTAACATATATTAACTGAAACTGAAAAGAGCAGAAGAAAGTAAAAAAATTAAGACCAAATGCCAGGTCTGCTTTTCTTTGATTACCTAGTGCATATGTGTTATAGTGGGTGTCTTGTTTCATCAAAACTGAGACACTGTTGATTGTACAATCATTATTTTGTGTTTTAATAGGGAAGAAAACATGCTACCAATTGAAGGACACAATAGTTTCTTATCACTTAGAATGTTTATTTTATACTTATTGAAAGAATTAAGTGTATGCTTTTATTGTGTATCTCTCTTGGACATGGATGGGAAAGAAAGTAAAAGTGAAATAAATCAATTAAAGTGTTGCTGAACTTCTTTCCCTCTGGAGTCTGATTTTCCTGAATTGCCTTCCAATTTAAGGTCATCAAGCCCCATATTATCCAAATATGGATTAGGTCATCAAGAGCATTAATGAGGCAACAATTGTTTAGAGAGCACACCACGCTTCAGAGTTCTCTCCCAAGATGTTGATGTCCATTCTGCGAGTTTTGATGCTGACACTTTTCATGTTTGCACATGCTGAAGAAATGAAATTGTAATGACACCCTCCCTACAACAATCTTTTTAAAAAATATTTTTTAAAGATTTTTAAGATTAAAGATCTTTAAGATTTGTATTTATTTATTTGAAAGAGAGGGAGAGAGAAAGAGAGAGAGGGAGAGAGAACAGGAGTTGGGGGAGGCGTGGGGAGGAGCAAGGGAGAAGCAGACTCCCCACTGAGCACGGAACCCGATGTGGGGCTTGTTCCCAGGACTCCAGAATCATGACCCCAGCTAAGGCAGTCACCTAACCAACTGAGCCACCCAGGTGCCCCTACCTACAACAATCTTAAGGTGCCATAAATTATAACAGACACTCCATCTTCAATGTATTAAATTATTAAAAAGAATATGTGCCTTAGCAATGAAACATGGAAATAATAGTCTGTATAATTTCTTATAAAATAGATTCATAATACAGGAAAATTATTTTACAGGATTAAAAGGGAAGACCTTTTACATAGCTGTCTTCTTACATTGTTATTTTCAAAACAAAAATACTAAGATTCTTCTTTTTTTAATTAATTAATTTATTTTAATAAACATATGATGTATTTTTATCCCCAGGGGTACATGTCTGTGAATTGCCAGGTTTACACATAAGATTCTTCTTTAAAGCTTTCAGAAGGGTAGAGCCCACTAACTATGCTGAGATGATTTACTGCTGTGATCGTTTGATCAACAAGATTCCTGTTCACATTGTGAGATCACTATTTAATGTTCTTCCATTGTTCTTCTGTTGAACAAAACATCCCAACAGATAATTAGAAAATAGATGTTAAACAAAACTAATTAGTCTGAAAAATTAACTCTGAATATTGAATATTTTTCTTAAGTAATATTACTTTTTTCAATATACAGAATGGCAAGATTTGGAAATACCATAGCATTTTGAATGCACTGCAATCTGTATAAAATTGCTTCTTCTCAATTTTTGTTCTAGCTGTCTTGGAGTGGAATTCGAATATTCAGATCATGCCCCACGAGGAAAATGCTTCTGGGCACACATCCTCAACCTAGGTATGTTTATTTATGTGTATTATATGCATATGTTATTATACTAATCTATTATCTGCATTTAAACTATACACAAAACAATGATATATGGGATGTGATGAGAAGTAAAGGCAAATAAAAAAAGTTTTAATATATTCCTATTGGACCCCCCAGAGGGTTATCTTGCACACTGATTGTGAGCATCACCTTCCTAAACTGTCAAAATATGATCAATCTGACGAGCGTTCTTTTTCTTTTTTTAATCAGGGAAAATATAACTTACTTTCCCAGTTTGTGGTTTTGTTTGTTTGTTTGTTACTAGTTTCTTAATGCTAGAGAGTTAATTTGTTTCTGTAAGTGAGCCTTTGATTACCAGAATGTAACTTCCTCATGTAGCAAGAGTTTAGTCTTAGGAAAAGTTACCTGTGAAGTTAATTTTTATAAATTGAGTCTGGCTCCCCACTGACTTCATAAAATGGAAAATTTGTTTCTCTTGGGGCAGAGGGGAAACACAGCCCTTTAGATGTAATAAAATCACACTAAAGTGTAGAGAAAATCTTTGAAAAGCCCATGTTTAAAAGAAAATCATTACTTTCATGCTCAAATAATGTTACTCAAAATGAGATCAAATCTTGATTGCAAAACAGTAAAGCTTCCACCCTGCTTTTAAAAATTCCTGATACAGTACTAAAAGATTGAAAGGAGGAAAAAAATAGTGAAGAAATCACCTACATTAATTAAAGGAAAAAATTTCCTTCTATTTCCTTTTTTCCATTTTTCTCTCATAGCCCAGTCCAAACTCTGGCTATTGAATATTTACACATGAAAATTACAGTAAAAAGGATCAATATTACAAATAATATAATCAGCTTATGTGTATAATGTTGAATATTTTATCAAGTTACCCATTACATAAGTAAAATCCTTCCTTTTATTTATAAAGGCAGATTCCTTGGAGTGAGGATAGAATGTATCCCTCAGGATTCCTCATTAAAAGAGCAAAGGAGGTAGAGGTGTATATTTCCTGTGTTTGAATATTCATTTGATTTCTAAGTGTTGGCTATATAGTGAATATAAGTGTATCAATATCTGCTTAAATCTTCAGGAGAGAATATTATAAATTAAATCATCAGATCAAAGGGACACATTTTTAATTTGAAACATGTGCTGACAGTGTATGAGTGTCTATCTCTGAAAGTACCCACTAATATTGATAATCATCAATTATATTAACTTTTGTCAGTGAGGTGAAAAACAAGTCTTTTAATTTGCTTTTGTAATACCTGTTAGCTATATATTAAACATTTTATAGTCATATTAATTTTTTGTGCCTAAATTCTTGTATTTGTTGCCCATTTTTACTTATAAAAGCATTATATATTTTTCATTTAACAAAGTATCTGTACATCTTATTGTTAGTAGCACTTTATATTATTTTTGTAAGTAAACACGTGTACCTTGATAAAGTTTTTTATTTTTGTGCAATTGTTCTCTTTTCTGGCGATATGCTGGAAAAGCAAACCTGGATCCCTTTCAACTATAAACTGGAAAAATGGCAGATTTAAATATAATGCATACTGCTCCTCATTTTAAAAAAAAAAGGAGATGAAGTACCATTTTGAGAAACAAAGAAGGACCTGAAAACTAGAGCATTAAGCCAATTGACTGAGGTTATATTGGCATGGTAGGTGATTATCCAACCCTAAATTAGACCCTAAGAAGAGAATCAGACTTGGATTTCCACACAGGAGCAGAAGCTAGGACATGAAATTGATGTTAGAAGGAGTTGGGACTAAGATTCCCATGTAAAGGCAGGACAGCTGGAGGATATACTTATAGGGAAAGGAGAAGAGAATTCTTGGCAGGATAGTCCTTTGAGAAACAAAATCCTTTCTGTATTAGAAAGTTAAAAAAAAAATTTCCATGAGAAATCAAAGCCCCAAGCCTGTGCTCAATTTATGCAACCCCACCTGGTGCTGTAGGAATTCCCAAACTAGGAACTTCAGTTGGACTCTGACTGATAACTACCGTAAAGCCCAAGAGAAGTCAATGTTCTAGAAGTCAGAACCACAAGCTGGAAAAGTTGAGCTGCCCAATTTCCAAATCAGCAAAGGAAGAAAAAATAAAGGAAGAAACCAAGAAAATGTATGTTAAATAAAAAGTATAAAATAAAATAGTGGAAATAAATCCTGTGTGTAAGTAATTAACATAAATATCAACCTATCACAGTCAGTAGTAGAGACAGAGGTCCTACGATTAGACTAAGATAACAACAAAATCCAGTGACAGACTACTTTACAACTAAAATATAGTGATCCAGATTTAGGGTCGGGGGAAAGTTGGAATAAAGATCTGAATCTGGGTTCAGCAAGGTAGTAGAATAACATAACTTGAAAATACTTTTGCTCTAAACACTTTAGATCCTGGGTAAATTTACATTATTTGATGTCTCTCAGGGGACAGAAAACAATATACATGAATGTCAGAAAATAGTAAGTAACTTAAAGCCATAAGGACAAAAACCAATGTTCAGAGTTTGGCTGTTCTGGTGGTAGTTTGGGGGAAGTTAATAGTGTGGTCATTCTAGTTTAGGGACCCATATATAATGCCCAGGAGGATGAGAAGATGAAATTTGGCTCTTGAAAACAGGGAGACAGATCTGAGGCCATCTGTGATAATCTGGAAATTTCAAGGGATTGCATGCACGCAAGCATGTCATGTTCAAGGATCAGTAAGATGATCAGTGTAGCTGAAAGGGAGTGCCCAATGGGAAAGGTGGTAGGAGATGATGTCAGAGAGGAAGAGGGGGATGGCGACACATGGCTGTTGTGGCTCAGTGGATAGTCTTTGGCTTTTACTCTGTGTAGTGAGGTGGGGATAAATTAATGAGTTTTGAGCAGGAATGCAACTTGATACAGCTTTTCTATATAAAGAGAATCATCTATGGAAGGGCAATGGAAGAAGCAGGAAATCAGCTGTGAAACTATTGAAATTATAATCTAGGCAGGAGATGGTGTCTTCTTCTTTTTTAAGATCGTATTTATTTATCTGATGGAGAGAGAGAGATCACAAGTAGGCAGAGCAGCAGGGAGACTTGAAGGGGAAGCTGGCTTCTTGCTGAGCAGAGAGCCTGATATGGGGCTTGATCCCAGGACCCTGAGATCATGACCTGAGCCGAAGGTAGAGGCTTAACCCACCGAGTCACCCAGGTGCCCAGGAGATGGTGTCTTGATAGTCCTGGGGTGGTCAAGATTTACACAATTCTGGATATATTTATGTTTGTAGCTGATCAGATTTGTTTATGACTTGGTTGAGAAAAATAGAGGAGTCAGAGATGATACTCAGAGCTTTGACTTTGGCGTCTGAGAGGATGGATTTGAGAGGACTGAGATTGAGAGCAGGGAAAAAAGCAGGGTGCTGGGGAAATTCAGATGTTTGGTGTTATGTACTTTAAAGATGAGATGCTAGTTAAGCATCTCAGTGGAAAATACAAGTTGCCACTTGGATATTCAAATGTAGTGTGGGGGAGAGTTTGGGGCTGGATATGTAATGGTTCCAAGAACCACTGCAGTTAAGAAACTGGAAAGATAGGAAAACTATAGCTAGCTTGACTTCCAGAAGCATAGACATAGAGAGCAGTATTCAAAGAGGAAATGGCTAGGAATTTTCCAAAACCTATAAAAGAGGCAAAACCTTAGACTTAGTAAATAAAGGAATTCTTAATAAATCTATTCTTTGGCATATTGCAACAAAGTAGCCAAACACCCAAATCAGAGAGGGTATTGGAAGAACAACCAGAGATAAAATTCCAATAATGGAGGCTTGACATCAAGAATAGAAGCCAAAGAATGACTTGCACTCCACAGATGTGTGCATTTGTGGGAACTCATTGCTTACACATCTGAGATTTTTGCCTGTCCTTGTATCTTTTTTTTTTTCAAAACAAAAGAAGTAAAAATAAATAATGAATTCTAGATAATAATACACATACTTCAATGGGGGGAAGTGTACTGATGTGTGTAATATAGTTAGAAATGCATCAAAAATAAGATGGGCTCATGGGTGGCTAGAGGGATGGATAGACGTAGATATACGGGTGTTTGTTGCATAATTCTTTCAAATTTGCTGTGCGTTGGTAACTTTTTGTAATAAAATTATAAGAAAAAAAGGGAAGACACCAGAGACTTTAGCCCTTACACTACTAAGAAAAACTATCAACATAGAATACGTATCTAAAAATTTTAATCAATTGACCATTCAAGTTTGAGGGTGAAATGAACATGTTTTAAACAAAGGCTGAGTGTGCCGCTGGCAGGACGGCCGCGGTTGCAATCTGGGGAGAAGGAATGAAACAACGAGAGAATAAAATGAAAGGAGTATTGATGGGCAGAAGTGTATTTTAATCACAAGCATGTCTACATTACCTATTAACACACTCATAAATGGTTTCTGTGTACCTGTCTCTCCAGACTCTTGCCAGCATTCAATCTTGTCAGAGTTGACATTTGAGATCGTAATAGTTTTACAGGATGTAGTTCAACAATAAAGAGGGTTGAACATTTAAAGCTTTTGATTTTAGGCAATTTTTTTGTCCTCTTTCTGTAAACTCTTTCTTTTTTTTTTTTTTTAAGATTTTATTTACTTGACAGAGAGAGAGAGAGAGATCACAAGTAGGCAGAGAGGCAGGCAGAGAGCGAGGAGGAAGCAGGGTCCCCGCTGAACAGAGAGCCTGATGTGGGGCTCGATCCCAGGACCCTGGGACCATGACCTGAGCCGAAGACAGAGGCTTTAACCCGCTGAGCCAGCCAGGCACCCCTCTGTAAACTCTTTCTTTAACCCAGGATTATTTTTCCTAACTTAATGGGGTTTAAGTAATTGATTTAGTTTTTTCCTACTAACTTAATGGGGTTTAAATAATTGATTTTACTCATTGACCCTCATGGATATTGTGGATATGTTCTCTTGATTTCTGTTTACCTTTTATTTTAATGTTATTTTTTCAATTTTTATTATTTTCATACATTTAAGTTTCTCAGATTTCTCAGAAAATCCAACTTTTCCATTATGGTTTTAATATGATTCTTAAAAATTCCTAGGTACTCCAAGAATATAAATAAATTCAACTATGTTTTGTTCTAAATTTTTCTTATTTCAACTTTTAGGTCTTAAAATTTGATCAAGTTAGATATTACTTTATTGCTCAAGACATGGTAGGGACCCAAGTTAGTTTTCTTCCTCATTGTGATTGCATTTGTTTAAATTGCATAATGGGAATCCATGGAAGTGTGACAACACATGTTTTTCTTGTCACTGATTCATTTGTATTGTTAGCTATCCAAAGATTTGGAGAGTGTTTTCTAAAAATACATACTTTCTTTTTTCTTTCCATCTTTTAAATTTCATAAAGTCATAAAAATAAAGTTGTACTTTTATTCTCACATATTTTCTATTCTTTTCTAAAGGATTTGTTTATTAATTTGAGAGAGAGAACAGGAGAAGAGGGGAAGAGGGAGAGGAAGAGAGAAGCAGAGTTCCTACTGAGTGCAGAGCCGGACCCCGGGCTAGATCTCAGGACCCTAAGATCATGACCTGAACCGAAATTAAGAGTCCATCGCTTAACTGACTGAGCTACCCAGATACTCCACATTTTTTTATTCTTAATATTTTCCTTCAAGTATTGCCACAGTTGTTGCTTTTGTACATTAGTAACAGTAACGAATGAGGCTTCCGAATTTAGATGTCAATCTGAGATATGCTTGATTTCCCCTTTTTCAAAAACAAAGAACTGAACGCTACAGGAAGACCTGCTAAGATCTCTGGAGAGTTCTCTTTGTGAAGTTATTTCTCTTCAGAGTCTTCTTGTCCCACCTCCCCACACAGCCAACTGTATCATCTCCACTCAGGGAGTGCACTGTGCTCTTCCTGGGCACCTCCTCCCACACTGTGACCTGGGGACTTTCTCCATGCAGTAATTTGGGGTCATGAAAGGTCTCACCTCTTTTGTTCCCCGACTCTCAGGGATCCCTGTTCTACACTGCTTAACGTACAACATAGAGTGTTCATTGTTACACATACTTGTTCTGATTATTTATGCAGGGGAGTAAATCCGGTCACGTGTTAACTGGAATTGGAAGTCTGTGTAATGGTTAAGATATCAGGAAGCATGCATTTTGAAGCATTTGACTAGCAGATCATAAAGATTATTTGGAAATGCAAAGAACCTAGAATAACCTAGAACCTAGAATAGCCAAAACAATGTCAAGACTAGAGGACCAATAGTACCTCATCTGAAAACATATTCCAAAGTCAAACTCAATAATCAAAATGATTTGGTGTTGGTATAAGGATGGACATAGAAAACAATGAAAGTCCAGAAATACATCCTTATATAAATGGTCTTTTGATTTTTAATGAAGGTGGCAAAATAATGAATTGGGGAGGAGATGACATTTTCAACATAATTCTGGGACAACTGGATAGCCACATGCAAAACAAATACATTTAGATTCTTGACTCACATGATGCACAAAAATTAACTTAAAATGAATCACAGATTGAAATATAAGAGATAAAACACGAAAAGGACAAAAAAGGGAGAAGAGTACTTAGTATGATATAAAAACACAACCTGTGGGGGTGCCTGGGTGGCTCAATGGGTTAAAGCCTCTGCCTTTGGCTCAGGTCGTGATCCTGGGGTCCTGGGATCGAGCCCCGTGATGGGTTTTCTGCTCAGTGGGGAGCCTGCTTCCCTTCCTCTCTCTCTGTCTGCCTCTCTGCCTACTTGTGATCTCTCTCTGTCAAATAAATAAATAAAAAATTTTTAAAAAGCCCCACAACCTGTGAAATAACAAATTGGTAAATTGGACTTTATCAGAATTAGAAGTATTTTTGCTTTAAAGACACCTTAAGAGATTGAGAAGACAAATCACAGCCTGGGAGAAAACATCTGCAAACCATATAACATCATATCTGATAAATGACTTAGATCCAGAAGACCCTCTGTAACTCACTATGGGGACCAGAAAAATTTTGTGGGTTACCACATATTATTTGGTTCCAGCATCCATCAAAGCTGTCATATTTTTGCTTATTTCTGGGGGACCAGTATAGAGTGAGTTTCAACATGGGGCCTCTGATGTCCCCAATAACCCTTACCTGGGAGTGATATTGGCCAGCATCCTATCTATACCTGGGGTGTGGGAGACACCTACCCAGAAAAAGACTATGTCCGAGGCCTCTGCAGGAGCAGGCAGGGTACTAGGGATGGTAGGAGAGATCTGAACTGTTGTTCAGGTTTTAAGACTTTTATATGCCAACCAATATAGCATTAGGGTGTCGGTCTGTCTTTTCAGGTGGATCCCAGCAGCAACAGGGTCAAACCAGGTTACTTTTATCAGACCCTTTTTAGCCTATCAGGATAGCTTTTTGGCTCTGCAACCTTCCTGTGTCTTGAGTTTTTCCCGCAGCTCATACCTGTTCCTGGATTGGTCAGTTTCCCCCAGGTCAACGATGAACTGCTCCAAACCACGTGTTGTCCCATGGATGGGCATAGCAGGGATATCAGCGTCCCTTTCCAGGTGCTGAGGGCAGACTGAAACATCTCAGCTTTCTTTCCTACAGCGAATGTGGGCGAATGTGGCCAGATCAGAGCCCTCAAAGACCTGGGCTTAGAAGGTCTGTCTAATTCCCGACTCCCTAAGAGTGTGTTGCATTTCTAGATTTTCAGGGTCTCCACACGGGATAGAATAATACCATCTATAATGCAGCGAGTATCTTGAACGTGGGAACATCAGTCAGGGGCTGCCAGAAGGTGAGGCGTGTCATGATAATGCTCATTTCCTTTGTCTTCTGCCCAATCTGAGTGACACCATTGTCCCTCCTATCCCACAGCCACACCAAACTGGGATACTTTTCCTGGCCTTTGCTGGAACTTGGCCTGAATGGGTGTGTGTTCTCTCAGCATGAGCATTTCCTGAACTGGGAGAGGGGGCTCTGTCTGGGGGTGTTGTGATGCTTTTGTTTTCCTTTGTGCTCTGGGTCAGATGGCAGGGACCTTTTGTCCCGTTTATCTGTTTAGCTGTACATCATCACAACAACCTCCGCTTTGCTCTCCTCACTTTCTCAGGGATTCTGTTTCTTGGTGTCCCCATCAGGCTTTGTCACAAGTGCTCTGGACATTAATCCCCATCAGCCTCCATCCTCCTCCTTTTGCAAAACTTCTCATCCTCCTTTACGATCTTGTCTGCCAGTCCTGAAGCCCGCAGAACGGTGGACACTCACACTCAGTTCTTCTTCCAACTTTCTAACTCAGGCTTCAGCCTCTGGTTGGCCATCAGTGACCAGCCAAACTGCCCACAGGAGAGGCCAGCCCCCTGCTTTCCCTCCTCTGACACAGCACACTCTGCCATTCCTCAAAAAGCGCATTAAGTCAGATAGTGTTTTCGGGGTGTCCTTGTACTCATGTGGCAGCCCACGGCATCTGACATAGGGGCCACCCCTCCCCACGTAGAGATCCATGACCAACCCGGGATTTCCCTCATGGAGGGGAAGGCCCTTTTTTTTTTTTTGGTCTCCTGGCTGACTTGCCAACCGTTCATTTGAAACCTTAGGGGCGTCACAGGTGAAATTTGAAACTGGCCCCCATGATTGAGCACAGAGGGCAAAGAGAGACCAAAGAAGGGCAGACCATTCCAGATTGTAGGTGGCAGGACTAAGAAGCAAGGGAACTTATTATGAGGCTTACTTTGTGCAACTGCCCACCAGAATCTTAAGAGATTCTACAGAGGCTTTTATTTTTTTTTTTTTTTTTTTTTTTTTTTTTTTTTTTTTTTTTTTTTTTAAAGATTTTATTTATTTATTTGACAGACAGAGATCACAAGTAGGCAGAGAGGCAGGCAGAGAGAGAGGAGGAAGCAGGCTCCCCGCCGAGCAGGGAGCCCGACGCGGGGCTCGATCCCAGGACCCTGAGATCATGACCTGAGCCGAAGGCAGAGGCTTAACCCACTGAGCCACCCAGGCGCCCCAATCTACAGAGGCTTTTAATGGGCTTTCATCACAAATGGTGTCAACAACACCATACTCTCTCAAGCCCGAGTCCTGGAAGTGGCTCCCCACATAGGAATAATGGACAGAACGTGTATTCCAAAAACAGGGGAGGAAGTGAGAAGTTTCTGATTACCAGGTTCAGTTTGTGGGTCAGCAAGGCAGTCATGCCCTTTCAATGACATCTTCTAACACACATATATACCCTTTTGTTAACACTAATTTATCATTACCTTTTCATAATAATCTCCTTATTATATATGTCTAAAGTTTTAGGTGAATTTGGGAATACCAACTTCAAAATAGATGCATAATTTCAGTAATTTAATATTTAGAGTTCAAGCAAATATAACTAGATGTGGCCTTACTACATGATAGCATGAAAGGGATATATAATAGTTGTGAAAAATTCTATTTATAAACCATTTAAATAATTCTAAAAACTAGTGTTGCCCAAAACTGTGTATTTAGTCAATATAAATTTCCCATTGGGTTCTCTATTTAAGACTATTTGAGCATAAAAGAACATAAAGTAAGGCGTGCCTGAGTGACTCAGTCATTAAGTGTCTGCCACACAGCTCAGGTCATGATCCCGGGTCGTGGGATCGAGCCCTGCATCGGGCTCTCTGCTCAGCAGGGAGCCTGCTTCTGCCACTCCCTCTGCTTGTGCTCTCTCTCTGTCAAATAAATAAATAAAATCTACTTTTTTATTAAAAAGGTAATACCTGGTTTAAAATGTGGAATTGAAGTATGAGTAAACAGTTCAGTAAAGAATAACTACAAATGACCGGTCAGCACAATAGAAGCATTTAGTTGGAAGTGGGACCTGGGGAGTGTCTAGTTAGTAGCTACCAGGAAGTACACTAAGAGGTATTATTCCAAAAGAGAAAAGGCATGCAAAGTTTGAAAATAAAGAAGTGATCATGTAATCCACAATTATGAACAGGTACAGTTTAAACAATAGAATAGTATTAAGAAAACGGGTGAAATCAGAAAATGGAATAACAATAATGTGCATTCTGAAAGTTTGTTTTTGACTATAACTGAGTTTTTTATTCTAACATTTAAAAAAAATCAAGAATGTAGGTTAAATGTTACCAAATGTCTTTTTACATTTACTGGTATAATTCTCATATGTATCTTCTTTATTCTCTTGTTTTGAGAAATAATAATAATAAACATTCTAATATTGGACCATCTTTACACACCTAGAATTTATCCTAATTATTCATAATGTATCCCTTAGTTTCCTTTAGGATATGTTTGCTAACATTTATTAAGACCTTTCTGGTAGAGAACCTGGGTGGTCCAGTTGGTTAAGCAGCTGCCTTCGGCTCAGGTCATGATCCCAGGGTCCTGGGATTGAGTCCTACACTGGGATCCTTGCTCAGTGGAGAGCCTGCTTCTCTCTCTGACTGCCACTCTGCCTGCTTGTGCTCTCTCTCTCTCTGACGAATAAACAAATAAAATCTTTTAAAAAGAAAAGATCTTTTTGCCTTATAATGATTCATCTTGTCAACAGATTTATTTGTGTATTTTTATAAGATTTCTTATACACACATTTATTATTTATTTTTTGCCTACTTAACATAGCAATAGCTAAGGGAAGTTTATTATGTGATTCAATTCTAATGTTTTTCTGTCAGTTTGTTTCTTGTGTTTATAATTTTAAAAAATCTATTTTGACATAATAATATTCAGTGCCTAAAGATTCACGACAGTTATGTCTTCATTGTACAGTTTCATTTCACCTAGCATACTGTTGTTTCTTATCAAAATTAAAATTTCATAGAACCCTTAAGCTCTTTCTCACACACTGCAACATATGCACATGCTTCTTAATTTACTCCTGCATATTTTGTGGAACCAAATGAAAGACGTCACATGCTTCCCTGTTACATTCTTTTTGTACGGGAATCTTCAGGATGAGAACAGGCTTTTTATTCCTCTATTTGATCAATTATCTGTATCCTTCTCTTCTGCCTAAAATGAAAAGGTAAGAACTTCATATAATGCAGTATGAAATTAAGCATGTAAGCACTTAATATCTACTTTTCACTTGCTGTCATATGTAATATAAATAAAACAATTGTGAATATTCACAAAGCACATGACAAATTATTTAGATCTGTTTATGAGCATTTTTAGAAACAAACATATTAGTATAAAACCTTCCATTTCAATCAGAATGTTCTCCCAATTGTTGCTGCAAGGTACATTTAGGCATTTAAGGCTGAAGAAAACACTTCAATTTACATTAAAAATACAGCTTGGTTTGGAGCCATGACAATATATTATGCATTTCTGGGCTGAGTAAGTCAAGCATACGCTGTTTACCAAGTATTTGAAAGTACTCTTTACCCAAGCACATATAGCAAGACCAGTTAGTAAACAAATAAGTAAATAAGTAAGTAAATAAATAAATAAATAAAATTCTTGATGTAGACTTAGGTGTTGCAAGGTCAACTTCCTTAACAGCCAACTGAGGAGCAAGCCCCATCATTTAAAACAAAATAGCACTAAGGTATCCTCAGATAGATACAATGTTTCACGCTTGCTGATTGGTTTTCTCAGCAAAAGATAAACAAGAGGACATAAGCAAGATAGTAGACTAAGAAGGCACCTAAGTCTATGAAAATGTAGACTTGGAAATAACCTATGTGTCTGTCAGTATGTCTATCATTTGTCTGTCAGATAAACGGATAAAGAAAATACTATATATATATATATATATATATATATATATATATATCTCACATTCATAGATGCTCTGTTGGCTAAAAAAAGATAACAAATTCTTACTATGGAGGGTATTACTGTTTGGTTTGATACAGAGTTCATCTAGCCCAAACCCATTCCACATGAATGGATGTTTTTCTGATTGTTAATCTTCTAACACTCAGGGATCCTTTGAAAATAATGCAATTTAAGGACCCTCTTCAAGAAGAGAACACGTAGCCTTACAGGCAGTTTTGCATATGATTCTGTAGAGAGGGTCACAGACCTTCAAAAAGCATGTATTGGGCAAGAGGGATTTGCCAAACATCTGTGGAAGCAGATGAGAGCCTCTGACTACATACCAAGAATCCTTGGTAAGTGATTACTAAAATCTCTAGTAATGGGAATCTCACTAGTTGATGTACTCTATTTGTAAAAACTGTCTTTCTCTTAATCTAAAATCTGCTCCTGTATACTTTCCCTTGATGGCACTATTTTAGCTCTCTGCATCTATGTTGGATAAATTTAATAGCAATTCCATACAATTCTCTTAAGTTAATCAAAGACAGTAATTGTGTTCTCCATAAATAGCATTACCTACCTTTCCAAAGTAATGACAGAACTTTCTCCGGAGAGACAGCTACTAAAATCTGGTTCTGTCCCCCACCAGACAGTACCAAGAATATCACAACTCCATCCTAAACAATTTGCTAATAAGGTTCTGATGAATTCTGTTGTCCAGTAGTTTAAATAATAAAATAGTTCCTAATGGGAACATTCAGAATTTGATGGGGAAACATCAGGGATAAAGCTTCTTATGGTTGAAATAATACATAGAATAAGAATGATTGACAGCTGGGACACCTGGTTGGCTCAGTGGGTTGAGCCTCTGCCTTCGGCTGGGGTCATGGTCTCGGGGTCCTGGGATCGAGTCCCATGTAGGGTTCTCTGCTCAGCAGGGAGCCTGCTTCTGCCCCTTCTCTCTCTCTGCCTGCCTCCCTGCTTACTTGTGATCTCTGTCTGTCAAATAAATAAATAAAAATCTTAAAAAAAAAAAAAGAATGATTGACAGCCTAGGGAAGGTAGCCTTCAGGTAACACAGAAACATGTTCTAAATCTTGTTGGAAAGCGCCAACTGAACACCACATACATGTTGACCGCTAAATCAACTCCCTACCTGAGAGATATTTAAAAGTCTTAATATTCATACATCATTTCTGTTGCTTTTGCTGATAATAGTCCCTGTGGAATCCCATTAACTTTTCCAAGAAAACAGTGAGGGCTTTTGTCTTCATACAGACCTAGGTTCCATTACTTATTCTGTTTTCTAGCTTGGATAACCCAGAAAACATAATTAACTACTCAGATTACATTAATTGATTGAGAAATAGCATTATGTCTTGTACATTTCCTAGGTGTTCAGTAAGTACTGGTTCTTTTTCCTTTTTTTTTTTTTTTTTGCTTCAGTTAACAACTGCTATATAATAAACAAAAATTTAGGGGCTTAAACCAGAATCAGTTATTTATTTATTTTATTGTTATTTTTCAAAGATTTTTTTAATTTAAAGATTTATTTGACACAGAGAGAGAGATGACAAGCAGGGGGAGTGGCAGGCAGAGGGAGAGGAAGAAGCATGCTCCCTGCTGAGCAAGGAGTCCAATGTGGGACTCAATCCCAGGACCCTGAGGTCATGACTTGAGCTGAAGGCAGACACTGGGTGTCCCGAGTGGAGCCCTGGGTAGAGCCCTGATAATCGGTTATTTATAGAGCTCCTGGTTCTGTGAACTGCCTGGAACTCCGCTGGTCTAAATTGTGTTGGAAGTTCTGCCAAGTTTCTCTCATCCTCCTTCCTGGGACCAGTGTCTTGTCCATGGAACCATCAGAAGCATAGCCTATGGGGCGCCTGGGTGGCTCAGTGGGTTAAGCCTCTGCCTTTGGCTCAGGTCATGATCTCAGGATCCTGGGATCGAGCCCCACATCAGGCTCTCTGCTCAGCAGGGAGCCTGCTTCCCCCTCTCTCTCTGCCTGCCTCTCTGCCTACTTGTGATCTCTCTGTCAAATAAATAAAATAAAAATCTTTAGAAGCATAGCCTATTACAAGACTCCTTTTGTATCCTACTGGCCAAATCATGTGGCTGAGCCCAGATTCAGAAGCCTCACAGTCTTCCTTCCTATGAGGGTATTGACAGATTATATGGCGTACAATGCAGAGACCAAGAAACGTGAAGCACTGGTGGGGAATTAATGCAATTTACCCCATCTTCCATTGACCATGAGAATTCAAAGTGGATTTCCGTAATGTATTATGTGAATCTTGTATTATAAAAGCATGTCCTATCCAATAATGATATAACAGTGAAGGAACCAGTAACATGAAATGAAATGAGAAATTGCAGTCCTAACTCAGAAGAGCTAACCTTTGAAATATATATATTAGAGCAGTAATTTTCCAAGTGTGGTCCAGGGACACATGGGGTCCCTGAGACCCTTTCAACAGGGCACATTAGGCAAAAACTATTTTCATAGTAATAAATTTGGGATGCTGTTTGCGCTTTGTACTTCATTCTCTCAAAGTATAAGGTAGGGCTTTTGAGAGGATGCATGACATGTGATTTTGTATCAGATTGAAATATAGGAGCAGAGATGAGACTTTCTCTCTTCCACTAGGTCAAGCACTAAAGAAGTTTGCAAAAATGTAAAACAATATTACTCTTCTTACAGTGTTTTATTGGGGGGGAGAAGTATAGTTATTGTTTATAGATGTGTTTCATGTTAGCTTGTAACGTGTTTATATTATTTTAATAAACTATTAACTATTTTAAATTTTCTGTCGTAATTTCTAGTGCAGTAAACATCAACAGATATACTCTGCAGAATAAAATCTATTTGGGTTCCTCTATCATTTGTAAGAATGTGAAGGATTCCTAAGACCAAAATGTTTTAGAGCATGAAAAGAATTAAAAAATAAAGTTTCAAAGCTGGTATAGGCAACAGGATACAAAAAGAAATTCGTTTCTATGAAACAGAAGTTGAAAGCCATAAGGAGAAAGTATGATGAAATGAAAAGAAGGCAGTTTGCATTAAAAAGGATGCTACATGGAATAAAGAACTATTTCAAGAACGGTAAAACATAGTCAAAGAATTAAAAACCCACCAGTAGCTGCTAGAATCAGAATCAGCACTTTGAAATAATAAACCAATGGTACTGGGGAAAACACTGCGAGGTTCTCCAAGAAGGCAATGCAAAAGGATGAAACGAATGAAAAATATGAGAGAGAAAATGATACTTATGAAGATAAAATATCACATATATAACCTCCTTGAGGAAAAGCCAGAGGCTCTGGAACAAGAGTGACTGGACCACACTAACAGAACAGAACTTTCCTGAAAAGTGCATAAATCAACATTTTTTAAAAAAGATCTAAATATGAAGTTTGAAAAGATTTATGTCACAATAGGTAGAAATCAATGAAAAGAGAGTCTCCATTCTTCAGGGCTTTCTGGTTCCTAACAATAACAGCGCTCAGTATACTATTTATTTCTACTGGATGAGGGAGCGCTGCTTTAGACGCCTAACTGTGTCTATTTGAATCAACGTCCTTGCTCACCACGAGCAATTTATTTTTTTTAATGTTTTATGTCTTTTCAGCATAACAATATTCATTGTTTTTTCACCACTCCCAGTGCTCCATGCAATCCGTGCCCTCCCTAGTACCCACCACCTGGTTCCCCCAACCTCCCACCCCCCGCCCCTTCGAAACCCTCAGGTTGTTTTTCAGAGTCCATAGTCTCTCATGGTTCACCTCCCCTTCCAATTTCCCTCAACTCCCTTCTCCTCACCACGAGCAATTTAGATTGGGTGATCACTTGGTCTCTCAAGAACGTGTGTTCAGTCTCTCCAAGACCTGATCAAATTCTAAAACCTATTTAAGAAAAGGAGAATGGTTAATGATGGAAGAAGGCATGATTTTTTCCCCAATATCTTAGCTGATTTGGCGATGAGCCTGCTACTGTTATTTCTGAGGTTTTTTATAAGCTCCGTGCAGCATCCCAATCAGGTACTTGGACCCAGGTACTTCACGTGCCATCAAGTCCTAGGGGTTAGGAGATAGAGCTCTTTGCTGTGCAGGCTGTACTTCCTAGAAAGCTTTCTTTTGTTCTGAGCTCCAAATTGACAGTGTCTAGAGTGGCTTCTAATAATTTCTGACTGCTAATATTCACTCACTCCCTTATGTAATTCCTTCCCTTTGAATGTGGGATAGAACTGGGCAGTCACATCTAGAAAAAAAAAAAAAAAAGGCAGCAAAATGGAGAGGCTATGACTTCCTAGGTTAGGGTTCAAAAAGACCATAACTTTCTTCCTTCAGTCTATTCTCTCTCGAAGCCTTCATTCTGGGGGAAGGAAGCTTCCATGTTGTGAAGAGCTCTATGGATAGACACATAAGGCCAGGAAAGGAAGTTTCCAGTCAAGAATCAGTGAGCTTGGAAGCGAATCTTTAAAGTTTGCCAACAGGATCGTCGTAAGTGGGCTTTTAAGCTAATGCCCCCCAAGTTAAACTCTGCAATCCCAATGAACACCTTGATCACCCCCAACCCTTGTGTCTCACCTTGAATCAGAGGACCCAGGTAAAGAGCTCCCAGACTTCTAACCTACAGAAACAATAAGAGAATACATTTTTATTGTTTTAAACTGCTAAATTTGGGGCTAATGCATTATGTAGCAATAAATAATGAATATACCGAATCAAAGATGGAAGTCTTTGAGGTCATTTGCCCAACTGTCTGGAGGAGGTATCCAAATTTGTTGAATGCTGCTTCTGAAATTCAAAGAGACTACTGAGCCTTCTTTTTCTCAGTAGAAGGAAGTACAAGGAGGAGCATCTTTCCCTTCATCATGGAGGACTATCTCAACATACCCAGACCACTGAGCCCATTGGGATTTCATTGAGGCAACAAACCCTTTTCAGACTATTTCTAATGATCTATCAATATGGATCTTACCAGGTCAAAAGTCATCCTATGCAGCCCTGAAGTGTTATTCATAAATAGAATAGTAATAAACATATATTTTAAGTTATATTTTATATATTTTAAAATAAATCATAAAGCACATTTGTTTGTACTCTACAGAAAAGTATTTCCTTTTAAATAAAGAATAATAT
The DNA here is from genome assembly GCF_963455335.1 of Martes martes. Classification (NCBI taxonomy): domain Eukaryota; kingdom Metazoa; phylum Chordata; class Mammalia; order Carnivora; family Mustelidae; genus Martes; species Martes martes. Next base: position 46,796,863 of record NC_137902.1, on the reverse strand, counting down.
TAAATATGAATTAAAAAAATAAATATGGACACAGAAGGCAGCATCTACTATGATTTCCCGATGGACCCTGAGTAGCCTCGTGTGGTCAGAATTCATAATTGTATTTAAAATGGTAGAAGACACGCATGAGCCAGTGGTGGTGGATCCGGATGCTTTTGGCAAAGCCCATCCCAGTTATCATGTACTGCAGTCCTTAGCTGTCCTTCCACTCTCCTTCTGTATCTTTACCTATTTCTTCTTAAATTTTAAATCCAGTTGCTGTGATTCCTTTTCTCCCCAGTGTAGCTAATTTACATTATTTACATATAAAATAGAAAGCATTTCCACCTATTTGGCTTAAATAATCAAACAGTGAGACTATCTGAGTTTCCTATAACAGGTTTCTCGGGAGGGCTACTGAAAGTGATGTCTTGCTCCTTCATTGTAAACAGGTATGGGTTTGTGTTCCAATGCTGCTTATAGCGAGCTGCATGTCAAATTTCTTCATGTCTCCCAACACCAGGTTTTTTGGTTAAAGCTTATGGGCGAGTTTATGAATATCTGCTAATATTTTTAAAAGGCTCAAATAGAATTACATATGAGAAATGTTTTGTAAGGCCAAGTGTCACATATATGTTAGGTTACTCATAATGCAATATAAAATGACAAATTACAGATAATGAAGTGCTTTTCTAAAAAGCAGTTTATTGACCACATCTGGGTTTCTAGCAACCATAGGCTGCCCACCTGATACTGAAACCCATTCTTAATTCTCTTTTTTCATCAATATGTTCATTCATCATTCAGTCTTTAATCAATTAACCATTCAATGTTTCATTATACTTTAAAATTATTTATGTGGTGCCTACAGAAGGTAACAGACAAGAGTTGTATTTAAAAATGCATTTCAGTGGATTCCTGGAAGAAGATCAAGTGAGAGAGGGAGTCCCGGATACCAGATCAGGTTAGCTGCTAAGTTTGTTTCATCACTGCTTTCTGAAGCTGTGTCTTTAGCTGAAAATGAGGAGTGTGTTAGCCTAGTAGATTTAAAAATGCCTCTCATTCCTAATTCTCTCTGAGCATGAAGAGCAATAGCCACCTGATTTCAGAAGTGATTTTTTCTAAGATGCTAGGTGGTGGCCGCCACTCTCTGCCCTCGTCCATAATCAGAATCTGGATCTGCTACGGCAAGACACCAGGAGGGGACAAGGCAGGAAGGAGGGAGGAGCACTGAGTTCTGCCAAGATTCAGAGCATATTTCTGGTGGAAAACATGTTCACGGAAAGGTCAAAGAACAGGAGGAGAGTGAAAAGGAAGTGAGAAGTGGAAAAGCAGACAGCTGTGAGTCTTGTTTCCTTAACCTTGAAGGGGAACAGAAGGTCCTCGTTAAAACAATCCTTGTTCTGTAATCACCCACAGCCTGGTGACTCCGGTCCCTGTGCCTGCCAGCACCCACCATGCAGTCAGCCTTCTGTGCTTCACACAGAACTTCTTACTTCCCACTCACAGCTGCTGCCCCATCGTGCTCTCATTCTTCCATGCAAGCCTGCTTGGCCAAGGCAGGTTGCCTTAGATCACTGACTCCCAGGAGGCAGGGTACAACAGAATCATCTGTCAGGTTTGTGAAACATCCTGAGTCATGGGCCCGATCCCCAGATATTCTGATGTGGTAGCTTTGGGCTGGTATCCTGCAAACCGAATGTTTGACACAAAGGGGAAGACTGATATAGCTGGCCCTTGGGATGCAGTTTGAGAAACCGTAACATCAAATCAGCTGCCAGGGAGGTCTTTGACTACACGAGAAAAATCCCGGGTTGTCACAACGTGTCCGTGATGTCACTGTGTATGAGCCCGTTCCCTCAGCAGAAAGGTGTGGTTTCTATTTTTAAAATCTTCCAGTTTTTATGGTGCAACTGGTTATATCTTAAAATTTTTAGTATATATATATAGTATTATATGTCTACATATAGTTCTACATATGTAGAAATAATGTACACCCTCCCAGAACATACTATTTATAGATTAAAAATTTAATATGTAGGGGCGCCTGGGTGGCTCAGTGGGTTAAAGCCTCTGCCTTCAACTCAGGTCATGGTCTCAGGGTCCTGGGATCAAGCCCCATGTCGGGCTCTCTGCTCAGCAGGGAGCCTGCTTCCCCCTCTCTCTCTGCCTGCCTCTGCCTGCTTGTAATCTCTCTCTCTGTCAAATAAATAAATAAAATCTTTAAAAAAATTTAATATGTATCCAAATATTTATATAAAAGTGTCTGCCTCTGTTCACATGTGATACACATAAGAAATTTAAACTTAATAATGTGTCTTTGTTGAAAATGTATTATATAAGTATATAGAGCCATATCTGTTCATAGCATGCATAGGTCTATGTTTCTACAGATTTCACAGTTCTGATTTATTTGAAATATAATATCCATCACTTTCTAATTGGTTGATGGTATTAACTTAATAATCCATTGTGTCTGTTACGAGTAAAGGAAGGAAAAAATTATGGAAAACAAAAGGAAATAAAATGCATGAAGGTAGTACGCTAGGGACTTCTGAGACCGTATCTCATGGATCAAGTCCTTGGCCTTGCAAAACTCCCCCTTCAGCAACAGGAAGTAAGTGTAATAATGAAGTGTTGCTGGCGTGGTAGGAGACACAGGTAAAGATGAAATTAATTTTGCCTGGCTTTTTGATAGCTTTGTGGAAGTGGTGTCTTCCATCTGGTCTTTAAGGATGGACATTTTTGCACATGAATCCAGCGATGAACATGACAAAATCTGCAGCCTCATGGAATGTACATTCCACAGGGAACATAAGATAAGTAGGAGATAGTCCCACAAAGAACAAGTGCCCCTTCTATTCTAGGTAGAAAGGGAAGCACAGACGAGGGCCTGAGCGACAGGAAAATGGTGTTTATGCTTTTGAGGATCTAGAAGTGGTTGCATCTGCTTAGAATATAACATGGAAGAGGAAGTGTGGAAGGAAACACTGGGGTACTAGTAAGGGAGAGATGATGATGGGTCCTTTGGGTCAGGATAAAGATTAAAGAAACATTTCCCCATGGAGTCTCTTAAGTCCCTGAAAGGGTCCCTGTCAAACAGGCAGGTCATCAAAGCAGTGGCACATGAACAAAGCCACATTGGGCTTTATGGGGGACTGGATTGGAGGGAATAAAACCATAGCCAGGAAAACCAGTGAGGAGAGCAAAGAGAGATAGTGGGGGCGAGTGGAGCTATCTATGAGGTCAAATAGACGTGACTGGGTGACTGACCGATGTGTTAGAAGGTGGAGAAATGAAATAGAGGAAGAAGTTAAAGACAATTGCCATGATTCTGTTTTGGCAAACTAGATGGATTTGCTGAGAAAGGGAATACCAGAGGAAGAACAGGTTTTGGGACAGTTTATTAAATTTCTGACTTTTATAAAAGTTGAAATGCTTATAAAACATCCAGATGGAATAAAAATATTTGCAAATCATATGTCTGTTATGATAAAGAACTTGCAGCTTGAATATAAAAAGAGCTCTTGAAGTGCATTAATAAGAAAACAAACAACTTGATTAAAAATATAGGCATAAGTGAAATAAGTCAGAGAAAGACAAATGCCATATGATTTCACTCATATGTGGAATTTAAGAAAAAAAAAACAGATGAACATAGGGAAAGGGAAGGAAAAATAAAATGAGATAAAAACAGAGAGAGAGACAAACCATAAGGGATTCTTAACTCTAGGAAACAAACTAAGATTTGCTGGAGGGGCGGTGGGTGGGGGAATGGTGTAACCGGGTGATGGGCATTATGGGTGCCCGGGTGGAGGGCGTAGGATGGAATGAACACTCAGTGTTATATGCAACTGATGAATCACTAAATTCTACCCCTGAAACTAATAATACATTATATGTTAACAACATTGAATTTAAATAAAAAATTTTAAAAAATTAAAATACAAAAAATAGGCAAAAGATTGGAAAAGACACATAACCAAAGAGAATACACAGATGGCAAAAGAATGTAAAAATGTTCACAACTATTAATCATTATCAAAATTCAAATTAAAAACATGAGATACCACTATACATCAGTTACAACAGTTAACATTTTAAAAAACTGACTGTAGTGAGTGTGGATGAGAGTCTAGAGGAATTAAACTCTCATACAGTGTTGATGGGAATGTAAAATGGTACAAATACTTTGGAAAATAGTTTGAAAATTTCTTAAAAATTTACATGTATGACTTATGAGACAGTCCAGCCAATCCACTTGTAGATGTTTACCCTGGAGAAATAAAACACATGACCATACTTACACCCGAATACTCCTTATTTGTCATAATAAAAATTGAAAATAACCCAAATGCCCATCAACAGGTGAATGGATAAATAAACTGTGCATATCCATCCAAAGAAATACTATTCAGCAATAACATGGCTCAACATGGACAAATCTCAAAATCATTAAAATGAGTGAAAGGAGCCATAAATAGGAGGATACAAACTGTACGATTCCATCCGTCTAAAGTTCTGGAAAACACAAAATAATACATGGTGACTGAAAGCATTTCAAGAGTTTTGCCTGCAGCCAGTGGGTAGATTTCAGAGAGCGACAGGAGAGGAGGGTTTTCCGGGGGCAGGGGGAGGGGTTACCTAGGTTGACTATTTTGATGGTGCTGATGATTCATTTCACAGGTGTATGGAAGTATGAAATGTATCCTCTGATACAGTGACCAAGTTGTACACTTTAAATAGGTAAAATTAATTGTGTGACAATTACACTTCAATAGAACTATCTTTAAAAAAGAAAAAAAAAGATAAAGGTATCAGAAAGGAATCAACTTTCTGAGGAAATAAGAGGAGATAGATCTAGAACAGGTATGAAGGGGCTGGATTTAGAGGAAGAAAGATCTTTCCCTGCAGTAGCGAAATATGTATAAATATTTCTAGGTTTGATTCCAGGAGATTGAAGGATTTCTTTCACTGTAATATATACTTTGTCATGAATTTAGAAAGATGGTTAATTGTTCATTTGGTTAATGTTTATTGTGCATCAAGAGGGAGAACTTGATGTAATTTAATCTAGAAAAGTATATTTTTTCCTATGTTATTGTGATTTATAAGAAATATATATTTGATCATCTGAATGATTTGGTCTTTATTTAGTTTCTGGCCCACAGTTCCCCCAAATGCTTGGAATTTCTTAAGTATTAAGGGTCTCTGGTGTCTTCTGTGATGTCAGTGAAGGTGACATTTGGACTTCACCCAAGAGCAGGGCGCATAGGCTTCCAGCAGGACCAACCATGTGATTAGGGATTTAGAACTTTTAGATGCCCTCCTCTCACACACTCCAGAGGGAGAAGAGGGTCTGGAGGTTGAGTCAGCCAATGGACAATGACTTAATCAATCCTGACTATGCAATGAAGCCTCCATAAAAAGCCAAAAGAACAGGGTTTGGACATCTTCCAGGTTGATGAACACCTGGAGATGTGGGGAGAGGGACACGCTTGGAGAAGGCGTGGAAGTTCTGTCCCCTTTCCCCATGCCTCACCCTATACGTCTCTTCATCTGGCTGTTGATTCATTTCCTTTATCATATTATTTAACAAACTGGTCATCAAAACTAAGTGCTTCTCTGAGATCTGTGAGCCAATCTTGCAAATGAAGAGAACCTAAGAAGTTCACTGAGATCTCCAGTCTAGCCGGTTGGTCAGAAGCACAGGTAACAGCCTGGGGCTTGCAACGGGCCTCAAAAGTTGGGTGGGGGGAGGGGGAGGCAGTCTGGTAAAATGAACACATAACCGGCTCAATCTGGTGTTATCTCTGGTTAGAGAGTGTCAGAACTGAGCTGAATTCTTGGATACCATGCTTAGTGTTGTGGGGGTGAGGAGACCCCCCACTCCGCTTCCACACACACATTAGAATTGGATCTGAAAATCTTAAAAGAGTTCCAGGTTTATAAAGTTATTTTCTATGTTATTCTAAGAAACTGGGGCATCATTGAAAGTTTTTAGAGAGTGAACATAACATCAGAATTAATGTTTTGTGTAAAAATTCCAACAATGATGAATTTGAAAGAATTTGAGCTCATTGCAACTTCATGTTCTCAGTCCACATATTTAGAGGTAGTATGATACAGTGAATAGGGCGTTTTTTTTAATTCCTTCATTTCATCAGTTACATGTTCAACAAACAATGAGAAACACAACAATCTGCCGGGTATTCTATTAGACACATCTAGATGAGTAAATAAACAGTAAATAAGTAAATAAGTGAGTAAATAAACAGTAAACCTGGTGAAAGACACCATAGAGAAAAACATCAGTTTCACGTAATAGAATGTAAGGTAAATGGTAATCTGGGAACTGAGTGATGAGAAAAGTAAAATTTATGGGAGGAACGCTCTAGGCAGACACAAGCTCCAAGGCTCTGAACCAAGAGGACCCAGAGTGACTGGAGCCTAGTTGTCAAGCCTAGCTTGTTAAGAGATGGGGGGGAGTCAAGGCCAGGGCAAGGAGTTCGAGTTTTATTCTCAGTGTTGCTAGGCCACTGGAGGACTTCAAGTGGAAGGCTCTCTACCACATGTTACATTTTAAAGGCTCTCCATTGTTTCTTTTTAAGAAATGTGTCTATATTCTTTATCGAGGATTGTCAAGGCAAACACGTCTGGAAGAATTGAGGTAAAATATATTTATTTTAAATAATTTAATAATTTATAATTAAATAAATAATTATAATTATTAATTATAAATAATATAAATTAATATAAATTAATAATTTATAATTAAATAAATAATAATTTATCATGAGATCCTGTGTCAGGGCAACATTTCCCAAAGTGTGTGCTCAGGAATGTCAACTCCATAGAGGGGAGAGTAGGTATTAGATGATAGAAAATTTCAATGCATAATAAAATTTATGGACAACTGAGTTTAAAAAAATTAGCTTTTTCAAAATCATACAATGTCCTTCATGCCTTAATATGTAAATGTTTATTATGATTCTCCAGAACTTTGAGAGTTACAATTTTTCAGAACAGAGATCAAGAAATTGAGGTATACATCATTTTCTCTTAAAGTTTTCTGCTTTAAATTTATAGGTTCTGAGTAATAAAGACCTCTGGTCCTAAATAATTTGCTGATTGGTAAATCTTACCATGAGCTTCTGTGGGAGCAAAGAATCATGTTAAAAAATAACTCTATTAAACTGTGTATTTTCCCTCCTAGATATATAACTGGTCAACATGACCAAACACAGAATTTTTATTACCTGTGCTAGATTGCATCAGGAACAAGGCTGAATGAAATACAAGTTCTCTTATCAAAGAAATTCTTGGTCCCTTAAGGGACAGTAGACAGAAATAAATACCATATAAAAGAATGCTCATAGGTAAAGGGAGTTAAAGACTGTAGGGGGTTTTGAGTCAGGAGAGAGGCTTCACAGCTGGGGTCACCTTTAGTTTGGGAGGCAGGATTTCTGGCTCTCCTCCTGCTGCTTGGCCAGTGCCATCAAGCTTGTAAAGTTCTGGGGGATCCTGCTCTGCCGTGTCTTGGCTGTGTGTCCTTGTGGAAATTCTCATTTTTCCATCAGCCTATACCATAAACAAATATGCTTTATGTGCTGCTTTTGTGCTTATAGGATCTGCATGAAATATGGCCTTGGGCCACTTGAAAATGTAACTATAAAATTTTATAGGGGATAATGGTTCCCAGAGTGCTGTCCCCTGTCTTCACTCAAACAACTTTTATGCAACACCTATTGCTTCACCAATAATTGACATGTCCTTCCGGAAACCGATCCAATCCCTGGCTATTAATTATTTTTTAATTCAAAATGGACTGTGTAAGACCATATTCATGCCTATGGCAGCTTTGTGAAGAAGAGCCACAGGGAGGTTGAGGGAGGCACTCCCTGCATGTCTCAGAGATAAATCTCTCTTCTTTAGGAAGAGCCCAGGAAAGGGCGACGGACCACCCAGCCAAGTCTCCACCAGGGACTGCCACTTTCTTTAATCATTAACCTTGTCTGTGGGCTCACCATCAATCTTTAGGGAAACCATGCTTTGAATGGCCTCAGAATTTTGTGTTTTGGCCTCTTGGATTCTAGCTTATGCTTAACAATAATTCATAAATATACTTTTGCTGTCTTTTCTTCCTCTCTCCTCCCCTTCCCACCCACCTTCCATTTCTTATCTTCCTTTTTTCCCCCCAGTGTTTTGAAACAGATAAGCCCATTTCTCATGTGAGGACACACTGTGATCATTGATATGCTCTAGTCCTTTTTTGTTCTTGTTTTTGTGTTCAGCTTACTTTGTTTCTTTATTTCATTGTTTTTTTCTATCTGTGGTTTCATGGGGAATTTTTCTAATTTGATTAATGTGGGTTTTTTGTTGTTGTTGTTGTTGTTTGTGGGGAGAAGCTGGAGATCTTCAGAGTTTGAATTGATGTGTCATTTTGCACACTCCTATTTATGGAAGTGGTCTTTTCATACACATCTCATTCTCTTTCTTATGTATTTCATGCAACACCATGTTGTTGCTTTGGAACCATGTTTGTACATATAATCTGCTTCTTTCTCTCTCTCTTTTTTTGAAGATATTATTTATTTATTTGTCATATATATATATATATATATAGAGAGAGAGAGAGAGAGAGAGAATATGCACCACATAAGTGGGGGGAGCAGTAAGCAGAGGGCGAAGTAGGCTCCCCTCTGAGCAAGGAACCCAATGCAGGACTTGGTCCCAGGACCCTGAGATCACGACCTGAGCTGAAACCAAGAGTCAGATCCTTAACCTACTGAGCCATCCAGGCTCTCCTAAGTTCCACATGGGGTCCTCTAAATCCAGCTGGGACAGAGGGAAAAAAGCAAGGCAAACCTGGATGGGGCCAAACAGAGCTACAGGCCTCTGCATAAGTAAGATATTCTTATTCTCATCTTCCAACTTGGACCCTTGCAAAATTTAGCAAAATCCCCCATTTGAACCTTCTGCAATGTTCTCTATAGCCATGTGAGTATGAATCCATAAAGCAAGATGGAAGGGGTTACAGATGTCATGTGACTGAGAACAACCTTCCTCTTATCATTGGTGGGATCTTGACAACTGGTTAAGAGAAATCACTCAAAACTTGTGATATTCTACTTGAACACTGTCTCTTAGGGTTGCCAAGGAATTCGGTAATCATTCATGATTTAATTCTCTAGGAGGAATTACCTTTCCTGTTTTTTCATTTACTATTGATTAGAGTCCAGACCTGAAATTACATACAAACTTGCAGAGACCGAAGAGTTGTAAATGACTTTTTTTTTTTTTTTTTTTTTTTTATTTGACAGAGAGAGAAATCACAAGTAGGCAGAGAGGCAGGCAGATAGGAAGTGAGAAGCAGGCTCCCTGCTGAGCAGAGAGCCCGACGTGGGGCTCGATCCCAGGACCCTGGGATCACGACCCGAGCCGAAGGCAGAGGCCTAACCCACTGAGCCACCCAGGTGCCCCTGTAAATGACTTTTGATCAGCAAAAGTGGAAATGATTTTCTTTCAGAGATCAAAATAGAATCCCAAAGATCCACAGTTTTATTGCCTGGTAGAGTATTGACCAGTTGTGCATCTAACCAAGCAAAATTGTTCCACTACCCCAGTTGCCTCTGACTCTATAAATTTCTGTTTCTTAAATGCTCTCACAACAGCTTCGCAAGCCCCTTGTTTATCACATTAATAAGTTAAATTATCTTTGATATATTTATATGAGAGTCATGTTTTAATGTCTTTTAGAAACATACATTGGGAGACCAGCAGACGAGTCTGGACAGAGAGTGGAGTCCCAGTCTAGTAATTTTTACTCCTCCCTCCAATAAACCAACAAGCCTCAGCTACGTTTCATGACTGAGTCCTTGATCTTAACCAGTCATTGTGCACACACTCAAATCCCAAGGCATCTGTCTTATTGTTTATGCACAGATAATTTATAGAGAGGATATGATGCTCAAGTCATGCAGAGTAAACATCAGCATTACCTGGCGTCAACACTTATTTCCTACTGCTGGTCGCTCATCATTTGGAGGTTTTCTGTTTGATAAAAACACCTGTTTCCTTGAATTCGGTCTACTCAGTGCATATATTTGAAAACTGCTTATTTATTCCCTATTTATATATGATGAGAAAGTGTCTACCTATAGCTTTAGATATATAAATTACTCTTCTTGGAATAGGTGTTGTAGTTTTCTCACTTTCTCTTCCTCTTGTTCTATGATTCTTTAATTTTTGAGGGTAAACTGAGAGAATCTAATGAAACTTTTAGACCCTTTAGCCTGGAAAAGATGGGCATATGCACAATGTTTTGCAAAAATTTCAAGATTTGAAAGATCCCTTGGAGCTCACTCATGAGTCGATCAAGAGTCTGGTAACCAAAATTAAGAGACCCTCCTCTATGGTTAAGAAAAGCCCTCCTATCTTTTTTTTTTTCTTCTGTTTCTAAATCCGCATCCATAGCACCCTGTGTGAATTTTAGGGCCATATCCTGGGTTCTCTTTATAAACAAATAATTTCAGCATCTTATTTTGTGCTGTTCCTGTGTCTACCTTATTGCATTTAGTTTTTACCATAATAAGATATGCATTTTGGGGACATGAACTGTGTCTTTCACAAGATATATGGTCTCATCTTAGTTTCTTTTATATATACTTTTCTTGAGGTAACTTGAACTCTAAAGCCATTTACCTTTCTCACCTTATAACTTTCCACACTGCTAAAATTTAAATATGTGAGATAGAAATAGAAAAAAAAAGTCAAATGCCAGTTAATATTGTAACTAATATCCACTTTTTGGGGCCAAGAGAACAGCCCTTAGTTAAAAGTTGTTATAGTCCTCACTATATTGTTTTTAAAGAGGTTGTATTTTCCACTGCACTGCAAGTCCTTAGAAGCATACAAATACTATCACCTTTGAATTGTTCCTATACTGAGCGGATCATTTGGCATGGAGCAGCAGTTCATAAAACATTTGAATGGATAAAAATGATGGAAGATATTTGAAAGATTCTTTTTTTTCAAGCAGATACTGTGTTTGTCAGTTTCATGGTTCAATTCCTCTTGGATTAGCTAGTAAATATATCCCACTTCCATTCCAAGCTATCTATTACTTACAATTGACATTGTGATTAATAATTATTTTTTTTGATTAATAATCCTAGTGTATCAACATAGAAATAGGGGTGCCTGAGTAGCTCAGTGGGTTAAAGCCTCTGCCTTCAGCTCAGATCATGATCCCAGGGTCCTGGGATCGAGCCCCACATCAGGCTCTCCCTACATCAGGCTCTCTGCTCAATGGGAAGCCTGCTTCCCTTCCTCTCTCTGCCTGCCTCTCTGCCTAATTGTGATCTCTATCTGTCAAATAAATAAATAAAATCTTTAAAAAAATAGAAATAAATGAAAATGGAACTTTGTGTTTAAAATGTATAATAAAGAGCAGAAAGAAAAATAATCAATATTTTACAAGTGGAAAGGGCCCAGGCCATTTAAGGTACACCATTTTAAGCTTAGAAATAGATGTATTTCTTTAATTTTGCCTTGTGACCAGAATTCTGGGAGCTAAAGTCAAAAGAGTTTGCATGGAGAGGTATTTATTGATTCTTCTACTTAAAAGTGTCCTTCCTGAAAGACTGTGGACTTGAGGAAAGAACATGAGCTTTGGAATCAAAAGAAATGGCTTAGAATGTAGGATTCACCTCCCTTTAGCTGTAGGATCAAGAGCAGGTATTTAACTTCTGTATGTATCATTTTCTTCATCCATAAAATTTGAAGTTATAGAATGTACAGGGTTGTTCACTTATTTCATAGGTGAAATAGTAGCAATATCCCAGGATAGTGCCTGAACTGTAGGATGTACTAGTGCATGGAAACTGTGAGTATCTTATTTCTTTATAGTCAGCTTATACTCTGCTGTTAAAGTTTTAATTTACACAGTGCAGAGGATGTGAAATTCCCCACATATATTATATACATAGTTTTACTTATTACTTAGAAGTAATAAAAGAGCTACAATAAGGACAAAGGGAGAAAACACAGTTAAAGTAAGAAGAGAAAAATATGCAAACCCAACTTTGAGCATCATGACAGTGGTGTTGGCTATGTAATTGAAATGGTAGAATTGAGAAACTGTTTGGATATGTTCCCTGACAAATCCATTCTCATAAGTATCCACATATGACTTATTTCCTTCTTATTGGTGCATCCTTCTTCAAATACCAACAACCAGTTTATTGTAAAGTATACATGGTTGGGGCCTGATCCATTTCCCCTGGTTGAATGACCCACTCTTGTCTCTTATGTGATTATTTTATAGTCTATTTCTTCAAATTATAAACTTCATTCCTCACCTTGTCTAATTTGTTACTGGGAGTTTGGGGAGAGAGGAAACTCATTGTTGTCTTCACATATTGATGAGGCTAAATTTGGAGACAAAATTCTTACCTGGGTCTTATAGAGTATTAACGTACTCTACTTTTCAGAAATCTTGATGCCAACCCGCACCTCCCCTAGTCTCTCTGGCTCATTCTCTCTCTCTCTTTCTCATTCTTAATCTGGAAAATTGATAGTAAACTTTCCCTAGTAATCAACTGACTAATTCCCTCCTCCAAGAGCTCAATAGTCTAATCCACACCAGCCTCAACTTTTATCCCTGATTTATTTAAGGATTCTTCATAAATTAATTTCCTATTTCCTTTCCAAGAAGGCTTTTGTTTTCCTCCATATATGTGAAATCTCTTACCTGAATTTTCCTTGATATCATCCCATGTTGATCACATTTTACAAATTTTTTTTAGTAATTTCAGATATTTCATTTTATTTTGGTATTTTTGATAGATATTTTGGAAAAAGTTCTTTATAATTTTAGATATTTCCTGTTTGTTTAGTGCTTTGGTCTTTCTCATGGACATCTGGGAGGAGTAAAGTGAAATAAATAGGCAAGTTTTATCACGTTGGAGAAGCAGTCTCTTCCTTCTCTTGACTGTGACAGTTTTAGAAGATGATATTGTATAAGGAAGAGGTAAAAGGTAAAAGACACTGCAAACTGGGCCCAAACTCTAAGTATGCCACTCAATGGAAGGATGCTTCTGAGGTACATAATTGGAACTCTGGCCTCTCCATTCCTAAAGACAGTTAAGGGAGTTCCCTCTGGCCTCTGCAGTCTCCTTTACTGATCTGTTAGAGTGCTCAGTGGCAGACAGCAATGTTCTGTGTATGTGGCCATCTTGTCTAAAATCTGTGAGGTCCTCGAGGGTGGATGGACATCTTATTCATCATTTTTGTCTGTTTTTTTTGCCCCGTGAATAACAACCTGCACTAGTCAATACATGTTTGCCAAAAGAAATAACAGAAATTAATTTAGTGGCTCCAACTTCAGTTTTCCCTAGAGCTAAAAGGAGTTCTGTTTATGAACTTAGAAATTGTTCCAATTACAGAACTGTAAGGTGATCAGGGCTTTTATGCTACCCCTGTACTTCTACTTGATGAGAACTCAGGGGCAATTTTTAAAAACTGACCATTATTTCCCTGTGTTAGTATTGAAAACCATACCGAACTGTCCGGAAATGGTTATTGTAGGGACATTATGTTAGGTTGATTTTACTCAAGAGTGTATTCCCAAATCTTCCACTGATGCATATAAACCAAATCTCATCTTTGGCCCTATGTTTCTAATCTCAATTTTTTATTTTCTCTTGCTTTGTCCTTCTTTGGTTTAAATGATTTTCCAAACTATTTCTTTGATTCTTATTTTCCTTTTTCCCACCTTCAGCAAGTTTCATGCCTTTAGGCATGGCATCTAGACAGACTGATGGAGTCCATAGCACAAGGCTCAACTCTGATAACTGCCCCACCCCCCACCCCAAGCAATAGCAGACAGACACAAACACACACCCTCACATCCACACACACAGCTATCACTGTCTTCAAAGGAAGCCATAACAGCAGCTATCCTAAATTCATTGAATACTACTAAGGAAGGTCCTGCTTGATCAAAAGAAAGTATCATAAAGTTGCAAGATACATACAGTCTATGATCAAAAGGAGCAAAACTTCACCTCAGGCATGATGGTTGGGGGAGGGGCCTTATTGGCTATTGAATGAATGCATAGATCCTCAGATCTCATAAAAGGAACAATTTTTGTTGTGTAAGAACAATGCTTGACACTAAGGGAATTGGTACCAGTTAGTAGTAATATATTTGGATAGTTGAGTATCAACAGTCTATTTAAAGATAATGACTATAAACTGACATATGTAACTCTAAAGGATTTCCCAAATTTTCCTACTATAGGCAAGTGTAGAAAAGGTAAAAAAAAATTTCCTTTTTTCCTTTTCTACACTTGCCTATAGTAGGAAAATTTGGGAAATCCTTTAGAGTTACATATGTCAGTTTATAGTCATTATCTTTGAATAAATATAAATCTTTAAATCAATAAATCTTTAAAAAAATTTTTTTTTTCCTTTTCTACCCCTGTAGTTCTTGACTGGGGCTCTGTAATGAAAGACACATTAACAAGAGAAAAACAAATAGAGGTTTATTAACATGTATATCTCATAGATAAATGAGAGAAACTCAGAGATGAGTAACTCAAAGGGGTGGCTAGAGCTTGGGCTTATATAGCGTCTTAACAAAACAACAGCAAACCTTTAGATAAATGACAAGAGAAAGAAAAAGGACCTTGAATCTCTACGGGGTGGCAAATTGTGGGAAGACAAATATTTAGGAAACTAATGGTGGAGAAAGTCTCCTTAGTAAAGTTTGTGACTTAGTTTCCTCTGGTGCCATCTCCGGGTTTGTAAGAGTCTAAAATTGCCTCTGGTTACTAACTTTTGTTCTTTCTGGTAGAGATTTATAAATTTAGATCCTTCTTTTAGGCAAATAGGGGGAGGGCAGAGAGCTTTACTTGCTTCTTCTCAATTGCCTTTAGCTCAAAATAATCATTATGTCAAAGTGATATATTGGTGGCAAATTCTGCTATCCTTCAGAAGCTCCCCGGAAATGAAGTAGTAAGAAAGTCTGTATCAAAGTCATGGGTTTTAAGAGCTGGAGAGAGTGTCATTTCATCCATCCCAATAACTTAACACCAGAGGCATACATCATAATCACCTATGAATTGTTTAAAGTCAAATATAGCTGAATATTCCATGTGTGATAAATTTGGGATGAGTCCTGAGTATCCAGAGTTACAAAAATTGCTACAGTGATTCTGATGCTCACTGCTGATGAAGGACCAGGACAGCTTCCCCACTTATAGGCCTCTGCAATGACCCAGGGCACTAGGGCCGGGCAGGTCAAACTCCTTTTTTCTGCATCATAATTTCTCCCATCATTCAACCTCTGTGTTTTTGTGTCCCCCCTCTCCCCATTGCTGTAAATTTCCCCTAGATTTGAATTGACTTTGGAAAAAGAGAAGATGAAGGAATCACAAAGCCTTATCAGATAAATGCTCAGCAATCAGGAAAAAGCACATTCACCTCATCATCATCTTTTTACTCCCTGGTGGGTGTGATTTCTATTTCAACATCAGCCTGGCTGGACAGCCCCCTAATTAAATAGCTTCATCAGCTACAAGCTTTAAGATAACAGCAAGAGCAATAAATGATAGGGTGTGACTTCAGAAAAATACTTATAGTTAATGAATCACAATCATATACAGAATTCCAAGTGTACATAGCTGGGAATATATTGAGTTAGAATATTACGAATGGAATTGCTAACAGTACTAACCAGAACACTGATCTTTTGTTTTTCATAATCTAGTCCTTCTCTTCCTTGGAAACTTGGTTAAATGACTCAAACTTGCTTCCTCTTCCTTTATGTTAAATACTAGTTATAGCAAACACATACATGGTACCATGTATCTGTTTGTAGGTTGCTTTGAAACTTGTAACTGCAGTCTTATGTATGTAAATTGCAATGTTTCTTTATCTAGATTTCCTGAAGAAAGACTATGTTTATGTTTTCAATTTATTCTAATTGCTTAGCAGCACTTAGCAAAAGACTTTCCAATTACTTCAGAGATTGGATGGTCCAGTCTAGTGGAAAGAACATTTCCATGAGAACCTGACATCTTGGATTTGAATTTCAGCCTGTATGCAAGGTAAGCCATGGTTACTTAAACCTATCTGTTTCCCAAATTCAATAAAGTGCTTATAAGCTTTGATTCATGAGTCATTGAGAGAATTAAATAAAACATGCAGAAGTGCTTTGAGAATTACAGAGTGTTGTGAATATATAACACATTTTTGGTCCAGTTCCATGGGCTTACTGATATGCTCATTAAAAATGACACAATTAATTTTCAAAGACAATTTTCAGATTTTCATTAGCCTTTTAAAAATATATATTACAGTATTAATGTGTGAAGTGGAATCAAGGAAACAACATTTAAAATGGAGTTGGGAGGGGGCCCACAGGTGGTTCTATCAGTTAGGCCTCTGACTCTTCTGCTCAGGTCGTGATCTTGGGTTGGTGAGATTAAGCCCTGTATCAGGCTCCCTGCTGGGCATGGAGCCTGCTTGGGATTTTCTCTCTCCCTTGGAACCTTCCCCTTCTCCGCTGCTTGTGACAGCATGCTCTCTCAATCTCTTTCTCTCTCTCAAAATAAAATAAAATAAAATAAAATAAAATAAAATAAAATAAAATAAAATAAAATAAAACCAAGCCAAAACAAGAGTAGGGAGGCCAGAAGGGGGAGCTCTCATGCCTGAACACTTGTCCTCAGTTGCAGACCCCAACAGGAAGAGAGGTACACTGCATTCCTAACAGGAAAAAGCCCACTTTACTATTTCTGTAGGAGGAAGGAGGAATTTCACCTTGCCCACCAAAGGTTTAGCCAATTAAGAAAATAACCACAACTCAGCCAGTGAGAAACCATCACTACCCTGAACATTTGATTTCTTCCTATGGATTTTCATTCAAAACAACCCTGACTAGCTTCCTTCTTTTCTCTATAAATTTCCTCTCCTTTGATCTCTAGACTTGCCTCTGGTTTGGCATAGTTTGCATGTCCCAAATTGCAATTCCTTTGCTATTCCCAAATAAACTCATTTTGCTGGTGAAATAACTAGCTGTTTTACTTTTAAGGTCAACAACGTTAGTTTTCTAGGTTTGGTTATTGCTGCCTCTTGTATGGGAAATAATGGAAACTGAAAAACTAAAAATTTAATGTAAATATAATTAAATTTAATTTTTTGCTAATATCGTTGCTTCTATTCTTTTGTACGACTAGGGCAATTGCCTATCTGTTTGTTATGCAATCTTTCTTGTTTATGAAACAATTACTATTTCCCTAAAACCATTCAGAAAATGTTACGGTATTTTTATTTTGTTCATGTTGTGTAGGTCCCAGCGTATTGATGGTAATGCTCTTGCTAGAAATGCCTGAGGCACTTGCTTTTCCATATTACTTGTAGAAGCCCTACTGACATTTCCTCGGACTTGGGGCCCCTGTTGTGGCTGGGCTGGCCTTTGTGGTTCTTATGATTGCAGGATGCACTTCATAAAAAAAAAAAAATCAGGGAATATTGAGGAACAGGATTTATTACTAAAAAGTCCTGAAGGACACATAACATGCCCTAGGACTACACAGCGAGGTCACAAAGAGGTGGGGGCGGGGAGGAGAAACTGGGGCTTTGCCTTTATTACAGCCTGATGGTTGGGTGTCTTGGAGTTCCACAGCAACACACACTATTGGCTAATTTGAAGTATTAGATTGGATATCAGAGCACTGGAGGCAGGGTCACTCAAGTGGTCAGTTATCTAGGTCACTCGGTTTTCTGAAAGGGAATTTCATGACTCTGTGGCCTAGTTCTTTATCGGGTTGTTTTGCTAGTAGCTATGTCATACAGCTAGCAATATGGTTACTCAAGATGGATGTCTTTTAAAAATGAATGCCTGGGAATTCAAAAGCTTAATGTCAGGCACTTACACTACGTTTCATATAACCAAGGAGGCAGAAAGGAAGTCAGAGATGCAGAATCTTAAGAGAGGTTTACCCACCATCAGGGAAACCATATTTATGTATGCTTTCCCCAATTGCCTAATTTATCAGATCCCAACAGTAGAAGGGATCATTCCTTCAAAACTGATTGAAACATTATCTGTTTCTAGAGAGATGCTTAGGATTGATTACAAAAGGAAGAGTGATCGAATAAATATTCTCTTTTTATGTTATTTTACCTGACTAGAATATGATTATAGGGTCTTAGAGACACAGAGCAAATATATTATTCATTTTTGTATATTAATTTTTTAAAAAGGAAATGTTATCCTGATTATGAGTGATATAAACAGTGTAAAAATATTAGGCAATAAGGAAATGTATAAAGATGTTAGTGAAAGTCATCCATAATTCTGTTCTCAAGAGCTAACACTATTTGGCATGTCTTTTGAGATTTTTTTTCCCTTCTTATATGTTTCCCTAGAAAAATATGTGTTTGTGTATGATCACAAAGAGTGCGACAATATTTTACATGCTGTTTTGCAGGTTATTATTCTCATTTAATACTATACATTAGACATGTTTCAAAGCAAGTGTGACTATATGTCATAATTTTTCATGATTTTAGATTATTTTCTTTAATGGAATGGTCATAATTTAATCTTCCAAAAACTTTTATTGGGCGCTTCCAATTCCAAAAGCATTTCCAATTTTTTTATTGTCATAAACAATGCTTAGCTTTGAGCACTGTTATCTAATCTACAAAACAGGAGTAAGAAAGCCTACAACCCAGGTTTTACATGGGAGTATATAATTGAGTAAATTTATTTGAATAAAATGAAATAAGAAACTGAGTAAATCACTTGTTTGAGTAAAACAAAGTAATGCATTTTCATACACAAATTTTCATGTTATCTAGACTTTAAAGTGTGTTATTACATCTAGACTATAAATTGTATTATTATAACTAAACTGTAAAGAATGTTGTTATATGGATGGGGACTATTTACATTTATAATTTAAAATTTTCTCTACATCTGCATAAATGTAATTTCTCTTTCCTAATACTTGTGGTTTCTCTTGATTATGTTTGGCTGAGATTATTAGGTATTTCATGCAACAAACATCATGGATGATTTTTCCTATGTTGGGCACTGAGCTAACTGCTAGAGATACAATGGCTGACAAGGGAATTCTTTAATGGCATGTTCTTTAATGGCAGTTCGTTCTTTAATGGCATGAACAATCTTATGGTAGACACAGATTTTAACAAGAGGAGAAAATGAGCAAAAAATAATGAATGGGGTAAATAATGAAGGAAATGAAAATAATGAACTGGGTAAATGTTAAGAAGGAAATGAAAAAGGTTTAGAAAATGAAAATAATAGGGGGGTTGTATCAGATGACGTGATCAAGGAGCTTGTTTTCTGAAGAAATGACATTCAAACTCCGACATAAAAGATGGGAATACAAAACCATTTTAAAACACCGGGGGGGAAAAAGTAAGAAAAAAAAAGAAACTGTAGTAAGTGGGAACATTCGGGAAGGTTGGGAGGCTGGCAGAGATGAAACTAGAGTCCTACGGTGGTTTAGTATATAATGCAGGGTCCCTAAACTATAGGAAGGAGCTTTGGTTTTGTCAAAGTGCGACTGGAAAGCACAGATGTCATGGACATCTTTTACGTTTTATGTTGGAAGTTTCACTTACATTATTTTTCCTTTTATAATGGGACAAACTATTTGCAAAACATTGTCTTTCTTGATATGCCTCACCAAACACTTCATTTGTCCAGTGTGGTACCTACTTTTTAATGTTGGTAAAACATTAACTGAGAAGACTGTCTTATATTTTGTAAATTTAAATAATTGTCTCTTTGACTTTTTGTAACTTACTAAAGATGAGTTCAAATCTCTAATTATGATGGTGGATTTTTCTATTTCTTATTTTGGATCTGT
Organism: Martes martes; assembly: GCF_963455335.1. Lineage (NCBI taxonomy): Eukaryota > Metazoa > Chordata > Mammalia > Carnivora > Mustelidae > Martes > Martes martes. The sequence goes on along the minus strand of NC_137902.1, from coordinate 46,776,971 downwards.
CAAATTTTGCTTAACATATTTTGATACTCTCTTATTAGTTGCATACAAATTTAAAATTGTGTATCTTCCTAAAGAATTGACTGTGTTGTCATAGTGACATATCCCTTTATACTTGAGTAATATTGTTGCCTTAAAATCTTTTTTGCCTGCTATTCAGGTAGTTAGAACAGCCTTCTTTCTGTTAATGTTTCCATCGTATGACTTTTTCTTATTTGCCTGTTTTATGATTTAAAAATATATCTCTCATGTCCCCAACACAGACACACAGCTTTCCATTTGTTTTTCTCAATTATATATTTTAATTTACTGTGCTTAATCTCATCAATAATTTTTTTTATGATTTTTGGATTTTATATCCTGCTTAGAAAGACAGACTTTAGGGGCACCTGTCTGGCTCAGTTGGAAGAGCATGTGATTCTTGATCTTGGGGTCATGAGTTTGAGCCTCACATTGGGTACAGAGATGACTTGAATAAATTTTAAAAATTAAAAAAAAAAAGACTGATTTACCATGTACAAATATACTCACCCATTTTGTTCAAGTATTTTTTTTAAGACTTTATTTATTTATTTGACAGACTGAGATCACAAGTAGGCAGAGAGGCAGGCAGAGAGAGAGAGGGAAGCGGGCTCCCTGCTGAGCAGAGAGCCCGATGCGGGGCTCGATCCCAGGACCCTAGGATCATGACCTGAACCGAAGGCAGAGGCTTTAACCCACTGAGCCACCCAGGTGCCCCTCAAGTATTTTTATAGTTGTGTTTGTAAGTTTTCTTCCATTTGAAGTATTTTTCTCTGTAAGGATTGAGATAGTAATTAATGTTTTGGATGGTGGGGGTTATTGACTAGTTGATTCTGACATATCGTATGAGTTCAGAACCATGTTAGCTGATGTATAGTAAAGGTTCAGAACAATGTTGAATCTAAAATTTTCTGATATCATTTAGATAGGTTTATATGCTTCTTTTCTTTCTCTTTCAGTAATAGATGAGTATAAGTTAGGTTATATCAAAAATTGTATACTTATATAAATATAATTAAAATATGTCCTTAATATTCTAATAGTTTATATATGTATCAATATAGTGTTATTTGGCTAATCGCATCAATGCTGTTATATTTTCAAGTTGAATTTTACTCTACAACTATGTAATATGTCTTTTATCATATTGCTATTTCATTAAATTTTACTCTACATGATTTAAAAATTTCTATCGTTTTTTTCTTTTTAAAATTTGCATTTTTCTGACATATCTTTACCCATTATTTAATTCTTTAATCCTCTAGCTTTTTAAAATAAGTGATCTTGTAAGAGCATATCTTCTCTAATTCTGAGAGTCTTATTTTTTATTCAACATCCATTTGGAAACTTGCATGTACTAGGGGACATAACCTATGCATTAGTACACAACAACTCTATAGAGATATTCTTTTCTCCATTTCTCTGAGGAGAAAGTTGAATGTTAGGGATGTGAAACAAATTTCCCAGAGTCATATACCTAAACATTGTCTATCTATTGTAAAATTTCCTTAAAACATCTTATATCTATTTTCATTTCGGATTTGTATTTCTTTTTTTAAAGATTCTATTTATTTATTTGACAGAGAGAGAGAGAGAGAGAGAGAGAGAGCCCAAGCAAGGGGAGTGGCAGGCAGAGGGAGAATCAGACTCTCCACGAAGCAAGGATCCTGCTGCAGGACTCAAACCCAGGACCCTGGGATCATGACCTGCTTAACCAATTGAGGCACCCAGGTATTACCTGATTTGTATTTTTTATGCATTTTTTTAACTATGTTTTCCTCTATGGAAAACATTTTCTTTTATTTCATTTATCCTTAATTTTAGAAGACGTATATATTATTTTGATCAAACACCCATACCATAAAATTTACCCTTTCAACCATCTTTAAGTATGCAATACAATAGTGTTGACCATAGGCACATTGTTGTCTAACAGACATCAAGAACTTTTTAATTTTGCAAGACCAAAACTCTATATCCATTGAACAGCAACATCCTTTTCCCATTTATTCCCCAGAAAACACATATTCTTAAAAGTTTCTAGAGTATAGTATAATTACGTTTTTAATTGTTTATATCAAGACTATCTTTGAGGTCACCCAGTTGAAGTTTGAAATACAGGACACATTTTCTCCCTTTTCCTAACTTTGTTTCTTAATATAATCTGAACTTTCTTTCCATACAATTATTACATAATTGCTTTTGACTTATGTATTTTTAAAGAAGAATGTTTAGACCAATTTTTCAGCTTTATAACCACATTTATAATACTTAAAATTACCTCTAGTTTTAAGAGGCTGGAGCTCACTTCAAAATCATTTCTGTGACTTTCTTGTGACTTATCTCATTATTTCAATCTTTCTTTGATGATTAGAATATGTATTCAAAAATTTTTTTTCTTTTAAGCTGTGCTTAAAATACCTGCTATGCTTTTTGAGTCCTTGAATAGGTGATACTCTCTTATTGTTCTAACAATTCCCTATAAACACGTTAAGAGGTGTTTTTTATAGCAAATTAAGAGTTTGGAAGATTTTTCAACTACTGATTTCAGGTATAATATTACCTGTTTCTGTAGTTTTAATTTTTAAAAAATTTTCTTTCTATATCACATTAATCTTTAATGTAACATTTAGATCTGCTGTACTCAGTCATTATGTACACATGTAAAACCATATATATTTATAAATACAGATGTAGTTATAACTGTAGGTATAGCTATTGGCTACTTTGTTTCCACTTGCCATTTTACATAACTATGTATTTGCATAGAGACAGATACGGTTTGAGTGTGCTTGACCAGTGGACTTCAAATATTTTTTTTTAACTTCAAATATTTTTGATTGCACATATTTATCAGTAAAACTCTAAGCCTGTACCTCAAAAAGTTATATATTTATTTAACAATTTATGTATATAGTACTATCAATTCAGATATTAAACAACAAAATTCAAATTATTTGCAAATATTTTTACTAATAATTATAAATACATGAAATTTTCTTTCTGGCACCATAGTTGATGTCTGTACTTTTGTTTTTTGACTTGGTTTTCCTTTAGGCTATAAACAGGGATCACATCTTATTCACAGCTGCAACCCCACTGCCTTCCACAGTTCTGGAAACTTTTAGATGCTCAGTAAAGGATGGAATACTTTTTGGACTAATAATGGCTCATACATATGATAACGTTGAGGTAGGTATCTGGAGAGAGAAATTCATTTGCTAAAGTCACACTACCTTCATTCCAGATCAGTAAAACTGTGGCTCCATTTTCCTTTTGCATCCCAAAGTTGTTCAAAGTGGTGATGCAGAATCCAAATTTCCATGGTTTCATTATGGGGCTGTCATAGGAATTTAGAGGTAGTGGGGGACAAAGAAGCATACATTTCCATCTCCAAACAAACTTAATCAGCTTAAATTTATGTTTTTTGTTTACACAAATAAAAACAAATGATCAACATAGAAAAATAAAACCAAGATACAGTTTAAAAGTCATATCCTGGCACAATGCTGTCTTTCTGTTAAGGTACCTGTTATTATCTCTAAGTAGATTCATATATGTATGTCATAATCATATTTCATTTTGATTTCTAGCAGTAAATAGACCTCCAAATGTGAACATAATTGGTGTATAGAAGGATACACTTAGCATTTTTGTTAAAATAATGAATAAATTATATTGAATGCTTTTATATGTATTAAATATATATGATTAGTTTTTATATTAATAATCATTGATATTATTAGCTTTAATATTAAAAATATCAAGGAGAGTATAAAAACCCACAGCCTGGGATGAAGAGTTGAGACAGGACAATCTATTTCCAGGGAAAGTATTAGCTGACTTATCTATCATGTGGCAAAGCATGGCTATGATAAATGCGGTCAATTTTGATATTGCAAAATTATTGAAGTGTCCACAAGATGGCAGATCCAGAATTTAGATGATTTATTCACTGGCACTTGGCAAATATGCACAGTAAGTCTCATTTTACAACACTAATGGCTAAGCTGATTGCAACAATTAAAATTTGCATGCTTTTTAAAAAACCAACTTTCCACTTTCTGTCTTTATTAGAATACGTGTCACAACGAGCCCTTTAAGACAATAGTCAGCCTCATGCCATAATATATTGGTTAATAAAAGAGTAATCGTAACTCAGCTAATATTGTTTAGCTTTTTCTAATTACTTCAAAATGAATCACTTTGCCTCTATATGCATAACCCCAAAATACAGTTATGGTGTAACAAGATTGCTTCTCACAAAACACATGTGAAAACCACTCTTTTTAGCATTGTTGTATCTATAGTTTGGGGAGAGAAATATCTCCTCTCACACATTGCTGCATAGATCATAAATTAATAGACGGCTTAGACCTACAGAAAAGCTGAGGGATGCCTGAGTGGCTCAGTCATTGAGTGTCTGCCTTTGGCTCAGGTCATGAACCCAGGGTCCTGGGATTGAGCCCTACATCAGGCTCCCTGCTCAGTGTGGAGCCTGCTTCTCCCTCTCCTATTCCTGCCTGTGTTCTCTATCTCACTGTCAAATAAATAAATAAATAAAAATCTTAAAAGAAAAAAAAAAAGAAAAGCTGGAAGAATAGATTGATAAACCCCCCACCTAGATCTCTCAGTCATTAACATTATGCTATGTGCTCTCTCTTTCTTCATACATACATATATGATTTATATTTATGTACATATTGTAATATATATTATATATAATAGAATACCTCATATATAATATAAATATATACATATGTATACTTTATACATATATGCGTACATCGTGCTGAAATTGTTCAGCAAAAAGAAATTGTTGTGACCTTATATTAACATATACTACCATATGTTATATATAGTATATATACAATATATATTATTAGTTTTTCATGACCCTGAATTTTTGGACATTTCTAGTGTGTGTAACATATTGCACATTTTGCATATGTCTATTTCTTTGTGATTAGATTTGGGTAAAACATTATTTGCAAATCTTATATAGGTGATGTTATAAATTTCCACTTTCAACATATAAGGAGACAGTGTCAGATTGTTCTATAATCAATGATCTTAAGTCTAATCACTTTGCTGAATTGGTGACCTGTAGAACTCTCTGTTATAGGAATTCATTTTTCATTTTATAATTCATGTAAATATTCTGTGTCTTTGAGACTTCGTGAATATCTGGTTTATAAAAGTTTTTATCCACTGTTTTTTGGTATCCACTGGTCCTTTTTTGAAAGCAATTTTTATAAAGTAAAATATTAAAATATTTACCCATGCATTCATTCTATAGATATGCATTAAATGTCTTCCATGTGCATGGCTTTGTGTTGACTAATAATATAATGATAACAGGAGTGACATGTCCCTTCACTCAGGAAACAAAAGGTCCAGCAGATAAATCACTCTAAGGATTAGACACAGAATTTAATAATTTTAATAAATTTTAGTAAAAGCCGGGAGGCAAATAATCTATATTGTGAGGGAAAATAATATTTTTCTATTACATGGGAATAATTTAGATAGAGTGGCTATGGAAATTTTTTTATCAAGGTGACATTTAAACAGATCCTAAAAGTACATGAAGTGAGCAGGGTGGGGCATGGAAATTTAAGTGCTGGGGAAGAAGATTACGACAGAAATGAAAACAACTTAAATAATTTTTGAAAGATCATTTTGCCTGTGATGTTGAGAATCAATTTTGAGAGTGTAATATTAAGAGCAAAAAGACTTGTTAGAACTCTACTTAGTTAATCCGGATGGCGGATAAGGTGGAAGCTGAGGAATAGTCGGGAGATACGACTGACCCCACAGTATTCGCTAAACATAGTATTATATCTTTGTTGTCGGAAAATGTTTATATCAATGACAAAGTTCAAGATGATAAATATGTCAAGTATTTGTTTTTAAGAAATAAGGGGACTTTCATTGAGTTCCAATGGATTTGGTAGCAAGATCGCCTTTTGTTTTGGTCTGAGGGAAGCAAGGCAGCCTGTGCAAATCGGGGCATGTGGGCATGTGAGTGACTGTGGTGGACACACCCACATTGTAGGGTTGTGTTCGTGGGGTGGAAGAAAACACTGGGTAAATGGCTGCTGATCCACACATGTAAGATTATTGATACATAACATGCAAGTTTAAGGTGTACAATGTAATAATTAGATATATGTAAATATTGCAAAATGATTACCACAATAAGGTTAGTTAACACGTACATCCCCTCATATAATGACAATTTTTTGTGTGTGTTTGTGTAGCGATTGCATTTAAAATCAATTTTCTTAACAACTTTCATGTATATGACTCAGTATTGTTCATTACAATCACCATACTGTGCATTAGATCACCAGATCTCATTTATTTTACAGTTGGGAGTTTGTATACTTTGACTTTCTCTCCGCTATTCCCAACTCCCAAAACCTTGGCAACCATCACTCTACTCTCTACTTCTATGGATTCATCCTTTTTTTTAATAGGTAGGAACAAACAGAATTTGTCTTACTCTTTCTGAGTAATTTCATTTAGCTTAACACCCTCAAGGGCTATCCATGTCATTGCAAAAGGCAGAATTTCCTTCTTTAATGCTTGAGTAATATGCCATTATTATATATATATAGGTTGTATATACATATTGTATATAATATACAATGTATTTCATACTATATATATATATAACTATTTATAAAGAAGATGTCATATAGATGATAGATTGATAGATAGAGAATAGATAGACGGTAGATAGATCTATAGCACATTTTTATTCATTCATCTGTTGATAGGCACTTAGGTTGTTTCCATGTCTTGATATTGTAAATAATGCTATGATAAACATGAAGGCACATACTGCCTTTGGATACACACCCAGAACTGGGATTGCTGGATCATATTGTAGTTCTATTTTTAATTTTTTAGGAACGTCCGTACTGTTTTCAACGGTGGCTACACCAATTTGCACTCTCACCAACAGTGCCCAAAGTTCCCTCTACTCCATGACCTTGTTAACACCTATTGTTTCTTGTCATTTTGATAATAGCTATTCTAAGAGGTAAGAAGTGACATGTCATTGTGGTGTGGATTTGTATTTTCTTGATGATTAGTGCTGTGGAGCATCTTACATGTACCTATTGGCCATTTGTATGTCTTCGTTGGCAAAATGTCTCTTCAAGTTCTTTGCCCATTTTTGAATTAGATTGTTCAGTTTTATTTTTTTCTATTAGTTCTGTGAGTTCCTTATATATTTTGAAGGTCAACTCCTTATCAGGTCTATGGTTTGGAAATATTTTCTTCCATTCTGTAGGTTGCCTTTTTATTTTGCTGATTGTTTCTTTTGCTGTGTAAAAAGCTTTTTAGTTTGATGTAGTCCCACTTGTTTATTTTTGCTTTTGTTGCTTGTGCATGTGGTGTCAAGTAGAGCTTGAGATATTCTTACATGGAATTTTGTATTTATAAACATTCTAAAATACATACATCTGACTCTTTTTATATTTATAAACATTCTAAACTATATACATCTGAATCTTATTATCTTGTATTCCCTTTTCCACAGTAAACATTTGGAAGAATAATTTGTGCTTCCCCCTATATTTTCCATACTGAAAAAAAAAAAAAAGAAAAAAAAAGAAAGCTGTGGGTATTTTAAAGGAATCAAGTACAACTCTGGACCAGCTAATTCACTTAGTTCCTTTTCTGTTTGTAATTTGCTTAAATTATGACGTTTGAAACTATCTTCCAAAATTATCCCTGTTTTTTTTTTTTAATCAGTCAATTTGTCTGGGACACACCCTCTAAAATATCTACACCAAGGGCAGAACACCTTGCCTTTGTACTTAATTCTGACACTTTGAGCCCCAGTCTCTGGCTCTGAGTCATCTCAGGGGGTCCTCCCTGACCCAGATTTCAAATAGGCTAATACATATGTGATTACTAAAACCTCAAAAACAAGTCTGATGTCTCCAGATTTGTCACAAAAGATATAGAAATAACTCAATAAAGTCTCATGATGTCACTAACAAAGTAGCCATTTTCAAATTACCAGGGAACTCCTTTTTTTGTTTGTGTTTGTCTTGTTTTTTTATTTGTTTGTTTTTGGTACTGCCTTCAAAGTCTCAATACTTTTTTTTTAATGCCTTAAATCCTGGTATATCTCCACCTTTGCACAACAGATTTAACATCCACCCTCTAATTTGGGGAAATAATAAGTGATCAAGTGAGAAATTGCTGTTTAAACTTTTTTTTGAAAAAAGGATAGGAGCACCTGGGTGGCTCAGGTGCCTGCCTTCGGTCAGGTCATGATCCTGGGGTCCTGGGATTGAGCCCCGCATCGGGCTCCTGCTCAGCAGGGAGCCTGCTTCTCCCTCTCCCCCTCCCCCTGCTTATATTCTCTCTCTCTCTGTGTCTCTATCAAATAAATAAAATTTTTTTTAAAAAAAGGATAAATATATAAAACTTTTCATCCTGGAACCTGTTACTCTGAGGGTTATTTAAAAAAAAAAAATTCTCTTCCAAGATGCAAATAGCAAATTGGTCTTTCTGGGCAGGAAGCACTATTTCACTTCATCCAACTTGATTGGCCGAGTATGTTCCATCCTGTCCTGTCCTCAGCCAGGCCCATGTTGTCTTGAGAGAGCTGCTGAGAATCAACTGTGCTGCCACACATACCTTCTATTGCTCTTTCAGTAGGCAAAGCTCAGGTAGAACATAGTGTACTTCCAGGAAAAAAAAACTTGTAGTAGATATAATAAGGATATTCCATGACTGTCAGACAAAGTGTGTGACAACATAGCTGTTTTTCCTGCAGTCACAAAAAAGGAAGTATTAAGTGTAAAAATGTAGAAACCACTTTAAACTCTGAGAGATCTGCACTCAGTAGATGTGATTCAAGCTGCGATTTTCTGGATTGGAAAATAGTCCTTCCTTCTGCTTTCAAAATCTTTAGATTTTTCTCTGTCAGGGTTTGCTTTTTTCTTAATGTATTTGTTGCACAAAAGCAAGCCCAGAGCAGGAGACATAAGAGGAGAGTCAGAGGGAAGATTTGATTCTTGGAAAGAAGAGCATTTATAAGCATGTGCTCGTCCTCTTTGGAATTCTATATGCACCATGGAAGTAGAAGGACAGGGCGATTTTGTTCTTAGAGTTGCAAGGAACTTGCATTCGAGAAGCTCTGTCAATATGCTTTGTGACGTTTCAAAATTTTCTAAGTGTTTTTTGTTGTTGTTGTTGCTGTTCTATAAATAGGGGGAAGTTCTCCTTCCTGAGATACACTATAAATTTAGGTCATGTCAACATGTCAGAGGAACATGGGAAGTTCAGTGTTGGCTCTCAGCAAAATTATCAAGTCAGTGAAGTGTGTCTTTTGAAATGTAAACTTCTTCTATGTAGGCTTTCTGAACTCACCTTTAGTGCTGGACTGAGGGCAGTCCATTGTCCTTGAACACTCATTCCTCATCCCTCTTTTCCTCTTAGCTTGCCACCAGAATCTTCATTGAATTCATTGAAAAACGCTTTAAGAAATTAGAATAAGTTTGGGGGTGATATTAAGAAATAGTTGTGAATAAAGTGAAAAACTCTCTCAGACAGATGGAGAAAATTAAACTCTCTCCTGCAAACTAGTGTTCTTAATGTTGCTGACTCCATCATGAGGGTGGGATTTGGGGCATCACTAGGTGACAGCAGCGTGGAGAGGTGAGGGGAAAAATGGCTAGAACATGACCCTGTGCTTCTAGTTTAAGGACTAGGTAGAGCTCAGCATAAGCCTCTTACATAGTAACATTTCAGTGCTTATCAATTTCTATACTTTGATAATTATCATCTTCCTGAAGGAAGTAGAAGACAGAAAAGAAGGACCTGGGATTCAAATTGGAACTTTAAGAAACGGGAAAGGGAAGAGGAATCCTCATTCACGGAACCTCCACCCTGGGTCAGAGAATTCTGTTCTAGAGAATTCACATGAATGTGAATTACTCCTCCACCGTCCTGGGCGAGACGCAAAATTTCATTTAATTAACACCATTTCACAAATATGGGAACTGGCGTAGGTTACTATGTAGCCATGTCCTCATATCCAAACTGAGGAAGGGTCCAGATTATAACCCACTTCTTTTTGACTCCAAGTTTCATTTTCCCATTTCCTGTGCTGTACCGGTAAACTTGAAATCACACCCGAATCAAGAGAACGCGACACTGTCTACTGGTGAGTGATTAGTCTTGGAGCCATCTTCCAGTGTGTTTTAGAACATGGCAATCAAATGTACATGTGAGTGATGATTAGGAGCCAACAGGTACTATCGCTACCTGCTGGCGAAGTGGCAAGCTCATCAGCTTTTGTAATGTCTGGATCAGAACAAACCTGTTTTTATCCCCTGAGATGTCCCGATAACTCCTCACCCTCGGCTTCCAATTTAAGACCTTGATTACAAGTACACAACATGAAGTCCTACTCTATAGACTTGCTTTATACCGTTGGCTCCCCTTGCTCTTCGGGGTAAAAACATTTAAGACCATTGCCCCTATTGGATTCCCATCCTCTAGAATAGGTTTTCCAAATGTGTCTCTCATGTACTATTAAAAAAATGACTGGATACTTTCAAGAAGTCCTGTCCCTTACTAATCTTTTGCACAAATTAGAAAGGTGCTCTCTCTTGACTTCTGTGTCAGAAATTTGTCACAATGTGATGGTTTTGATGGAATGATCCACGTTTCTGTTTTCCAATTACTGAAAAAAAATCTACTAGTCGCCACCGTCTGTAATAGAAATGCATTGTTTTTGCACGGTGTCTGACCGAAACTATCCAGAGGGTTGGCTATAAATAGTCAACAATAATTTAATGAGCAGGTATGTGCTATGATAACTTTAGTAAACTAAAAAAGAGCAAATTTCCTTCCTTCCCAGAGCTTTGACTTTGTGGAAATCAGAAATAGTAATATAAAAAAATGAATGAGGAAAATAAACATTAAATTATGACAAGTGCTAGGAAGAGATATGAAGTTAAATATAAAACATCAGTTTTTAGAATTTACATATATTATGTATGAACATATTCTGTGCATCATGAAATGGGCACAAAAATAAAAATAAGAAGATTAGATGAAAAGAAATATAAATGGCAGTTCCAATATAATTCCCAGTGGATGATCTCACATCTCTGTTTGTGGACCATGGTCGAGGAGAAGCACCATCCTACAGAACTTCCTGTGATGTGGGAATTGTTCATTCTGGGCTGCTCACAGATTGAGTCTTTAAAATGTGTCTGGTGAGGGTGCCTGGGTGGTTCAGTTGGTTAGGCGACTGCCTTCGGCTCAGGTCATGATCCCAGGGTCCTGGAATCGAGCCCCGCATCAGGGTCCCTGCTCAGTAGGGAGCCTGTTTATCCCTCTCCTTCTGCTGCTTGTGGTCTCTCTGTCAAATAAATAAATAAAATCTTAAAAAAAATAAAATAAAATGTGTCTGGTGAGACTGAGGAACTAAATTTTCAATTTTCTTTAAAATGTGAAGAGTTGGGCCCCTGGGTGGCTCAGTGGGTTAGGCCTCTGCCTTCAGCTCAGGTCAGGATCTCAGGGTCCCGGGATAGAGACCTGTGTTGGGTTCTCTGCTCAGCGGGGAGCCTGCTTCCCCCTCTCTCTCTACCTGCTTCTCTGGCCTATGTGTGATCTCGCTCTGTCAAGTCAATAAACAAAATCTTTAAAAAAAAATGTGAAGAGTTGAAATGGCTGTTGCCTGTTACACGGTGTAGCTCTAGAGAAAGCAAAGTTTTGCTAAGGATATAGAACCTGAGGCAAATAGGACTTTGTCCCTGTCCTTGACTTCTACATTCATTTTACCTCCAGACTCTAAACTTTAGCCCGGTTTGATTCAAAATAATGACATGCTTTCTCCATTGAGAGTCTATCCGGCTTCCTCCTGAATTCCAGGCTGCTTAATGAACTCTGCCCATCTCTGCTTACTTCACTCCTGCTGGGATGTTACCTTCCAAGTTTATATCTTTGTTGTCCTTGGCTTCAACCTTGCCATCTGATAGTCACTGGCTGCAGATACTGCCACCCTCACTACCTCTCTACCAACTCCACGAGGCTGTCCTCAGACCCCACTTATTAGGACAATGCTGTCCCCAGATCATCCAAATCTTCAGAAATCAATCCTATAACATTTAGGGTATCAGCCCCAGGATGCTGGCTGTGTTGTGAATTTGCTCTGCTTTTCCAAACACTCCCGGGAGCTTAACTAAAGAAGCAGTCTTATCATCCAGCCTCATCTTAAACTATTGTTTGAGGCCAATATGTCCTATTAAATGGCTGCAAGAAGCCCTCCTAAGAGAGGGCTTCTGTGTTTAATATTGGATTAAGTAATCCTTCTAGATCTCTGCTTGCATCTCAAGAGAAGAACGGAGTTAAATATGCAAAAATTGCTTAAGAGTTTCTTGGAGGAAAGATAATGTGAAAACATCAGGTTTAAGCAGGACAGCTGCCTCAGGCAGTATGAAAATTCTCCAGGCTGCTGCCCGTCCAAAGGAAGCCTTACCAGAAGGACATGGAGATTGGAGAAGGTCATCAAGAGCATCCCAACAGGAAGTGAATGGTAAATAGCTTCAAATAAGCAGCTTTGTCCCTGAAAGTTCTGTGCACATTTGGGTAAACTGCTCTAGATCAGGAGGTGTTTTATTCATAGTACATGGCTACATACATATGTGTTTCCGGCTGGTGATCCAGCTGGTGATCCAGGAGACCCACATACAGCAAACAAGACCAAGGCTCCTGAATCCAGCTGGGACTTGCCCATCTAGAGAGCAGGTGTGGCATCAAAGGTAAAGTTCAGCAATCTCTTCCCGACATTTATACAAACCTAGCAAGACTGTTGCAATATTAAAGACAAAGTCTCAGCAAAAATATTAAAAATAATCTTGAACAATAAAGAGTTCTAGTGAGAAGAGTCATGGATAAAACAAATATTAAAAAAAAGAAATTTATAAACAAAAGAAAAAAGGTCATGGTATCATAAAACAGCAAATTAATAACTAGGAAACAGAAGATGTGAATTACAAAAGAAGAGAGACCAACTAATTAGAAAACAACACAAAGAGGGCACCTGGGTGGCTCAGTCCATTAATCCTCTGTCTTGGCTCAAGTCATGATCCAGGGCTTCCTGGAATCTAGCAGCTGCAGGCTTCCTGCTCAGCCGGGAGACTGCCTCTCCCTCTCCCTCTGCCGCTCCCCCTGCTTGTGTTCTCTCTCTCTCTCAAATAAATAGATAAAATCTAAAAAAATAAGAAAACAGTGAAAAGAATAGAATTGAATAACATGTAAAAGAATTGGTTTTAAATAAATCAGTACAATAGAGAAATGTTTAGTTAAAAAATATTGAGAATGAGAAAGTAATTCACAAGAGAATGTTATATAAAGTAGGATAATTATGTTTTAATATCTTGGTAAAACGAACAGCATTGAAAGGACATAAAAATAACTATCACCGACTTAAAAAAGAATGGATATTAATAGATGCTGAACTATAAAATAAACTGAAAAAAAAAAGACTAGAAATATCTTTAAAAATTTGGCCTAAGATAGTTTTAAACAGCGTACTTATAACCTTCAGGTAACAAATAATTCCTACAATGTTTAACAGTTCCTGCCATGAGAAGTTGAGAAGTCTTTCCTTTCCTTTCCTTCCCTTTCCTCTTTCTTTCTTTCTTTTAAGAGAGTGAGCATGTATGAGCAGGTGCGGGGGAGGAGTAAAGGGAGAGGAAGAAAGAAAAATCTTTTTTTTTTCATTCAGTTTTTATTTATTTTTTTATTATTCACAAATAATGTATTATTTGTCCCAAGGGTACAGGTCTGTGAATCGTCAGGCTTACACATTTCACAGCACTAACCATAGCACATACCCTCCCCAATGTCTATCATCCAGCCACCGTTTTCCTACCCCCCAGCAACCCTCAGTTTGTTTCCTGAGATTAAGAGTCGCTTATGGTTTAATCTCCCTCCCTGGTCCCATCTTGCTTCATTTTTCCTTCCCTTCCCCCCACAACCCCCTACCCTGCCTCTCAAATTCCTCATATCAGAGAGATCATATGATAATTGTCTGAGAATGAGAATCTTAAGCTGGCTCCATGTTCAGTGTGGAGCCTGATCAGGGGCTTGATCTCACAACCCTGAGATCATGGCCTGAGTCAAAATCAAGAGTCACACGTTTAACCAACTGAGGCACGCAAGTGCCCATTTTTAAAAGTATTTTTAGTCACACCAATTATAGCTTTTCTGGACTAGAAAGTGGTGAAAGATCATGACCACCTGTGCCTTTAGGATCACCTAAACCACCACGTCAAAACAAAGACAGAGAAGCTACTGTCAGCGTCCGGGAAGCACAGATCATATTTTTAGGGCAGGTGGAGAATGAAGACACCCTGAAAATGACGTAGATGTATATTACCATCACAAAAATTCTGAATAAAACAAAGGTGAACAGGACATATTTCAAAGAGCTTTGGGTAAAAGCAAGATTAAATAGATGTAAGAAAAAGCATGAGCCCCAAAATAATGTGTATCAATTAAAATTGATGTAGCTGCATTAAAATACATCATCGTGTACAAAATCTGACCTATTGTACTTAAAACAAAGAATTTATAACAATTTTAAGAAGGTAAGCAGCTATAGGAAGTTCTAGAAAGATATGCCTAAAATGATAAAACATTAATTATAATAGAGTAAATACATTTTTAAAGCACGTATAAGCAATAATAAAGCAGGGCTTCTAAGATTAATGTCTATGCCTTCCCTATTGAACTTAGTGGCATAAAAGCAACAAGTATTTGGGGGATTTTTTTTGCAGATTCTGAGATCAGGAATCCCAAGGCATAACAGGGTTGGATGACTTGCCTGCACTCCATAATGTCTGGGACATTTGCTGGGAAGACCTGAATGGCTCAACGGCCTTCACATGCCTGGGGCAGATGCATCACCTGAAAGCTCCTTCACTTCCACCTGCAGAGCAGATTGAAAGACCAGACTAAATTGGGACTACTCGGGTGGGCCTGTAAGTGATCTTTCTATTTGGTTCAGACTTCTTCCAGTAGGATTGTTGGATTATGAGAGGGAGAGTGCCAAAAAGAACCATTTTGAGAATGTGGCAGAAGCTACATGGCTTTTTATGATGTAGTTTAGAAGATGATATCAGGGCGCCTGGGTGGCTCAGTCATTAAGCGATCCCAGGGTCCTGGGATGGAGCCCTATGGTGGGCTCCCTGCTCAGAGGGAAGTCTGCCTCTCCATCTCCCTCTGCCCTCCGCCGTCACTTGTGCATGCATGTACATATGCTCTCTCTCTCTCTCTCTTTCAAGTAAATAAATAAAATCTTTGAAAAAGTAAAGAAGTAACATAGTATCATTTCTATCAAATTCTATTGCTTGAAACAGTGGAAAGTCCATCAAGATTCAAAGGGAGTGATGTATGCGCCATTTCCCATTGAGACCTTTTCTAAACCTCTGTAAAAACAGACCATATGGAATCCAAAGCTGGAAGCATTAAACAGGACAAAGTCAATTATTTTATTTACCTCAGAGTACCATTGACAATAAAGCTATAACTTTTGAGAATCTCTAGGTGTTCCAAAATTATATCAAAATATGTAATGCAGAACACTTTCCCAAATTTTTCTAATTAAGTTTCAAAAAATATAAAATATAAATATAAAAGATTTAAATTCCATACAAATGAAGTTTAACCTGACATATTTAATTAAGCATTATACGCACTAGGAAAAATGCACACTTTTCTCTGTATCAGTTGATAATTTCAAGATTAACATATGTTAGGCCATAAAGGAAATGTCAATAAAATCTTCAAAGCATAAATTGTCCAGGCCATTTTCTCTGCTTCTAGACTTCTGGTAATAAGACTAAAAATAAATAGAAAAAAAAAATAAATGTTTAACTAACATTGAAAAGCAATAACACAGTAATTAAAAAATCTTCTAAATATCATGTGTCAAAGAGGAAATCAAAACTGCAATTACAGGCTCTTTACTAATTAGAGAAAAATGATAACAACACATAGCAAAATGTAGGGATACAGCTAGCTCTGAACTCAGATGAAAATAGTATACATTTATTATACATTATACACTTAATTCCTATCCACTGGTGTTCTGGAAGGAAAGTTCCAATATTACTCTAATTCTATCTATCTATCTATCTATCTATCTATCATCTATCTATCTATTCAGCATTTATTCTTTGCTTTCGTCTGTGGGTGTTACAGTTGGTGCATAGTGGAAGTCATCTCAATGTTTTTTAAAAGAACATCAACTTAAATAGGACATTGCTTCAATAAATTTTGAAACTTCATATAATTGTGCACAGCCATTATATAAACATGGAGACATGTTTATGCTATAATAAGCAAAAAAAAAAAAAAAAAAAGAGAGAGAGAAAGAGAGAGAGAGACTTCAAGGATAGAAAACAAGACTTTGCTTGAATGTAGGAAACCTAGAAGGACATAGCAGACAGAATGGCAGTATCTATTCCATCCTTCCTTTCTTCTTTTGCCAGAGTCCTTCTTTTTTTTTCCAGGTAGTTTATCCACCAATAGCAATGTACTTCACGGACTTAAGCACAATCATCTCACTTCACTTTCTAGTGATTTCTTTGGGGTTGATGCGTGACTCAATTCTGATAAATAAATGAGAGAGTACCTAGAGGTTTTAGAAAATGTTTTCTTTGTCTTTAAACGAATGAAAGAATCCCTCATCTTTAATTCAACCCTTTTGTGCTTGCATGTTATGTTAGAAACCCCTGTAGCTACTTTGCAACTCTGAGGAGAGCCAAGCCAATGTGTTGAAGATTGCCAGAGAAGAGGAACAGTATCTACTTCGAATCAGTGAATATATCAGTTTGGGAGGTGCTGTCTTCTCTTGGACCTCACTACATAAGATACTAACTCTTCCTTCTGTGTTAGCCCTTTGACTTGCTATAGCTTCTAATTTGCAGCTGAAGTCATTTTGTAGGATATATAGGATACACATCAAAAATGCTACTGGGACATGATTGTGTAAATTATTTTTCTTTCATTTTTTTCATGACTGAGGTTGGTTTTTTTTTTTTTTTTTGGTATAATGTTTACATTACTGGGTTTGCTGATATTTTTTTGTTGGAGACTTTTCTATTTTTCCTGAGATTTCTGCAACTCTTCAAGTCTTGGATCATTTCTCCATCCATTGTTGGAGGAGCAATAAAAGAACTGCCCCATTAGGTCAAATGTAGAAGAAGTTGACATCAAGTGCTATGTAACCTTGACATAATTATATATTATTTCACAATACATCCCAAGTGATCTTGTCCTCAGAATTGTGGAGGGTATAATGCACTGAGGGAAAGGAGACTTCTAACTGTATGTCCCACAAAGGAAAGAAATAGCTGGAGTTTTTCAAATGTCTGCAACAAAATAAGAAGAAAGAAAACGAATTGTAGATATTTAAATGGAGAAGTTATGGATAACAAGAGTGAAACATAATTCTTGGACATATTTCTCCAGCTCTTTTTGAAGATATAGGAGACAAAAATCAGAAGTCTTTATCCCTTATTCAGAGCAAAGGGACATATAATATTAGGAGGCATTAAGAAGTATTAAGGGAAAGTGACATAAATATCAACAAGTAATCTAAAATTTTAGATTACATGACTCCTTGAAACAACTGTTGAAATATTAATTTTGAGGGAACAAATCAAAACATATTATACCTGAAGGAAGTATAAAATATTAAATCAACATCAGTTTAATAAAAAGGAAAGAGTAGTAAGTGTAGAATTAAAAATAAGCAAAACAAAAAAAATCAAACAAAATAAATAAAATACCTTGAGTCAGGTCTCAGGTCCTTCATTAAGTATTAGGAGAACTTTGATATATGAATCAGATGTTTGTATCTGACTCAGTCATTCTATGCCTTACTTCCTGGTATGTGAAGTCATTTTCATAAGAAGGAAAGGAAATTTCTATGGGCCTCATAAACAAAGAAACCCAGAAATGAGGTTGAACCTGGAGAGGAGAGATTGTGATTGGGGTATCAGGACTCAGGGGGTTCTGTGGCCAGGACCCTAACAGGAAGTACTCCAAGTCAGGTGGGAATAATCAAGACCTGGAAGCATGGATGATAGGAATATGACCTGGAAATGCAGGGATCCAGATGTTTGGAGCTGGGGAACATCCGAAGCAGACAGAGCAGGAATTTCTGGATCAGCAAAAGGACAAGTCATTGAAATTTGAGGGTCTAAAGTGTTTCTGGGCTTGCAGAGCTCTTGGGGAAAGTCACAAAGGACCTGACTGCCAGTTGACCCAGGAACTTGGAGGCTCCCCACTGCCTCCCTGACCTGGCATGTGGGTTCTGTTTGCCTTTCCTGCTCCCAAAAGTTGCTCCAAGGATAGAGCCTTGAGATGGAAATGTAGTATTGAGGGTATCTGGACTGGGTATGTGACTGAAACCAGTTAAGTCCTGTGTTTAAATTTCTAAGATTCTGGTAGGTGAAGGAGGAAATCTACTCATCTTGCAACTGCCCAAAACAAGCTTCGTATGTAAAATCCCTTGCTTATTAAACTTGCCAATTGGGAGCAGCCCACCCCTTTTGTATCTCCCTGCCTTCTATTCAGATTATATCTGGGAAGCTCCTGAGAAGGTTGTAAACTAATGGGGTACCTTAGTGGTAGTCATTGGTGAGACCACTGTTTTTAGCTCTCTGTGGTTCAGGGCAAAGAAAACATGTTTCTGGTTTTGGGTCATGATTTTTGTGGAAATGTTGGAGTGTCAATTTTGTGTAGGTGCATTTATATACCCAAGAGTTTTCTTTTACTCTGTCTACAATGACAACAATATTCCAAAGAGAGACTAGCTTATCTCTCTGAGTCCCCCAGTGAGGGTAAAGCAGAGCAGATGTCCCAGAAAACATACAACAGACTTATAGTATGAAGGAGAAGTAAACTTTTTTTTTTTTTATTAAACCACTGAGAATTTTGGTTTGTTTCTGCAACATAATCTATTTTATGATTAAGCTAGATTGACCTGTACACCCTGTTCTACTGTTAGAAGTAGATCCACTGTAGAGGGTAAATTCTCCATGGAGATCCTCAGTTAGCAGCCAATAGGACTACAACAGATAACATGACATGACTGCATAAAGAACAACAAATGTATGAGAAGGCAAAGGACAGTTACAAGCAACAGAAACAAGCAAAAACAGAGTTAAATCCCCAGGGACTGTAGATACTAGAATTTCCACAGTTAAAATATAAAATTTTGGGGTATGAAAAGCTTAAGGAAATAAATAAAATTATGCAGGGAAAATCATCAGAAAAATAGACTTTAGGGGCACCTGGGTGGCTCAGTCATTAAACGTTTGCCTTCGGCTCAGGTCATGATCCCAGGGGTCCTGGGATCCAGCCCCACATTTGCTCAGCAGGAAGTCTGCTTCTCCCTCTCCCACTCCCCCTGCTTCTGTTTCCTCTCTCGCTGTGTCTCTCTCTGTTAAATAAATAAATAAAATCTTAAAAAAATAGATTTTAGTGGACAAATGGAAGGTTTAAATGTAAATAATATAATTAGTTAAAAAAAGTCCTGACTCAAGAGATTAAACAGTTACATATATGTATATATAATGTTACATTATTTATATATATTATTATTAACTATTAACATTATTATATTCTCTTATATACAATAGAGATATACATATACATATATATGTATGGAATTATATATATGAAATGTATCCTGAATGCAGCAAAGAGATCCAAATATAAGAGTACTAATAAAATTAGCACAGAGACATGGTAGATGGAATGACATTGGCATCCTCAAATTGAGAAGAGGTTTTACTTTGAAAATTACAAGTTTCAAATTTATCACAATTGTTGAGACTTTAGCCCAAGTTGGATAGTCAGAAAGAAACTTATGACTAAACACATAGTAGTGAAACCATGGAGGCAGAAGAAGTCCTGAAAGCAACCAAAAACACTTACAAAGATGAAGTTAGAATGATAGAATATTTCTGAGCAAAAATAAGGACGTGTTATTTAAACACTTATCCATTCAATAATTTTTAATTTAGTGTGTCTTTGTACTAGGCACTGCTATAACTTCCAAGTATATTGCAATGAGCAAAATTGATGAAGTCTCTGCTCTCATGGAACTCACATTCATATGTGGGCAAATAGAGTTAAATAAGTGAATGACATAATTTCTTTAAAAAAGATAATTTTATAATGTAAAAATGATATGTAGAAATAAAGTAAGAGTTAAAAAAATTTGTTGGTTGTTTTAGATATAGGGCCCTCAAAGATAAATTTATGGTGAAGTCACAGTTGAGCTAAACTCTCCAAAACCAAAGGGATCATGTAAATAAATGGAAGCAATCCTATAGGTCCTGAGTTAGGAATGAATGAGCACACAGAAAAAGCTATACAGAGAGAAAGCTGATAATGAAATAATATGACAGCAGTGATAGGGAAGACGTGAAGAAAGACTGGATCTTATTTTAATGTCAATGAAAAGAATTTGGAAGTTTTAAGAGGGGAAATAACATGAATGAGATTATATTTTCAAAAGGTCCATCTCTCCGCTATGTGGAAAATTGAATATAATCAATTACAGAAACTTGCTGGACTTTACTTTGGATTCCCCCCGCATACATTTTTTGCCACAAAGTCAAGGTTGGCTTGTCTACTTTAAGTAAGAGAATTAGGTAATCTAAACTGGCTTAATTTCAGAAGAGACCTATTTTTGGGGGCCCCAAATAATGAAAATTTCCAATATTTATTAGCTTTAGGATTGGTTTGATACAGGGAGTTAAACAACATCATTAAATCCCTGCACCTTCATCTTTCAGACAAGGTTTCACTATGTAATATGCATGATAGCTCTTGGCATCCTGCGATTTTGATCCTAATAGCATCTCAACCTTGACACCAAAATATTTCCTTCCTTCATAGCAATGGAATATCTTTGATGGGAAGAGCTCCCGTTTGCCTCTTTTTGATGACGTTTCTATTGCTTAACAATTCTTTGGTCTAAGGATTTGGACGCTCTGATTAATGAGACCAAAGTCACATTCCTACTGCTGTGCAGTTGGCAGGGGGTGAAGTTAGTCTTTTCTATATCACATAGCATGGTTACATCATAGGAGAGAGGATAACTCCTACTAGAGGAAGGTAGAGGAGTGTTTGCTGGGAAAGAAACAAATATCAACAGCGGAAAGTAAAAGGAAGTTTGCTTACTTCTTTAGTAAAATGAGTTCTCATGACCCCATGTTGTTTGGTCTTGGTAGAATCAATATGATGGTCAAGGGAATTTCTCATAGTGAAAATTAGTGTGATTTTCAAAATATTATTTCATTAGAAATAACCATTTAGCCTCATAAAGATGATGGGGTAGGAGGAGAACTTGGTATTTCTTCTGTATGGAGTCTCATACATTCTCTTATAGCACCAGCTTCACCAAAGAAAAGGAGAATACAAGGAGAGGCATCCGTGGATGCCAAAATCCAAAAAAAGGCCTCCAATGAAACTATTCCACAGGGCACTGAAATTAGCTTTTCATTGTTTTCCCAATTAAATCAACTCTTTCTCATTCAATAGCCCAGTTGTTTTTCTTTGGCCATCACCTAAACCCTCACTATTCCTGAGCAGTCAAGGGAGAGAGTTTCATTGAATTTACTGTAGAGATGAATGTGATGCTGACAGTTGTATAGACATATCATATGCTACAAGGAATATTTGGCTTTTGATATTATTTGCCAACATAATAAATGGTCATTAGATAGAGAATGAAGAGTCATTGAATAGAGAAAAAAATAGCTTCAGATTATTTATGTTAGGATCTCTGTACCACACCAGATGGGAATAAGTAGTATTAGAAATAAAAAAGATTAGAATTAGAAATTAGAAATAAAAAAGAAAATTAATACAAATTAATTTCTGTTCTGCATCATTTCATAGTCTATTTGAGCTTTTAAAAACTTGTTGGAGCTGCATCATTTGTAATTGGTGTGGAATAAAGCAGTGTCAAAAAGAAGGTAAAATGCCTTTTTTAAGAGGCTGGTACTGGCAATGTCAAAAAGGCATAATTTGTAATGCTTTGAAGCAAATTGTTTGGTTTTAGGTATAATTGAATTAGATTACAGTTGAATTCAGAGCTAATCATTTTTCTCTAGAAAAGAAGAATATTGCAGGATAATAAAATAAATCTACCCAGTGCTTTTTTCTTAGAGAATTTTAAATTCATTCATCATTGCTTTATTAGTGTATAAATTTTGTTTTAAAAATGGACATTTGTTGAAAGGTTAGATTATTGAGCCCATGCATTTATTTCCCTACTTCATGACTTCCCAATGGAAAATTACACAACAAAGGTAAATTGAACAAAATCTGTATCAAGACCAGAAATCAGGAAAGAGTCCTATCAACAAGATCATGAGAGCAGTTTTGATCTGTGCCCCACTTAAGGATGAACAACAGTAATGAACATGGAAAAGAAAACACTTTCTACATGGGAAATCACCACCATACTTCTGTCTTCACCATGGTTCCTATCTCATTTTTGACAGGACTAAAAACCACATCACACACTTCCAACTATCTCTGTCCTTAAAATTAGAGAAAATATTCTTGCTTTCCCTTTGTCCCCAAATCAAAATGTTAGATAATGAACAGCTTAATATAAAAAAGAACCTCTCTTAAATTTGGACATGCACATGCACAGACTTCCTTTAAGAGTTCAAATGAAATTTATACAATATATCAAAAGATGTAGTGATTCAATCAATGAGACATCTTGTAGGTAAACTGGCAAGCTCCCCTCTCACCACCAAAATAAGCTTGCTGTATGCTGCAGTAAACAAATAATAATGCTCAAATATTGACACTCTGGTGGTTTTAGCTTGAAGGACTTGTTAAATTTTTAAACTGCAAAGGGCAAAAGACTAGGAAGTTAGATGGAAAACCATTGAAAACCAGAGTAAAGTTTTTAGCAGTTTCCCAACACTGACAAAACCAAAGTTGAAGTTCAGGATATATAAGAAAGTGGGATTGTAATAAATTTCATAGGTTCTCAACTGGTTTCCCTGCAAGTCTTAACTCTAAAAGTAAGGGCAAAACAGCTATACATAGAAACTGAAAAACTCTGCAGTAAAGCTAGATGAGGAGCCTTTGACAAATTAGAATAGACGTTCCACCAGTTTCCCATGTCTGAGAACTCCAACATTGGAAGGTAGAATTTACAAGGAAGAGAATCCATAGCAAATTCCACAGAATTGGAAATCCTGAAGGTCTTTCCTACAGCAGCACAGTAAATAGTGTTTTATGAAAACTGCAGCCCAGCAGTTTCTGTTAGTTCCTGATTTGGTTAAGATGATTCTCCTTCTTTGATCTACCAGAAGAGTGAACTTCTCTAAATTATTATACCTTTTTACACAAAATATCTCGTTTAGGAAAAAACTAAGAGGCATCTTTTAAAAAAGGACCAAAAGAAGAAATAGAAAATAGATACATAGATCCACAGATTATTACAATTAGAGTTATAAATATGAATATGAAAATATTATTCTTAGTATGTACAAGAAATTTTTGACCATATTCAGAATTTTACCAGAGAATTGAAATTGATGTATTAAAGAAATTCTGGAAAGCATAGATTTGATTTATGTAATAATAGAAATTAAAATTATAATGCATGAGGTTGTCCATATGATAAAGACAGCATAAGGAGTTTAGAATATTTCCCTCCACAGAGAACAAAGACAAAATAAAACAAAATTATTAAAAGCAACCTTTTTAAGAAACATCCAAAGATAGGCAACAACTTGAAAAGTGTTTATTCATGGAAAATTGCTAGAGCATTGTATATGAGCAGTATTTATAACATTCTTCCCTGAGGACATTTTTGGAAGCGAGAGAATCATTGAAAGCCTGAGTATACCCTCCACACATTCCTCACTGACTACTAAACTATGTTAGGGAGACTAGCAAAATTTGGAAACCTCCTAAATTTGCAGTTTTGCTGCACCTTTTTTCCTTTATTTTTTCCTTTAAATTCAACTAGCCAACATGTAGTACATCATTAGTTTTTGATGTAGTGTTCAATGATTCATTCAGTATTTATATATAACACCCAGTGCTCATGATATCATGTGTTCTCCTTAATACCTGTCACAAGTTACCCCATCCCACCCACCTTCCTTTCCATAACCCTTAGTTTGTTTCCCGGAGGTTTGTCTCCCTCTCTGATTTCTTCCCATTCAGTTTTCCCTGCCTTCCCCTATGATCCTCTATGCTACTTCTTATATTCCACATATGAGTGAAACCATATGATAATTGCCTTTCTCTGACTGACTTATTTCACTTAGCATAATACCCTCCAGTTCCATCCATGTCAATGTAAATGGTAGGTATTTGAAATTTATGGTACTTTTTAATGTGCACCTTTAACCCACACAAGATCAGAGGACACAAAGTGATCTTACAGACTTCAGGTGTATGAGAATAATCTCTGCAAATCATTGATTGATAAAACACACAGGGGGAAGCCCCTAGATAGCAGGCCCAGATATATATAATCTCAAACAAAACAAAACAATACAATCTATGTTGAGATAGCATCAGCTCCACATAACAGGGGAAAGAAATTTCAGAGTTTGAGTCTATGCAAATTAATTACCTGCTAAAACAATAACAAAAAACAAGCCTCATAAGAACAAAATAAAATTTAGTATCTTTAAAATACATTATTTAAAATGTACAGTTTTGAATCACAAATTATTAGACATATGGAAACCAGGAAGAAAAACTCTCACCCAGGGTTTACATACCCTGTGAAACTTTGCTTCATAAGTGAAGGCAAATTTAAGGCAAAAAATAGATAAACAAAAATTATGAAAATTCATTGGTGGTGGACCGGGATTAGAGGAAAATGCTAAAGAAATTCCATCAAGCTGAAAATAAATGATGCAAGAGGATAATACAAATTTACAAAAGGAATAATAGACATCAGAAATGGTAAATACTTGGGAAATATGTAATTATATATGTGTATCATATGCACTGTTATATGTCATATGCACTTTCAAAAGAAATAAATGTTGAAAGGAAACTTTACCACACTATTTTGATGGGTTTACAGTATGTATAGATGCACTACATATAGCAATAATATTAAAAGGAGACACGGCACTATTCTTGTATAAAGTTTCTATAATTTATCAGAAGTAAGTATTAACTTGAAGTAGATTGTAATGAGTTAAAGATGATTATTGTAATTCCTAGACAACCATAATGCAAAGAAATAAGCTAAGAAGTTAATAAAGAAATAAGCTAAGAAGTCAGCAAAGAAAATAAGACGTTATACAAAATATATTTGTTTAACAAAAATATATTTATTTAACAAAAATAAATATATTTTGTTTAACACAAAAGACTGCAGTGAAGGAGGAACTAAGCATGAACACAAAAAACACACAGTAAAGAGGGGACTGAGGACAAACACACAAAAAAGAGACATGTAGAAGCAAATAGTAAAATGGTAGATTTAAGTCCGGTCATATGGATAGTCACATTAAATATGATTGAGTAAGCAATCTATCAAAAGGCAGAGACCATCAAATGCACAAAAACAAGATTTGATAACACGCTGTGAAAGAAAGATGCATTTTGAGCTCAAAACGCCAAAAAGTTTAAAGATAAAGGATATATATATATATATGTATGTGTGTGTGTGTGTGTGTATATATATATATATATATATATATATATGATACAAGAAATTTACATAAGACAGGTGAAGTTGTGGTATTAATATCAGCCTTAATCATCTAAGATGAGGACTATCAGAAATAAATAGGGATATTTCAAAATTATAAAACAGGTAGTACAACAGGAGGATATAACAGTTAATAGTGAATGTATTTATACTAAAAAACAGAACTACAAAATGCTTAAATCCAAAATTGAAAGGGTAAATAAATAAATAAAAAGTAGTTGGAATTTTCACTATTTTGTACTAAATTATGAATAGAAAAAATAGACAAAATAGGTAAGATACAGAAGACCTGAGCAGCACCATCAACCAACTTGACCTGATTTACATATGGAGACCCCACTACTCAACGAGAGCAAAATACATATTCTTTTCAAAAGCACATGAAAACATTCACCAGAATAGATAATATTCTTGCAATAAAATCAGTCTTAATCAATTTAAAACAACTGAAATAACATAGAGGGTATTTTCTAACCCCAACAGGATTAAGTTAGAAATCTAACAGAAAAAAAATCTGGAAAATCCCTAAATGTATAGAAATTGACATTGCACTGTTAAGTAATATGTTTCACACTTGAAATCACCCTAAAATGAGAAAATATTGAATTATGTAAAAATGTAAGCACAAAATGTGTGAGATACACCTAAAATAATGCTTACAGGAAAATTTATAGCCTTTTAAGTGATTTTATCAGAAAAAAGGAAACATATCAAAGCTCTGTGTCAATCTTTATGAATTAGAAAAATAAAAACAAATTAAACCCACAGCATCTAGAAGATAGGAAATAATGAAGATGAGAGTGGGTATCAGGATGTAGAACAAAGGTCAGATCACTTCTTCTATGAAGATCCACACAGTAAATATTTTAAACTTTAAGAACCTTGTAGTCTCCGTCACAGCTACTCAATTTTGCTGCTGAAATGCAAAATGTGCCATAGATAAAATATAAACAAATGGTCATGGTTTTGTTCGAATACAACTTTATTTAGAAAACAGACAGAAGGATGAATTTGTCCTTTACCTTTGAAGTTTGTTGACCCTGATATAGAATATAGAAAAAGAGTGGGAAAAAATGAATAGTCTAGAATTGGCCCTTTCCAAAGAACAAATATATTGATAAAACTTTAGCTAGATGGATTTAAGAGAGCAAGTGAGCGAGAGAATACAGTATCAAGATTGAAAGAGGAGTCAGTTTTACAGATTTTAAGGGATTAAAAGCATAACAAGGGGGAAATCTATGAATGTGTCAATAAATTTGACAATGAATGAAATGGACCAGTTGCTTGAAAAATACGAATTATCAAAACTAACTCAAGAAGTTATGGAACATCTCAACAAATCTAAATCAAGTAAGGAAGTTGAATTAGTAATTTAAAATATCTGACAAGAAAAATTCACGTCCAAGGGGATTCAGTAGTAAATACTATCAAACATTGAAAGGAGAAATAATACTGATTTTTAAAAAAGTTTGAGAAAATAAAGGAGGAAAAAACATTCACCAACTCATCACATGAGGCCAGTATTATGCTGATACTAAAGTCAATGTCATTCAAGAAACAAAATAAGATAACATCAAGGGGCACCTGGGTGGCACAGTCGATTAAGCATCTGACTCTTGGTTTTGGCTCAGGTCATGATCTCAGGGTTGTAGGCCCCAGCCCTGGTCAGGGGCTGTGCTCAATGCAGAGTATGCTTGAGATTCTATCTCCCTCTTCCTTTGTCCCTTCCCACTCCTGCTCTCTCTCTTTCAAATAAACAAATAAAATCTTTTAAAAAATTACAATAACATCAAAAGTCCTGTTAACCAGTATTCCTTATAAGTGTAGATCTAGTTTCTTTCTTTCTTTTTTTTTCTTAAGATTTTATTCATTGATTTGACAGGCAGAGACCACAAGTAGGTGAAGAGAGAGCGGGAAGCAGGCTCCCCACTGTGCAGAGAGCCGGATATGGGGCTGGATCCCAGGACCCTGAAATCATGACCTGAACCGAAGGCAGAGGCTTAACCCACTGAGCCACCCAGGCGCCCCTATAGATCTAGTTTCTTAATAAAACATTAAATAATTAACCAATTCAGCAGTATATATATAAAAAAATAATGCAACATAAGCAAGCTGGGTTTATCATTGAAATACAAGGTAATTATTGGGTTATATAAGGGTTTATCATTGAAATACAAGGTAGTTATAACATCTAAAAATCAGTTAATATTATACATCATATTAATAAAGGAATAAATTATATGACCTTAACATATGGGGAAAAAAAACATTTGACAGAACTCAAATTCAGGATAAAATCTTTCAGTGAGCCAGCAACAGAAAAGACATTCCTCAATCTGTTACAGGTATATATTCAAATCCTTAAGTTCATATTATATTTCATGGTGAAAGACTAATGTTTCAACCTGAGATTTTTAAAAGAAGCAAAAAATGCCAACTTTCAATAGTTCTTTCTAGAAATCTTCACCTTTCCCATTTGGTGGCTCTGTATCTCAGACCTGGAAGGTTTATTGTGCTCTGGTAACTAATTTTGTGCATAGCCAGAGTGAAAATGAACTTTATAGAGCATGTTACTATGAATTTTACCACTATACTGGTCACATAATTTTATATATATATATATATATATATATATATATATATCCCTCTTTTTTTTTTTTTTTTTTGGTAGGCATTCGATGGGTCTTTAATTGAGGAGCAATGATACACAGTGCTCTTTCCAGGGGAAGTTGTTTCAGGAATCTGACTCATTAGCACCCAAACAGTCACTCCCTCACTGGTAGACTTGCATTAACCAAGATCATGGACAGTGAGATCTAAACTAGAATGCCAGTTAATTTCTTTATTATGTTATATGACACTATCAAGGGATCAAAGCTCTCCTATCTTTTAGTTAACACTATATCTTCTTTGTCTTACATTTGGGAAAAATCAATGTTCTCAAAAGTTAAGTAATTTGCTTGAATTCATAGAAGATATTAGAGATGAAGCTAAGACTTGGATATAGCACTGTCTCCATTCCTGCATTTAGCAAGGAATTTTAGAATTTTCACAATGCAGAACATTTTAGTTGTTTTTATTTTATGTTGTTACTTAGGATTTATTAAAAATTTTATCCTTCTTAAAACAAATAACTGTCCAACTTAAAAAAATCTTATTTAATAAATGACCGTAGATTCTTTGAAACAATTCTTAGCAGCTCATAGGAAATATTGTTAATTGATACAAAGGCTATATTATTTAGTTCCTCAAGTAAGAAACATCTATATTATAGCACTGCACTATAAATTAGAAAGAATAGTTCTTTGGTGGTCATGGCTGCTAAGTTTATCTTCTATATTTCCACATTTTGTACTTCTGGGTATTATTCATGGATCCTTTGCTTTGTTTCTGCATAAGATTTATTATTCTCTAGGGAATATCCTACAGCTCTGATGCAGTTAACATGTTTCTCAGTGGATATACACTTACTATATCCCTACGGGTGCAAATAAAAATAGTCAAGTTTATTGCTTTGCAGATTATAGGGAGATTTAACATTTTATGCCTTGAACTTTATGATTCCATCCCATAAATATAACAGGAAATTTTTACCCTATGTTGCAGAAAAAAGTACATTTTGTTATTCCTTTTTCATATGCTAAATTACTGATTTCTATTAGTGAAGGGGCCCTTTCAGGATAACATTTTTTAAAAGACTAAGAGTCATACTTAAGCTACAGCCCTGTTTTGTAGAGACGTAATCCATGATCAAGGACTTAAAGTGGCTCATTCTCAGAGCCAATAAGGTCTGTACACTTCTTTTTTATTAACTAAATTCTGTGTAAGATTCCTCTTCACATTAAATTTTTTTAACACGCATGGAAATTTTGTGAGCTCTGTGTGTGTGTGTGTGTGTGTATTTTAAGGACATGCGATTTCTTTTATTTTTGAAAAATGGACTCCCAGTGATCCATTACCATTTATTGAAAAGATTGTTTTCATCTACCTCCACTTAACCACCCCCAATGATCTGCTGATCTGTTGGGTGATCTCTTCTTGCTGTGTTGTATGTATCTCTTTCAGGACTTTTCACTATCTTCTTCTTTTTTTTTTAACATCTTAATTTAATTTTAATTTTTTTCACTATCTTCTATCAGATTGGTTGATATCTGTCTTTACATTCCTAATATACTGCCTTAATTGCTATAGTTTGAGTGCTTCCAACATACGATTTTCTAAGAGTTTACTTGGCACATTACACTGCAAATAAAATTTAAATCAACTTTCCAAATTCCCTCAAGATGCCTGAGGTTTTTAGTGGGATTGCATTATACCTATATATCATGTGCATCAAAATGTAGATAAGGATGGATAGAGATGTAAATTTGGAAGATATTGACATATATATAATGTGTGCATGCACACACACATATATTTATAAATTAATTATTGCATACGGAATTCTATAAACAAGTAAAGAAATGAAAATCAGTTCACAAAGTAAGTATGAATCTATGAAACTCAATTTTGGTCAAATAAAGCAAGTAACAAAAAAAAACTCATACAGAATATTGCCATTCATATAATGTTCAAACCGGGATATATTAGCCGCATCATTTAGGCGGGCTACATGGCTGATAAAGTTATGGCAAAGGGAAAGCATTGTCACAAAAGTCTGGATTTGAGTCCCCAGTGAGGATCAAGAATTATAAGAAACATACAGATGAGTTTAATTATATTAAAAGTCAAGAATCTCAGAGGATACAGCCTATTAACTGAGAAGGGAAGTAAAGGAGAAGCCTGCCATGGAAATTAGAAAGTATTAGGTGGTTTCAGAAATACAAGCCAAATGGGGCATGCACGTTTGGAAATTCACAGAAGCAGAATACACGCACTGATTGAATGAGAGACAATTGTGGAACATCTCCAACAAGTGCCCTTCATTATTTCCCTTTCTTACTTAGGTGGGAACAGGAGTTAGTTTTCCCCGTCAAAACGCAGATTTTCTCTAAATGAATCGAAAAATCTTGTGTTCTGGTGTGTGCATGTGTGCATGTGTGCATGTGTGTCTGTGTGTGTGCACCCATTGGAGGATGAAAATGTGGATGTCTTCTGCTTGCCAATTCCTCAACCATGAATTCGGGAGAAAAGCCTAAAATTCAAAGCAACTTGTTTCCCTACACAGATTCCTATCAGCCTGCTCAACAAGAAGGAGGCCTATTGTGGAAAAGAGATCGGCTTACTCATCCAAAGGTAAAACAATTTTTTTAATTAAAAAAAATTAAAAATTGTGAGACAGCTGTTGCACCTGGTTCTTGGCTTCTAAACAAACAGTAAAGTAAGGATCATGTTGTATCTGTAGAAAATCAAGAATTCTGGAGGGTAGAAGTACAGACTGATGTACAAACTAAACTCAAGAAGAAAAGAGATATAAAAAAGGGAACCTTATAAAATTAATAATGTGATTACCAAAAGATCAAAAGAAGGTTGGAAAATAAAGTTAGATATTTGAAATAATATAAAATAAATATAAATAAATAAAGTTTATTTATAAAATAAATAATATTAAAAATTAATATAAAATAAAGAAACAGAGAAGGGAAAAATTAAGAGATACTTTAGACTATTTTTATATATCTCTGTATAGGAATCTGTAAGTTCAAAGATCACAAAATAGGGAAAAAGCAGAAAAAATGTAGGGGAAGAAGCAATCCCAGTACTTTGTTTTTTTGTTTTTCATTACATAACGAGCAATGTTAGTTTATAATTTTATAATTTTAGCATTTTGCATATAATTATATCATTTGGAAACATTGAGTACTGTATCTTTACCAATGCTTGAAGTTACCAATTTTTTTAATCTATTGGCTCAATCTTCTAGAATAATTTTAAATAATGATGGTGAATGTTAACTAAAATTTCCTTAAATATAAGCATATGTCATTGGCCATATATATATATACACACATATATATATGTATATATATATAGCTATTCTTTTTTCTTTTTCTTTTTTCTTTTTTCTAAGGAAGAATTCTTCCACATATAGTTTCCTAACAGCTTTTTGTTTTGACAAGGTTTATAAATCAGTAAGGGATGTTGAATCTTAGCAGATCTCTTAGCAGCATTTATAGTGCTGATTGTATGATTTTTCTTACTTTAGCATTTTGATGTGACAAATTATATTAATATATTTACTTTCATTGATTTGAATTCCTTGAATAAGACATTTTGGTTTACAGAATTTAATTTCATGAGCCAATCCAGATGCTGTTCTAAGTTGTGGAAGAATCTTACCTCTCTTGGAAGCTCCTGGAAATGTGTATACTTCTCTGTGGAGGCTGGCCAGCCAGAATCTGTATACAGGGAGTCTGCTCTCCTTCTGTCCTTCACCCTGCTTGTACTCTCTCTCTCTCTCAAATAAATAAAATCTTTAAAAAGAAGAAGAAAGAAAAAAGTGACCTAAACATTGGTCGATGCATGATTTTTCTTTTTCTTCTTTGTCATGATGCATTAATGGCAAATAAACTTTAAGAAATCTATTTTCCAGAGTTGTGGAAAGATGATCAAAATTTGTGTAGAGAGAAAGTATTGCTGTATTGCCTCCTTTTCTGAAAGACTTAATGAAGTTATGCGTATTGTAGACTGAAGAGAGAATGATTGCTAATGGAATGATCTTGAGGACTTAAAAGTTGGGCTATGTCGTGAAGGAATATTCCAGAGTAGAAAGGAAGGATGGAATTAACACAGAGATGGCAAAGCTAGCTCCACTAAGAGGGTTCATTTCATGATCATGGGCAGGAAGGACATATGTAACATTGTCAATAAGCAAATTTATGAAAATGGCATTATCTTGCTGAGTAAATACAGAAGTGAAATGTCTGATGTTTTCATATCATACTATTCATTTGAAAAATCTTTCTTCCATCCTCCTTACAGTTTTTGCTTTCCCAATGGAAAGAAGTTTTGGTTTAATTACTTTCCTCAAAATTAAAATTGAAAACAGTGTGAAGTGTAGAATGAACCTGAAGATTGCATTAGTCATTTGCACTTGCTTAAATATAGAATAAAATGGAATGAATGTAAGCTTTTATCAACCTGTCAGTTCTTTGCACTCAGCTTAATATGCATGAATAGACATACCCCCATGTATGTGAATAGACCTCTAAAATTAAGGTACTTCCATTTACACATTTTATTTGAAAGTATTCATATTTTTGTAAGCTGAGTCAGCAAGTTCATGGGCTCAGTAACTGTCATCTTACAGCCTCTTTTATCGCCTTAAAATCTGCTTTGGCTACTCATCATTTTAATGAGGCAGAGGTGATGGGTGGCAGAGGCTCAAATGAACAGGAAAATGATAGCTGGATTTTATCGAAGGGAAAAAATGGCCTTCATATGTACCCTGCTGATACCTTTTCCCCATCTTCACTTTTGTTTTCCTCAATTTTGGCTCTGAAAATATATACATGCGCTAATATATTCCAACTCATTAAAACACAGAAGGCTGTGTTTGTGATGCATTATTTTTGTAATTGCACTTATGTTTGTTAATTAAATCACTCACCTGCAGCAGGTTGGACTGGAAGAATTACAACAAATCAGGTTGTGTACCAAGCCACCACTTTCAGGAAAATAGTCACATTTAGAGATAACTAACAAAATCATTTTTGTTCTAATTTTTAAAAGTAAGGATAGCAATAAATGGGTATTCTTGATTTTTTTTTTTTAGTATGAACAGTTGAATGCGCAAGGGGCCCACCCGTACACTCCCTACTGAGTGGCCAAGTAATAGTATCTGGCCAGATCTGCTGGAAAGTGAGACTCAAATGGGAGCCAGCTCTCTGATCGAGATCTGAAAGGAGGACTCATCCATTACACAAGCAAAAAAAGAGTGAAGGGATAGATCCACATTCTGTCTGTTGACAAATAAGCAATTTATTTACTTATTTATTTTGGTGATCAGGAAAAACATATGGAAAGAAATAAAAACATATCTTAAAATAGATCCCTTTTAGTCATGTTTTAAAAACCATGTTGAAAAACAATGAACAAAAAAGAAAAGCTCCACAGATGATCTGATATGAAATATGTAAATAACTGATTAGTATTTTGAGATAAAATATAGGATATATTTTCACACAAATTACAGACTGCTGGCTGAGAATTGTAAAAATCCAAGCATAGAAGGCTTTATTTTTCTGCACTAGTAACTGTAAATACTTCCATAGAAAATTTAAATGTTTTTTGAAATAACTTAATAACATCTCGTATTAACTCATTACTGTGCCATCATGCTTGTCTTCTCTACTCATGTGTGCTGCATTCTTTAGATAAATGTCAGCTCCAAAAAAATTGAGACATTGAATCCACAAGTATTCAAGGAAATGAAAAGGTAATTAAATTTATATCTTTTTAAAGATTTAGAATAGGTATGTGTTGCAGTGTTAATAATTTAGTGAATAGTCACCGATAAATTTTAACTTTACAACTCATAGAGGAAAGTGATGTATGTTTAACAATTTTTCTTTTAAGACTGAAAATATACACCCTTTATTGCCTACACCTTACAACTTAATTTTACCACTAATACCTTTACTTAAACCTATATTTCACTTACAACTACATTTATATTCATGAGAAATAGTGACCAAGAGATAACAGATTCTTGGAGAATCTTGAAAGGTGGGAAAAGGAAGATCCAGAGAAAATGCAACTATGCCATGATTTCCACGATAAATTTCTATTAATGACCTAAAAGGAGCTCCTCGCATGTCACTGAAGAAGCAAAGATAGGTAGAGCCGCGACCTGGGCTAAAATATGATCCTAAGAACTTGAAAGTGAAATAACATTTGTGGAAAATATAAACTGCCACTTCATACTCTCCGGTGTATTTTACATAGAATATACTTATTATGCAAGCTATTTAATTACTCTTATAAACTACCTGAATGGGTCATTCATTTATGTAAAAACAAGGAAAAAATCTATCATCTTCGGTGAAAGTGTTTGAAAAGCAATACATGTTGTAGACATGAATCTCTTGATACTATCTTCATTTGGAGAAATAATTCTTTTGCAGGCACCATTTAATCTGCCTGACCTGCATCTATTCCTTATCTATGTGGATATATGTGTGTTCTGGTTCAGAAGGTGACTCATAAGAAATCAAAGACCGAGAAAACTGAAGTTTGCCGGAAGGATGAGCAGGAATGACTTTTATGTCCTACTGGAGGTTCAGTCATTAAAAGGAAATGAGTTGGATTTAGAGAGATTTTCCTGTACTGTGATGCTCATGCATCACATATGTTATCTAAGATGGAATGGCTTGGATTTTGACAAACATATTAATATTTGAATTTTTTTGGTTAGTTTGATTTTTGATATTTCTTTAGACTATCTTACCTACCAGATATTAGGCAACACACTTTATATTGACTGACTGACTTAATCATGACAACTACCATAAAATAGGGTTATTTTCAGTACCCTCCTTTTAAATATGAAAAATGGATATTTAATTAACTTTCTCTAGTTCCCACAGCTGGACAAGTGGATTACAAAACAGGATTCAAAACCAGACAGTCTGATTCTAGAACCTGTGCACACATATTCTATGTGGATTTATTTTTTCTGATTTGATTGGATTGTTGGAACTACAGAGCAAAACTACTCTCCATGCACAATCATGTCTCCACTAAAAGGAGGATATATGTTGTCAATCAGTTTAGAAAAGGGTAGATCTTACTATAAGAAACAAAGCCCAGTGAAACTGATGAAAATAGTTCAAGAAATAAACCATTTTTATTACAGAAATTTAAAAAATTTCCATGATATATAATATATATATATATGTGATATATATAATACAATATAACATAGCATAATATGCCCTCATGTACTCATTTTTCAGATTCAAATATTATCAACAGTCATCAATCTTGTTTCACCTACACCCTGATGCATTTCTCCCCAACCTACTACTGGAGTTTGTTTTTAGTTTTGTTTTTCTAAAGATTTTATTTATTTATTTGAGGGAAAGAGAAAGAGAGAGAGAGAGAGAGAGAGAGAACGAGTGGGGGAAGGGGCAGAAGGAGAGGGAGAAGGAGAAGCAGACTCTCTGCTGAATGTGGAGCCTGACTCAGGGCTAGATTCCAGGACACTGAGATTATGATCTGAGCCCAAGTCAGGTTCTTAACCAACTGAGCCTCCCAGGTGCCCCCCCACTGGATTTTTTTTTTTTTAAGATTTTATTTATTTATTTGACAGAGAGAGAGAGAGAGAGATCACAAGCAGGCAGAGAGACAGGCACAGAGAGAGAGGGAGGGAAGCAGGCTCCCTGCTAAACAGAGAGCCCAATGCAGGGCTCGATCCCAGGACCCTGAGATCATGACCTGAGCAAAGGCAGAGGCTTAACCCACTGAGCCACCCAGGCTCCCCTCCACTGGATTTTTAAATACAATTCCCAGTTGCCTCTTAATTTCCTCAATAAATACTTTAAGGGTGACTGGGTGGCTCAGCAGTTAAGCATCTGACTCAGTTGCAGCTCACGTCATGACCCCAGGGTTGTGAGATCAAGGTCTGCATCAGTCTCCATACTGGGCATGGAGCCTGCTTAAGATTCTCTTTTTCCGGGGCACCTGGTGGCTCAGTGTGTTAAAATCTCTACCTTTGGCTCAGGTCATGATCCCAGGGTCCTGGGATCGAGCCCCACATTGGGCTCTCTGTTCAGCGGGGAGCCTGCTTCCCTTCCTCTCTCTCTGCCTGCCTCTCTGCCTACTTGTAGTCTCTGCCTGTCAAATCAATAAATAAAATCTTAAAAAAAAAAAAGATTCTCTCTTTTCACCCTCACACCCCCATCCTTCCTTCACCCTCTATCTCCCTCTCAAGGGAGATGAATACATAAATACTTTAGTGTATGCCTCCATAATAAATATATATCTTCTTTTAAAAACACAAGAATATTACCATCAATATACCTGCTGTCATTAATAATTTCTTAATGACAGCCCTTATACACTCAGTTTTAAAATTTATCTCATTATTTCATTTAAAAAGTATTTGTGGTTTTTTTTCATATCTAGATGAAAACCCAAAGAAGAAATTTTTTTTCTTTGCCTTATTGTCTTTGATCTAGATTTCAAGAAGTGTAAGGATACTTGAGGACATTCATGGGCTGTGGAAGTAAAATGTTCTCTAGCCAATCAAGACACTTTGTAGCCCGGACAGGAAAAGACTTGCATGGCTTTCAGGAAACAGTTGACATCAAAAGGAGTCCTGTCTGGTAGCTAATTATTAGTGAACTACTGTGAGCAATCGTATCCTACTGTTCCTGAATATGAATTAACACTAGAAAAATTT
Source organism: Martes martes (assembly GCF_963455335.1). NCBI lineage: Eukaryota > Metazoa > Chordata > Mammalia > Carnivora > Mustelidae > Martes > Martes martes. Next base: position 46,739,823 of record NC_137902.1, on the reverse strand, counting down.
GCAGCCTAATCTCTACTAAGTTTTGTGTTACAGGAGAATGGGATCTCTACATACTTGAGTCAGAATCTTGAAGGTGTCAGAAACCCAGAATGTAGGATGCAATAACATGCAATCCATGGGTAGGAGGAAAAATTATTGGTATAAAGTCAGTAGCCTGAGATGCAGTAGAAAATGGGTGGTTGGTAGTCAAGCAACATGGAAAATGAGCAAATACTTGAAATTTAATGAATGCACATACCTGAGTATAGATGCCTTTACCTAAGGACTCAGTGAAAGATAATACATAATAATATGGGAAAAGTCAAAGGATGGAATGTTCTCATGTTTGTTTATTACAGGTAACATCACTTATTTTTGCATGCCTGTGAAGTCTGAATATAGACTGACTGAAGACAGTTATCTAGGCAACTTTGAAATATTACTTATATATGCATATGAAAAATATATCATCTATCTATCACCTATCTATGTATAATAACAATCTAACATCCACATATCTATTTATCTCCTTGTCTATCTCTATATTTATATAGCTATTAAATCTATCACAGAACCCCTGCATGAGATTATTCATAGTCACTACATGATTTAGTGATGTCTAACCAATTGATGTGCTGTCCTTCCAATTGTATATACATATTTTTTACGAGACAACAAAGAACTTTCATAGAAGGTAAATAAAGACTAGCTAACCAGGTTGGTTTAAGAGAAATACCCTGATCGCAAATAGAAATGGGAAAATCTGGGCAGAGCATGGTGTGTGCTAGTGAGCTTACCATTAGTTCATTATGAATGCACTCATGATTATGTCCTTAAAAATAAAATAGTTGTCATCTAATTCCATCAATAAATACTTTAGTATATACCTTTAAAAGATATATGTTCTTTTAAAACATTAAAACTTTGCTATACCCAAAATAATTAACAACAATACATAAAATAACAAAATTAAAAGAGATATTTCAAGAAATATGTGGCAAAGTAATTGATGGCTCAGTGTGGTAGGCAGAAAAACGACCTTACCAAAGATATTCACATACTAATCCACAGAACCTATGGATATGTTTGGTTACACAACAAGAGGAATGAATTAAGATTGCCGATAAAATTAAGGTTGCTAATCATTAGGTCACTTTCAAATACGGAGATTATCCTGGATTATCTATGCGGGGGCATGGATATTATACCTTTTAAAAAATTCCCAAATTCTGATTCTAATATATATATGGTTATTCATGTTCTTGGAGGTTCATCTGAATTAGGATCTCAAATTAGGGAATTGTATGGACAACTTTATTGTGCAGGTGGTGAAATCACAGTCAAGAGGAGAGAGGTTTGCCTAAGGCTACACACCTGGTTAGACAGTGATGGGCTATAAGTGCCCTTATGTGCATTTATATTTATATTTATTTAAATTTATTTATTTTATATTTATTTATTTATTTACATTTATTTATATTTATTATGAAGGAAATTTAGGTTATTTTTACCAAACCATATTGCTTAACATTTTCACAACAATTCTTGGACTCCTTTTCCATGTATGTGAAAAATCACTAATTAAATATGAGATCCATTGTATTGGAGATACCTATATGCATTAGGTTACATTTCAGATGTATAAAAACCAACAAAGTTTGGCAAAAAAAAAAAATGAAGTCTAGACAGATAGTTTATATTTTTGCAATCCTGTCTTCAGAATTCTAAGAGCTATTCCAAAGTGCAGAAAATGTCTATCCATCATTTCTAGCACACCAGGATTTAATGTTATAAGAATAATAATAAAGGAAGAAGAATGTGGGTTTTTTCCCCAACAGAGGCACACTTATAAAGATTTGAAATTATATTTTATTCTTGTGTGTTGCCTTGAAATCAGTGAGGTATTATTCATGACTGCTAAAAATTATAAGCTAACCCCATGCCCAGCAAAGACAGTTGTTAAGTAAATTATGGGACATCAACTTGGTGGGATACTACACAACAATAAACAGGGAATGTTGTTGAAGTCTCTGTAAAGAAACCGAAATAAGAATATGAAGACTTGGTTTTGGAGAGGGTTATAGGAATTTAATTTTTTTCCTCATATCGTTAACATTCTGTATTGTTTCTGCAGTTGTTGTATCCTGGAAAATACTCTAGTATTTGCACTAGACAAGGCAATTTGACAAGAATGGGTAGTGCCCTTTTGTTGAGAAGAGTGCTGTGCATAGCCCCTGAAGTCTGGTTATTTCACAGTGTCATTCAACTTTTCTTACATTTTCTATTTTCCCGTTAATCTCCTGCTTAGTTTATTCTCTAGGACCACCGTCTTTAAAGTTAGATTGAAAATTAATGGTTAAAAAAAAAGCTGTTGTGGGGTGCCTGGGTGGCTCAGTGGGTTAAAGCCTCTGCCTTCGGCTCAGGTCATGATCTCAGGGTCCTGGGATCGAGCCCCGCATCGGGCTCTCTGCTCGGCGGGGAGCCTGCTTCCTCCCCTCTCTCTCTTTGCCTACTTGTGATCTCTATCTGTCAAATAAATAAATAAAAATCTTAAAAAAAATAAAGGCTGTTGTACAAAATTCACACAACTGTTATACACAAAAATTAGATTTTGAGGAGGAGAAAAGCAACCAGAAACCCAAAAGAAGTACAAAATTACAGGAAAGGATACGTCAAAAGAAAGGAATTCTAGTTAAAAATTTTACCCTACCCATTTTATTTTCAGGGAAGGTCAAAGTTATAAAAGCATACTACTCCATCTGCAGTGTATAACTGAGAAAATGTCAGATTGCCTATATGTTTTGCTTTCTGACCTTCTCATAACAATTGCCTGAGATGGATATCAATACGGAATCTGAGTCTGTCTTCACTTTTCCTTGTAGTCACATGCATTACATGTAGTAGTCTCTAAGGTAAAACAATAGCTCTAAATTTGAACTTAAAAAACTTAGGTAGGCACTCTGTTTATCAAACATTGTTGTTTGCAGTGGCACATTGGTTGCCTCAAACTAGATTTTCTTTCAACTGAATTTTAATTATTATTACAGTTATCTGTCCTAATGACTTTATGAGGTTGATTTCACAATCTGTATTATCCAATTAATCAGCAAGTAATAAATGAACTACATTCACTGTATGTACACACACACACACACACACACACACACACACACACACACACATGGAGGTAAAATGGGGCCCAATAATATGGTCATAATGACAAAAGTCGACATCTTTAGGGGAACACAATTTTTTGGGGCCACTCAGTGAATGTCTGGCATTTGATAAAAAGCTGAATCTGGATTTAATTTCAGAAGGAACTTTTTTTTTTTTAAATTTATTTGACAGAGAGAGATCACAAGTAGGCAGAGAGGCAGGCAGAGAGAGAGAGAGGGAAGCAGGCTCCCTGCCAAGCAGAGAGCCCGATACGGGACTCGATCCCAGGACCCTGAGATCATGACCTGAGCCGAAGGCAGCGGCTTAACCCACTGAGCCACCCAGGCGCCCCCAGAAGGAACTTTTTTTTAGGTTGAAGGGTTGTGACAAGAGAAATGTCATCAAAAGGGATTTTTTTCCTCTATGAAGGTTTGTCTCAGGTTTAAGTGACAGGTAAACTGTTCAAATATTCTCTGCTTTAAATTGATAATTTTGTCAGATCTTCCACATCCACATAACTTTTTGTAATTACGGAATATTAAACCATCCTAGGACTGATAGGAACTTAACCCATGGTTCATGCAAAACAGGCTTAGGAATACCATGCTTATAATATGACTGTCTAATCATGAGCTCTATTTGCTGTCAGAAAAACCTGAGAATTGTAGTGGTGTTTCTTTTTAAATTTAATTAATTATTATTTTTTAACACATACCCGGGACAACAGGGAGAGGTAAGTGAGAGATGATAACAGATTGCCATGGAAAAGATCATGAAGCTTTTGTCTTGCGGTGACCAACAATTTATATAAACTGTGTCTGATAGGAAATGCAGGTCCAACAAAGGGATCTAACTGAAAGGATTTGATTTAAAAGTTTATTAAACCTGGAATATGGATTAATAGGCGGATGGAGTAAGACCAGAGAAAGAAAAATGGGTTAGGAGAATGAAGCAGTAATAAAAAAAATTAATAAAAAATAGACTCTTCTATTCACCAGATTTCCAGTAATAAGTAAGTCAGGTGGGATGGGAGATTGTGTGGCTGCTTACTATATGAGAAGCTCAGGGTGAAATAATAGTGATGTGACCTATTTTATATTTCTTTATCTGACATTCTTTTTTGTCCCACTTCTCCCTTCTTCATGAAAGCTGACTCCTCCTCCCCGTTTTTTAATTGCTGTTTCTCCATATTTATCATTCCTATTTCGTATAAGAATGGCTAAAAGAGGGGCACGTGGGTGGCACAGTAGGTTAAAGCCTCTGCCTTTGGCTCAGGTCATGATCCCGGGGTTCTGGGATGGAGCCCCACATTGGACTCTCTGCTTCCTCCTCTCTCTCTGCTTACTTGTGATCTCTGTCTGTCAAATAAATAAATAAAATCTTAAAAAAAAGGAAAGAATGGCTAAAAGTGACAAAGTTTGGGGATGAAGGACTATATATTATATAATTTATTTCCTAGGTCATTTTCTAGTTCAATCATAATAAATGTTGATGTTGCTTCATAGTTGGATTGGCTAAGGCATAATTTAGTCATCCCTTGGTGTCTTTTTCTTAATAAAAGTATAGCAATAGAATATCACTCCAGTGCTTAATAAGGCATGACGGACAGATTATCACCCACATGTGTGTGTTGTGTGTGTGTGTGTGTGTGTGTGAGAGAGAGAGAAAGAGAGAGAGAGAAAATTATCAAGGAATATCATGGGGAGAAGTGGAATACCAACTTCATGTCATACTAACTCCTTGATTTGGGGCAATTTATCAAATCTTTCCATACATCCATTTTCGCATCTCAAAGTGAGGTGACTACAGTCGTGCTCCCATAAGTTTGCTATGAGGATTAAATTTGTTAATTAAATTAACTAAATAAATTATTTAATATTCAAAAATACTTGGAAACCTCCTGGAGCATAGTAATTTCTATTTAAGTGGTTTTTAGGTAAAAGTTAAAAGTATTCCTAGATTTGTTTTTCTAGCAGGATGGTGTATCTGATAAGCATCTGCTAAAAAGAACCCAAAACTGAGGAAAAGAAATGAGAATGAATATTTAAGTATGTTGTAAGGTTTTTTTTGGCAAGAAATTAATGAACTTTATGGGAGATCCTTAGGCAAAAGCAAAAATGGAAGCTAAATCATTCATGGTGGTTTTCAACATGCCCTGATGGGCTAGAGCTAGAACTGAAGGGAGAACCTGGAGGAACACTGAAGAACAAAACAACACAACAAAATAAAACGAAACAAAACAAAAATGGAGAAAGAATAGCATTTTCAATAAGCAGTGTTGGGGCAAGTGGATATTCATACATAAAAATTGAAATGTGGCTTTCACCTTACATCATACATAAGAATTTTTTTTTAAAAGATTTTATTTATTTGACAGAGATCACAAGTAGGCAGAGAGGCCTACTTGAGTAGGCAGAGAGAGAGAGGAAGGGAAGCAGGCTCCCTGCTGAGCAGAGAGCCCTACGCGGGGCTCGATCCCAGGACCCCGAGATCATGACCTGAGCTGAAGGCAGAGGCCTTAACCCACTGAGCCACCCAGGCGCCCCCATACATAAGAATTTATCCCAAGTGGAGTGCAGATCTAAATTTCAGACAAACACGATAATAATTCTAGAAGAGAATATAGACAACTATGTTCATGACCTCTGGGAGTTAAAACTTTTATGCAAAAGGAAGCAAATCACACCTACCAGAAACTTAAAGATTAATTGGGCTAGGTTAAAACCAAGAACTTTAAGGGGTATCATTAGAATGGCCTGCAGATAAGTAATAACGGCAAGGAAGTAGACATAAATCAAACAAACCAAAAGAACTCATACAAATCAATGTAAAAATGACAAAGAGGATTCAAATTGGTAAAATCATTTTGAAAATAAATGTTTGGTGATATTTCATGTTGAATACCTGTACATACCCTTTGACCAGCAACTCAAATGGAAGGAATATACCCTACAGAAGTGAGTACATAAACGACATATTTAAGAATGCTCATATTAACACAACCAATAATAGTAAAACGTGGGAACAGCCTAAATGGCTATAATAGTAGAATGGGTGAACACACTGTACTATACGCATACACAGTATATTATTCAACAATGAAACCAAACAAAACCCTGTTTGTTTTTTTGTTTCCTAGAGTTAAGGGTGACTTATGGTTTGTCTCCCTCTCTGTTTCTGTATTACTTTTCCTTCTCTTCCCTTATGTACATTTGTTTTGTTTCTTAAGTTCCACTTATGAGTGGAATCATATGATATTTGTCTTTCTTTGACTGACTTATTTCTCTTAACATAATACCGCTAACTAAACAAAATAGTAATAATTATTGATGAGTGCTCAGGTGGCAGAATTATAAGGAAAAGCAAAGAAATCATAACAGTAAAAGATAAGATGCTGACAACTTTTTGGAAGGAGGTGGGGAAGGTGTAGTGATTGGGGTAGTCATAAGAAGTACTTTGCAATATTTTATGACTTGACATAGGTATGGTTGCACTGACACTTTTTTACGTATTACACTAAGCTATATATATTCATACATGCACTCTTTGCTGTGGGTTGCAGTTTAAAAGTTGAAAAATAAAGTATAAGATATATTTTTAAAAGTAAAATATTGGTAAGCCTTTTATATAATTTTAGAGTCCACAACTTTGTTGGAAAACCATTCGTCATTAGCTAATAAAGACGAAGAAGTTAATAACTAATGACTCATCATTTTCTCTTCAAGGTTTAGAGAAATCTTGCTTATTTTAGAAAGGAGAAACTTATTTATGTATGTATGTTGACAGAGTGAGAGCACATGGGAGTAGGGGTGGTGGGGAAGGGGCAGAGGGGGAGAGAGAGAGAGAGAGAGAGAGAATTTTAGTAGACTCCATCCTCTGCATGGAGCTATATTTGGGGCTTGATCTGATGACCCTGAGATCATGACCTGAGCCAAAAATCAAGAGTCTGCCACTTAACTGATTGAGCCACCCAGGCAACCCGAAACTTATTTAGTTTAAAGATTTTTTTTTCTATTTGACAGACAGAGGTCACAGGTAGGCAGAGAGGCAGGCAGAGAGAGAGGAAGGGAAGCAGGCTCCCCCTGAGCGGAGAGCCCAATGTGGGGCTCAGTCCCAGGACCTTGGGTTCACAACCTGAGCCGAAGGCAGAGGCTTTAACCCACTGAGTCACCCAGGCACCCCTTGTTTAGTTTAAACAAAGGCATATACAATCATGAAAATGGCAGAATTTTTTAATCTCCCATATTTAAAAGCAAGAAAAACAATGAAAGGAAGATGAATAAAGCATGATCTATTCATAAAATGGAACAATAGAAAGGAGAGGAAACAAACTATAGTTCATAGGCAAATCTCAAGAACATGCTATTTGAGAAAAATCTCATCAAACTATGAATCTATTGTAATGAAATTCAGAGGTAAAGTAAACAATATATTGTTTAGCAGCACAAACATATAGTGAGCTAAGACAAGGAGCATTATTTCTGGGAGTAGGGAAAGAATCAGGTCAGAAAGGGGCTTTAATGTAAACAAAATGCTGTCTTTCTTAAAATGCATAGTGAGTACATGGATTTAAATTACACTTTTATTTTTATAACTCATATATATAGCACATAATATTTGTAGCAACTTGATTTTTAATAAAATTCTTTTAGGGGCACCTGGGTGGCTCAGTGGGTTAAGCCTCTGCCTTCGGCTCAGGTCATGGTCTCAGGGTCCTGAGATGGAGCTCCATATAGGGATCTCTGCTCAGCGGGGGGCCTGCTTCCCCCCCCTCTCTCTGCCTGCCTCTCTGCCTACTTGTGATCTCTCTCTCTCTGTCAAATAAATAAAATCTTAAAAAAAAATTCTTTAAAAATAATATTCCTGGGTCTTCTAGTTTTTTGTCATCCCATCACTGCCAAACTTGACTTCTTATCCCTAACAAATTATTTAGAAAACAGCTTCATATAAGATTTACCTTTCCATAGGACTTAGTAATAAAAGCCGATTAAATTTTCACTAATTAAGTATTTTTTCAATTTGCCTTTTATGAGTTATTCTCTATCTTCAATTATAATAATGAACTCTTTTGTAATGTAGCTTTCATATACTGAGAAATAATTTTTCTTAGTTTACTATTAATCATAATGTCAGCACTATGTACTATAATTTAAGGAGTTTAAAGGAAGCAAACAATAAATCATGCAGGGAGGTTTTTATTTCCCCCTTTGCATATTTTCAGCACTTGCAAACCATTGATTGGAATTGGTGGGATACCAGCTATTCACACAAATAGAATAAAGACCCATGTTTTACCAAGTGTAGCATGAAGACAGTGTTTTATCAAAGGTAGAGGATATTGAACACTCAGTGTCCTTAGAGAAACTTCTGTAACCCACTTACATAACCGAACCTAGTAAATCTGTCTGCTTTGTGACCTTAGTTCAGGCTGTGTTACCCATTCCTTTTCTTTACGGGAGAAGAAATAAATACATTTGTGATGCACTTTCTCAAAATGTGTTTGTGGGGATTTAAAGTTGGAAATAGGGGTCAGAGAGAGAGCTTTCTATTAGGTAGAAAGGATGTAGGGATTGTTTCTGATTCAATTTATTGCAATATAACAAATTAGTAGTTTCAGAAAGAAATAATCCTACAGTGGGTCAACCTCATACTGATTTCTTATTTCTTAAACTACCCCGCTTTAGTTCAAGTCTTGTTGAGGAGACTTAAATGTTTTTTCAATACATATCCCCTAGATTTATTTCTCAGTGACCAGGAGGGGAAGTCCCTCACGTACTCAAAAAAGATTTTCATTATTATTCAGACTTGCTGTTGTCCTTAAGTTTCCCTATGACTACTCAAATGAGAATTTTACTATTCAAATTAATGAAGAAGTAACTTGACATAAGTTTGAAATTACACCAGTAATACAGAGATTTGTGTTGGTGGTTGTTGGATTTCTTTCCTTTTTTCTTTTTAATGTCTTATACTTAGCATCTCCCCTTCAGAATAAAAAAAAAAAAAGCCACAAATTCTAGAACTTCAGCCAAACCACGAAGTTACATAAACATTATTTGAAATATGTACTGGACTGTTAAGGTCTTTTATCATCAGGCTTTAGCTGGCATTTGTGTGTGTATGTGTGTTTAATGACTTTATCTTAAAAATAATGGGCTATGAGAATGGGGTCTCTTGTCAACTTGGCCTTGTAAGTTTATGCTATAAAGTAACTTTTTAACCAAAATAGAAATCACAGGTAAACTAGAGGAGAAACTTCAGTAAATATTAATATAGCACACATATGTATATATATGTACACACATATGTGGATAGCCTCAATAAACAGAAAATAAATACTATCAATAGGCCATGAAGAGAAAATAAAAGTCATTCTTGGAAAAAGGGAAGAAGCTAAGAGCCTTCCTGGATTTGGGTTCTAAGGAAGAAATAGGTAAAAACATCTAATGGATAATTATACCAAAAATTTCCATGAGAGCTAGCTTCATTGTATGGGGGTTGGGCTTGTCACTCAAGAAATGAAACTTGAATTATTGGTTTTATGAGGTTTCAGCTGAAATGACATCACATGTCTTGGGCTGAACTTAAAGAGGAAAGTTTTATTAAAGTTGGCTTGTGCCCTGAAGGAAATTTCCATATCTGACTAATCAGCTTTACTTTCCACTGCTTGGCAGGGAGCAGGGAATGGGAGAAAGATACCAGGACCCAATGAAGTTGGCATATCTAACAGGAAGCACTCATCACAAAGACAGGGATATAGAAAGTTGTAAATTTACTCTCAGGAAAAGTTAAGAAAAATTGCTTGGCTGGAAATTTAGTTCTAGGTGGAAGAAAAAAAAGAAAAAATCTCCTTTAAATCTCTCATAAGAATTTGTAATTATAAATGGTCCTCAGTTGGGTTTGTACTCAAATTAATACTGCCTGAGTTGTCCAAAATACCTTGGATCAAATATTGAATTTGAAGGAAATCCCTTTTTGTGGTGTCCTCAAGTGTCTGGAAGATGCAAAGAAAAATCTTCCATCTACAATAAAAGTTACAAAGAATTCCTACAAACTTCCAATGAATTTGCTCTCAAAGCCACAAGTTACAAGTCATACTAAGAAAGGAGATGTCAATAATAAATCCTGACATAATAGGCAACAATGTCATACATCAAATGCTATGCATATCAGAGACAAATGTAAAACTAGGGCGCCTGGGTGGCTCAGTGGGTTAAAGCCTCTGCCTTCGGCTCAAGTCATGATACCGGGGTCCTGGGATCGAGGCCTGCATCGGGCTCTCTGCTCAGCAGGGAGCCTACTTCCCTCTCTCTCTCTGCCTGCCTCTCTGCCTACTTGTGATCTCTGTTTGTCAAACAAATAGATAAAATCTTTAAAAAAATGTAAAACTAATTTATACGTTAGTAAATTTTATATGTAGCCTAATAACATATTAGAATTTAAAATATATGGGTGGCTCAGTGGGTTAAAGCCTCTGCCTTCGGCTCAGGTCATGATCCCAGGGTCCTGGGATCAAATCCCGCATCAGGCTCTCTGCTTAGCAGGGAGCCTGTTTCCTCCCCTCTCTCTCTGCCTGCCTCTCTGCCTACTTGTGATCTCTGTCTGTCAAATAAATAAATAAAATCTTTTTACACAAAAGAGGTAAAATATATGAGTAAAGGACAATACATTAAAAGAAGTGCTTGGAAAGAAAATGATAAAAATTCTGTAAAAATAGAGTCATTGATACTTAAAATTTATTGGATGCATTAGAGAGCAGAATACATTTGAATGAAGAGAAAACCCATGAACTAGAAGATTGAAATTAAGGATGTACTTAGAACAAATGCATGAAGAGATACAGAAAGTAAGGAAAAGAGGCTCACTGCAATAGAGAACAGTCTGTTAAAGTCTAATATACTCTCAACTTATAATTTTTAAATGGAGAGAAAGAGAATACGGTACATGCAATATTTGAGGACATATTGGCAAATAATATTTCATGAATAATTAAAGATAACAACTTTGAGATTCAGGGAGCCCAATCAATCCCAATCAGGCTGAAAATTATCTCCATCTAAATATATCATAATAAAAATGTGTAATGTAAGAAATACAAAACCTTCAAAGGAACAAGCAAAGAATAGACAGATTACCTACTTGTACACATGGAGAAAATGAGTCCGATGATTTTTCATCACCACCAACAAGAGCTAATGAAAAATATTTAAAACACAGTGAGAGGGAATAATTGCTTGTGTAACACAACATATTCATATATCAAACAAATATATTCATCAAGAATAAAAGTGAAATAAATAATTTTTGAGAAACAAAACAGCATTTGGCACCAGGGAATCCTCATCAAAAGGAATTCTGAAAAATTTTTTTGTATGTAAGAAAACTCATCCTAGATATAACCAAGGTAACTGTCCCAGTAGATTCTCATTAATGAGATATCCCTGATATGACCCAAGAAAAAGGAATTTTGTGTTCAAATAAATTTGAAGAAAGCCAAGCTCCTTTAAGGTTTGCCATAAAAGCCGTATATGAAAGAATCTGACAAGTAAATGGAAAATAAATCTGTTGAAGTTTGGGGAATCTGTATTCCCCAAATCTAACAACATAAAACATTTTTTGTCAATGAGTCATTGTTAATATCTCAGAGAATATACTTTTGGGAATGTGAAACTATGCTTTCAAAGCAAAAGCTTAAAAAATATTTCTAAACAAGAAAACAAGCAAATGAAACACCTATTTTTAGTATATGTGCTGCCGAAGGGATCACAACAAATGAAACACCTAAAGAGAAATTAATAGATATTTGGAGAAGGGTGCACTCTCTTACACTGTTGGTGGGAATGCAAACTGGTGCTGCCACTCTGGAAAATAGTATAGAGGTTTCTTAAAAAGTTAAAAATAGAGCTACCCCATGACCCAGCAATTGCACTACTAGGCATTTATCCAAAAGATACAAACAGTGATTTGAAGGGGCACATGCACCCCAATGTTTATAGCAGCGATGTCCACTTTAGGCAAACTATGGAAAGAACCCAGATGTTCATTGGCAAAGGAATGGATAAAAAAGATGTGGTATAGATATACCCAAGGGGATATTACTCAGCCATCAAAAAGAATGAAATCTTGCCATATACAATGGCCTGGATGGATTTGGGGGGCATTAAGCTAGACGAAATGTCAGTCAGAGAAAGATGAATGCCATATGATTTCACTCATATGTGGAATTTAAGAAACAAAAAAGATGAACATGAGGGAAGGGAAGGAAAAATAAAATAAGATAAAAACAGGGAGGGAAGCAAACCATAAAAGACTCTGAACTCTGGGAAACAAACTGAGGGTTGCTGCTGGAGAGGTGGATGGGGATGGGCTAACTGGGTGATAGGTATTAAGGAGGGCACAGGATGTAATGAGCACTGGGTGTTATACGCACCTGATGAATCACTAAATTCTACCCCTGAAACTAATAATACATTATATGTTAACTAAATTGAATTTAAATAAAAAGTTAAAAAAAGACATGGAAAGCAATTAGCAAAGAAAAAAGGAGCAGTGTTTTGGTCTTAGATGGCAAGCATTCTATTGACACAAATCCCATTCCTCAATTAAGGTAAATATTTAATATTAATCCAATTAAAATCTCAACTTGGTCTTTATTGATCTTGAGAATACAACTGTCAAATTTATCTGGAGGTATATTTAGGTGAAATTATAGAACTTTTTTTTGTAGGAAAAATTAATAATACAAGGGATTTACATTTCTTGATATAGCATTTTGAAATAATTCATGTAGTGTAATGGCCCTCATATAGAATATATATGTGGAAAGATTATGGGAACAAAAGAAAAAAAAAACAGGGTAAAATTGTTCTATATTGTCCTGTATGGGGGCACCTGGATAACTCAGTTGGTTATGTGTGTGCCTTCAGCTCAGATCATGATCCCAGCATCTTGGGATCAAGTCCCACATCCGGCTCCCTGTTTGGCAGAGTCTTTTTCTCCCTCTATCTGATGCTTTCCTGCTTGTGCTCTCTCTCTCTTTGTCAAATAAATAAATAAAATCTTAAAAAAAAATATATATATATATAGTCCCTGTATGTATATATATCATCTATACTATATATACATTTATGTTATATAGGTTTTATTATAAAGTCATTTATGATATGTTTCATTGTATATGATATATGTATCATATATATATAAAATAAAACAACTTATAGAATAAGACATTCAAATTAGCCGTATAACACTCACAACCAATAAGTACATATATTCCAGAGATATTAAATTTTAAAATTAAATATGACACAAAGTAGAAATAAATATAGTTTACACAAGATAGGAAATTCAAGGTAAGAAAAATGTTAAACAATCAATGATGCATTCAAAAATAATAAATTCATGCATCCCAAACAATTATAAATAAGCATAGAAAAAATTGGAAAAACTGAGAAAGACATTTCTATTATACAAGAGATTAAAATCTTTGCTATATAAATTCTTCTTACAAATTAGAAGGGGAAAATAACAATACAACTTACTAAACAGAAAAAATTTAGATTTAGGCAGACCTGTATCTATTCAGTCACTTTTCTAGTTAGAAATTACATGGGCAGAAAGCAGTATTTTAGATTAACTTGGTGTTTGTAGAATCCAGTAAAAGTAAAAACAGTTTTAAATTGTTTTCAAGTTTCCCACTTAGTAACTGTATAACCTAATCTTTATTTTCCACATCTAAAGAAATAATAGAAAATCTACCAGAAAGTATTATTGCATTAGGAAATTAGGCAGAAATAGTTCACAAATACAAGTTCCGTAAATGGTAGTAATGCATTTTTTCTAAATGCAAATCTAAATTATAAGATTTTAAAATATAATTTTAAATGCAATGGACAGTGTTTCTAAGCATATGGTGAAATGTATAGTCTCATATATTCTAGCAGAGAAGTATATGCTATAAATTTCCATAGAGATATTTGGTGTTATTAATCAAATGACTTATAACAGCCATTCAATTGATTCCACAATTCCATATTTATGTATTTATTGTGACATTTTTGTATATTTGAAGATAGATTTATTTTCAATAATGTGTCTTTTTTTTTTACAAGAGATGCAATTTCAGATATGTATAGGTATGTGTATATATCCTGGTTAATATAGACATATTTTATTGTAAGACCCGAAATTTGAAGTGCTGTTTTGACATCTTTGGTTCTCATAAGGTTCCAAAGTCCTAATTATGAGTTCCCATGTTGTCAGGTATGACTTCTACCCAATAAGAAAGGTTCTCCACTAAGTTGGTTCTACTATCAGCCAGACCAACTGCACCCCATGTGTTCCTCAACCTAACAGGTTTACATTCTTGCTATCCTGCAAAATTACTCCAATAAACAAATCCCTCCTCCTACCCTATCATCTTGTTACTGCAAAACCTGCTTCTTACTGCCCCTACTTGTTCACTCTGCTCCTGACTGTAATACCTGTGTTGCCCCAAGTGGTGTCTGGTGTCCCTCTCCCCAAGACAGTGAGTTCATATGATGAATTCCTGCCAAACTCATTTGTCCAGCGTTGGGTGTCATGTATATGCAAGGAACACAGGAACTAAATGTAAGATCACCCAATGGTCAGACTTAAATAATTTTTTAAAAATATTTATTTATTTGACAGAGAGAGAGACAGCTAGAAAGGGAACACAAGCAGGGGGAGTGGGAGAGGGAGAAGCAGGCTCCCTGATGTGGGGCTTGATCCCAGGAACCATGGATCACGACCAGAATGGAAGACAGATGCTTAACCAACTGAGCCACCCAGATGGCCCACCTTTCAAAGGATACATTGTGTAAAAGTAGAAAAAACAAGTAATTTTACAGTGGAGAAACCTGGCAAAAATTGGCTAGGCCAAGTGAGGAAGGTCAACATCAAGCATGGTGAGTCATGTCCATAGCATGTCCCCCCCCATAATGTGATGAGAATGGCACTTGACTTCTGCAGTCTTCCTCCCCAAAATCTATAACCCCAGAATGGCACTTTACTTCTGTGGTCTTTTTTCCAAAAATCCATAACCCCAGTATAATTATGATAAAACCATAATATATAACCAAATTAAAGGACTTTCTGCAAAATACCTTTCTAGCACTTTTCAAACTGCCAAGGTCATCAAAATCTGGGCAAGTCTGAGAAACTGTCACAGCCTAGAAGAGCCTAAAGAAACATGATGATTAAGAGAATGTGGTATTCTGGGTGAAATCCTGGAACAGAAAACGTATATTTGGTAAAAACTAAGGGAATATGAATGAAGTAATGAACTTTCATTAACAGTGGTGTATTGATACCGGTTCATTATTTGCGACAAATGTACTGTCCTGAAGAAAGATGTTAGAATTAGGGGAGGCTGGGTACCGAAAATCTCTGTACGATCTTTGCAAATTTTCTGTATATCTGAAACAGTTCTAAAATAAAAACCACGTTCAAAAAATTGAATAAAATCTGTAGGGTAGCTAATAGCATTATACCAAAGTTGATTTCCTGGTTTGGTATTATACTGCTAACTGGATGAAGATGGATAAAATGTTCATGAGACTCTATTTATGAATTTGGCCACTCTCTGTGAGCCTATAATTACCTCAAAATAAAAAGTTAAAAATGTTTTCTCCAAAAATATGCATAATTGCATTTTTCTGTAACAAACCTTAACTACTTGGTTAAACCCTGTAAAATTGCCAGTAGTTGTTATTAACCTGTAGAAATGACAATTTCATATTTGTCACATAATGCTATTATGAGTCCTTGTTTGAACAATGCAAAGAATCTGGCAAAGATAAATTTGGAGCCCCTCTTCCTCTGCTTGTCACTGAATTTAAATTGTAAGAACTGGGGCACCTGGGTGGCTCAGTTGGTTAAGTGGCCGGCTCTTGATTTTTGCTCAGGTCATGATCTCAGGGTCATAGGATCTAGCCCTGCATCTGGTTTCCAACTCAGCAAGGGGGTCTGCTTGAGGATTCTCTCTCTCTCCTCTGCACCCCTCCCCCCCCATGCACACACACACTCTTTCTTTCTCAAATAAATAAATAAATCTTTAAAAAAAAATTTGGGAACTAACATAGATGAAGGTGCACAGGAAAGAGGCTTTCTTTAACCCACAATCTTCTCATGCTAGCCTCCATGACAGCAAATTCCTTGATCGATCGTGGGGTGGCTGTCTTTCCATTTGGGAATGACGGAGTTATCCTTGATCTTGATAGGGAGGTCATTTGTTCTGGGTTCCTCTCTGCTAACTCCAGTGCACTGCTCGAAAGATCCTGTATAATTTCTTTGATCTTCTGCTATAGTAACCTCAGAAAAAATCATGGGTTCACCCATGGCCCTTCACAGTGTTGAGGTACACAGAGAGAATTTTACTTTTCTTGAGCCAGAGTATGGAGTGGGAAATTTTGCCATTTGTTTCAATCCTTCTAGGACAAGCTATAAAATGAGATGATTTATCTCCTGGGACCTGGCCTCTTTGGAGAACCCCATGGGAAATGGAACATAACATCAATCTGGGATTTCTGGAAAAGCTCAGAGGAGGGAGGGACTGTAGTGTCTACCTGTTCTTGGTGTGCTCCTTTACTGTCCCTCTTCCTCACATCACTCTGAGGATGTTTTATCCAGACCGATATAGGAATCCCACCTCTCACTCATCAAGTTTCTTTTTTCATGAGTCCTCTGAGGGTCTAAGCTTTTGAAAATCACAATCCATTTCTTTGCTACTGGTAATTCCCTTCCATAAACAATGGCTACCTCATGTTATAGGCCAGAAAGCAATTTGAATTGGGACTAGGAGAACAGAATAACTAGAAATAGCAGTAGAGCCCATTATTCATTGTTTCAAAAGTGGAGTGCACTCTATTTCTTCCTCTAGTACATATTCATATGGCAACAAGGAAAGTTTGTTACTCCTCCAAATCTCTGTTCTTCCTCTGGCTCCCCAGGCTCTTACCCTTTAAAGAGACAACTCCATTTCTGTTCTCCCAGGACTCAGTGAGTTTATTCCCATCAAAAAACTCTAAAAAGACCACATCCATTCTTTTCCCTAAAATCTGACAACTTCCCTTGGTGGGAACGGATAGTATAGGAACATCAATAAATATTTTAAAGCATTCTTCTTGGGGAGTATTCTTAACAAGGGGGAAGAAAGCTTTCTGCCTCTATAACAGTAAAACAAAAATGGGTGAGTTTTAATCCCTGCCCTCTGTTTTTTGGCCTTGATGAATTACTTTTCTTGAAGATCTAGTAAAAATAGAATATTGATTCAGGTTATAAAGAAGTTGCTTCCAAGGCTTTCAAACCCATACATTTTATCACATTTATCAGTCTGAATGTTTCATAAATTTTATCTAAAATTGACTAGAGACATTAATATTTCATCCAAACCATTTGTTCAGCACGCTAAATATATTATTATCTCTTCTAAATGTACTACTTTTATCAACACATTTCAATATTTAAAAAAATGATTAGTTAAATTTCCATAGCCTTGTTGTAATATAAATACATATAATATGAATAAAATCACTGTGTCTTAATTTTTAATGAGAATGCACCTATGACACACATGATAAAGTAGTGAAAAGTCCCTTTATGTCCCTTTGTCATATTTTCCTTAGGCAGTTCTTTGTTAGCTAAAGTTTATGCTCTCGTAATTGCTTCCAGTTAGGCTCACAGTAAAGATAACCACTGAGTTCTTGTATGTTCAAAAAAGTGTATAGCCTTTATACTTGGAAAACATTTTGGCTGTGCATAGAATAATTGGGGCAACTTTACTTCAATGAGCATCTAGAAGGTATTCCGTCACTGTCTCTTAGTGTTCAATAAAAAAGAAAATGAGGTTACCAGGATCTTTTCTTCTAGCTGCCCAAATTATGATTTCTTCATTTCCAAAGGTCTGTATATTTATTAGGACATGTCCAAGACAGATTGTTCTGAATCCCTTTTGCCTAGCATGTGGTGAGCTCTCAAAGTTGATAGCTCTAAGCATTTTTAATGCACTTTTAAATATTAGTCCTCCTCTCTTGTTGTGGTTTTCCTCTCATGGAGGAAGATTCCCCTGTGTGCCAGTTCTCTAGTTCCCTAACATTTTCCAACTCTTTTCCCTATCATTTTTTTCACCTTCTTCCCAGGTTTTTCCCATGTGCTTGTGATTTCCCATGTGCTTGTGTATTTTCCCATGTGCTTGTGATTTTTTTTCTCCTCATTTCTGGGATGGTTTCATTTCTTTCTTTCCTAAGTTGCGCTAATTTATGTTTCATCTCCTCTAGTTCTCCTGTCATCCCTGTCTTGAGATCTCGCTTTCTGAACTTTCCTTTTTAAAGGCAACTATGGCATGAAATTTTCGTATATTCCTGGCAAACGATTTGGAAAGTTTTATCTTCTCTATGGCACACCTTTCTAGTGAAAAGTCTATTGTCATTACCTTTTTTAAACAAGTATTTCCATCACTATTGTTCATAGATTGTCTTTACACTGATGCTGTACAGATTCCTACCTTATCATTGATTGTGAAAGAAATTGAATGTTCCCAAGTGTTCCCCAAAAGAAACACCTTTGCTACCTGCCACCACAGAAATACATAAATGCTGGCACTTAGATCTGCCCTCATTTAGACCCTCTTATCACTCTGTATTTTTGTTCCTACTTATCCCCAATCGAGTTACTTTTAGCAGATTTTAATGTGTATGCATTTCAAAATCTGTGGATTCGGTCACCCAGTTGCACTAAAAATGATAATTCCCAGGTTTTCATTCTATGTTTTGCTTTTGAATGATTTCTAGGCCTAAAAGAAGAAGTGCTGTCTTACAGAGGCATGGGTGCTGCAGTTGGTTAAGCAACGCACTTTGGGTTTTGACTCAGGTCATGATCTCAGGGTCCTGAGATTGAGCCCCACATCAGGCTCTATCCTCAGAGCAGTCTGCTTGTCCCTCTCCCTCTGCTCTTCTGCTCTCTCTCTGTCTCTCTCTCCAATAAATAAATAAACAAATCAATAAATCACACACATTTTGTGTGTGTACGCATGTGTAAATGTGTGTGTGTATGTGTCTGATTTCCAGTCTTTAAAACTCATGCAGAGGAATGTGCAGACATAGTAAAACTAAAAGCCTACGTTTTAGGAAAAAATTTGGTTTCAAAATTTTTTCCATATGCAACTAATTATGCAAAGGTATAGAAAAGTTTTGAGTGTTATATGTGGAAGGCAATTTAATGCATCGTGTTTTTCTTATATTTTTCTGAATCATATACTCTTGGTAATAAAATGAATCCATATCTACTTCAAGACAAATTATAACAGGATTTTATGTCTCATCTATTTTATGCTTCTCACTTTTCCTTTATACTTCATTTTTTCTTCTTCTTTTTTCTTTTTCTTTTAAGAAAGCTCTTTGCCACTCCAAATTCAAAGTTTTATTTTCATCTTCTAATTTTGGTAGTTTTTATGTTCTAATTCTTCAATTGAACTCTTTATGGATATTCTTGATAATTAAATATCTCAACATCATTTATTAGATTATCTTTCTTTTCTTGATTTGTTTGGAATGCTATTTTAATACCTATTATCAGTGGTTCTTAAGTTTTATTGTTTCTCTGATACAACAGTTATGCTGTCAGAAATGATAACCCATTACAGCCTGCTGCATACATAAGGCAGTTTCCATTTGCGCAATTATTTCAAGATAAACTTACTGTAACTCCATCTCTCAGGAACTGCTGATATGCAATGGTTCGGAATCTAGGGATCATATATTTATATATTTTGATTTGTTTTTGGTTTCTTTTTCTGTTCCAATGTATTAAGTCAAATATGTTTATCATATCCAGTAATGACTTTCATTTTATAATATGCCTCGGTATCTGAAAAAGTAAGACATCCCTTTATTTTTATCCAAAATTTCACCTGGTGAATGTATTCTTTGTGATCAAATTTATAATTGCTTGGATAAGTTTTTATATTTGAGAGATATCTATAAATTTCTCTTTTTCTCTATACCTTTAAGCCATGCACGATTTTGCACTCTTTTGCATCAGTAGATAAGTCATACGTGCCTGTGACCGTTCGCTGCAGTGGGTGTGGGAACACCAAACCTGGAGCTTGGAGCCAGGCTATTCCCATCTGAAAATCAGTTTACCACTTTTTCGATATTTAATCCTGAACAAGTTATTTAACCACTTCATCTGTAATTTTTTAATCTATAAATGGGAATTCTAATATGATCTAGCTCACAGAGATGATGTGAGGATTGTTTTTCATTTTCAGCAATATGTATTGCTTGTGCATTCTCTCCATCCACTCCCTGGTTTTTGACTCTGTTCCCCACCTCATCTTCTGCAGTGGATACCAAAATGTTGAGACTCTTCATGGCTCTGCAGGGGTATTTAGTTTCATTCTTCCCCTAATCTCCCAGGAAACCATTTGGTTTATGCATCACTTGCCTACTTTTCTTAAAAAAAAAAAAAAAGAGGTAATGAACAATTATGCCTGCTGTTGTCTTTCTGCTTCCTTTTGGGCTGATAGTCTTCTACTATATTTTCAGGGATATTTGGGGGAAGAAAGAAGATAATTACATGTTCTCAATCTTTTATATTCCTGATGCATGTATTTAGAGTAAATGTAAATGTGGGGGAATATATTTATTATTTATTATTTTAAATTATTTATTTTATTTATTGGAGAGAGAGAGTTGGGTGGGCGGGGGGAGCAGAGGAAGAGGAAGAGGGACAGAAGCACACTCCGGAGGCAGGGCTCCATCTCATGACCCTGAATTCATGACCTGAGCTGAAATCAAGAGTCAGATGCTTAACTGACTGAACCACCCAGGTGCTCCTTTTGCATATTTAGACAAATTGATAAAATCATTACACATGCTACAACCCCCATAACAGCAACATTTTTTTTTTCTCAAGTTAAGTAACATTGAATGGTTTTTACAATCTCTCCTCTAAGAAAGGTCTGTATACTTGATTGAATTATATGCTTGCAGTATGCAACCTTTTCTCTGGAGGTGAGGATCTCTTTGCCATCACTGCTGTAGACAGTTTTCCTTTAGAATGGGGGGGGGGTGGTGGGAGGGAGCTGGTGGAATGCAGTGAGAAGCTGAGGGAAGAAAGGACTTTCTAAGGGACAGGTTAGAACAATGAGTGGCCTCAAAATTGCATAAAAATGATAGCTCTATGACATGTAAAATAGCATTGTCAGGAGTAAGGTAGAAGTAAAAGTCAACTTGCTAAGTATGATTAAAATTAGAAACAAGTAAATAATTGATTAAAAAGCAAAACACGATGGGGAGAAGAAGGTGAAAATTAAAGTCATAAATTGAAGGTACAGAAAGCCTGAAAGGTACATTTGGTTTTAGTCTGATGGGGATTTGGGAATGTGTTTTATTTGAAAGTTACAAGAGAGAGAAAATGAAGATATAATTTTAGCATTTTTTCAGGAGTCATTCTGGAACATGTACTGATCTATCTGTGTTAGGGAATTGAGCTAATTGACTTTCCAAATAGTATAGTATAGTAAGAATTGAGCTAATTGACTTTCCAAATAGTATAATCAGTATTTGAATGTAGGAGAGAATAAGAGCATGTGAGGCAGGTTGGTTCAAGAGAACAACAAAAAAGTAATGCTTGTTTGGCTTTTTATTTCCAACGATATTAATCCTGGAGAAATATGAAGCAAAGCCACCTACTGCATTGTAAAGGCAGAGAGGAGTGTAAGGAGAGTGGAAACAATCTACAACAGCTAAGCCTGGTATAGGATAAGCTGTAGTTACCTCTGAGTACTGAGGTTAATCGGCATCAGAATGTTTGCTGCAATGTGAATTATTTCAGTCATCTTACTTCTATACCTACCCACAGTTACAAAACATCTCCATAAACAAGCAGAAAGCCAAATCCAACACAGCTATCTATAAAGTCACCCTAGTAGAAAGTGAATTAGGAAATCAAATCCAAATGTGGGAACTACTCTTCAGATTTTTCAGACTCAGAGGAATTGTACAGAAATTTGAAAGAAACATGGCATGTACAACTGTAATCAACATTAAATCAGGATGAGAGTTCATGTACATTTGTCTTTTTGCCTACTAAAAATTAAGAATAGAATGCAGCAGACATGCCATACACACCTATACTTTATACATGATACATCATTTAATATTTTTTTAAAAGAAATTCTATCTGATCTATTGGATAGTTCTCAGAAACACAGGGAGGAAAAAGCAGGTTTTAGGAAGAACAGAAACAAACAGCCTCATAGATTCAGTGGAGACATTATCACAAGACACAGAAATACATGAAGATTATGATAAAATTTACATATGTGAAAGATCAGACTGACGGCAAAGTGAAAAATAA
Source organism: Martes martes (assembly GCF_963455335.1). NCBI lineage: Eukaryota > Metazoa > Chordata > Mammalia > Carnivora > Mustelidae > Martes > Martes martes. Next base: position 46,717,311 of record NC_137902.1, on the reverse strand, counting down.
TAATTGGAAAGAAAATGATACCAAGGCACAGTCATACAATCGTATTCTCAAGCCTAATGGAAGAATTTATTAAACCGTCAGTTCATACCCAGAAATTCTGAATTAGTTATCTATATAGTGGAAAAGTTATTCACTATTCAAATTTTGCCCCCAGAAAATGTATTGCCATAGTACACTTATTAGACTGAAGCCCTTGATTTACCAGGACTTCTCTATCAGTGTTAATAATAATAATTGTAATAAGGTACTCAACTGTTACTGCTGCCATGACTGTTACCACTGTTACTATTGATTCCTAATTATCAATACTGATATTCCTTTTGCTGTGCTCTGCATGTACCACATATTACCTTTCACCTTAACAATAACTGTGGCACCTACATTGACTCGCAATATATTAGGAATCCTTTAAATGTTTTACCTGTACCAACACAGTCCTCATAACAAGCTTATGAGGTAAAATCTATAATTATTCCAATTTTACAGAAGAGAAAGCTAAGGTACAGATTTCTTGGAATTGGTTCAATGATGCACAGATAAGCAAATTGATTATTTAGTATTACTAGCTTAAACTAAGGCTCGGAGAAGTTTGGTGATTTGTCCAATACCAGACAACTAGTAAGATAAAGCCCTATCCTGTTATCCTGATAGAGTCTGATCCAGGATCTAAACACTGAGATGTGTGGAGTAAACAAAGTTCAGTTTTCTCTTTGGCTCTAGCACTCCAGAGCTGAGTGAATGTGGTCAAGTAACTAAGCTAAGATTTAATTTCCATTCTATAAGTTGAAGGAACAATGTTTATGTTACACAGTCATTATGCAAAATAAATGAATCATCTTTAAAACTCTATGACATCTATCACAAGACATTTTAAACAAATTCTACCTCCTTCATCTCTCCCTTTCCCTGTCACCTTGCCATGCAACCCAAGAAAATAGAAAACGAAAACATGTCGTTGTTCAAAACGGATGCAATTTTTGCCACAAAACCTTGTTTGGGGGGATAAAAGTGAAAAAAAGCTTTTCCATGAGGTACATATTTCCAAGCTTATTTTTTTAATTGTGGAAAAAATGCATCTCAATTTAAATGCGAACTGTGGATTATAACCTTTAGATAGTGCTATTTATACAAATAATATCAGGCCTTCCAAAAGAACAAATAACATGACACTGATATGCATGATTACCATTAACCTTAATCAGACATGGCAAGCTCAGAATTCTGTGTCTTCAGAAAACACTTCCCTGATTAGCTCTGCTCAGCAGTAGGGCTCTCCTAAGATGCACATTAATTGCTCCAGGCCCCACTGTAGGCAAAGGCAAAGTTGGGAAATTTTGTGTGTCTATGGAAAATGGATGGTTATGAATGGACTAACCACAATGTCTTTATTAAACAAATATGGCACATTGATCAGGTGGCTGTCAAGTAGTTTTGATAGATTATTTTTTCCTCATTTTCCTTTGAGAAAGATGTATTGGTTCAGCTCCCTGCAAAGCATCCAACCGTACATGTAGCTCACTCCTCCCTCATTAAAACAAACCACCTTGCATACTGTGGTCCATAGATCAACAACCACAGATTTTCCCAATAATTTATCCCAGAAAAGTCTGTGGTTGACTGGTCCCACTGTAAAAGAGATATTATCCCATTTTTAGAGATACACATTTAAGTACTAATTTCAAATTGGTCTGAATACCAATTTATGACTGGGGGTGTAATAAAAATAATAACACTGGGAATTTCCAAAATATTTAATATTTAGTATTTTTAATATTTAGTTAAATTTTTACTTTAGTAAGCAAGTATAGATAAAAAGAGCATGGTATTATGGAAAAGAATAAACAAACTGGATTTAGAGTTAGGTTTGGTCTCTAATTCAGGTTTCATAAAAAGTCTACTGGTAAACAAGAAACATCCTTTTCCTAGAGCACTCTAATATTGTTTACAAAAATCATGCAGTTAAACTAGATTATCTTCACTTCCAATTTGTCTTTGCATGTCTATGCTCTTATACATCTGATATTTAAAATATTTGATCCTCCAGGGAATGTGTATTTATTAAGTAATAATTAAATAAGTTCTTATTCAGTCTTTCTAGAGTCTCGGAAATGATGAAAATTTTGCCTTTATCTTCATTTTTCCTAGGAGAGACTGAACTTTTAGGCTCTTTTAACACTGATGATGATTTTTCTAGGAACAGATTTCACTGAAACCAAGTAATTTGGGAGAAGATAAAAGAGGAGGAGAGGAGAAAGAAAGAGAAAACAACTCTACGGTCAACTAACCTTCAACAAATAGGAAAGAACATTCAGAGGGAAAAAGACAGTCTTTTGAACAAATGGTGGTGGGAAAACTGGAGAGCAACATGCAGAAGAGTGAAACTGGACCACTTTCTTACACCACACACAAAAGTAAATTCAAAATGAATGAAAGACCTAAATGTGAGACAGGAAACCATCAAAATCCTAGAGGAGAACACCGGCATCAACCTCTTTAACCTTGGTTGCAGCAACTTACTAGATACATTGCCAGAGGCAAAGGAAACAAAAGCAAAAATGAACTACTGGGACGTCATCAAGATTAAAATTTATGCACAATGAAGGAAACAATCAACAAAACTAAAAGGCAACCAATGGAATGGGAGAAGATATTTTCAAATGACATATCTGATGAAAGGTTAGTATTCAAAATCTATAAAGAGCTTACCAAACTCATCACTCAAAAAACAAATAATCCAGTTAAGCAATGGGAAGAAGATTTGAATAGATGCTTTTCCAAAGAGACATCCAGATGGCTAACAGGCAAATGAAAAGATGCTCAACATCACTCCTTATCAGGGAAATATAAATCAAAACCACGATGGGATGCCACATCACACCTGTCAGAATGGCTAAAATTAACACACAGTACACAACAGATGTTGGTGATGATGTGGAGACGGGAATGCAAACCGGTTCAGCCACTCTGGAGAACAGTATGGAGGTTCCTCAAAACTAAGAAATAGAACTACCCTACTACCCAGCAATTGCACTACTGGGTATTTACCCAAAGGGTACAAAAATACAGTAGGATAAAGGCACCCTGATGTTTATAGCAGCATTATCAACAATAGGCTATGGAAAGAGACCAAGTGTCTATCAACTGATGAATGAATTAAAAATATAATATATATAATATATATATAATATTCTAAATATATATTTTTTTAAAAAAAAGAAAAAAAGGAAATTAAAAAAAAAGGAAATTCTGCCGTCTGGAAACAGCATGAATGAATCTGGAGGATATGTTAATGTAAGTGAGCCCGACAGAGAAGAAAAAACACTGCATGATCCCACTTAGATGAGGAATCTAATAGTTACAGTCATTGCAGCACAAAGTTGAGTGTTAGTTACCTGGGAATTAGAAAAATTGATTGATGTTGGTCAAAGGATTCAGTTTCCATTATGTAAGATAAAGAGGTCCTAGAGGTCCTAGAGATCTTCTTATATTTCACAATACTGTGTTGTTTAAAATTTGCTAAGAAGTTAGAGCTTATGTTAGGTATCCTTATCTCTCTCTCTTTCTCTCTCTCTCTCTCACACACACACACACCCCCATAGAGGGTGAGAGGAAACATTTGGAACTTGGTATATTTACACCATTGACTGTGGTGACAGTTTTATGAGTATACACTTGTCTCTAAACTCATCAATTTATATACTTCAAATATGTATAATTTTTTATATATCAGTTATACCTAAATAATAGTTTAAAGAAAAAAACAAACACCAAGATTTACCTGTGCAAAACTCCTTCTTTTATTTTTAATTTAATTTAATTTAATTTTGTGTGTGTGTTCCAAAATTCATTGTTTATGCACCACACCCAGTGCTCCATGCTATACATGCCCTCCTTAATACCCACCACTGGGCTCACCCAACCCCTGACTCCCCTCCCCTCCAAAACCCTCAGTTTGTTTCTCAGTCCACGGTCTCTCTTGGTTTGTCTCCTCCTCTGATTTCCCCCAACTCACTTCTCTCCATCTCCCAATGTCCTCCATGTTATTCCTTATGCTCCACAAGTAAATGAAACCATATGATACTTGACTCTCTCTGCTTGATTTATTTCACTCAGCATAATCTCCTCCAGTCCCATCCATGTTGATACAAAAGTTGGGTATTCATCCTTTCTGATGGAGGCATAATATTCCATTGTATATATGGGCCTTATCTTCTTTAGTATATGTGCTGCCGAAGCGAGCACATGGGCCTTATCTTCTTATCCATTCATCTGTTGAAGGACATCTTGGTTCTTTCCACAGTTTGGTGACCATGGCCATTGCTGCTATGAACATTGGGGTAGAGATGGCCCTTCTTTTCACTACATCTGTATCTTTGTGGTAAATATCCAGTAGTGCAAGGATGTGGAGAAAGGGGAACCCTCTTACACTGTGGGTGGGAATGCAAGTTGATGTAACCACTTTGGAAAAACAGTGTGGTGATTCCTTAAGAAATTAAAAATAGAGCTACCCTATGACCCTGCAAAATTCCTTGTTTCTATCTATCAGTTTAAATACAAAATGTTTTTTACAGTACTCTTCGTTGTAGTCAAGTTTTTCCATATTGTATACAATATGGGTACTATCTTTTCATAGTTCTTTATATGATGTTGGGTTCATGAGATGCCTTTTTAATAGCTTTTACTTAATTCGGTTAATTCACCTGAAATTAGAGGAGATATTTTCCAGTATCTTATATTAACTTTTCTCTTTGTTTTGTTTTTAATTTTAGTTTCCTTTCTTACCTTCGCTCTCTTATTTTGTGTTTTGTGTATTTTAGTGAACCATCTGGATAGGATGAATAGAGAACATAAAGTCAGATATCATTTTATGTTACAGAAAAACACAAGCTAAATGTATCTGTTGTTTGTTTACCTATCCTCTTTAAGACTATAATCATTTAATCATAATGTGTATGTAATTATAATTGCACCTATATATGGGAGAAATTGACTGTTTTCAGTTGTGTACATTCTAAATCTAATAATAGAAATATCATATTTGTAGAAAAATTAGAAAACAGTTCTGTAGAATATTAATTACTTCCTTTTAATATTGTTAATCTTTCTAAGATTAGATAATATGACTAAAACATTTCTCAGAGTGCCAAATAGTACATAATTGATATGTATTCTTTTCTTTCATGTTACCTTGCTCCAGATATGTTGTGCTTCAGTTTTGCTTCAGGATGCTGGTATAGAATTCTGTACTCCTCTTTGCATTATAAATTGATATTTTGCACACCTTAAGGTTTCTGGTGGGAATATTTTAGCAATCACTCTTTTGGAGAATGCCCTTAAATATGATTGTAAACTTTTTTTTTCCTATCAGCATTCTCTTCTGATATATATTTTTTTACATTCCCAATCCTCAGCACATTTAGAGCCTCTGTCTTTTCCTTATTAGTTGCTCTCACAATATAATTGCCACATTCACTGTAATAATAGTTATTGCACTTATAATTAATCATGCATCATATTTTAATTAGAATTAACTTCATAGTATTCACAGAGCATAGCAATAGATTCCCCTGTTCTCTATTTCATGCAAAAGGAATGTTATCTGCTAATGAAATAACACCACATTGGCTCATGTTGAGACAGTTAGAATGTTGCCTATAATTATGACTGGACAGCCAATCAGAGTTTCAGCACACTCTGCTTGTACGTGAACATTTTTCACAGATGCTGGCTGGTCTATGGCCCTTGAATAAATAGGTATATGTTTCTTTAAACTGAATGTATTACTTTACCTGGTCCAATGCCTAATTCATCTTAGAGCATTCTTTATTCTTTGTATAATACTCATCTATGACTGCAGAATGGCGTCCTTCCATTTAAAGGTGTTTAATGCCATTCCACCCATTTAGCAAACAAAGCACTTCTTTGCTAAGGGTGAAGGATTTTAAATATGATCTCATCTAGCCTCTATGCATAAAATTGAAATCTGCTCTGTATTAATACACCAAACCAATAGATCAGTAAGAGAGGGAACATTGTTTTAATGACTCCAAATGACTCGTACAATTAAAAATCCTTTCGTTTACTTTATCATTTACTTTTTTTTCTACAACTGGATTCCTGCCCTCTTTTAAGTTGTTGCTTTCACTTTTTTCACCATACAGGAATAAATCCCCAGTAAGCTAGTGATTTTCCCCCTATGGTTCTAAAGTTTAATAGAGTTAAAAATTTTAGAAAGGAGGAGAAGACATATCTAAATAATTTATACCCAACTATGTTAAAATAAAATTATGTAGTCTTAGCATGAACCCTTAATTTAAAAGTCTATTTAAGATGTCATGAACAAAGATATGGCATCTTCTTCATAGTCCTTGTGTCTAATTCCAAAGCAAAGACTTACATGGCCAAGATGGATAACCATGGAATGGATAAAACTCAAGGTGGATACAATGAAAAAGAACCCTCCATATCCACCGCTTAACCACTTGTGGGGCCATGTTAAAGATAGTTGTCCAGGATAAATAGACTATAAATGTAGTTTTTAAAGTTATATGAACAGGGCAGATAGGTACCACATAAACTCCACTATATAAATGGTGTATCATTATTGTGTTTGAGTATTCCTCTAAGTCAGAAGCAGAGTATTTCCATCCACTGAAGTCAGACTGAATTTAAAAATGGACCCATTGGGATACAATTTGATTTTGTTTCTGTTTTTTAAGAATTAACACACATAAAATGCAATAAACAGAAAGGTAAAACAAATTATATGGAAAAATATTCCATATATACATTAAGAGGAAGGAACTAGCTTAGAACTATCAAAATCAGAAAAATAAACTTAAGGCAAAGTACTCCTATATATAAAGCAAGTCACTCCATAACTTTGAAATATGAATTCATAATGGAGATACAATACTACTAAAATTCTATGCACTAATGACACTTTGAAAAGTAGAATTTACCAAAATTGATGCAAGAAATAGAATATCAGGATAATTATTTAACAATGAATGAAAGGATAACTATCATTATAAAAGTATGAGAAGTGGCAATGTAAGCATCAGATTAGCCTGGAAGATCCTGTTACCCCAGAAAATTAGGATATGTGTGCAAGTGTGTGTGAGTGTGTGTGTGTGTGTGTGTGTGTGAGGGATAGAGTAAGAGAGAGAGGAAGCATGTCACAAGTACACGAGGGCTTTCATTGACCATACATGGGGCAATTTTAAAGACAAAATAATTAAGAAGACTGATATATTATAGACCTTTAGAGAAGAAAATCCATGAAAAAAATCCACAACAATTAATACATATGTAAATAAGTCAATCAGTAATTAATAAACAAAAAAAATGAAGGACAAAAGAAGACTTGTTTATGAGCTCCTTAGTGCAACTGGTAAATATGAAGGAAATGTGGGATATGAAACACCATAATGTTACAAACATGATGTGTGGCAAAGTCCAAATAATAATCATCAATGGAGGGGCGCCTGGGTGGCTCAGGTCGGTTAAAGCCTCTGCCTTAGGCTCGGGTCATGATCCCAGGGTCCTGGGATCGAGCCCCACATCGGGCTCTCTGCTCAGCAGGGAGCCTGCTACCTCCTCTCTCTCTCTGCCTGCCTCTCTGCCTCTTGTCATCTCTGTCTGTCAAATACATAAATAAAATCTTAAAAAAGAAATCATCAATGGATACTAAGTATGAGAATACATTTAAATAATAGTCAGGATGTTTCATGTCCTTACCGTATCTACCCACAGATTGCTTATTTGTTGCAAGAACAGAAATCAGAAATATAACCAATGAGGAACAGATGGACATTGGGTTCCTGTGTCTGTGAAGCTAATATCACCCATGTAGTGTTCTGGCCTGGAAATGCAACCAGAAGGAAACAGTAGACAAACACAAATAAAATATCCTATTAAAGAAAGGGAAAAAAGAATTGTTTTCTTTAAAATATTAATATCATAAAAGACAAAGTCAGTCTGTGGAAATGTTCCAAAGTAAAGGAGACCAAAGTATCATGATAAACAAATACAACAGCTGGTCACAGCTGAATCTTGCATTGAAATAATAACAAACTTCCAGTAACTTCAGAATAGAAAATAACTACCACTATATATATAATTATTATATTTTTGCAATAAAAGACAAAATTATATTTTCCAATAATATGAAACATATATTTCTTTTAATAAGCTTAACAAAAAGCACTAACTTTGTTCACAGAAAATGAGAAATCACTATTGAGAGAAATTATGTAACTAAGTAAAGATAAGAATATATAGCATTCAAGATTTAGAAGATAATATTGCAAAAATATTCAAGACAATGCCAGTAGAAATGTCAATAATTACACGTGAAACTTTTCAAGCTGATTCTACAATTTATATGAAAAGGGAAATGACCATGAATGGCTAATTACTGCTTGAAAATGGCTTGTTTCCCAGTTATGAAGCTCTAAATAAAACCTAGTATAATACTGTGTAGTAAGTATTAGGATAAGAATTGACAAATAGATCTATGAAAAAAAATAGTGTCCATAAGTAGGTCCAGTCACATTTGGACACACTATATATCACAGTTTGAAACTACAGAGCAGTCTTTTCACATGGTGGTAGTAGTGTCTTTGAATATGCCATTTTAAAAAGTGAAAATTCACCTCACATCAAAAATCATTTTCAGACTGATTTTAGAATGAAATGAGAAAGGTAAGAAAATAATGTATCAGAGTTAAATATGGGAGAATACATTCATGGACATGGATTTGGGAAAACTTTGTTAATTATGAAGAAAAAAGTTTGATAATTTAAACTATATTAAGTAAAAGAAATTCTCTTTATCAAAAGATACCATTAAATGAACTCTTGGGACTTCATCAAGATAAATCTCTTTTGCACAGCAAAGGAAACAGTCAACAAAATCAAAAGACAACCGACAGAATGGGAGAAGATACTTGCAAATGTCTTATCAGACAAAGGGTTATTATCCAAGATCTATGAAGAACTTATCAAACTTAACACCCAAAAACCCCAAATAATCCAGTCAAGAAATGATCAGACAACATGAACAGACATTTCTGCAAAGAAGACATACAAATGGCCAACAGACACATGAAAAAATGCTCAACATCACTCGGCATCAGGGAAATACAAACTAAAACCACAATGAGATACCACTTCACACCAGTCAAGATGGCTGAAATTAACACACAGGAAACAACAGATGTTGATGAGGTTGTGCAGAAAGGGGAACACTCTTAAATTGTTGGTGGGAATGCAAGCTGGTGCAGCCACTCTCGACAACAGGATGGAGATTCCTCAAGAAGTTAAAAATAGAGCTATCCCAATTCCCAGCAATTGCACTACTAGGATTTACCCAAAAGATACAAATGTTGTGATCAGAATGGGCACCTGCACCCCAATGTTTACAGCAGCAATGTCCACAATAGCCAAACTATGGAAAGAGCCCAAATGTCCTTCGATGGATAAATGGATAAAGAAAATGCGGTATATAGACACAATGGAGTATTACTCAGCCCATCAAGAGGATGAAACCTTACCATTTACATCAATGTGGATGGAACTGAAGAGTATTATGCGGAGCGAAATAAGTCAATAAGACAAAGACTGTTATCATATAGTGTCACTCATACGTGGCATTTAAGAAGCAAAACAGAGAATCATAGGGGAAGGGAAGGGAAAATAAAACAAGACAAAATCAAAGAGAGAGGCAAACCATAAGAAACTCTTAATATAGGAAACAAATTGAGGGTTGCTAGAGGGGGGAGGATGGGAGGGATGGGGTAACCAGGTGATGGGCATTAAAAAGGGCATGAGATGTAATGAGCACTGGGTGTTATATGCAACCGAAGAATTACTGAACTCTACATCTGAAACTAATGATACACTATATGTTAACTAATTGAATTTAAAAAAAAAAGTTTAAAAAAGATACAATTAAGTAATAGTTAAATCAGTATGGGAAAATATATTTGTAGTACAAATAACTGTAAAAAGGTTCCTGTCAGAATACATGAAAAACTTATACAAATAAGTAATAGAAAAATAAACCCCTTGATAAAAAAAATGTGAAAGTGACCTGAATATGCTCTTCACAAAAGAAGATATCCAACATATGAAAAGTGTTTACTTCATTAGTAATCAGGAAAAGCACAAATTCATAATTCAAGGATATATCATTTCTCCCCTATCAGAAGAGCCAAGGTTGAAATGGCTGCCAATACTAACTGCTGATGATCATCTATAACTCACATTCATTTGTGTGAGGATGTGAAATGTTGAAACATTTTGCAAATTTGACATTATTTGTTTAAGCCAAGTATGGTCTATCTTATGACCAATTCCACTCATTAGTATATATCCCTGAAATGCTAATCCTTGCACAGTAAAAAAGGTGTACAAGAATGTTTACAGCATCATTATTTATCATAGATAAGAAAGTAGTGACCCCCAAAATAATTATTAGTATAGTCTGTAAATTTACTGTGGTATATTCATACAATGGAATGAATTAATATGTCTATGTGCAACAACCATGCTATTACATAAAGCAGTAAAATATAGTACAGACTTTATTATCACATTTATCTAGAGTTAAAACATAACCCCCAAATATACTTAAAGTTTAAGGGATGCTTGCCTTTGTAGTAAAATGCTGAAGAAGAGCAATGAATGAGTTAGCATAGAAGTCAGGAAAATGCCCAGTGATGGGTATTAAGGAGGGCACGTGTTGTAATGAACACTGGTGACTAACATAACATAATTTAAAAAGTCAGGAATATGGATACCTTTTGGGAAAAGAGGAAGCTAATATTGAAGGAGGTGTCTCAAATTGGCTTTGGGGGACCTAACATTATTCTCTTCCTTGACCTAAATAATGATTATTTTGATGATTTGAAGATACAGATTCTTGCTTCAATTTATTTGAATCTAAAGTCCAAGCACTGCTGTGTGTCATAGCAATAAAACAAAACCATGGAGGTCATAGAATTTTTTGTTTGTTTGACTATCATAAACGGTTTGACTCAGAGAACATAGAAAGCCATAAACTAATAGGACTTTGTACCACAACCCAGACTGCATATTCACCTCTCAGTGGCTATCCCTGGCCATTTGAATACATTATGAGATGAACATTCCTTTAGAATTGGGTAATGTAAAGTCCCTAAAAAGTAAATGACAGATTTGTGCACAAGCCACTGAAATGTGATAAATAGGATAAAAAGTATTTTAAGTGATTCCAAAATGCAAATCTAGCAGAGATACCTTTGGAAGTGTCTTTGCCTTTTTCTCTATTTTACAGAATTTATGAATAACACATAGTACTTTAGAGTCTGCTAGTTTGTATAGAAAAGTTATCCTTGGAGGAGTACCATTAACCTGATGTTTTGCCTGGAAAAAATAGAGTACAATGACTTACTGCACTTACAGTGACAACTGGTCTGTGCTTTGCTTGGAAATTCACATAATAACGCCCATCATATGTCTATGTCCATTGCACAGTCAGTAACTAAAAACAAAATTCCCCAAAGTCAATGGATTTCCTCACTGAGATCTAGAAAAGATTTGTGAGATGTCATAAGGCAATGATGTAGCAGATAAATATTTATGCTATATCTGACAAACACCTGGTTCTGAATGGAATTTCTTTGAGTGCTATCAGATATAGAACACTCAACCTCTCATCCTACCCACTTTGCATGTGGGTAGTGTTCTGTAAGTTCTGTAGTTATATTCTGTGTGCTGTATCTTTCATTCCTGTGACCTATTCATACCATAACTGGAAGCCTGTTCCTCCCACTCCTTTTATCCATTTAAGTTTTTCTTTTTTCTTAATCTAGACATTTATAGCTATCCATTTTCCTCTAATCATCTAAGTTTTTGTGTGATTGCAATGCAATGTGCGCTTGTGTGTGTGTGTGTGTGTGTGCACATGTGTATGTGTGCACACAGGTGCATGTGTGGTCTTGACCCAGTTTTTAGGCCCTGATTAATGCCAGTCAGTCCCTCTTCTTGAGTAGCACATTAAGTCCATACTTCCAACCGCTCCGCTAACTGGGCATTCACACTCCTGGTGAGTACACACCTACCCTAGTTGCCCCAGGCCCAGATAACAGACAACCAGGAATAGCCCCTATGCCCCAGAATCCACCAGTTCCTTTGAGTTAGCCAAACCTAAACCTACTTGTCCTGCCTCACCTGTCCTTACCATGGAGAGCTCCATCAGGCACTTGCCTATAGTTCCCTCTCTCTGCCTCAGATTGACCCCAGTGCTCCCCCTCAGTGGCCCTATGTAGCATATTGTCTTCTCCCCCAGAGAACTGTAACAACATTTTAAAATTCTTTCTGGTTTCTTTCTCTTGATCTGTGCCTGGCCTCGTCATTATCACCCAAGGTGATAAAGTTACAATAATTGGCACAATGAGTGGGGAGCTCTGGCCCCAGGTGCTAGAGATGCCATTTGATGCTCTTGGCCCACTAAATGGAATTCCCCAAAGGCAGAGGCAGCCTGGGAAGGCACCACTCTGACTGGTCAGCTTGGACTTTGACCACAGTTACTGTGTACTGGTTGTTTCCATTTTGCCAAAACTTCCAATCCTAAATTATGGAATTAATAATATGAATCCTTACCTGGTTTCCACCAACTAAGCACACAACTACAACCTCACCTAATCATTGTTAACAAAGCATCCGAAGACTGAGGGTTTCACATTAACTACCTCATTCTGCAAGGTCTCCTCCACAAGTTGCAGAGTGGGATACTTCCCTTACGGTCTTAGGAGGGAACTAACCAGCCAACTGGTGTGTGTGGGGAGGCACTAGCAAGTAGTAGCATCACTATGTGAATTTCTAATTTTTTGTTGCCTGAGACAGTGTGACAGCAAGAGACTGACCACAGATTGCTTGCAAGCCCCAAGTGGTACATGGAGCTAGTCTGGGGATTTGATATGGCACCACAAAAAAATACTGTTATTGGGGGTTGCCTGGGGGGGCTCAGTTGGTTAAGTGTCTAACTCTTGGTTTTGGCTCAGCTCATGATTTCAGGGTCATGTGATCAAGCCCCATGACTGGCTCTGTGCTCAGCATGGAGTCTGCTTAAAACTCTGTCTGCCCCTCCTGCCCCTAAAAGTAAATAAATAAATCTTTAAAAAAATACTGTTATTGGGGCCAGTGATTTTTATGTTGTTGTTTACCTTGCCCTGCCATTCTCCATCCCCAGACCCAAAAAATTATCAGAACACAAATCAGAACACAAACACAAACACTTACGGAGATCAGAGGCTCAAAATCTCATCACATGGGAAAAGTGGTAAAAAAAAACCAAAAAAAACAAAAAAAATCATTTTATCCACTGGGATGCCCCTCATTGAGAAGCTGTTGCCTATAGGGCTAGGAGAACCAACCACCAGGTGTTGATCCAGTGTACATCTAAAGGGTAAAATGGTCACAGAAAGATAGGAGACAACGATAATTAGAAATGTAACCACTTTGGTGACTAAATAATATTCCATTGTATGTATATACATATATGTATATATATCTATCACATTTTCTTTATCATTCATCAGTTACTCAGCCATCAAAAAGAATGAAAGCTCGGCATTTGTAATGACATGGATGGAGCTAGCGTGTGTTATGCTAAGTGAAATAAGTCAGTCAGAGAAAGAGGAATACCAGATGATCTCAATGATATGTGGAATTTAAGAAAGAAAACGGATAAACATATGAGAAGGGGAAAAAAGAGAAAGAGGGAAACAAACCATACGAGAGTTAAGGAAGAGGATAAACTGAAGGTGAATGGAGGAAGGTGGGTGTGGGAGGGGCTGGATGGGTGATGGGTATGAAAGAGGACACTTGTTGGGATGAGACTGGGTGTTGTATACAAGTGATGAATCACTGACTTCTTCTTCAGACACCAGTATTGCACTGTATATTAACTACTTGAAATTTAAATTAAAAAAGAAATATAACACCTTGAGATACAAGCCATTCTGAGAGATTTTGTTCAAGGAGACAATGAAAAATGAACTGATACTTTGGACAAAGGGGTTAATGCCTCTGCTCCACAGAGTTGATATAACTCTCTAAGTCCAAATCCCAGTCCACGTCAAGTAGACTAGGAAGCATGTACACACACACACACACACACACACACGCTGAAATATTTTCCCTCTCATTTATATGTTTCTACAGTGAAAATGAGCAACTTATGTTTTCTTAACCAACATTTCAAGTTTTTAAAATTTTTTAAATTTTCATTTTTTCCAAGATTTTTTTAAAGTGGACTCCACACCCATTGTGGAGCCCAACATAGGGTCCAAACCCACAACCCTGAGATCAAAACCTGAACAGAGACCAAGAGTCAGACTCTCAACTGATTAAGCCACCCAGGTGCCCTCCTACCCAACATTTTAAAATTTCGAACTGTTATCTTTATGCCTTTTTGGATCCATATTTAATGAAATATTTGTTTATGTGTATGTGGTTTCCTGCACAGGTATTTGTTTAATTCGGTATTTTGCTGTTTCCTTTCCCCCTCACTTTCTGGTCTAGTACTGCCTTGATATGTATTTAAAATTATTTTTCAAAAAAAAATATTTTTCTTTGCAGTTCCTTCATTATTTAATAGAATTTACTGAAATATAGTAGCAGTATTTGCTTTTGTAATATACATAATTGAGGACTTAACAAAAAATTATAATAATTTAATAATATTATTTAATAATAATTGAAATTATTATTATGTGTGTGTTGGGTAGCCTACATTAGAAGTATTCATGGTCATCATTTTGTTTATTTTTGGTGTAGCTATTATTGATTTGTTTAGGAGAAATAAGATCATGTACATTCTCTCTGAATTTCACTGTGTTATACATGCCATTTACATTAACAAAACAGTATCTTTTTCTTAGGAAACTTTTAAATTTATTCTTAAGTCATTCATGATAAGAGTTTTGAATTGATTTCTTTTTAATGTCATAAATATAAGCTGCATTTCACAACTCTCTGGAACTTTTATGAATGCAAATTTGGCTCCAATCATTTATTTTTCTCACTCCTTGCAAAAATGGCTTGCAGATGTTCAGCTAATGAACTGGTCCAATATACAGGCTTCCTTTTGTATATGTAAATAGAAGAAACGTGTTTTATGTTGCTAAGCTTTGAAGAAGTCTAGTGGTTACAAATAAAGAAGCATTATTTTTCTTGTCTGCAGAAAGACATTAGCCAAATACATTTCAAATGTTTAAGTACAGACCCCAGAACTTTTCGTGTTAGTGAGCCAGTCATAATCCCATGTATTTTCCTCAGTATTAGTATACTCATTCATTTTATAAGTCCTTAATTTAACAACCATATTAATTTTCATGGCCACACTATAAGAAATAATTAGTGATATTTTCCATGTAGTCATAATTTATTTTTTTAAATTTTTCTGGAGTTCGTACACACATGCTATTTTTACTTTTTGTTGTTATTGTTTGTGTGTGTTCCCTTCTTATCTTTTTTTCTCCTCTTCCTGCCCTCCTTCTTCATTGTAGTTGTAGTCATAAGCCGTATATTCCTTTTAAAATTTGTTATTTGGCACTTCGAGAATGTCTGGGTAAATAGTGTATTTTCAGAATTTGTACACCCAAAAATATTTCTTCCTCATTTCACTCCCTTACGTAAATGCCCTTTAGGCTAGATAGAAAACTGTGGTTTCAGAATAATTATCTGACTATCGATCTATCAATCTATCTATCACCTATCATTTTCTATCTCTCACCTCTCTATGTTTGTACTTCTTTACTATTCATTCTTTCAGGTATGTGAAATATAAGCAAATCAGAGCTTTAATAATTTAAAGGCGATGTCCTCTTATTTAAGTCTCATTTTTCACTTATTCCTTTTTTTTTTTCATTTCTTTTGTTGTGGCAAAACATATGACATAAAATTGCCATCTTAACTACTTTTAAGCAGACAGCTCATTACTGTTAAGTGTACTCAATTTGTTGTGAAACAGATCTCCAGAACTTCTTCATGTTGTAAAACTAAACTCTATACCCATTCAGTAACAATGCCTTATTTCCACTGGGTGTTGGTGCATAAACAATGAATCTTGGAACACTGGAAAAAAAATGCCCTATTTCTTTTTCCTCCTAGCCCCTGGTAACTAAGCACAATTCTACTTTATTTTTCAATAAATTGTATTGCTTTAGATAACTCATAGACATGGAATCATATAGTATTTGCTCTTTTGTGACTGATTTATTTCACTTAGCATGTCTTCAAAGTTCATCCATGCTGTAGTATGTGAAAGGTTTCCTTTCTCTTTCCTTTTTTAAAAATTTATTTCATGGGGCACCTGGGTGGCTCAGTGGGTTAAGCCTCTGCCTTCAGCTCAGGTCATGATCCCAGGGTCCTGGAATCGAGCCCCACATCGGACTTTCTGCTCAGCTGGGAGCCTGCTTCCCTCCCTCTCTCTGCCTGCCTCTCTGCCTACTTGTGATCTCTGTCTGTCAAATAAATAAATAAAATCTCTAAAAAAATATATTTCATTGTGGTAAGAACATTTACATGAGATATAAATGAGATATACCCTCTAGCAAAAATTTTAATGTGCAATACAGTATTGTTAACTATAACATAATGTTGTTCAGCAGATCTCTAGAACTTATTCAGTATCTTGTGTTATTTGAACTTTATATCCCTGAAACAGCAACTCCTCATTCCCTTTCCTCCTCAGATCCTGGCAACCATCATTCTACTTTCTGACTCTATAATTTGCATGACTATAAGTGTCTTATATATGGGGAATCATCCAGTATTTGTCTTTCCGTGACTGGCTTATTTCATTTAACATAATACTCTCTGAGTTCATCCATGTTGCAACATGTAACAAGATTTCCTTCCTTTTTAAAAAAATTCTTTATTTTACTTAATTTTTTATTGAGATATAATTGACATTATCTTAGTTTCAGGTGTACAACATAATGATTCCATATTTGTAAAGATTTATGTATTTATTTGAGAGATAGAGCAGGGTCAATGGCAGAGGGAGAGGGAGAGAATCTCAAGTCGATTCCTCCCTGAGCACTGAGTCTGACTTGGGACTGGATCTCACCGAGAGATCATGACCTGAGCAAAACTCAAGAGTCTGACACTTAACCAACTGGGCCACTCAGGTGCCTCCCATATTTGCATATATTGCAAAATGATCACCACAATAAAGCAGTTTATTGATACCTCAATTTAAGGCTTGTGTTTATTTAAATTTTCTTTAAAAACTTTTTAAAGGTAGCTAAATGATGATATATATTTAAACAAACTGTTTTTCTTTACTAATTATTATTTTTTTTCAAATTTGTAATTAAGTTTTAATTACTTAACATATAATGTAATTCAGGCCTCAGGAGCAGAATTTAGTGATTCATCACTTCCACATGAGCACTTCTAGTATTTCCCTTAATACCCATCACCCATTTAGCCCATCTCACACCCACTGCCACTCCAGTAACCACCACTTTTTTCTCCATAGTTAAGAGTCTGTTTCTTGGTTTGTCTTTTCCTTTTTTCCTATGATCATTTATTTTGTTTCTTAAATTCCACATATGAGTGAATTTATATGGCATTTGTCTTTCTCTGACTGACTTATTGCACTTCTGAATAATATTCCGTGGTATGTATATACTACATTTTGCTTATCCATTAATGGACAATAGGATCACATGCACCTCTTGGCTATTTTAAATCATACTGCTAGGAACATGGGATCTATTTACAAATAGATCTTTGAGCTCTTGCTTTCCGTTCTTTTGGATACATCTCCAAAAATGAAAGTGCTGGATCAAATGGTAGTTCTATTTTTTTTAAAGATTTTATTTATTTATTTGACAGAGAGAGAGATCACAAGTAGGCAGAGAGGCAGGCAGAGAAAGAGTAGGAAGCAGGCTCCCTGCTGAGCAGAGATCCCAATGCGGGGCTCAATTTGAGGACCCTGAGATCATGACCTGAGCCAAAGGCAGAGGCTTTAACCCACTGAGCCACCCAGGCACTCCCAGTAGTTCTATTTTTTAATTGTTTAAGGGACCTCTATACTGTTTTCCATAGCAATTGCAGCATTTTACAATCCCACCAGCAGTGCAAAAGGATGCCAATTTTTCCTCATCCTTGTCAACAGTTGTTAATTTCTGCTATTATTGTTTTAAATAGTACCATCTAATGGGTGTGAGGTGATATCTCATGGTTTTGATTTGCATTTCTGTGATGACACTGATGTCTTTTCAGGTGCTAGCTGGCCATTTGTATATCCCTTTGAAGAATGTCTATTCAAGTCTTGTGTCCATTTTTTTAAAAAGATTTTATTTATTTATTTGACACAGAGAGAGAAATCACAAGTAGGTGGAGAGGCAGGCAGAGAGAGAGGAGAAAGTAGGCTCCCCGCTAAGCAGAGAGCCCAATGTGGGGCTCGGTCCCAGGACCCTGGGATCATGACCCGAGCCAAAGGCAGAGGCTTTAACCCACTGAGTCACCCAGGCACCCCTTGTGTCCATTTTTTAATCGAGTTATTCCACCTTTTGACGTTGACTTGTAAATATTCTTTATATATTCTGGATATTAACCTCTTTTTAGGCGTATGATTTGCAAATACATTCTCTCATCCCTAGGTTCCCTTTTCACTCTGTTGATTATATCCTTTGATGCACAAAAGTTTTAAGATTGATGCAGTCCTATTTATCCATTTTTGTTTTTGTTGTCTCTATTACAAAATTACAAGTGTGTTTTTATGTTATATTTGGTACATGGAAGGTATACATATTACACATGTGAATGATGAAGTGTAATAATGAAACAATGCTGAACTTGTCACACTTTTAAACTGTAGTACTACTGATTTAATGATCTTTGCATTAGTACTTTACTTTTATTCCTTTTCCCTACTTATCACCCTAAAGGTGACCCACACTATTTATTATATTTTATTATAAAATTCCTCTTTTTGTTTTTATATAGGTAATATCACACTATAGGTAAAAATTATTCATAAGAAATGTCTACATATCTTATACACTCCTTTAAATTCTTTCTTGGCTTTCTAGAAATTATGTCATTATGTAACTAGACTTCTGTACACATAATTTAATTGAATGTTATCCAAATTTGTTAGCTGGATATTCATTCATTTGTCCAAAATTATTTAGGTAAGTGATGCTATGATGTAACACAGGCAATCTGGGGCTTAAATCTATGCATTTAATCTCTTATTGGTAACTCAGAGATATCAATTTTACTATGCAGTTTTCTTTTATGCAGTCTTCTGTGTGTGTGTGTTTAAATTTTAAATCAGATGAATGATAATTTTCTCTGTTCTTTATTAATTTACTGTGACTTATTTTTACCTAGATACCTCTTCCTATTTTACAGAAGTAATTATTTTTATTTATTTTTACATCAAAATAATTATAAATGTATCAAAGATAAAGTGATGGGAATATTTTGAAAAAAAATTAGGAAATGAAACCCATTGAGTGCATTAAATGAATGCATATTTAAGTGGTTGTTGATGTTCTACATTTCAAAAAGGTATATCCAGCAATTAAAAAAAACCCTACAAACTAAGATTTGATTTCTAAAACTATATTAATAAGTGTGTAGATGTTAATAGGTCATTTTTATTTTGTTTCTCCTAAAGCATGATTCATGAATAATTTTAGCAGTATATTTTCAGTCTCTTTCATAAGTGTAACAGAGACTGTTTTTGCTTGCATTCCTCTTAAAAGAATTTTAGAACATTTTAGTGTCTCAGACACTAAAAATATATAGACAGATGTCTTGCTTCTTCAACTTATTCCTCCAAATCTTTTTTTTCTTGAAAGTTACAACTTGTGTTGCCCTGTAACACTTGGAAGCACTTGGGGTAACAACAAGCATGAGCTAAGGAGTACAAATTTAGTGCATTTACATCATGACTTTTTTTGGCAAATTAACCATAGTATCAAGAGCCTCAATTTGGATTGCTTGTTGTAATTTTTTATTTTTTTTAAAGATTTTATTTATTTATTTGACAGAGAGAGAGAGAGAGAGAGAGCATGTGCATAAGCAGGGGTGTAGAAGAAGGAGAAGTCGGCTCCCTGCCAAGCAGAGCACCCGATGTAGGGCACGATCCCAGGACCCTGGGATCATGACCTGAGCTGAAGGCAGATGCTGAACTGACTGAGCCACTCACATGCCCCTGTAGTTTTAAACTGGTAGGTGGTATCTACTTAATATGGTTATTGCAAGACTGTAGGGAGATAGTTAAAGCACTAGATAAGAGCCTGAGAAGTAACTGGTTCTTGTTTATGTGTGGTGCTATTTCTCAGTTTGTCTTCTCAATGCTTTGAATGATCTCTTATAAGCCACTTCCTCATAAGATACTCTCAATTCACAGTTCATGTATTTTCTTAAAAAACAAATAAATGATTTCATTCAATTAAAAATGCTGATTTTTGTACAATGCCAACATAATACATCACATCAATAAGAGAAAGGATAAGAAACATAGGATCTTTCCAAGAGATGCAAAAAAAGCATTTGGCAAAATACAACTATTCATGATAAAAACCCTCAACAAAATAGGTTTAGAGGGAACATACCCCAACATAATAAAGGCTATACATGAAAAATCCACAGCTAACATCATCCCTAATGGACAAAAACCGAGAGATTTTTCCCTATGGTCAGAAACAAGAGAAGGATACCCATTTTCACCACTTTTATTCAGCATAGTACTGGAAGTCTTAGTATAGCAATTGGACAACAAAAAGGAAATAAAAGGCATCCAAATTGGTAAGAAAGAAGTAAAGTCTTACTAATTGCAGATGACTTGATACTATTTATAGAAAACCCAAAGACTCTCCCCAAAAATCCTAGAACTGATAAAGGAACTCAGTGAAGTCACAGGATACAAAATCAATGTACAGATATCTATTGCATTTCAATTCACCAATAACGAAGCAGCAGAAAGAAAAATTAAGAAAATAATCCCATTTACAATTACACCAAAAATAAGATACCTAAGAATACACCTAATCAAAGAAGTAAAAGAACTGTACTCTGAAAACTATAAAACACTGATGAATGAAATTGAAGGTGACACAAAGAAGTGAAAAGACATCCCATGTTCAGGGATTGGAAGAACAAGGTGCCTGGGTGGCTCAGTCAGTCAGGTGTCTGCCTTGGGCTCGGATCATGATCCCAGGGTCCTGGGATCAAGTCCTGATCAGCAGGGAGTCTGCTTCTCCCTCTCTCTTTGCCTCTCTCCCAACTCATGCTATCTCTCTCTCTTTCTCTTTCTCAAATAAATAAAATCTTTAAAAAATATATTTTTAAGAAGAGCAAATATTGTTAAAATGTCTATACTACCCAGAACAATCTACACATTTAATGTAATCCCTAGCAAAATCACAACAGCACTTTTCATGGAACTAGAACAAACAATCCTAAATTTGCATAGAAACAAAAAAGACCCCAAATAGCCAAAGCAACCCAGAAAAGAAAAAGCAAAGTGGGAGGCCTCACAATTCCAGACTTCAAGTTATATTACAAAACTGTAGTCATGAAAACAGTATAGTACTGGCACAAAAAAATAGACACATAAATCAATAGAACAGGGACACCTGGGTGGCTCAGTGGGTTAAAGCCTCTGCCTTCGGCTCAGGTCATGATCCCAGCTCCTGGGATCGAGCCCCGCATCGGGCTCTCTGGTCTGTGGGTAGCCTGCTTCCTCCTCTCTCTCTGCCTGCTTCTCTGCCTACTTGTGATCTCGGTCTGTCAAATAAATAAATAAAATCTTAAAAAATAATAAATCAATAGAACAGAATAGAAAACTCAGAATGAACCACAATTATACAGTCAATTAATCTCTGGCAAAGCAAGAAAGAATATCCAGTGGGAAAAAAGATGTCTCTTCAAGAAACGTTGTTGGGAAAACTGGAGAGCAACATGCAAAAGAATGAAACTGGACCACTTTTTTTAACACCATACTCAAAGATAAATTCAAAATGGATTAAAGACCTAACTGTGAGACCTGAAACCATAAAAATCCTAGAAAAGAACGCAAGCAATAACTTCTCTGACCTCTGCCATAGCAACTTTTTTCTAGATACGTCTCCTGAGGCAAGGGAAACACAAGAATAAATAAATTATTGGGATTTTATCAAGTTAAAATTTCCTGCAAAACAAAGGAAACAATCAGCAAAACTAAAAGGCAACTTATGGAATAAGAGAAGACATATGACTTGCAAATGACATATCTGATAAAAGGTTAGTATCCAAAATATGTAAAGAACTTATACAACTCAACACCCAAAAAACCAAATAATCCAATTAAAAATGGGCAGAAAATGTGAAAGACATTATCCAAAGAATTCATCCAGATGGCCAAATAGACACATGAAAGATGCTCAACATCACTCACCATCAGGAAAAAACAAATCAAAACTACAATGATATACCCCCTCACCCCATTGGAATATATAAATCAAAAACACAAGAAACAACAGATGTTAGTAAGGATACGGAGCAAAAGAAAACTCATGCACAGTTAGTGGGAATGCAAATTGGTGCAGCCACTGTGGAAAACAGTATGAAGTTTCCTCTGAAAACTAAAAATAGAACTATTTTACGATCCAGTGATCATACAATGGGGTATTTACCCAAAGAATACAAAAGCACTAATTCAAGGAGATATGTGCACCCTTATGTTTATAGCAACATTATCTACAATAGCCAAGATATGGAAGCAACCCAAGTGTCCATCGATTGATGAATGGTTAAAGAAGATCTTGGGGCACCTGGGTGGCTCAGTGGGTTAAGCCTCTACCTTCGGCTCAGGTCATGATCTCAGGGTCCTGGCATCGAGTCCTGCATCGGACTCTCTGCTTGGCAGGGAGCCTGCTTCCTCCTCCTCTCTCTCTTTGCCTGCCTCTCTGCCTGCTTGTGATCTCTCTCTGTTGAATAAATAAGTTAAAAAAAAAGATGTCATATAAGTATACAATGTAATATTAGCCATAAAAAGAATGAAATCTTACCATATGTAACAACATGGATAGAGATAGAAAGCATTATGCTAAGTGAAATAAGTCAGTCAGAGAAAGATAAATACCATAGGATTTCACTCGTATGTGGAACTTAAGAAACCAAACAAATGAGCAAAGGGGAAAAAAGAGAGAGAAAAACAAAACCAAGAAACAGATTCTTTTTTTTTTTTTTTTTTATTTATTGGACAGACAGAGATCACAAGTAGGCAGAGAGACAGGCAGAGAGAGAGAGAGGAGGAAACAGGCTCCCTGCTGAGCAGAGAGCCCTATGTGGGGCTCGATCCCAGGACCCTGGGATCATGACCTGAGCCGAAGGCAGAGGCTTTAACCCACTGAGCCACCCAGGTGCCCCAAGAAACAGATTCTTAATTACAGAGAACAAACTGTTGGTTACCAGAGGGGAGGTGGGTGGAGGATAGCTGGAAATAGGGAAATAGGTCATGGGGATTAAGGAGTGAAGTTGTGATCAGCACTGGGTGATGTATAGAACTATTGAATCAATACATTGCATACCTGAATCTAATATTACACTGTATGCTAACTGGACTTAAAATAAATCTTTAAAAGCCAAAAAAATTAATAGTTATTTGCTTGGGTAACTGGCATCATTTACTTGCCATATCTTTGCAAACTTCATTTATACATAATGCCAAATTTGATCATGTTAATGCAATTAAACAACCTTAACCCAGTCAGTGACATGTAGGCAAAAAACTTCTCAGTTCATTGGAGATTAAAGAGTGAATAAGCACTCCAGTAAACAAGTAGAACCTTGAGAAGAAAATGCAAAACCTTGAAACATGACAGGTTATAGTAAAATAAATTTTTAAAAATCCAGATTTTTAGCATTATGAAATCATCCACCATGGCCTCAGCTGAGTATACAGATAGAAAAAAAATAATGAAAATGTTGATTTGTGTAGTCAGTACAAATATAAAGTGAATGGAAACATTATTTGTGAGGAACTGAAGTATTAATGTTCCCTACAGAAAAATAAAACAATACACTAACTAGTAGTAATCATGGCTATTTTCTGGATATGGACTCTCATGAAAATCATTCCGTTTCTATGCATTTGTATTCTATGTATTTTCTATTCATTCTCTACATTCGTATCTAATGCAAATCACTAAGAGTGGCCCTTCAGCATATTCATATTTTAACATCTCGGGAAAATTATTTCATTTTGTAAATCATAACGAAAGGGGGATTTTGGGTGGGGACGGGGGAAGTAGGGTTGACTTACAGAGGTAGTGGTAGTTATTTATAAGTTTTTATTTGAATTTCATCAGTTTTGAAAAATATTTTCCTCAAGAAAAATGTGTGTGTGTGTGTTTGTGCTTGTGTCTAGTTCTACATTTGTGTGTGTGCCTAGTTCTATGAATCCACAGAAGAGCAGATATCAGCTTAGATGACTAGCTGTCCCCAGTTACTGGCTCCACCCTTACCAGCCATGTGACCTTGGGCATATGAATTAATTTATTTTTCCCTCAGTTAAGTCATCTGTAAAATGGGAATACACTGGCACCTGCCTCATAAAGTGAACTTATTAAACATGTAAAGTACTTAGAAGAATAAATTATCCACAATAATTTTCATATATATTACCATATTGGTTTTTGTATTATAATTTTTGTATACATTGGTATATTGGTTTTTGTGATTATTATAATTTTTCATGCTTCTCTTCATGTACTGTCCATCATTTATTCAAATTCCTACTTAGCTTTGCTCCCAGCAATGTGAACACTTGAACCATCCCATGTGACTCTGAAATCTTACTCAGAGAAATTGTCCTACATAAATAAAACCGCCGGTTTTGGCAATATATGTCTAAGGTGATTGGTTAAAGAATAATCCAACATTTATCAGTTGGAAAGTGAGTGACTATATTGTTATAAATTCATATGGTGCAATTAAAAAAATAAAGAGTTCACATCCCTGTACTGCTTCAGAATAGTATGGTTATACTGCAGTAACCATTCCCAAATCTCATTGTCTTAGAAACAACACCACTGCCTGGATGTCCATCTGTCAGAAGATGCACCTGGAGTATCAGTTACCATCTCAAGCATTTACTCTTTCTAGAAAGAGAGAACATGGTAGTTTATAACCACTTTTTGTAAAGCACCTTTGGAAAGGTAACATATAAATTTGATTTGTTCATATTTTATTGGTCACAGTAAATCTTATGGTCATGCTTATCTTTCAGTAGGTGAAGAAGTTGAATAAGCTAGAAGGAGAGAGCTGGAATACTTATGGAAATCTCCAGGGATGATCACTGCTTGTACCAACTGACCTGGAGGAAGAGACATGAGAAATGTAAGTTGCTGCGTTATGGTTATACTATGATCTAATAAAACAAATTACTTCGTGAGTTTATATGTTAACATGAACATAGATGCAGATGTGAATGCATATTCATATCCAGGGGAAGAGAGGCTATAGGAAATGGAGAAATTATGAGCATTTATTTTCCCTTTATACCTTTTTTTCTGTTGTTTATTGCAGCACATATCTTACATTATACTTTCAAGAAAACATAAGGATAGGAGTAAAGATTAATTTGGCAGATACTCTGTTATTGCTTATTGTATGACATTATTTAAATTCATTTGAAGAACATTATATGGACTTATGTACAGTACCGCTCACTTTTTACACAGAACCAAGAGCTGAGTCTTTGAAAGGGTCTCTGCATTTAGACTGTGGCCTCTTTGGAAGGTGTGTAGCTATTACTGGTGCAGTTCTTCAAATCTAGCCAATTTCTGGTATTTTCTGAATTTGATTTGACAGCCCAGGTTTTATCAGAAATGAAAGGGTTAGGTGAGACTATGGAATGAGAATTATATATGTTTCTTTATATAAAATTTCAACATATTCCCTATATTGGTTGCATAGTATGTATTCATACCTACATAAAATAGTTCACACCAAATACAGTAGAGGCGCAGGGATGGAATGCTTAATTCTACCTGGAGGTCTAAAATATGGAAATATTTCCAACTAGTGATCTTGCTTGAACAGAGCAGAGATAGAAAGAAAAGGCAACATGAGCACCTAATTGGATGAGATTAACCCTAGGCTGTGAAGACAGCAGATTGCCTACAGCCATGTATTGAATTTTCAAAAACAGCAAAGAGAGGATCATGGCAGGAAATGAGGTTTGTGTGGAAGGCTAAATCCTAGCGGCCTTTTTTTTTTTTTTTAATGCTACAGTCAGTTTAATGTTTATTTCTCTGCTTATGTAAAATAATCCAAAGTAATCTGCAACTTCATTACAATCACTTTATAAAGTATTTTATTTCATTCTCTTATGCATGTTATGGGAAGGCATCAACATTTTTAAATAACCAAAATGTCTCAGTGGTACACCCTTAAGTTTCTTTTTCATTTACTCATTTATTCATTCAACAAAATTCAGGGTAGATTGTTCACTGAAAAGACAGAGTTCCATTCTTATTAGTTTTCTGGTGTCCTTTATCTGCACCGATAATACACTGTTATGCCTTTATAAGAGATAAAATTGGCCAAAAAACCAAAGAGGTAATTAAGGGTAAATGAGGTCATATGAAGGACCTAATCCAATCTAACTGGCATCTTTACAAGAAATTGATATTTGGATACATAAAAAGAGGCACCAGGGATGCAAACCCAGAGAGAAAATGCTATGTGAGGACATAGTAAGGAGGATGCCTGCAAGGCAAGTAGATAGGCCTCAGGAGAAAACAACCCTGCCTGCAAATTGATCTTGGACTTGGGAGGAAATACATTTCTGTTGTGTAAGCCACCCTGTCTGTGATATTTTGTTAGGGCAGCCTTGCAAACTCAAGCAGGTGGGAATGTATACAGACTATTGGAGGAAACAAACAGACATACAAAAACAAATGGCAAAAAGCAGTGCTTTCTTATCATACAATTAATTAAGTTTGATAAGTCTCAGGACACAGGTCTTCAGGGATGAATTGTCCCCCATTAAAAATCCCTCACTAGAAAGCACTTTGAAGGGAATAGATGTGATAAGAGCAAGAGAAGCTAAAACTAGGGTAAATCAAAACCAGGAACACCACATCAACCAAACATCCTTACAAACCATCAAAAAAAGGGGCTCTGCTAGAGAAATTTCATTTGTACTGAAACTTTTGACTGCATTGAAGGGCAAAACATAATTTTTTTTAAAAAGACATATTAAGAAATCATTACTTTTGGAAAGAAAATGGCTGAAATGGGATGTACAACAAAAGCTCATTTAGGGAATACTGAAACATTGCTAAAATATTCAACTTATTTTTCTATTGTTCAGTGAAGTGTTTCAAACTTTCCTACTGAGCACATCATGTTCAATCCCTAATGCAAATAGATTCAGTTCCAATTCACTTCATCCCCATGTTTTACTTATTTGTATCCTACTGAGCCATTTTTGATGCCAGATATTCTCTTCTTTTAGATTTCATTTTTTATCTATTCAATTCCCCACTGTGGTTTGCTAGATGTCCTGTCTAACAATAAGTTATATTTAAATGAGTGTCATATATTTGGAATTCTAATGGTCAGTACCCATTAAGCTGGAAAGAAAAAAAAAACTTCACAATTTGCATAAGGGAATTACAAAGAAAACTGATTAATTCTGACCTTTTAATAGGATTTGTTATACCAATTTTTTAAATCCTTAAAAATCTCTGAATGGTGATTGATCCTCATAGGAGAAAGTTGTACTCTTTATATATCCTACCAGTTATCTATCAGTGATTTAATACTGGATACAGATTAAATGATACAAAAAGGAATGGACTTGCTCTGAAAATCTAATCAACTGAGGCTTTGTTTCATGTAGAAAGTGAATAGATATTTATTTACTGGCATTAAAAATTATAAATATTTGAACTCTAATCTAGTAGTTTTGCGTTTCTCTATTCTTTCTGCTGTACTATGTCTAAAGAAAGACTGTAGCCACAAACTATTGCCAAGATTAGAAATCCTTAGACAATGGAAGAAAAAAAAATTAAAGAAGAAAAAGGTTGAATTAGCCTTAAATAGTATCTGTGTAGTTCAATTTCCTTTCACTTTGTAGGAATTTTACTATCTTTTTAAATGACACTTTGAAAATTTCCTTCTCACTAACTATTGATCAAAACATAATGTCATATTTTAGTTTGCTTTATATTTAGGAAAGAAATTTCTTGTTGAGGCATCAGGAGAGTGCATTTTAAAAGCATTATATTTAGTACCATGTATCAGCTGTTGTGAATAACCAAAAAGTCAATGATTCAATAGTGTGGGAAAGCTGATTTTTGCAGGAGAGATTCTCAAAATTCATGGAGAAAAGAGAGAGAATAAAATTAGAGTACAAGTATCTCATTGGACATGAGAAACAAGAAGAAATTATAAATATATGGGTACATATGCTGATGGGTGGATGTGGTCTCGGGTGCTGTGAAAATTATCTTCTGATTGTTTACATTTTCCTAACAGAAGGCATGTTCTTTAGCTATGAGTGACTATGCCAGAGAGATATGGAAATTGAGGAGAAAGAAGAAAGTACAAAATAGTTGAATATTGTTTCTGAATCAACTAAGACATTATGATAAAATTCCCCAGCAACATTAAGGACCCACATCATGAATTTAGAGCCCACTCACCATGGTTATATATTTTACTTGAGCACCATTCAAGAGAGAACACAGGAGCAGTGCAGGTAGAGGTGTGGAGTGGGACGAAGAGGAACTCACAAGATTTGAGGATGGAAGAAGACTAACGTGGCAACATAGGAAAATACAGGCTCCATGTCCGCCACCAAGACCATTGGTTAAACAGCTGTCCATGAATAAAAACAGCTTGGGAGAGCTTTAGAGTCCACTTATGAAATTTTAGCAACACACTGAAACAAAAAGGCTCAGAGATGAAAACATGTGCACCAAAAACTTGTACACAAGTGTTCATAGCAGTACGATTCATAATACCCAAAGCAATCCTGAGGCAAAAATAACACAGCAGGAGACATCACACTTCCTCATTTCAAACTATAGTACAAAGCCGTAAAAAGCAAAGCAGTACAGCACTGGCATAAAAGATAGATACACAGACCAATGAAACAGAATTTACCACTCAGAAGTAAACCCTCACATATATGGTCAATTAATATTTGACAAGGGAGTGCAGGATATTCAATGGGGAAACAGTAGTTTCTTCAATAGATCGTTTTGGGAAAACTGGATAACCACACGCAGAAGACTGAAAGGGACCACCTATCTTACAACACTCACAGAAATTACCTTGAAATAGATTAAATACTTACACATGAGACCTGAAACCCTAAAACTTCTGGAAGAAAACATAGGGGGAAATATCCTTGACATTCATCTTGGCAACAGCTTTCTGGATACGATACCAAAAGCACAGGCAACAAAAGTAAAAACCAAAATCAAGGACTGCATCAACTCAATACCTTTTGCATTTCATTTACTGAGAGGCTATCTAGAAACATCACATTGTGATTATGGATGATCAATTCATCATTGTAATCTTTACACATTCTTTAAATATTTTGCACTGATGTTACTAATCACATACAAGTTTAGACATTAATAATAATAATAAAAAAAAACAATGAAAGTAGACTTCCAGTTTCAGCATCCACATATAAAGGGTGCAGTCATCATCACCTCCATCTTTACAACAAGGAAATGCTTAACAAACTGAAAATCCTGGGCCTGTTGGAGAATTGGGGTCACAGGGCTAACTTCCAATCTGAAATATGGAAAGACAAACTCATCCAGAGAGATGTAGTTGAGATCTGCTTACCTAGAGAAGATGATAATGGAGCCATTAACTGGTAGGAATGCAAATGATAATTTTGATAAATTGAGAGTGAGCAACTCCTGGGGGCTGCAGTCATAGGCAGGCTACTACACTTTTGTTGCCTGTACCTTCTGGTACTCTACCAGTATATCCTGGTGAAGATCTGGGAAAATTGTTCTGGTATCTTTGGCAGCGGGAAGGAAGCATAATCAGTCTGAAATATGTTCAGAATCTTCTTCGAAAAAATGGCCTAAACTCCAGGCTTTTTTTCAAAGCCTTATTCCACCTGGAAAAATGATATCCCCTTCCTTGAGACTCTTCCAACCTTCCTTCCTCATCTAGGGGAGAAAAATATCAGAGTCAACAGAGGTCAAGGATTCAAGAAAATAGATTGGGAATACAGGGAATTAATTAGGGGGGTGGAGAAGAAGATATACCATTGGAGACTTGTGAGTGAAATTCACTGGGGACACAGACCCATAAAAAGATTGATATTTAATAGAAATATCATAGAATGTTCCCAATACCCCCCACCTTACTACCACCAAGAGGACTCCAATATAATGGCGGTGGATTATGGCTAAAAGAGTTGCAAGATACTATTTCTTTTTAATGATGGGTATTTAGGAAAGTCCAAAGGCCAAGAGGAGATTCCCCACCCCCCACCCCCAAAAAAGCCCTAAAACTAGAAGAATTTGAATCTTTTGACTTCTACTATACACATTAAACACAGCCTATTCAGATAAACATAAATCTTTATATTGTATACCTATATATCTCAGTTCTTAATACCTGATCCATCCTGTTTGGATTTCAGGGGAAAAAAAAAAAACCTGCAGAGGTAAGAAAAATTGGTGTAGAGAGGCAAAGCAATCATCAAAATCAGATTCAATATGAAACAGATATTGAACTTATCAAACAGGTAAGTTAAAATAACTAAGACTTTTATGTTAAGGATTTCAGTGGGAAAAGTAGACAGTATGCAAGTATAGAGTGGTAATGTAAGCAGAGGTGTGGAAATTTGGGGAAAGATCTAAAAAGAAATCCTAGGAATCACACACTGTGTAATAGGAATGAAGAAAGCTTTTGATGGGTTCTTCAGTAAATTTGACATGGCTGAGGAAAAAAAATCATTGAGCTTGACCCCTAATAAACATTTTCAAACTGAACTGCAAAAAGAAAAAAAAAAGATACAAAAAATCCTAAGACTGGAACAATATGAAAGGTGGAACATGTACCTAACTGGAATATCAGAAGGAAAAGAGAGACCAGTAAAGAGAAACATATGAAGTGAGACTAGCCAGACACTTGCCCAAAGAACACATTAAACTTAAATGTAAAACGTAAAAACTGTAAAATTGTTAGAAATAAACATAAAAGAAAATGCTCAGGATCTAGGTCTAGGCAAAGCATCCATATACATGAAACCAAAAGTATGATCCATAAAAGAAAAATTGGCAGATAAACTTCATCGAAATTAAAACTGTTTCTCTGTGAAAGACCCTGTTATAAAGAATCAAAAATTGATGTGGAATGGGAAAGAAGTATTTGCAAACCATATATCTAATGAGGTATTTGGAATATGTTTTAAAAATTCTCAGAACTCAGCCATAATAAAACAAACTTTCTAGTCAGAAATTGGGTAAAAGACATTAATAGACATTGCACCAAAAAAGATATTTAAATGGCAAACAAGCAAAAAAGATGTTTAACATTGTAAATCATCAGGAAAGGCAAATTACCATAAATTATTCAAAATTAATTTTATTCATTTGTAATGATTTATAACTGTGTTCTTTATATCTGCCAATCTTTCTTTTTTGAGGTTTTCATTAATTTGTCATTGGAAATCTTTGGAATATAGTTTTCAGTGAGAAGAGCACTCACTCAGAACTCAAGGGGCGGTCTTTTCTCCTTTAATTGAGATGGCCTTGTTCTTTGAAGGCATACTTCAGGATGAAGAACTAAGGTGCACGATAAGTTTCAGGGAAAGTAAAAATGGACAATACCTTGGGTAATGGCTTTTAGTTGAGACTTCAGGCCCAAGAGATGAAAGTGTCCAAGATTATTATATTTAATCCACCTCAACTCAATAGAAAGAGGAAAACAGACTGAAGGTGTAAGTCTAGCTATGAATTAAGTTTGTACATACAGCTGGCCTTCATTATGTCTCATATTCATCATGGACATTTTCACTTCTTGGGCTTGAAGTTTAATTCAAATCCGTTATTAAAGGAGTATCTTAGATGCTTCACTTTCCCTGAACCCAGCCAATATTAAGAAAGTCAGCATCTGGAAGTGTTCAATCATATCACTTTCTATAAGTCACTGCTTCCATATTTCTCCCTTCTTCCTACCACTCACAATTGCTATTTGCTTTTCCCTCCAACCTGATAGACACGCCATTTATATCCTCCCCTCTGATCCTTCCCATAAAAGCCTCCATCCAGGAAAGCTACCCATAGTGTGAAAAGAAAATATTATAGAAGCATAATGCATAAGAAACAACATAAATATGGTATTTTTGTATCTTGGATGCAAGGATGACACTAAAAGTGAAATGTCTAAGATATCCGTGGGGTGGTGCTTTTTCTTATAGAGGAACCACACCAAGGGGACCTTCAACTGTTCATATTCATCAAATCTTTATTTATTTCATCCAGTACATGCTTATTGAGTGGGGAATCAAACATGGGAATCCAACCTTAAATAAGAGAAACAAAGGCATCAACTTCCTGAAACATAGACTGTAGTAGAGGAGACTAATAACAAATGGAGACAGAAAAATTAACAAACAAATTAAGTAGATACGAGATATAGTGATAGTTGCTACAAGAAAAAATAAAGCACAGTATGTTAGTGTGCTGTTTTAGATAGCTTGGCCAGAGGAGGTCTCTCTGAAGAAATAACTTCTGATAGCGGATATAATTGAATTAAATGACCACTGAGACTATCTGGGATAAGGGTACATCAGGCAGAAGAAATAGCAACCTTGAGCATTCTAAGTAACATGACTAGTATCCTTCAAAAACAGCAAGGAGATGCCAAGGCTGATTGAATTGTGTGTGTTGGGGGGGGTGGGAAATGGGGGGGAAGGATAAGAAAGGGATAATATTAGAAGATACTGGAAAGGTAGTTTGAAATAAGTCATAATTGGGAGTTAAAATTTTATTCTAATAAGGATTTTTGTAAGTTTTTGAACTGAAGCCTTTAAAAAAATAAATAAAACAATTTCTCTGACTGCTGTGAAGATGCAGTGTGTTCTTATTTATAAAGCCAGAACATTCTAGAAGCATCTCCATGACATGGGAGGACATTGTCAATTGATAAATGGAAGTTGTATACAGTACCCTAGAAAGAGATCTGAACAGGAGTAAGGGGACCTGATTAGTGGGACAGGACAGTTGAACTCTTCCAAATGTAACTCATAAATTCTAGTCACTGCATGGTGATCAATATCTTTCGCCACTTTAATATTTCAGTTTATTTTAAAATCTTTATTCTAGTAATGTGAATAGAAATAATTTGCAGAATAGCCTAGTATATTTGATGAAAGAACTAAACTGCCTGTACTTTTCCTAATTGCATTTCTTGTTCTACCTTACTTTACCATTTCAAAATAAATTCTTTTTGTCAAATTAGATAATTTCCTCATCATATTAGAATAACTTTATCTAAACCTAATGGTTTTTAATGCTCTTTTCAAAAAATATTCACCTTGCTACATTTTATTAATAGATATTTTATAAATTCTCCATTACTATCTAATTGTGCAAAAGGCTCTTGCCTACTTTTCTTATTAAAGCCAGGTTTTAAAATGAATTCAATATGTTAGCATTTAAAAATAATTATTAATTTCATGCCTACTTGCCTTGTACGTGTTTTACTCCTGAAATATTTGTATAGCTCCTTTCTATTCTTTTAATTCATTGGATAGCGTTAAATTCTTTTTCACTGGTCTCGTATTTATTTGCATATCTTGAGCATTGTCTTGCATCTCAGCTTTTCAACCCTGATCCACAGTAATTCCCCCTTTTACCATTAAGTTTTCAGAAGATTATTGTTTTGAGATACCAAAAAATATACCTTCCTTTTCTAAATCTTACATATGAGGAATGTGCATGTCATGCCATAATTATGTGAACATGATAGGTTCTCTGTCTTTATTCACAGAATTGATAGATATTGGTTAATATCTCCAGTAAGAACCGAATTATCTCTTAGTTTTCTAATTTCTTTAGAAGGTTTCCTGATATTTCAAACTATTTAATAACAGGAAGTAATTTGAAAATTACTGATTTACATAAAGTCATTTTTTAAAAATATTTTATTTTATTTATTTGACAGAGAGAGAGAGATCACAAGTAGGCAGAGAGGCAGGCAGAGAGATGGGGGGGAAACAGGCTCCCTGCTGAGCAAAGAGCCTGATGCGGCACTCGATCCCAGGACCCTGAGATCATGACCTGAGCCGAAGGCAGAGGCTTCACCCACTGAGCCACCCAGGTGCCCCTGATTTACATAAAGTCATTTTTTCCATCAACTGAGCATAGTCATCAATTCTTTGTTTAGTTCATTCAATATATATTTATTGAGCACATACCTCACACTAAACATGGGAATCCAGCCTTCAGTAAGACAAATAAAGGCATCAACTTCATGAAACCTATACTCTAGTTGAGGAGAAACATAATAAATGGATACAGGAAAATTAACAAATAAGCAAATAAAGTAGATATAGATACAGTTATGTATAGATAGATATATATAGATAGATAAGTGACAATTGTTACATGTATCTTTTTTTTTTAAAGATTTTATTTATTTATTTGACAGAGAGAGAGATCGCAAGTAGGCAGAGAGGCAGGCAGAGAGAGAGGAGGAAGCAGGCTCCCGGTGGAGCAGAGAGCCCAGTGCGGGGCTCCATCCCAGGACCCTGAGATCATGACCTGAGCCAAAAGCAGAGGCTTTAACCCACTGAGACACCCAGGCACCCCTACATGTATCTATTTCTGATACATCTTTCAATGATGCTCTAAGCACCCTTTTTTGTCCCTCACTATCAGACAATGTAATATACTTTATATAAATACACTGATATCAATAAAATAATTAATATAGCTATATATAACTTAAATACATATTATAATGTTTTTATAGGATTGGAAAAGACTTTAAAGGTCCTCCAAGTCATTCTCCATACTATGGAGATCCTCGTCTTAAATCCCTCTAGCCTCATCTTTCACTGCGATACCCTTTTATTTTTTCTCCATTTTTCCATATTACTGCCAGTAAATCTTTCAAATGCAGACACCACTGGACAGCATTCTTTGAATTTTGCTGATCTTGGTTTCTCCTGCCTCATATGTTTCTACATTTTTCAGGCCCAAGTTTTGTAATTTTATCTCTACAAATTTACCTTCTTTTCTATGTTCCATACCCCAAAAGATAGAATATTCTCATGGAAGAAATATTTGATATGATTATTGTCAGAGACAAACTCCGAGCTGTTTAAATCAGTGGTGAAAGCCAGGTAGACTTTTCTAGTAGTTGAATGTTGAATAGTGTGTTTCTGCTACTCTGTATCCAAACCAGGCATTTGAAAGGAAGGGAGAAAACTGTGACAGAGGTCACTATGATATACATGCCTTTGACAGAGCACTCCAACCTATGGGGAGGGTTGCCGTGCGGCAGGCTGGAATAAGGGAAAAACATGTCTGGTTGTCCCATTTTCAAGTATGTTTTTCCATTGAACTATTTAGATTGAGTCTTCCAAATGGGTAAAGTTTTGGTTTCTACTCTACAATTTTTGGTGATTGTAATATGAGTTCATTTAATAGACAACTAGGCAAAATGATTTTTGGGGGAGGAATGCAACCTTAAGGCAACTGGACTATAATAAATCTATTAAAGTATTATGTTATTAGAGATGTACTTGTAGTTGAAATTTTAAATAAGTAAATCAATATCTAAGAGACATTTGCTACAACATTCACAAGTCTTTCATTTTGGATTTTGACCCATCTAGTGTCCAATGCATCTATTGACCAAGTACACATTTGTAGGAAAAACAACTTATTATGTGAAACATGCCTTGTATTTTCTGAAAAATACTGACAACAAAAATTAAAGTAAATCCTGGTTGGGGGGATAGTGCCCTAAACTTAAGCTGATGCCAGCTGTACCTCAAAGCTAAGAGAGGGGCGCCTTGGTGGCTCAGTCCTTGGGCGTCAGTTCAGGTCATGATCCCTGGGTCCTGGGTTCCAACCCTGCATCAAGCTCTCGGCTCAGTGGGAAGCCTGTTTCTCTCTCTCGCACTCCTCCTGCTTGTGTTCCCTCTCTCGCTGTGTCTCTCTCTATCAAATAAAAAAATAAAATCTTAAAAGAAAAATAAGCTAAGAGAAAAAAGTGTCAATTTTTATTTCCCTGTAATAGCATACTAGTGTTTAAGAAATAGTCAGATTGTGTACAGACCAGTAAATTTGCATCAAGAGCCACTTCTGTTGTTATGTGAAAATATCAGTGGTAGCTTATACCATTGTTTTTCCAGAAATCGATATGACAAGTTTTTTTTGGTGATTATTTGAAAATCAATAGAAATACAAATGTATACAGGCTTAAATGAAGACACTAACCCTGCGGTGTTAGTAAGAGTTTGCATTTCTAGTCTAACCCAAACTATTCTAATACATTTAATTCTTGGAGGAAAAAATTGCCTTGCTGAGCAGGAGAGGGGCAGAATTATTTCCAAACTCCTGCCAGCAATGACATTTAAACATCACTACCTAAATTGCTTATTCTCAGAAACTGCTGTCCACATCTGCAGTCTCAAGTCATTCATTTAGATGTAATATAAATTACAGTCAAATATTTTAACAAAAAATATGTTTCAGTATAGTTTTATTTAAAAATCTTTTTTTTCATAGAGCAGCCTATCGAGGGAGACAAAAGTCATATTTGAGAAGAGTCTTGACTTTTCCTCTGTTTTTTTAACAGTATGACTAGAATTTATAATTAATAAATTCCATAATGTCTGTCTCATGCCACTCTAAATGGAATCTGTTAATTACTGTTATTATATTTTCTTGCAATTTCATGTGTGTAATTAAAAAGCCTTATTGTAAAATCTTAATAAAGAGAAGAAATCCTATTTGAGATGACCAGGTTTCATTGAAATGTGTCTTGGCCAAGTTCATATCATTACCATCTTGATCATCATCTCTCAAGGAGATAATGGGCTTTTTGTGCATGCAGTAGTCTTCTACATCTCAGCTTAGCATTATTATAACAGTTTTTAAGAGATCAATAGTGGACATTTTAATACTACCATCTAAGTTTGAGACATTATTTTTTCCTTTGAGACTTTTTTTTTCATTTACAAGATATTCCTCAGTTCTTTTTTTTTTTTTTTTTTTTAAAGATTTTATTTCTTTATTTGACAGACATAGATCACAAGTAGGCAGAGAGGCAGGCAGAGAGAGAGAGGGGAGGAAGCAGGCTCCCTGCTGAGCAGAGAGCCCGATGCGGGGCTCGATCCCAGGACCCTGGGATCATGACCTGAGCCGAAGGCAGAGGCTTTAACCCACTGAGCCACCCAGGCGCCCCTCCTCAGTTCTTTTTTAATACAATTACTATTTAGTTTAAAAACTAAGGAAATGGATAAAGAGAAAGAAGACATACAGATGGCCAACAGACATATGAAGACTCTGAATATCACTAATCATCAGAGAAAGGCAAATCAAAGCCACAATGAGATACTCCCTTACACCAGCCAGAATGGCTAATGTCAAAAATGCAATAAATAAGAGGTGTTGGTTCCCCCTCTCTCTCTGCCTGCCTCTCTGCCTACTTGTGATCTCTGTCTGTCAAATAAATAAATAAATAAATCTTAAAAAAAAAAAAGAGGTGTTGGCAAGGATGTGGAGAAAAAGGAACCCTCAGGAATGCAAATTGGTGCAACCACTGTGAAAACAGTATGGTGAGTTCTCAAAAAATTAAAAATAGGAAAACCATAGGATCCGATAATTCCATTATGGGGTATTTACCCAAAGAAAGTTAAAACACTAATTTGAAAAGATATAAGCACCCCATATGTTTATTGCGGCATTATTTATGTTAGCCAAGGTATGGAAGCAACCCAAGTGCTCACTGATAGATGAATGGAAAAAGAAGATATGAAATATATATATATATATTTATATGTATATAAATATATATATATGATTTCACTTATATGCGGAATCTAAAAAACAGGGCCACTGAACACAAGCCAACGAACAAACAAAAACAGAAACAGACCCATAAATACAGAGAAAAAAACTTATGGTTGTCAGAGGGGAGGAAGGTCAGGGGGATGGACAAACTGGGTGAAAGGAAGTAGGAAGTAAGGCTTCTAGTTATGGGCAGAATAACTCACGGGGATGAAAAGTACAGCATATAGAATATAGTCGATGATATTGTAATAGTGTTGTATGGTGACAAATGATTGCTATACTTGTCAGCATAGCATAGTGTGTAGAATTGTGGACTCACTATCTTGTACACCTGGAATTAAATTAATATTGTGTGTTAATGATACTTCAGTTAAAAAAGAAAAGGAAGGAAGAAAGAAAGACATTGAGTTTTCCTTATAGTGATTGTTAATTAATATTTTTAAGATAGTTGAAATTTAAGTGTTTTACATTATCTATTTTCACTAAATTTTTCACCCAAAGGTAGTGTCTTAAAGACAGAAAAAATTAAATTTTTTAGATTCATATTTATAACAGTATGTCCAGTTCTGCAATCTTGACAGTAGTACCCTTTATAAAATCAGGATCTATTAATTTAGAAGTAGGATAAATAAACATAGTGAAAGCTAGTCACCCATGTAATTCTTAATGATCTAATGTCGACTCAAGAGTACAGAGCTCAGACTATGAAACTACTGTAAATGGAGGCAAAGAAATGATACTTGGAAAGAGTTTGGGTCAAGAAACACAGACTATGGGGCACCTCAGTGGCTCAGTGGGTTAAGCCTCTGCCTTTGGCTCAGGTCATGGTCTCAGGGTCCCTGGGATCGAGTCCCGCATCAGGCTCTCTCCTTGGCAGGGAGACTGCTTCACTCTCTCTCTCTGGATGGCTCTCTGCCTACTTGTCATCTCTCTCTGTCAAATAAATAAATAAAATCTAAACAAAACAAAACAAAACACAGACTATGTTTCAAGTCCCGTCTCTGCCACTTATTGGTGAGACATGGAAAGTTTTTTTTATTTTTTACATTATTTTAAAAATTTTTAATTCCAGTATAGTTACCATACAGTGCTATATTCATTTCAGGTGTATAATATAGCGATTCAACAATTCCATACATCACCCAGTGCTCATCATGACATGTGCACACCTTTATCCCCATCACCCATTTCACCCAAGTCCCCACCCACCTCCCATCTAGTAACCATCAGTTTGATCTCTAGAGTTAAGGGTCTGTTTCTTGGTTTGCCTCTCTCTCTCTTTTTCCACTATGCTCATTTGTTGTTTCTTTAATTCTATATATGAGTGAAATCATACGGCATTTGTCTTTCTCTGAATGACTTATTTTGCTTAGGATTACACTCTCTAGCTCCATCCAGGTTTTTGCAAATGGCAAGATTTCATTCTTGTTGGCTGGGTAATGTTCTATTATATATATATATATATATATATTTATATATATATATATATACACACACACACACACACACACATATACACATATGCATATACACATATCATTTCTTTCTCCATTCATCTGTTGATGAATGGGCTGCTTTCATAATTTGGCTATTGTCAATAATGCTGCTATAAACATCAGGGTACATATATCGCTTTGAATTAGCGTTTTTATATTTCTTTGGCAAATACCCAGCACTGTGATTACTGGATCATAGGGTAGTTCTATTTTTAATTTTGAGGAACCTCCATACTGTTTTCTGCAGTGGTTTTTTCCACCAACAGTGGAACAATTTGCTTTTCCACCAATAGTGCAAGAGGTTCCTTTTCTTCACATCCTCTCCAACACCTGTTATTTCTTGTATTATTTTTTTTTTAGCCATTCTGACAGGTGTGAGGTGATATCTCATTGTAGTTTTGATTTGCATTTCCCTGATGATGAATGATGTTGAGCATCTTTTCATATGTCTGTTGGCCATCTGTAAGTCTTCTTTGGAGAAATGTCTGTTTATGTCTTCTGCCCATTTTTAAATTGGATTATTTGTTTTGGGAGAGTTGATGTGTATAGATTTTTCATATATTTTGTTTATTTTCAGCATAACAGTATTCATTGTTTTTTCACCACACCCAGTGCTCCATGCAATCCGTGCCCTCCCTAATACCCACCACCTGGTTCCCCCAACCTCCCACCCCCTGCCCCTTCAAAACCCTCAGGTTGTTTTTCAGAGTCTGTAGTCTCTCATGGTTCACCTCCCCTTCCAATTTCCCTCAACTCCCTTCTCCTCTCCATCTCCCCTTGGATACTAACCCTTTATTAGATGGGACAGGGGGAGGTTATCTAACTCACCTATTTAAAAAAGAGAATAAGAATGCATACAATTACTTCGGAAAGTAATTGTGATGGTTGCATTGAAGGTAATGCAATAAAGCACTATAGGTAATGCAGTAAAGCACTATAAATGTGCCCCAGTTAAGCCTCAATTTATGTTTCAGTCAAACACCTCAAATATTTGATGGTTAATAGTAGCATGTCCATCCACCGCTGTTCACGAAGTTATGTAGATTCCCTAGGGCCTGTGTGCATCCTGCAGTGAGGATTCCAAGGAGGTCTGTGTTCATGGACTCTTAGGGTTTGGCATCTACTATGGCCACTATAATGAGAGGGACGGGGAGACAGAAGTTGGTCTTCTTAACTGGTGTGGCAAAGATTTGGCAAAATTTAGCCAAAGATGCTGATTCACTTTGGTGGTCTGAGATGTCGGGAGAAGTTATCTCCTACAAAGACAAGGAAAAGGGGCACAAGTGGCTGGTTTGGACATGGTCTTGTTGTCCCAGCATCATAAATCGGTTCAGAACCCAGGATATTTTTTCAACTACCCTGTCTGACTCTTTTATTTTCCTTTTTAACCTAGCTTTATATAATGAGAAAAATAAAGAGGACACCTTTTTTTTCTGTGAAAATTGAGGTTTTTAGAAAATTTTTTTCTAAAATTGAGGTTTTAGGAAAACATCCAGTGTTATCGGTATCTTCTGTTCTACCTGTCCTGTGCTTACATTGACAAAGGTGGAAGAAACCTGACCCTTCCCTCTGTGTGATGATTTCAGGAAACATTTCAGCTATGGTGGAATTCATTTTCTCCAAACAAGGGGCCACAGAACTTCCTGAAGTTGAGCCTTTCCACCAGTTGCTAAACAGGACAATCTTACTGTGAGAACAAAGATAAGATAGTTTGTAAAATTGTACCATGTTTCAGAGCTGGTAAAAATTCTCAAGCTTTATGTGCTGTTAGATCAAGGTCCTCGGGAGATCCTTTTAGAACAGATAATCAGCCATCCTTTAGATTTGTCTAATTGACATTAGCAGCTTCCAATGCAGTCTCCTTCTGCAGTCAGTCCCAACAGATAAACCAAATGCACATGCCTTATTGAACTACCTTATCTGTTGTGTATTTCTGCTCTCAATGTCATCAGGATGTTGCTCATCTTTAAAGGAAAACTGCATCCCTAATGAAATGTGCTCCTTAATGGAAATCAGAAAACCTGTGATGTTAAAGTGTAGGGAGGAAAACCTAGCAGAATTTAGAATGGAATACCTTGGCAAGTCTAACAATTTAGAATATTCATGAAAACTAATATTGAAAATTTTTCTAAACATTCAGCAAATAAAATACATCACTCTGCCTTTATATATAAAAAATAGCTCACTCTGTCATTCCACCCAGCCTTTTGCTCAATTATGCATATATGAATTTGAATCCCATCCAATACACAACTAGACAGTAAGTGGATGGAAAACAGACATAAAATATAAGTGCTACAGAAAAGTTGTGATTTGAAGTTAGTACTGCTGTTGTAAAACATGGATAAAACTTTCCTCCTTGGGGCACCTGGGTGGCTCAGTGGGTTAAAGCCTCTGCCTTCAGCTCAGGTCATGGTCCCAGGGCCCTGGGATCGAGCCCCGCATCGGGCTTTCTGCTCAGCGGGAAGCCTGCTTCCCTTCCTCTCTCTCTGCCTGCCTCTCTGCCTACTTGTGATCTCTGTCTGTCAAATAAATAAATTAAAAAATTAAAAAAAAACAAAAACTTTCCTCCTTGTATTATTTTGAATATCCAATAAGGTGTGAAATAATTCTGTAAGAAACTATATGAATATCAATTAATTATTTGTTTACTTACTTTAATGTG
The DNA here is from genome assembly GCF_963455335.1 of Martes martes. NCBI lineage: Eukaryota > Metazoa > Chordata > Mammalia > Carnivora > Mustelidae > Martes > Martes martes. The sequence continues at coordinate 46,675,063 of NC_137902.1, read as the reverse complement.
AGAGGATACACTACAGATGTTGAGGTTATAGCTGGACTTATTTTTAATTTTATTTTGTTTCATCTTGTTTCAAGATTTTATTGGAATCCCAGTTAGTTAACATACAATGTAATATTAGTTTCAGTAGCAGAATTTAGTCATTCATCACTTACATACAACACCCAGTGCTCATCACAAGTGCCCTTGTGTATAGCTGGATTTAAATGTATTCATTACTTTGCACCCATTACCTTCATGAATTTTTAAGACTACCTAACCTATTTGATCCTCAACTTATTCTTCAGTAATAGTATTTTAAAGCAAAATAATTAGGAGTCCCTGGGTGGCTCAGTGGGTTAAGCCTCTGTCTCTGCTCAGGTCATGATCTCAGGGTCCTGGGATTGAGCCCTGGATCAGGTTTTCTGCTCAGCAGGGAGCCTCCTTCCCCCTCTCTTTCTGTCTGCCTCTCTGCCTAGTTGTAATTTCTCCCTGTGTCAAATAAATAAAGAAAATATTTTTTAAAAATAAAATAAAATAAGAGAGTTACAATAGCAACTAAAAAACAGAAAGTGTGTGAGAACAACCTAATACATCCCCTTAAGTATACTAGGAGCCTAACAGCTTTACCTTTCAGTTCTAATACTTTCAATATCAACATATGCCTAATGAATAAATGACTAGTTATAATTTTTCCAACAAAATAATGAAAATTATCATTAGACAATACTGATAAACAGAACTCAGAATGAAGTAGACCAAATATAAGAAAGGAACTACATTTTGGAAACACATAAATATTTAGACAATCATAGAACACACTTTTATAAAGTAACTAAAATAAAGATGAAGCAAAGGAATATACCTATGACCTCATTGAAGACATAAGCATTTTAAGTGACTTTATATCTCTGAATTTTGCTGTATAGCCTTAATGAAGTATATTCTAAAATAATCAAAAAAAATTCCAAATGGTTTATACTAAATATATTGTTTATGATATTATTATAAGTGTTGTTATTCTTATACTATTGTGTGTGTATTATGGTACAAAAAATAGTTAATTATGTGGGTACCATTGAGAACTAGAATTTTCAGCATTGAAAAAAAGGAGGAAAGAGGTAATACTTGTGGGGCACACAAAAACCCTACAGTCCCGGATTCAACTTGGAAGTATCATTACTAGACCTTTAAATTTAATCCTTAAATGTTTTGTTACCTAGTTCTGTTCACTAAAAGTGCCTAGACACAGTATTATTCTAGTGTCAAAAAACACCCTTAGTGTCCATATTGTTAATCCTAAATACCATCCTTTACTAACAGGAGTCAAAGCTTCTTGTACAGAAATCCTATCCAGGTCCGGGGCAAGAAATGTACAGGATGAGTCTGGAACCTTTTGTCCTACCATAGAGCAAGGATGTTCTCAACAACTTCTACACCACAACCGAAAGGATTTAGGATTTAACGCAAAAAGGCTCTCTGTAGCCAAAGAAGGAACACTTGTCACCTGTAGTTAGAAAATGCCTGACGAAACAAAATACAATTGAAACACTTGTATTAAAATCCATAGAAGTACAAAATAATAAATTTATTGATCATCTTTGGAGGATGCTAGGTATTCAGTTTACCAGTCAGGAAATGGGTATATAAAGAAAAACTATTGAATATTTAACTTGTGTCCTCCTGTTTCCCCTGGCTGTACTTCAAGGTGACCAGCTAGTTAACAATGGCAAATTTCCCTTTAAAGAGTTATTCACCTAATCAATGAAGAAAGAATGACAAATAAGAACATCATCATTTTCAGCATATAATGAGGTAAAGGATCAGGCAATATTATTAATGAATGTTAATATCATAAAAAGAGTGACACCTGGATTTTATGTCCCTGTGGGAAGACCACAACTCCACTTATACAATGTTTTAGCCAAAACACACCAAACCAGAATTATATAAAACTTGATACATCTGTTTATTGCAAATAACAGAAAAAAATAAGAAAATGATGAGAGAAAGCACAGGGATAAATCAGAAAAAACATGGGCTCTGAAAGACTTTATAAGACAAATGACCCTTTCTCTCAGTAAATATTAGTGAAGAAGGAAAAAACGTGGAGAGGAAACTTGTAGATTAAAAGAGATCTAAGAGACATATTAATCAATTGCAATGCATAGACCTTTTTGGATTATGATTTAAATTGTATAGAAAATATGATGTTTTCTTATATAGGAGTAGTGCTCCTGTCAAAAGCAGCTACAAAAAAAAAAAAAAAAAGAAGGAAAGAAAGAAAAAAAGAGAAACAACTGTGTTACAGAGTAACAAATGCAGCTGGATTTAAAGATTTATTGTCCCTAAAAGTAGCACCAATATCTAGTATTGGCAAGGATATGGGTTAAAAGTAACCCTAATACTTTGATGTCAGAGAATAAGTTAATATAACAGCTTTGGAAATTTTTTGAGATTTTTCTCTAAAGCTAAACATATGTGTACCATAGCCCTGAGTGCTATGTGAAACAGTCTAAGTGTCCATGAACATTAAAATAGACTAAATGAATGAATAGTTTCATAGTTAGGCAATGGAAATCAATAGAACAATGATAAAGAGTGAATGATTACTATGTGCAATGCCACAGATCGAACTCAAAGACAAAATGTCTAGCAAAGGAAACCAGGCACAAAAGAGTATAAACTGTAATTCCAGTCATCTGGTTTTCAAAAACAGACAAAATTAACACAGTGGTGAATAGACATCAGAACAGTGTTATATTGGTGTGACATGAGAGAACCCTCTGGGTGATGGAAATGTTCTGTATCTTGATGGCTATATACATATATGCATTTTTTCTTCTTTTCTTCTTTTTTTTCTTTTAATTTTTTATTTTTTTATAAACATATAATGTATTTTTATCCCCAGGGGTACAGGTCTGTGAATCGCCAGGTTTACACACTTCACATATATGCATTTTTTAAAGGGGGTAAAGAAATCAAGTAAAATGTAAAATGAAAATAAAAATAAATTATGAGAAAATTTGGGAAATTTGAACTCCGAAGAAAGAAATGAATTAAAAAACTATTGTCAATTTCAACAGTTGAGGCAATAGTATTTTTGTTGTGTTTACAGATTCTTAACATTTAGGTATACATACTGAGATATTTACAGGCAAAATTATATTATGTCTGGGATTTATTTCATGATGATCTAGAAAAACAAAGCCCCAAAATATATGAAGCAAACACTGACAGAACTGAAGAGAGAATTCAATCGTTCCACAATCAGAGTTGGAGATTTCAATACTCAGAATTCAACAGTATAACTCGACAGAAGATCATCAAGGGAACAGATGACTTGAGCTGGATAAATGTAAAATACTTGACAATATGCAAAGTATATTTTACAATGACAATAAATGACATTATAAATCAGTAACAAAAGGAAATTTGGAAAATTCACAAACACACTGATATTAAAAAAAATGTACTCCTAAATAACCAATGAGTCAAAGAAGAAATCATAAGACAAATTAGATAGGATGAGTACAAATGAAAAAAAAGCAAAACAAAACAAAACTTATGGTGCTGAGCTAAAGCATGTTTAGAGGAAAATTTGTAACTGTGGACTCGTCTTTTTAAAAAAGAAAACTCTCAGGGCACCTGGGTGGCTCAGTCAGTTAAGCATGCCTTTGGCTTAGGTCATGATCCTGGAGTGCTGGGACCAAGCCTTGCATCAGGCTCCCTGCTCAACAGGGAGTCTGCTTCTCCCTCTGCCCCTCACTTTGTTCATGCTCTTTCTCTCTCTCTCTCTCAAATAAATAAATAAATAAAATATTTTGAAAAATAAAGGAAAAAACTCTCAAATTAATGAACTAAACTTCCACTTTAAGAAAGCAGGAAAGGAAGAACAAAGATAAATAATGGAAATAAAATATAGTAACAGTACAAGAAAGTAGAAAATAGAGCAAAGTAACAACAATAAAAAAAGTTGATTCTTTGAAGAAAAAGTCAATAAAATTGACAAGGCTTTGGCTAAACTGACCAAGAAAAAAGAGAGAGGACTCATATTACTAAAGTCATGAATGAAAGAACGGATATTATCATCAACCTTACAGAAATAAAAAGGATTATGAGTGAATACTATGGAAACATCTCTGCTAATAAGTTAGATAACCAGATATGTGGACAAATTCTTAAAAAGACACAAACAATAAAAATCCACTTTAAAAGAAACAAAAACTGAATTGACATATAACAAGTAAAGAAATTGAACTAGTAATTTTTAAAATATCACAGAAAGAAAAGCCCAGGATGATTTCACAAAATAACATCAATCTTTCACAAATTTTTCCAAAAAATAGAAAAGGAAGGAACACTTTCTAACTCATCCTATGAGGCCAGCATTGCCCTGATAAATAAACCAGACAAAGACATTATGAGAAAAGAAAACTATAGAATGATATCTTTTATGACTACAGACACAAATATCCTCAACAAAATATTAGCAAACTGAATCCGGCAACGTAAAATAGGGTCTACACCATGACAAAATGAGACTTAGCCCAGAAATACAAGGTGGTTCTATACGTGAAAATCAAGAAATATAATAAATTATATTAATAGAATAAAGAGCAAAAACTATATAGACATGTAGATCAAAGGAATAGAATTGATAGTCCAAATATAAGTCCATACATCAATGGCCAATTGATTTTTGACAAAGGTGCCAAGACTATTCAATGATAGAAAAACGGTTTCTTAAAAATGAGTTATCATATGATCCACCCATTCACATCTAGGTGTATACTCAAGAGAATCAAAAACAAAATAATGTACATAGATGTTCATAGCAACCCTAACCGCATAGCCGGTACATGGAAATGATCCAATGTCTGTCAGTTAATGAACACATAAATGAAATGTGAAATATCCATGCAGTGGAATATTACTAAGCCACAAAAAAGAATGAAGCCGTAATGCATGTTTTAATGTACACAAACTTTGAAAACATTGTACTAAGTGATAGAGTCAGATAAAAAAAGTCATGTCACAATCATGTCACATGATTCTTTCTATATGAATCAGGAAATGCATAGAGACAAAAATACACCTGTGCCTGCCAGGGGCTAGAGGAAGGAAAGGAGGAATTAGACTCACAGCTAATGACTATAGGGTTTCTTTTTGGGGTGATAAGTACATTAATCTGGTGAATATGGTAAAAATGACTTACATGTACACTTTAAAAGGATGAAATTTATGATCTATGAATTATTTCCCAACTCACCCACCCCAACCAAATCAAAAAAATAATATGAGTTGATGTTTTGGATTCTGAAGGACCACAGATTAAACATAATTGATCATAAATTGATCACATAAGAGGAATAGTGATAAGTATGTGTGTTTTCATTGTATTACTCTTATTTTTGTGTATTTGAAAGTTTCTATGATGACAAGTTCTTTTAAAAATAAGAAGCAAATATGGGGCGCCTGGGTGGCTCAGTGGGTTAAAACCTCTGCCTTCGGCTCAGGTCATGATCCCAGGGTATCCCCTGGTATCGAGCCCCGCATGGGGCTCTCTGCTCAGCAGGGAGCCTGCTTTCTGTCCTCTCTCTGCCTAACTCTCTGCCTACTTGTGATCTCTGTCAGATGAATAAATAAAATCTTAAAAAAAAATAAATAAGAAGCAAATATGGGGCACCTGGGTGGCTCAGTGGATTAAGCCTCTGCCTTCAGCTCAGGTCATGATCCCAGAGTCCTGGGATGGAGCCCTGCATCTGGCTCTCTGCTCAGCAAAGAATCTGCTCCCCTGCCGCCCCGCCTGCCTCTCTGCCTACTTGTGATCTCTATGTGTCAAATAAATAAGTAAAATTTAAAAAAAAAATAAGAAGCAAACTTTCCTGGAAAATACTGCCCAGGACTATATATTTTTACTTTCCATAGTGTTTCTTAATTTTGTAATGTCTACACTATATTTAACATTCAAACGGAATTGAAATGGTATAGCTAATTCATTATGAGAGAAATATTTTCAAATGAATAAATACTTTCAAATATTGATTCTTTAATCTGGAACTTCATGGTTTATCAATCTCTATAATTTAAATCTATCATTATGTTCATCCCATTAACCATTTCATCATTCCATGAAGAATACAGATTTAAATCTATAGTACGCCAACCAGTCATTTTACATGAGGCACCTCTTTACACCACCTTCCCTCTACAAGTTCACTTAAAAAAAATAGATTTTATTTATTTATTAAACAGAGAGAGAGGGAGAGTCCACAAGCAGGGGGAGCAGCAAGTAGAGGGAGAGGGAGAAGCAGGTTCCCTGAGGAGCAGGGAGTCCGATGCAGGGCTTGATCCCAGGACCCTGGGATCACGACCTGAGCGGAAGGCAGATGCTTAATGGATTGAGCCACCCAGGAGTCCCTCCCTCTATGACTTCAAAAAATATTTAAGGGAAAATACATTAGATGTATTTTTTAAGATTTTTTTTTATTTTTGAGAGAGAGAGAAAAAGAGAGAGAGAGAGAACATGAGCGGGGGGAGGACAGAGAGAGGGAGAGAAGGAGACTCCCCACTAAGCAGGGCACTGGATTTGGGGCTCCATCCCAGGACCCCCGGGATCATGATCTGAGCCAAAAGCAGACGCATAACTTACTAAGCCTCCCAGGTGCCTCTATTTGATGTATTTTTAAAAAACTTCTGTGTTTTCACTTTCTGGTTTTTAGTGTTTGGGAAATTAACGAAGCCTTTTGGCTTTTCTCTAGAAAGCAAAATCTTCCACTAGAACAAGGAAGTGATACATACTCTGACAAAATACAGGTGGATAAGAAACAAAGATAATTTCTAAATTATAATTGCAATAGAACATAGAAATAAACTAACCCCTGTGATTCTGCGAACTTTAGCAACCATATAATTTAAATGTATGAATGAATGAAACATTTATATTTTCTAGGAATTCATACTAAGATTGCTGCCAGGTAACAGACAATTTTTATGAAAAATGAAAAAAAATTTTGAGCATCTGTCTGCTTCTAAACAGCCAGATGTTCTTCATTAGGCAGCAAAGCTCCCAGAAAACTTAAGTTTAATACCTTCACTGTCCATGGGGAGATGTTGTCTCTCTTCTGGTGAGTAACCCAAATCAGACTAGATGCATGGCAACTAGATTAAATGTCTAGACTCACAAAATATTTTCATGAGTTTTGATGGAGGTGTCACTGTATCCATTCTGTTTAGGAACATTAAAACAGTGTTTGGAGATTTTCTGAAGACTATTCCTACTTAAATTATTTGTCTCCTGCCAAATAAAACTGATACTACATTCCTGAATATATTATATTCTTACGATGTGGTGATACCTAAATTATAGAATGAAGGACATAGTGAAAACATTTTAGAAAGAAAAAGTGAATGTTATCGAATTATTTTTTTTTATGTTATTGAATTCTTAAGGCATTCCAGGTACATTGTTAATCCATATACACAGAGATATGTGATAATTACGTCAGTATAAGAGAATTTTATCCCATATGACATCTATTACATGGGACCTAACAAAAGACTTTTTGAGATCTAAAAAAAAAGACTTGTATGGAGAAAATTCAAAAATAAATATATTCATAGGTAGATTAAATATAAATATAATTTTGGATTAATTAAAACAACATATTTATAACAAATATCCTATTATTTATGGAAGTTGTTTTATAACAACAAGAGTAGTTACAAAATTCTGAAGAAAAGCAAAACATGAGAATTTTCCTTGAGATATATTTTATAGCAATAGGGGTGCATGGGTGGCTTAGTTGATTAAGCAGCCAGGTCCTGATTTTGACACAGGTCATGATCTAGGTAGGGGTCCTGGGATTGAGCCTCAGGTCAGCTCAGCAGTCAGCAGGAAGTCTGCTTGAGAATTCTCTCACTTCTTTTCCCTTTGCCCCTCCCCCAACTCCCTCTCTTTTCTTTCTCTAAAATAAATAAATTTTTTAAAAAAGATATATTTTATGGTGATAGTTATTTAGGTAGTATTTACCATATACAGTTCAGAGTGGAAATTTCAGAAACAAACCCACTAATATATAAAATATTAGTGAATTCAGACATAAATAGGAAAAACATGTGATGGCTCTAATTAGAGGGTGTGAAAACAAATTTTAGTGGAAATGCATTTGCTTTGCTTGTTTACTTGCTGGTTAATTTGTTTAGCTTTACAGTGTTTTGGGAATTTTCACACTAATTCTGTAGAATTGTTGGCATTTGTTAATAAAACCTCTAATAGCTTACAGTAACTCTACACTCACTACATGCTCAGGAGAATTTATGAAATAGTTCAAGTACAAAATGATTTCTTTAGAATCAGGACTACTAAATCTTAGATTCCTTCTTCTCTTTCAAAGGCTTTATTCTCTTTGTTCTTTTTACCTTTGATGTGGAGTGATGCAGAGTCCAAGGGAATATTGACCTATCAGAGGCCTCAAAACCTTTTTAGGAAACTGTTTAGAAAGAACTAGAACAAACTTTAGAAACTTATCTTCACTCCAAGGGTTAACATGAAGGATACAATAGCTTCAAATGCCAATGGACTTAACCAGTATGGGAAATCTGAAAGAAATTTTGAATCAGGTATCAATGGTTTATGAGAGCTGTATATTCTTTTTTGACTTTTCTTCTGTATTTATGGAATCTCTGATCCTCCCACATGATAAACATTATCATTTTCAATTTTGAAAAGGGAAACGTGATGCTAATAGAGTGTATTAAATGCCTATGCTCACACATTTAATTGGAAAAACTGGAATTTGTTTTCAAGTTTGTCTGTCTTCAAAGTGTATGCTATTTTACCACAGAAGGAAGGATATTCTTCTCCAAAAAGAAATCCCATCTTTGGAAACACCTAAGTTCAGCACAGAATGGACTAATTTCTTTCTGCTAGTAAAGTCTATATTTATAACATGAGGAAATGATGGCATCCATAAGCACATAAAGTTTAAAAAAATAATGATTCACTCTTGGCAAGAAATATTAAAGACATCTTATTTTTGTGTATTGGTATCACCACAACATTAAGGAATCAGAAAAAAATTGTGAGGCAATGATTAGAACCCTTGATGACTAAAAAGTAAAATCTCTATCATCCTGCAGGTAGAGCATTAATTACATGGGAAAAGTGGTGTATTTTGCCAACTATTTCCTATAACCATTTCACAACTTTTTGTCATGTATTTGTACACTATTCTGAAGGATAGCTGGAGGTATTGATCAACTTACATAAAATATGACAAATTATATTTATATATCTTATAAAATACCAAGTCTACTTGCTGGCTGCCCTAACAAACAAGAAAAGGACACTCTTTAGCAGAAAGGGGAATCTTAGAAATTATGAAAAGAAAAGGAAACCACTCAAAATATAAGGGAACCCATTTCAACTCCCCAAAGAGGTAAGTACATATTTTTGCTCTAAAGCACAATTAATCTTTCATAAGGAAATCTGCAGCAGATTAAACCAAGGAATAAATATGTCTGCATATGTGCAAAAAAAGGGGGGGGGGAGGGAGAGAGAAGATTGCTTTAAACATTTTGGCATGAAATTTCCCCAGTAGAACACAAAATATCTTTAAAATAGCAATAATGAAAAACTGAATAGAATTACGGAAAATTTACAGTATCAGAAAAAATAGTAGGATGGAATGATATTACACAAGAAAGAAGTGAAATGATATACATATGCAAGTCAAAAATTAATTTCTACCATTGAATTAAGCATTAAGAATATAAAAACATTTAGCAATACATTATTTGCCTCTAATTTAATTCCATTTTGTCAAATCTTATACCTTATAAGCTTTCAATTACTAAAAATGTGTTGAAACTTTATGACCCCATTTACTGATTGATCTTGACGAGACAAATGTATTACATCACTTTACAAAAGCATATATTCTGTTGCTGTTAGGTGTATGTTCTATAAAACTCAGTCACAGAGAAATGAAAACGTACCTGACACAAAAGCTTCTGCACAAAAATTCATAGCAGCATTATTCATTATAGCCAAAAGATGGAAACAACCCAAGTTTCTACCAAGTGATGACTAGATAAATAAAAGATGAAACATATCCGTATAATGAGGTATTATTCAACAATAAACAAGAATGAAGGACTGATGAATATGATGATGTGAACACTGTGTTAAATGAAAGAAGCCAGTCCCAATGGGTTACATACTGTGTAGTTCCATCTTCATGAAATGTCCAAAATAGACAAATCTATTGGGACAGAAAGTAGATTAGTAGTGGCCTGAGATGGGGGTGGGGGATATAAGGGATGGAATTGGATGAAATATCTATGGGATTTCTTTCAAACAAGCATGTCCTAAATGAGATAGTAGTGATGTTTGCACAGCTTTGTGAATGAATTTAAAAACATCGAACTGTACACATGAAATAAATGAAGAGTCTGGTAAAAGAATTATAATCTCAAAAAGCTTTTAAAGGAATGTAAAGTAAGTTAATATACTTTTGCTTAATGCAATCTTACCTACTTTTTCCGAATTAAGAGAAGTGTTAATATCTCCAGCTATGTTTTAGGATTTTTCTACTTCTCCCTTCAGGTTTGCTAGCTTACCGTTTATGTATCTTGACCCACTTTAATTTAATTACAAGGTAATGATGTGGTTAACAGTGTGTTAAAATTGTGATCCAATCATTTAAAATATATGTAATGAATATGATATATATAATATGCAATAAATGATAAATAAATTTACGTTTGTAGTAGTTTAAAACTTAATAAAATGAAGGTTAAAGTTCCACATATTTTCAGTTTTATATGAATTTTGTCAATGTGCATGCATTTGATATGAACATATGTAAAATATAAAAACACTTAAAAGTTGAAGTAAATATATGATTTTTAATTTTTACATATTTCTGTTTTTCATTTAGAAAATATAGGAATATTTTAATCACATTTTAAAACTGGCAAATTAACATAAATTTGTACTTGTACACAAACATGCATATCTTAACAGGAAACCGAAGCATCAAATTTCATTGTGAATTTTCTAGTCTTCTGTTAATATTCTTCATAGTGAAAGTTAACTGTTTCAGTTAATAATGTAGCTTTTTAAAGTGTAGAAAAAGCAGAGTAAAGAAATTTCAGATAGAGCAAATTTAACTCAACTATTCCTTGTTCTACTACCATTTCACAAATATCTTTTTGTTTTGATTTATTCTCTTTGTTATCTATTTAATTATTTTTAATAATACATAGTTTTATTCTTAAGCTGTAAGTTTTTACCTTCATATTATGTTTTAGTCTTTTCCCCATGTTATTAATTAGTATATTTTTAATATTAACAATATCTCTAGAGGCTAGAACCCATCAAACTTATTTTTTGTTGTTTTACTTTTTTGCCGTTTAAGTAATGATAGAGTAGACAGTTTTTCTCATCAAAATGTTTTTCTTTTTCTGTACTTATTTTTTAATTTGGAATTCTTTCTTGTAAGTTTTCATTTCTCGGTGAAATGCAGATGCTTACCAGTCCACAGTGGTTTATTCTGAGAGTGTCTTGAAGGCAACTGCAATGAGTAGAACTGTTTATATGTATATTAGCTATTAATAACTGGGGACAAAATAATCAAGAAATAGTAAAGTTTTTAAAAAGTATTTTCTACTACTTAGATTGAGCCCCAAACCTACATAGTTAAAAACAAAATTGTTTCCTAAATCTTTCTGTTTCAGTGGAAACCTATTATTACCAGAATAAAATTATCCTTACTAGAAAAAAAATCAGTGTGTCTTGGTATATGATTTGGTCCTATAATGCTCTCACATTGTGATGCCTTGGATAACAATATCAATTTCTATAAAGTAAAAGTTGGCATCAACTTTATATTAATGCCCTCTCTAAATTTAATTGTGAATATTGACCTACCATTATAGGTTAATAAAATAATTTTCATTTAATAATATAATTACTGTCATATTTTTCTTATGTAGGCAATTGTAATACATTTTGACATTAAAATTTCAACCAATAACAACTAAATACTAGAATGTTTTATAAGACAGTCTGAGAAAGAATTGTAATACTAGCTATCTTTAATAAAAATCCAGATCAATTTTATTACAAAACATTTAAGAAATTCCAACATTCCCTTATTATAATATTTAGGGAAATATGTCACTTATATTTAATTGCTACTGATGAGGCACTTACATTTTACTAAGATTTATTTTGAATTACTTAGAATAAAATAAGTTTACCTCTCATTTTGCACATCATTGACAAGATATATTGGCCTTTTAGGACTTATTCCATTAGTGTTAACAATTTGTTGTGGAATTTAATTTTTTGAATTTTGTTTAAATAGGTGAAATTTTATTTATTTTATTATTTTTTTGAGATTTTATTTATTTACTTGAGATAGAGCGAGAGCTAGTGAGACAGAGAGCGAGAGAGCACAAGCAGGAAGAGTGCCAGAGAAAGAGCGAAAAGCAGGCTCTTCACTAAGCAGGAGCCTAATGCGGGGCTCCACCCCAGGACCCTGGGATCATGACCTGAGCTGAAGGCAGAGGCTTAACCAACTGAGCCACCCAAGTGCTCCTGAACAGGTAACATTTTAAAGATGACGATAAATAGCTGTATGGAATGGAAATGGATTATTATCTACAATATATTCAGTATATGCTGGAAATTATAGTAAGATTTGACATCTACTTTATTGCTAGACAAAAGTATGTGAACACATTAGAGAAAACAATACTGCACATGGAAAAATATTCACTCTCTGGAGACATTAAAATGGAGATTAAATAAATTTGGGGTAAAGTTTTACAAGCATACGTCAGAAATTAAATGATGTCATAATCCGACGCTAGTAATACCTATTAAAGTTGGTATTACTGTTTTGTAACATAAAAATGAACAGCAAAAGGCAGAAGCTACAGATAGTTTTAGTGAAACTGTGAATGCTCATGTTTGTGAATCTCCTCCTAGAGTCAGTTTTTAGAGGAACCAAAATGTGCTCATCAAATACAATCACATTTTTGTGTGATCTATTATTGATCAATTATGGAGCACAGTCTAACTAAAAGAAATACATTATGTTTGATTATAGGTAATAGAATTATATTATTATGATAGTCTGCCTCTCAGATAAATGCAATCTTAGGAAGGTAATTGAAGACATTATGTTAATTTGTAGAACATCTTTTTAAAAATTATATAAATTTATTTGAGAGAGAAAGAATGAGAGAGAGAGACCATGAAAAGGGGGAGGGTCAGAGGAAGAGGCACACCTTCTGCTGAGAAGGGAGCCTGATGCAGGTCTCCGTCCTGGAACAAGCCAAAGGCAGTTGCCTGACCAGCTGAGCCACCCAGGTGCTCCTCATAGAACATTTTTATTTAATTTTTAAAAAATTTTTTAAAGATTTTATTTATTTATTTGACAGACAGAGATCACAAGTAGGCAGAGAGGCAGGCAGAGAGAGAAGGGGAAGCAGGCTCCCTGCTGAACAGAGAACTCCATGCGGGGCTCGATCCCAGGACCCTGAGATCATGACCTGAGCCAAAGAAAGAGGCTTAACCCACTGAGCCACCCAGGTGCCCTCATAGAACATTTTTATATAATAATATTTGAAATGCGATATGGAAGAGTATACTATAAGTTCAACATTATAATACATCTCTAAATGTATATAAATGTAGGTTATGACATAAAGCAAATGACAAGATAGATGACAGGTAGAGAGAGAGACAGAGAGAGAAATCAAATTAAATTGTAGTATAGCCATTGAGTTATTGACAAATTGAATTTTAATATTTTCTTAATGCTGCATTTTTTAATTTAAAAAATGAAATTAGATAATGAGATGCACCAAAACAAATTTAAAAGCAGTAAGAGAAGTAGTTTAGTGAATGTTTATTGTTTTTGCAATTTCTGATTAAATATTTTCATTAATTTTCACATGAATTTAAAAACATTTTTAGAAAAACACACAACTTGCCTGTAGGCAATTACGGAGATTATTTTTTCAATTCGATTTCAGACTATCTTACTGCATGTTTTCAAGCAATGTGCAGAATAGATGTAAACTGAATCTTCAGCAATTATGTGAATTAGCAAAAGAAGTGAGGTGATTACACACTATTACTCAACAAAACATTCTACTTTAATCTAAAAATATGGAATCAAGTGATTACAATGTCTTGAGGAGAGACTTCTCTTAACTTTCATATAGGAAATTACACATATTAAATAATAACCCTTTTGTAAAATTTTCTGTCAACAAAGGTATATTTAATGCTGGTAAATTGAATCTACAGAGCTGAAAAAAGCTTAAAGCAGCATATTTTGATAGTATATTTACATGGAGAAATAAATATTCATTAGAAGTTTATTCTAAAAATGTTGATATTTTTCATTGAAAATGTAATTCCTAGGATGGCTTTTATATCCAAAAAATAAAAGATTATTAATTTAACAGTATATTTAAGTATTTTGTCAACAATTCCAGGTTTGTTTGTTTGTTTTTAATAGAAGAAACTGAAAATGTTTGGTCTGGGACAACGTTTTAGAAAATATCCCAAATTTTAAAAAGGACAGGATAGTCTCCTTTTAGTTAGTATCACTAAAACAATAAATAAACAAAAGGATTTATATTAAAAAACTGTTGGTGCTTTTGGTGAGAACACAATATTTTCACTTTTTAATTGAATTTTCTAATTTTCTGCAATCACATTTACTGACTATGATAATATACAAGTATAAAACACTAGGTCAAGTAGAATAAATACAAAACCATCATGAGGAAGTCATTATCAAGTAAGTTATAAGCCTTATAAATATGCATTCTGGTATCACCTTTTTCTATTTCTCTTTTGTTTGGCTTTCTTTCCCCACCAATGATAATTTGTTCTTACTAAATGTTTTTCATTCCTGGAAAATTATGTTACTTTGTAGTAATTACTTGAATACAGGCTCAAAAAAATCTCTGACAGGTCTTACTTAGGCTTAATCAGTCTTTTTATAAATTATGCAGCCATCCACCTTAACATTTCAATGTTTTAACTATATTAAAAATTGTAGAATAAAAGAAGATCATTTTTAAAAGCTAAAAAATAATGTAAAGGTATCACAACATAAAAATCTAGCATAGATTTTTGTGCAGAAATGATATCAAAGTTTTATTTTCTAATATCATGTGTAGGTAAGATATCTTTACATTTTGCTTTTATTTTCAAAGACCTGTGATATAAGAATTTCTAATTCAGCTCAATACCACTAAGTATGAAGGAGTTAAAAAGCTGCCACTCACACAAAGTCTCTAAAGAAAATTGATAAAAGTACTTCACCCATTAAAAACCAATTCATACCATAGGCCCCAATATAAGGCAAGATCTAAAAGAAGTGTCTGTGAGCAATTTAGCCAATATGGTAAAAGTGATGTCTAGATAAATGTCTTGATGATAAGTCAATCCAGAAATAAAAGATAAAAAGAAAATATGTAATGATCATCTGAATAGAAGTCTTCAGCTTATTATCAGTCAACATGTGTATGTTCAGGGACAGAAATAACAGCATGTTAAATTCTTCATTTTTCATGGGTGGTGTAAATTGATGATGCGTTTTCTTATTTTACAAAGAAAAATAAGTGAATAACCTTTTGGACTATTTAGAAGGAATATTTTATAGAATCAAATTAAGATAAAAAATTGAACATTACTTGAGTGAAGGAAAAGAAATGTTTGCAAAAATTTACAGAATAAAGAAATTGGAAATATACAAAGATACTATATTCACTAGAGGACACTGATGTTCCTGATAAGTGGTTGTTTGGAGGACAATGGGGCCATAAACCAGAGTAATACAGGTTGAGCAATCTAAGAAACACAATTAGTGGGTGTTAACTATGTTTCGCAAAAGTTTATCACAGGTCTAAGAATGGAGTACTTTTTCCATTGAAGTACTTTTTCTATTTTTCCATACATTGAAGATGCACTGGACCTGCTTCTCCAGGCCCCACAAATGATGAAAATCATACATATTTTTAAAATTTATTTATAAAAATGGTACAGAACAGGTAGAGGTGCTTCATGCCAGACAAAGCAATGCCTGAAAGACAGAAAGGCAACAAGATCTTAATGAAGAATGGAAGCAAGCTCTTTGATGTTCTGGAAAGTACTTCTGCAAAAGGCAAGGCCTTTGTCCCTGATGCCCAGAATGTTGAGTATATACCTGGTAAAGGAGCAAGTATCAGGGTCACTTGCTAGGTTGTTGCAGAAAAAGCTGCTAAGAATGTGAACCCATCCACACTTCCCTCTTAATCAGTAGATGGTTCTTCTGGGTAATGAATTTTTGGTGTGTGAGCTGGAGAAGCCCTGTATTCTCCAGCACTAGGAAGTTACTTACGACAAGACTAAAATAACTGTGAAATCCTTTTATTTAAAAGTATAAAATAAATTAAAAAGTCACAAAACTAAAACTGAATAAATGGAGAGATTTTCCATATTCTTGTGTAAAGATTTTTAATATTATTAAGAAGTTGGTTCTCCAGATTAGTTAATATAAGCATGATATAATTAATATGCCATACTATACAACACTATAATTAATTTAACCTCAATCAAAGCCTCACCTCAGTTTTCCACTTAATCTAACAAATAAACTGTAATAGTTCTGTAAAGAAGTAAATGCGAAAGAGATAGCTAAAAACATATGAAACTATAGCAGATATATCAAGTACTCTATAAATGTCCCCCCAGTGAAGGCAAAAGTTAATAAATATCTTTTTTGAAGTATCACTTAATTGTGATAACAGATTTGGAAATACTTTATAAATTCTATTAAACTCCTAATTGATATCATTTTTAAGTTAATTGTGGTCTATGTTTAGTATGACTAGAATTATGCAAACAAGAATAGTATTTGATCTTGGAAAATACATCTATTTCTGAAAAATTCTTATCAACTGTATCCCCTCCTAGATATCTTTCACAGGCCTTAGCAAAATATCAGATTTTTAGATTTTTATCAGATTATTAGATTTTTAAAAAATGTACTCCTTCAAGGTAAGTATTTGAAGCACAACAGAAGAAATAGTCCATAAGAAAAATCGTGCCTGTATAAAGTTGACCTAGCTAAGGCATAATTAAATAATACTAACCAACTAACTGACCAACTAAATAAATAAAATTTCATTAGGTATTGGTAAAGGTTCCAGAACATGTGATATATAAGGTAAATTATAATAATGGAATAAATTGTCCCAGGCAATGCTTTCTTAGTAATTATAAATGAGTGCCATTATTTCAGAAAAAGATCAGGACATGCAGCAATGAATAGAGAAGAAATGATTAGCTTGGCCAGTTTGCCTACACCACACATTTAAGTGTGATTCTAATGTATTCTATATTGACTAATGAAAACCTTATGATTCAAACAAAAAAACAATCTTTTAAGTTTCATTTAAACAAATGACTTTCAAATTTTTATACTAGTGTCTCTTCAAAAATTCCTTTTACATTCCTTCTCATTTCTTTTTTAATCCTATTTAAAATCCAGTGTCTCACAACTTGTTAATCATTCATTATTCTACATATTCATGTAATATTAGAAAGCACCATTCAAGTTCCTTCATAGCTTTACAGAATTGTAACAATTTATTATCTAATCTTCAACATCTTGGAATGTGTGTCACCTAGGTAGTGATTTGTTTGCCTTAAATGTTGAAAGTGTTTATTTCTATCACTTTTAACCTCATTGATTACTACATCGTCTTAAAAGAAAACATCTCTTGTTAGACACCCATCTTAAAAGCAAGTCAACAGTACAGCCATTTTGATGTTACTGTAGATTTCATATGCTCTTTATTTATTAATGGACTTGGGACTTCATGTTCTGAATTACTTTTAGGTTTGAAATATTTGAAAAGACTTTTCTTAATCCCCTGTGCCATCTGTCAGCATTTTGTTGCTTTTGACCCAATTCGATATAGTTTTCACTAACAGACTAAACTTCATCTTTAGGAACTCACTGACTTAGTAAAATTTAGAGCCTATCATGCTTTATTTTGTGGTTTTACAAACTTCTGTAATCTATCCAAAATCGCAAATTCAAACAACTGTTAATTGATCAAGGGAAGAAGTCAATAAAATTTCAATTTTTTTCTAAAAATATTTATCACTAATAGATTATAGTACTTGAAGAAATTTAGAATATTTAGATTTCCACCAGCTAAACCAATTATTCCTAATACATTAGCATATTTTCTTTTGATTTCAGTCAATGCCCTGATATAAATAAATTAGCAGTATGTATATTTCTCACAATAATTAGACTAAATTTTATATGTTCTTATATGTTTTCTTCACACTTTATCTTTCTGCATAAATGGTATCATTATTCAAAAATTGTTGTAAATAAGACATGTCATTCAGCTACAGGAGAAAAAAATCTCAATTTGAAATGACTTGCAACTGGCACCAACTTATTTGAGGTGGTTCAATTTTCTCAGTTTCAGCAATGCTTAAATATTTCTGGAAGTTTTTCTTTTTTTTTTTTTTTATGTTCAGTTAGCCAGTATATGATACATCATAGGTTTTTGTTGTAGTATTAAATGATTCATTAGTTTTATATAACACCCAGTGCTCATCCCAACACATACCTTCCTTAATACCCATCACTGGGTTACCCTACCCCCCCACTCCCTTCCCTTCTGCAACCCTTGCAAAAATGCAGTCAAGAAATGGGCAGAAGACATGAAAAGACACCTCTTCAAAGAGGACATACAGTGGTAATAGAAACATGAAAAAATGTTCAACATGACTAGCCATCAGGGAAATACAAATCAAAACCACAATGAGATACCACCTTACCCAGTTAGAATGGCCAAAATTAACAAGACAGGAAACACCAAGCATGGAGAAGTTGTGGGGGAAAGAGAACATTCTTACACTGTTGGTGGGAATGCAAGCGGGTACAGCCACTCTGGAAAACAGTATGCAGGTTCTTCAAGACATTAAAAGTAGAGCTACCCTATGATCCCATGACTGCACTACTAAGTATTTACCCCAAAGATACAGATGTAGTGAAAAGAAGGGGCACATACACCCCAGTGTTCATAGCAGCAATGACCACAATAGTCAAAACATGGAGGTACCGAGATGCCTTTCAACAGATGGATGGATAAAAAATTCTACTTTAATACACATTTTTTTCATATTGAGCTAGTTTATCATAATGTTTCTTTTAGCTACTAGCTTTCTTCTTATGCTACTACCTGAATCTCTTTGTACAAAGCATGTATTTTCTCTACTCCAATGTCACCTTCAAAATTCTTATTCTTCAGAGCTAAGATCAAATACCACTTCACAAATTATTCCACAGTGATCCAATTGGGGGTTATCCAATTGGGGGTGCCTGGGTGGCTCAGTCATTAAGGTTAAGCATCTGCCTTTGGCTCAGGTCATGATCCCAGGATCCTGAGATCAAGCCCTGCCTGGGGCTCCCTGCTCAGCGGGGAGTCTGCTGCTCTCTCTCCTGCTTAACCTGCTTGTGTTTCCTCTCTCACTGCCTCCCTGTCAAATAAATAAATAAAATCTTCAAAAAAAAATCCAATCAGAAAATATATCCATTTGTTTGTTCCCATGGCTCATATTTCATCAATGTTTATCTATTACAGCCTATTTCCTTAAAATTTCTACATACAGTCTATTAATATTCTCATTGCCTATACTTTCTTCTACTGTAATTTGCGTATAGTGGTAAAATTCAGAGAAACTAACACAGTGTCCAGAATATCACCCAGAATATTGTGAATGAATAAATTCCAAATTATACTGAGTTTTGCAAAGAATTTCAAACAAAATTTTAGACCTCTTTCATACTATTGATGTCTACTACTTTAGAGTTATCCAAAAAAATAGATGGTTCTGACATATAACATGTTTAAGGTGTTGGGATTCATAAATATACTTGAGAAAGTATTCATTATTTAATGCATATATCTTAGTATGGAAAGACACATAATTAGTCTTTCCAAAGCACACAGTGACAGAGAATTTCAGTGAAGTTGTCAGTGTCATCTTGGGGAAAAATAAAAGAAATGGCAACACTCTGAAAAAGTTAGACTGCAGTAGTTGAGTTCTCTAAGGTGACTTCATTTTGTGTCAAATTAGAAACTCATCTGTTAGACATCAAGACCATTTTCTATCAGATATGTGGCATCACAGTCTTATGTCATTTAATCATGTTGTCAGTCAAAGATCTCATTAATAAGAAGAGAATTGTTTGATTCATGTATAATGAAATGTGACAATGACAGGCGAACAGCTCTTTCGAACAACTTACTCATTCCCACTTTTTAAATTTGTTATAAAGAGGAAAACCCTAACTATAGTGGTTAAAAAAAAATCTTTCTTCCACCTCCCTGCATTTTTTGCTATTGTCACTGCACTTCTGCAATATAATAATGTACTTTTTGCCTGTGTCCCCTACACAGAAATTTAATAATGCAACGACATCATTTCCAGTTGCTGCATTTTCACTCTTGGGAAGGAGGCAGGAGGGAAAAGGTAGGGAAATTAGGGAGAAGGAAATACAAGAGGTATAAGAGACCAATCACAATTCTGTTAAAGCTTCCACAAAGGAGAAAATTGGCATTCATCAGTGACTAATCATGTTTGTGGCAAGTGCTTTAAGCACCTTACCTAATTTTCTGAAAATTCTACAGGGTAGGTATTTTTACCATTCTGGAGATTAAAAAGAGGCTCAGAGAGGTTTAATACATTTCTCAATATTCCAAACAAGGAAATGGCAAAAAGGAAATTCAAAGTCAGCTCCTTAGAGGCTTGTCCACTATCCTGCTTCTAAACTGTCGAAAAATCATGTTTCACACTCAACTAAACTCCCTGTTTCTAAAAATGCATCATGGGAAAGAAAAGGTTCAAGACAAGTCATCTGAAAGAAGATGATGGGATGGTCTTGAGAGGTTCTAGGTTACTGGCATGATGACCTAAAGGACATTTTAGAAAAAGTACCTGGATCCATCATGTCTATTTTCCCAGACCTGACACACAAATATGTTTTGCTTCTGCACTTAATACATGATCTATGTGCAAATACAAAATAATGAAAAGAAAAAATGAATTCCATCCTAAGTATTATTTTATTGGAGGGGGTGGCATGAATAAGTATTTTGGTTTAAATTTTGATGCGATCTCACTTTTAAGGTGGATTAAGATTTAACAAATATATTACTGGTATAAACATAAAACAATAAAACAATCAAGCTCAGAGCAAAAGGTGTTGGTTTAGTCTGTGGGGTTCCAAATGAAATGATTTTGTGAAGTCACTAAAGGTGTCAGTCAAAAGTTGGTGCAAATGGGCATTCTATGTAGTGTTAATATAGTACTGTGTACCTCCTATTGTGGGAGTCAGAGGAGGTGAGATGGTCTCTACTATAATCAGCTTTCTACATTGGACATGGAAGCTATCCACTTTTTGATCAGTGAACTTCCCTGAAACTGGCTTGCTTGGTTGTTCACTTTCTCACTGTCTCCTAGGCATCATAACTCCAATACAGAAAAATAAAATGGTTACAATGTAAATATCTTCCTTTCCTTTGATTCAGACTAAAACATGTGAATGGGAAATCATACCAGCTTGAAAAGGGACTTACAAACTCAACAATAAATATATGAAAAGGTTCATAGCCTAAAAAAAGGACACTTTGGAAAATTCGGTGATAGTAACCTTCAATGCAGTGAGCTCACTCCCAGAAACATTAGGGAATATGGACATATTTTATGCAGTATAGCAAATAAGTTCCAATCATGGAAAATGAATTTTTGATATCAGATTAAAACTTCTATGAAAATACTATGATTGTATGTCATGAAAACTGTCAAAAGCAGAAGCTCAAAGAAATAAAGCTTAAATTGACTAAAGAAATTCACAGACCATATGTTTTGAGGATAAAGAAATAAACATGATAAATGTAATATGAGAAGTATGGTGGTCTAAGATGCTGGAAATCTCTGCAGGACAGAGCAGATTCTCCTGAAAAGTACTAAGTCAAGGATTATGAGAAATAATTGTGGAACTGAGAAACCAAACTTGCATCAAAAAGAATCAAAGGGTATGGCTATTACATAGAAGAATTAATCAAGAGATAGACACCTAGAAAGATAATGTTGAGATTTTGGTATTTGCACAGGGGAAAATATCCCAAAGCTATATATCGAAAATGAAATTTGTTGGCATCATATTTCTTAACATCAGTGACTTTAAATGCTGTAGCAAATATCCAAGAATTTAATGTGATAATGTATTTTAAATTTGTCTTGTAAAATTATCATATTAATTTTGCCAGTCACCATAATAAGCTACTTATGTCTTATCCCATTTAATAAAAGAAACAACCCTTCTTGTTTGATATTTTTTTATCCCCATTACAATATAAGAATATAGAACCTAAAGAAAGTGGTTTCACAAAGCTATATCATATGATTCAAATCCAAGCCAGACTATATCTAGAGACTGAAGAGCTAACCACTAAACAATAATACTTTTCCCAGTCCATAAAAAAAATAGATCTTGCAATATCATTAATTAAATAATAATATCTTTAATACTATTAATATTTAAATCAACATTTTATAATGTAAAAGATGTATATTTTCCCCAAACCTTTTAGAATTTCATAAATACAGTTGAAAGGCATAATCCAATTGATAAAATTCTTGTATATATGTAATTATAGACCAAAATTAGATATGATTACTATTAAGAAGCTCATACTTATATTAAAAAGTAAGATAGGTTTTTATTATATATTATTTTCAAATATATGTATGTGTGTGTATGCATATGCCCTGCCTTAAATAATTAAAGATCTGTGTATGCAAATATAAAATGTTTCTTTGAGTAAATTAGTGATCGCTGGTGAATTAAACATGCCATATATTTGTTGGAGTTGTAAGTTAGTATGATCTTTCTGAAGGGAAACCTGACAATGAGAAAATATCCCGAAGTAATATACAGAATATACAGAAGTTTAGTCTAAAATAAGTAGCCCCAAGGGGTGTCTGGGTGGCTTAAGTGGGTTAAGCCTCTGCCTTCAGCTCAGGTCATGATCTCAGGGTCCTGGGATTGAACCCCGCATCAGGCTCTCTTCTCGGTGGGGAGCCTGCTTCCCCCTCTCTCTCTATCTCTGCCTCTGTCGAATAAATAAAATCTTTTTAAAAATAAAATAAAATAAAATAAGTAGCCCCAGAAAAGTTTTCTATAGATGTAGCAATTCAGTGAGAAGTGAAAGTGATATTTTCAAATCAGTGGGGAGAAGAGAAATTCAATAACCAGTGATGGATAAACAATATTAACAAATCAGGATCCCATTCTTTCTGCTTAGAAATACCTTTACCCCTCAATGATTATAAATAATTCACAGATGTTATTCATGTGTCCTTTCTACTCTATATTTTAGAACTCCTATGATTCTGTTTTTAAAGTTAAAATTGATCCGAAAAGAACTCATAACAGTATAGGTATTGATGAGCTTTTTATACAAATAACAATAGCACAGCGAGGTAAGGAAAGGATGCTCTTGGGGGACTGCTTTTTACATAGGCTGGTGAAGGACAGTTGCTTTAAGAGGCAGAGGAAGGGAGAGAGGGCCTGGGTCTCTGAGAGCTGTTCCAGGGGAGGAAACTACCCGTGCAAAGGCCCTGAAGTGGAGGCATATTTGACAACTGTGTCAGCAGAAGGCGGCCAGCTAGTGAGAGAGGAGTGGGACGCAAAGTCAGACGGACAGCCGAAGACCAAATGACTGAATGCTTTTACACCATACATGGATTTTAGGTTTTACTCAGAATGAGACTTCCAGCAGAGTAATGATATGATTTGGCTCATTCTAAAAGTGTTGAGAATAGATGAGTTAGAGGTTGTCACAATCATTCAATGAGACATCATGACCATGGGTCATGATAAATGGGTATGTTTTGAAAGTCAGGCCAATAGAATTGGTTGATTAATTGTGTGCTGTGTATGAAAGGGAGGAATCAAATCTGATTCTTAAAGTTGAGGGAATTTCAACATCATTAATTTGTAGAGAGAAGCCACCACAAACACTTTTACAATGCAAAAAGTGGTTTACATTAAGCAACTAATTATAAATATGCAATACCATCATGAAATGATGTAAGAATTTACTTGCATACATTACCCAAAGAAAATGTACAAAGATGTTCATTACAGTACTGATTTAACAGCAAATCATGTACACAACCAAAACATTTATTAACTGATAATCAGTAAAATTATAGTTAATTAAAAATAAAGTAGTTAAGAAGAATGAGGTGGAACCATATATGTTGGACAAATGTAAAAGAAGTGTTATGTGAAATCAATAAGCTTTACAAAGGATAATTGGATTTATTTAAGTGATTTATAGAAGTATGTGCTTAAGCAGTGATGGTGTTATTTTTCAGGAAAGAATTACATAGAACTCTTAAAAAGGTTATTTGGGGACAATGAACTCTGACGTGGGTGGAGAGGAATACTTTCATATTTTTATGTTGTGCCTTTACTATTTCAATTTTATAACCACATCCATGCTTTACTTTTATTTTGTAATGTCAACTAGATTTATGTGAGCGGTGTACTTACAATCATTTGTGTCTTTGTATTTATTGGCATTTAAAAAAAGAATAAATGTTTCATAAACTAAAAGTAAGAAAAGAATATAATATGAAAATACACATCTAGACTAGGGAGTAGAGATTCAAGACACCTCAAACACAGTTGGCAAGAATATAAGTTCCTAATAAATTTCTGGGGATACAATTGAAAATATCCTTTAAGACATTAGAAGTCACTCTCATTTCCTTCCTGGCATAGAAAGGATTCAGGAGAGCTCTAAAGTCTAGACTCACTTAGACATGAATGTATACGGTCATTCTAACATTTCAAGGCTGTTTGAACCTCAACAAAATACATATATTTTCTCAAGCTATATTTTCATATTTGTAGCCTTATAAGATTATTGTAAGGATTAAATGGAATAATAAATATAAAATATGTTAAGCAGAGTGCCTGGCACAGAGTAATTTTTCAGTAAATGGTAGCTGTTAGAATTGGTGTGGTCTAAACCAATTGTAGGGTCCAGCATTTACTAACTTCTTCCTTTGAAAATTTTCTCTGCTCTGAATTCTTGAAATGTCTGAGAAACCAAGTGACTTGCTTCACTTCTAAGGAAGAGTCCAAGGGAATGAACACTTTAGAAAGAGTAAAAAATGTATATGATATATTATAAAACATGACATTTTGTTTCTTTCTTGCTGTAGAGATTAATCCATTTGCTTGTGTCTCTAGAATAGCTATATTTATTCAGAAATGATTTGATCCTAATGCATAATGTATTTTATTACATCCAAGTTACTCAACCTAATATTAGTTCTATACTTTTTATGTCTCAAATATTCATGGAGTAGGCTTAGCGCAGAAGTGTAGGTTTACACACATTCTTGAAAATAAGAAGGAAATTATAAAAGACATCTCTAACTTAGAAGTTTTATTTTTTCCTGATACATAAATTGCACTTCACACAAAATAAGAAGCTGCATTTCTACTCCTTTCTTCAGGACTCTTTTCTACATTTATGCTTAAAGTCAAATCATAGCTTGAATTAATCTCTCTTAAACACACACATGGCAAGAAAATCATAAAAATATAATTTATGAATATATATAATTATATTTAATTATAAAATTATGTGTTTCCATTTTCTTTTCTTTTTTTTTTACATTTCTCTCCTTTTTTTTTTTTTTTTCTTTTCAGCGTAACAGTATTCATTGTTTTTGCACCACACCCAGTGCTCCTGCCCCATGTCAGCACTGAGCGGGTAGAGGCAATTTCTTCCCTTTAGAATTCAGCATTGTAATTCAGTGTAGCTGTGATGAATGAAATGCTGGGGGAATACAGGAAGAGAATGGCTAATTTGGGCTGGAGAAGGATCAGCGAAATCTCAGTAAAGGAAATGATAAAATTAAGTCTGGAAGGAGCAGAAGAAGGGTTATACAGACAAGCAAGGTGAAAAGCACGGAAATGTCAGTGAGGGGCATAAAAGGTATTCAAGGTGGGGCGGGGCAGATGGCCTGATGTGAATTATTTCAAGCAATTCATTTGCACCATATAAACACACACAAATAAGCAACAAGAGGTGGAATTTAAATTAAAATATATGTGCATACTTTAAGTTTGATTTTTAACATCTTGGAAAATGCAAATAGCTTTACCGTTCTTGGAGATACCATAGAATTGATGAGCCATACCAGTCTGTCTCAAGCAAATTGTCAAAGCCTACATGGCGTCAGTATTTAAAATGGTCACTCAGTCAGAACCATCTGCTTATTAAAGTGTTTGCTTAAGGAGCCAGGTGCTCAAGGGCTAATGCATTTATTGATGACATGAAAATTTTCTAAATACTGAATTCTCCTTCATCAAGATGTCAGAGTTGTCTTCCTCTTTTTCCACTTCTTTTTTGCAACAGTAGAGAGAACAAATCAGAAAAGCCTGAGTTCAGCTTTGATCTACAAAAAAGCTAATTAAGGTGAAACAAAAGATAAATGATGAAGAGTGTGAAGGAATAAATTAAGCATTTTCCCCCAAAGAAGCTGTGCTATTTAGTCATAATGGTACCAAGGAGTTGATTTTATAGTCCCCTATGGACTCTCTTTCCCTAACAAAATACCACACACATTATGTTATATCACACACTAATTTATTACAAGATAGAAATTACTTCAGCTAGAATTTCATGATTTTAAGACACCAGCTTAATTACTAGGCTATGTATTAAGTAATAGGAAAATCGGAGGCTTTAAAAGAAATGAAGGGAGGACAATCACTGAGTGTATAGGTAATGATTGAAATAGCTTTAAACCATTAAAGGAAAAAAACGTCCATTGAAGAAAATAAACCGTCTGTCCTACCTTCTCCTTGTAGCCACCACTAACAACTTTCCATAACTATTTTCCGGTATACTCTTGGGCGTGTCGCATTTGGACACCTAGTCCTACTTTGTGTTAGAGGGTAATTAGTAATCCCAAATGTCTATGTCTTAACCCTCTCCTCAAATGAATGGGTCACATCTACAATTATTTACTGTAGTTCAGTGCTCTGAAAGGTGAAAAAAAAAGTGCTCTGGCAACGGTACAAACCAGGTTTGGCAAAGAAATTGTTTTGAAGAAGAGGCACTGAATGTGAAAGAAACTAATGTGGAAAGGATGAACCAAACAGAATGGCTAGAGGTACGGCAAGAAATGAGACTGAAAAAGTCAATGGAAACCAACATCTTTGAAGGGGATGTCTGACACCCCAAGGGAAGAGGAAAAATATATTGTATTGGTGATATTTATTTTGAGATTTCGGATGCAATATTAACGTGATGAGACTTGTGTTTAAGATGGACCACAGTCACAGGTATGCAATATTTGGATTGGGGTAGCAAGAGATATTGAAAACAAATTATAGGTAGTAATCCAGGAAGAAAGAAACTAGGAATCCAAAACAGAAAAATTGTAATTGTCCCTTAAACATATACTATCCTGAAATACGTACAAATAATGCAATGATGCAACGAATCATTAATTTAAGAAAAACATAAAATTCTAAATATCGGTTTATGTGAAAAGGAATTATTGAATGGCACATCTGGAGATATTCTTTATGTGTAATCTTAAAAAGGAAAAAATCAGAAATAGAATTGCAATTAAACTGTGATAAGGAAGAAAAATATAAAAATGCTAGACTCCTAATAAGGTGTGATTCTTGGGAAAACTGTATAAATTTGAAATATAAATGTGAAAGGGAGATTCTAGGTATAAAAGGAGCATTGTTCATTTAAATATATTATAAGGAAACTTTTTTCATTTTGTTTTATTTAAAAATTTTTCATACTATGGTTTTCTCCAGAAAATCTATATTTTAAAATATCCAGAATGGTAAAAAGAAATAAATTGTTATAAAGAAAATCTCTCCGTAACAAGCCTGCAAATAAGGCATAGATAGCTTGGTCAAGCTCTCTTTTATCTAATGTACTCCTGTGTTCAAACTCTAAGCGTGTGGATTTAATAAATAATCAATAACTCTATATCATCTTGTAGATGATCCCTGAATGCTTGATTTCTTTTCTTTTCTTTTCTTTTCTTTTCTTTTCTTTTCTTTTAAAGATTTTATTTATTTATTTCAGAGAGAGAGAGTTAGCATGAGCAGGGCGGGGGGGTTGGAAGCGGGGGTCGTGAGTGGGTAGAGGGACAAGCAGACTCCTTGCTGAGCAGGGAGTGGGACCTCAGGCTCCAACCCACCAACCCAGGACCCTGATATCATGACCTGAGCTGAAGTCAGACACTTAACTGACTGAGCCACCCAGTAGCCCCTGATTTATTTTCTTAAAATAAAAATCGTATTTATTTGGTGAGGTAGGAAATACTTCATGAGAACAGAGTAATAAAGGGGTATGTTATTTAATCACAGCATTTGTTAAAAACTGTTGTTATCTACATCCTCATTAATGGTCAAAGACCTTAATAAGAAAAATATAAGAGTCTGGAGTCATCCTTGATTTCTCACTCTCAAACATGTTTCAAACCTGTTTAAAAAGCATATTGCCTCTTATCTTCTAAATATACCCAGATTCCTTTGACTACCCTACCACCCACTGGCCCCTTGCTGTGAGCCCCTACCATTTTTGCTGGATTGCTGCAACCCTGCTTCTAACTTTGCTCTAGCCACCTCTAGAGTCCATTGTTGATATAGCAGCCAGAGTGATCCTTCAAAATAGTAAATTGTTATACCATTCCTCTAATTAAAAGCTGGTCATCGTTTAACACTTCAAACTGTATAAAAGTCAATGCACTTAAAGTTATTTACAAAGCTCTGATTGCCTCTCCAAATTAAATTCTTCTATACTATCATTTGCTTACTTTGTTTTAACCTCTCTGACATCTTTCGAGTTCTTCTAACTTGTCAGGCACAGTACTTCCTTAGGATTTTTACATTCGATGTTTCCTCTAATCAGGTTTTTGCCCCAGGTACAGGCTTCAGAAACTACCCCATCTCCTTGAAGACTTTGTTCAAATGCCACCTGGTCAAAGGTTGCTCATTTTACTTAAAACTGCACATTCAACATTCTCTGTCCTCCCCCAACCCCAGTCCTTTTCCCCCATAGCTTTTATTATCTTTTAACACAGTAAATTATTTATAGTTTAATGTAGGTAGTGTATATTATTTACCTTCTACTCACAATGGGAATGTAATTTCCACAAGGCAGGGATCTGCAACTCTTCTACCCACGGAGGTAAAAACAAGTATTTAGAAGCAAACATGAAACATAATAGGTACTGAGTGAATACTTAAGTGAATTAAGGGATTTCTAAGATGTTATAGAGCTGCTGAAAATAAACCACCTCTGGACATCTTAGGAGATAATAACTTCTTAGTTGCTTGAAGAGTGTTCGGTGTTTTCTATTACCTACAGTAGAAGGATTCTGACTGCTACCGTAAAGCCAGAAAGCTTCTGTCTGGGACATGGTCTGATATTGTCTGTAATTATTGAAACAAGTAGCTTCAGATTTTCAGACTTGTGAGAAGGCATGGAAGATGGAGATGAAAAAATAAACCTATGATATATTTTAGATGTAGAATTGATATGACATGTGGGAAGAACTATGGGAAAGTTGCCCTATAGTCATACTAAGTGTCTGTAGATGGGTAGGTTTTCAAAGCCTAAAGAAGTGATGACACAAACTGGAAAGGTAAGACCTTGGGAAAATCTGCATTTATTATTTGGCAAGTCAGAGTGGATACTTGGAAAATTTCCCAGGGAATTGCTTTTGTGATTTTACACCATACGGAGAGATAACAGATAATTTCTCTTCCAAAACACTGTTCAGTCCAGGTCCTCATAGAAAATAAGGTGAAACATAAAGTTGAAATGCACAGATGATTTTGTGCTCATGTATTTTAAAAAAGAAACAGTTTAAAATATATGTCAAATCTCTAACCTCACCACTCATCGATACTAAATATATGGGGAAAAATGTGATTTTTATGTAATTATACCAGACCAGTGATCTTGCAAGCAGATGCCACTTCTTATAACAACAGATGTCACAGATGATACAATGAGTTCTTGCAACTGTTTCCAACAAAATATTTAAAACACTCTCCAATCAGGTCTGATAGCATACAGCTGTTTTTCATAATGCACAGAAACTAATTTTCTTTACTTCACATGACAATCATAGATATTGTCTAAACTGTCTTAAGGCACCTATCAACCCAGACCCACTGAACCCATTTGCTGTATTGATTATCAAAGACCAGTCTTTGGGAAAACCTTGCAACTATACCTCATTCTCATTTGCATATAAATATACATAGTTTACATTCTTAAAAACATAGATCTTTATAAACTATTTTATATTTCTCAGCACAATGTGACCCTGGAATATTTTCTAATGATATGTGCCCCCATCCTACTGAATGTCTTCATATTGCTATTTAGCTGTTAAGTCACAAGGTGACTTGCTCCATTCATCTATTACCATCACACTGAATAATTGTCCAATCAATCTACATAATGAGTGAAATAATCTATCAAGTAGTATTTAATTTCATCAACTGATGTTGGTATGATTCATCTCTCCAAAGAATGGAAGAGTCAACCAAACAGTATTTAATTTCAGAGCTCAGAACTATGCTGGATAACATGAAAGATTGTGAAATCTTTATATTTTATATTGTCATTTTGAAGTTTTAGAGCTGAAAGATACCTATAATAGGTCATTAAAATTAAGAAGGTTAATAACTAGCACAATACAAACTTTTATGGTTAAATACGTAAAATAAAAATGAATAGTAAATTGTAGAATTGGGAGCTATCAAGGTAAACTTTTTGAGGTATACATGGTGGTATAATATCTGGATTTGAAGAATTTATTGAAGTTTTCTGAGATGGTGGGAAAGCATGCCAGATATAGAGTATTTTAAAGGCACAAAAACAAAAAGCATATTCAGAGAACAATTCAAATTTTTCTAATGCCACAGAGAATATGCAATACTTCTGTTTGTATATACCTACAGGTAGGTTATGGACAGATTATGGAATGACTGAAATATAGGAAAATTGTTAACATTAAAAAATAAATCTAGGTTTTGTGATTTTGAGCATGAAAATGTTAGAAGAAAACATGCTGAAAAAATAATGATTGTTAGAAAAAATAAGGGGAAAAAGTGGATCAAATAATAGATATGTAACAATGATTTTAGAGTGAAATGACAAAGGGTTTTTACCTACATTATGAAATGGAACTTAAGGAAAATAAATGAATTTATATGCCAATTAAGTTGGGAAAAAATCACTGGTTATATAAAGAAAGGTGTGACATGATCAATAAACCAAAGAACTTCCCCTCCAATCACCACCTTACCCACTTTTAAATTGTTAAATATAGCAAAAAATATAGAGGGAATTAGACTATGAACACTGAATGCCTCATACCTGATTATAACAATTACTTCTTTTCCATATTCTTTTCATGTTTTTAAAAATGAAGTATTAAATTTCAGTTATTCATGGCCTCTTGTAAATGAAACTGCAAACCCCCCCAGAGATGGCAGAAAACTAAGTCTTTTAAATGACAATCTACAACTTTCAAAGAGAAAATGTTGGAAAGTGGATCAATAATTGGTACCTAACTCATTACATCTGATGGACAACAAAAGAAAATTTATAGCACTAAATTTTTTATCAAGAAATCATATAAGAAAATGGAGAAACTATGGCCCATATAAAGAGAGAGAGAGAGAAAAAAAAAAAGAGTGGTCAATAGAAACTATCCTTAAGAAACTCAGATACTGCATTTATAGATGACACTTCATATCAGCTATCTTAAATATGTCCAGGGAACTAAAGGAAACTACTAAAAGAATCAGAGAAAAGTCTGATAACATTGTCTCACCAAATACAGAACAGCAAAGAGATAGAAATGACGAAAAACAGAAAACTGGATGGACATTTTAAATAATACCATCTGGCAACTCTGGAAATCAGATTCTCCCTCTTTCACAGAATTTGTTTTGTTGCTGTTGTGGATGTTTGTTTCTTTAGTGATTTACCTAAACTAATTCTGTTAAGTCTCTGTTCTTTGCCATTTGTAGCTACTGAAATCTCCATTTGGTTAGCTTAGTGGTCAGCTAATGATTTGATAGAGATTTTCTTAAGTGCCTGGTAACAAGATTCTTTCGTGTTGAGTAACTGTGTGTGTTCAGGCACAAAGGAATGGAGAGACAATGGAGTTACATAGAAGCCAAATTTTTGTACACTATTCAGACAAATTGGTGTTAATCTGAACTGCATTGTTACATGTTAAGGTATTAAGTGTAATTCCCAGGTCAGCCACTAAGAAAATAACTGTAAAAATCGAGTATATAGAAATGCAGTTGTTTTTTTCTCATTGGGCTTCTATCCTATGACCTCACTGAATTCACCTATAGCTTTACAAGTGTTTGTGGTTGTAGCTGTTAAATCACTGGAATTATATAAAATGTTATCTGCAATGAGAATTTTACTTCTTTCCCAATGTGTATGCCTTTCATTTGGCTGATAATTTTAAAAAATATTTTGACATATTGAATGTTCTATTTTCCAAATTTACTCTTTATGATATCTTTACATTTTCTGGGAAATTTTACATTTTGTTCAAGCTTTTAATTTTCTTGGCTCAAGTCTGCGAATTTAAGCCAGATAATTCTTTGTCCCTGTGTTGCACAATACTGGAAACAGAGATCATTTCCCATTTGGTGCTAAACAATTTTAGAATGAAGCATACATTTTTTGTTTCTTTAATAAACAATACTGAGGTCAATAAAGAGTAATATGTTTGGCCTAGGAAATACTTGCTCCTGGAAGATAAGGTGTGAATCAATTAACCATCTGACTTACCAGGTGTAACATTGCTCGCATCAAAACTTTCTTCAAGACCCTCACCTCACTGTGCACACTAACCCAAAACCATTATGTCAATAATACTACCCAATTCCAAGCCATGTCCATCCTGTACATCTCACTTCAAAATCACTCAGTCTAGGATCTAAGCCCTATAAATGTCCTCCTCTGTTTTCTTATTTGGAAACACAGGTTATGTTCTCCTTTACTATAGTAAACCTATTAAATTTAGCTTTGCTTCATCAACAGGTTTCGTTGGTGGTCTGCAGTACCACAATGGACTTGGATGATCATAACACTTTTATTATTTTTAATTCTCTTCTAGGTCTATACTTATTTCCATTTTGCTTCTTCTCTCTTTTTCCATGATCAGTCTTACAATGTTCCGTTAATCGTCTCCAATTTTATCTTTCTCTTTTTGTCCCTGTTTCGTTGAATTATAACTTTATATTTATTGTTTCCTCCCTACCTTGATGTTTGCCCCATTGCTCTCTCTAAAATTCTTTTTGTTAAAATGTTTATGTTTAAAGATTTGTTTTGTTATTCTACAAAGTATATGATTTAGTGGGTTTTAGTGTATACAACCATTCCCACTGCCTTATTCCAGAATATTTTCATAATCTCAAGAAGAAATCCTATGGCCAGTGTTAGTAGTGATTACCCATTTCCCTCTTACCCAAGACCCAGGTAACAGCTACTCAACCTTATGCTTAACAGACTTTCCTGTTCAGGGTATTTCATTTAAATAGAATCACAGGATATGTTGCCTTTGTTTGGTTTCTTTTATTTTTTTAATTTTAATTTTTATTTTTTTTAAGATTTTATTTATTTATTTGACAGAGAGAGATCACAAGTAGGCAGAGAGGCAGGCAGAGAGAGAGGGAGGAAGCAGGCTCCCTGCTGAGCAGAGAGCCCCATGCGGGACTCGATTCCAGGACCCTGAGATCATGACCCGAGCCAAAGGCAGAGGCTTAACCCACTGAGCCACCCAGGTGTCCCCTGGCTTCTTTTATTTAGCATAACATTTTCAAGGTTTTTACACGTTGGAGATATGTATACAGATATATATCAGTCCTTCATTCCTTTTGTGAATACATAATTTTTATTATACCGTGTTTTGTTTATCTCCCATTCATTTATGGATTTTTGAATTGTTACCATTTTGGGGGGAATTATGAATAATTCTGACATGAACATAGCTTAATATCTACTTTGATAATAGTAGTATGGCTACCCCAGTTCTCTTGTACTAACAACTAGGTATCTTTTCCATCATTTTATTTTTAACCTATTTGTATCATTGAATCTAAAATGTGGCCTTTGTAAAGAGTATAGAACTGGTTCATGTATTTTTTTTTTTTTTACTGTTGATTGGATTACTTAATCAACTCATTTAATGTTATTATTGAGGGACCTGGATTTACATCTGCCTTTGTACTTTTGTTTTCTATAATACCATGATTTTTTAACCCATTAGTCTTCCTTTATACTTGCTCTTGCTCTAAATGAATATTTTTAGTGTAATATTTTAATTCCTTTAAAGAAGGTTTTTTTTTTTTTGACTATACGTTTTGGTTATTTGCTCTAGGATTTACCATATACATCTTAACTTATGAAAAACACCTCTATGTTAACTTAATTTATACTTAACTTAATCAATTATATTAATCAATTGAGATATAAAAATGATACTCCTACGTAGCTCTACTCCCTCTCCCTCCTTTTTGTGTTACTATTATTGTGCATATTACATTATATAAGCCACAAACCCAACGATACATTATAACAATTTTTGCAATTATTACTTTATATTGTTTATGTTAATTAAAGAAGCACAGAGGAAAGGAGAGCAAGTATATATTTATAGACTTGTTATACTTATCTTCTTGTTTACCATTTATAGTTCTTTTCATTTGCCCCTGTGGGCTTAAGTTACCATCTGGCTTAATTGGCTTAGTCCAATACAGCATTGCTCCCAGCCACTTCCTTGGGCTATTAGCAAAAGCATTACATTTCTTTATGTTACAGTCCCAACAATATGATTACATTCATATTGTTTTATATAGCTTTTTATAGAGAAAAAAGAAGAAAAACAGCACTTATACTGTCTTTTATAATTGCATAATTACCTTTCCCAGTGCTTTGTTTTTTCATGATTGCTAACCCTGGTTCTAGACCATTCCATCAAAGAAATTTGCTGCAAATTTGAATGAATATGTGGGGCAGTAACCAGTGGGAAGTTGTGTTGGTTTTCTCTTTGGTCTTCAGAATGAATGTGGAAGGGGAGCAGAATATGTTATCCCAAAACACAACTATTTGGCATAAGGACTCTTTTAGCTTATTTTTAAGAAGCAGAAGACAAAGGGAAAACTCTGAAACCTGAGTAGAAGTGACCCTTTTGTAAGAGACAGTTACATTTATAAGGGAAATCTCCAGTTGTAAGAGTATCTCCTTCTCTCTACCAGCAGGGGAAGGATGACTAAATTTCTAAAAACTTTTTTTTAAATAAAATAGTTGTATTTTTTTTCTTTAATTATTTTTTACTTATTTTATTTTTTTATTTACTTATTTATTTGACAGAGAGAAAGATCACAAGTAGGCAGAGAGGCAGGCAGAGAGAGGGGGGGAAGCAGGCTCCCCACTGAGCAGAGAGCCTGATGTGGGGCTCGATCCCAGGACCCTGAGATCATGACCTGAGCTGAAGGCAGAGGCTTAACCCACTGAGCCACCCAGGCGCCCCTATTTTTTACTTATTTTTAATGTGTATTTTATTTTATTTTTAAATTTAAATTCAATTAATTAACATATAGTGTTTTCTTAGTTTCGGAGGTAGAGTTCAGTGATTCATCAATCTTATATCATACCCAGTGCTCATTACAGAAACTTATCAATAGAAAAGGTAAAGACTTAAATCTCTATAGTAACCTTACACTTGATTACTGCATTTTGCCTAGTAATCTCCCATAACTGGCCTTCCCTTTCCCCTTATATGTTCATCTGTCTTTAACTACAGATAGTACTTTTTAAGGTTGTGGCTTGGGCCACTTTGGGAAATCACTCAGTTTTCTGGGTATCATATATATGTATATATATATATACACACACACATACATACACATACACACACACACATATAACATATACACACATATATAACATATATATAATATGCGTTATTGAACTTCTCTGTTTTTCTCCTATTAATCTGCTTTTTATTACAGAGGTCTCAGCCAAGAACCTACAAAGATAAAGGGAATATTATTGATCCCTCCCCTACAGCACACTGAGAGCACACTTTCCCCAGCTGACATACAGATGTACAACCTGAGTTAAAGTCACCTTAGCTGAACTGCGGATCCATGATCATTAGAATAAATGCTTATTTTTATATGTGACTGAATTTTGTGGTGGTTTATTCTACAGTGAAAATGATTATAAAATATTAAGAAATACTACTATCCAAGCAACAGATATTGGAAAATGTAGCAAAAATGTAACATTTAAAATTGCTTAAAATAGCTTTAAACATATATATATATATGTGTGTGTGTGTGTGTGTGTGTGTG
Organism: Martes martes; assembly: GCF_963455335.1. Classification (NCBI taxonomy): domain Eukaryota; kingdom Metazoa; phylum Chordata; class Mammalia; order Carnivora; family Mustelidae; genus Martes; species Martes martes. The sequence continues at coordinate 46,638,506 of NC_137902.1, read as the reverse complement.
TATATATATATATAAGTTGTGGAGTTCAAATGACCTTTGTCATCTGAGCTGCTACGTGGATCTATACATAGGTGGATAAATAGTTTGAGAAATTGGTAGATAAAAACAATGGAAAAATAATTAGATTACACCGAGGGATACATATAAAAGTATGTAAGCAAATTATGAAGAAAATTAGAAATCTTTAGTGCCTGACCTCAGAACCTCAGCACTTTATCAAAATCAACCCACTCTGCAACCCAAAATTGCAACCCACTCTGCCTCTCCCAACATGACTCATTTCCGCATGAAGGTGTAGTATGAATACATCTGCCAGACCATGCAAAAGAAGGGGAAACTGTCATGTCAGGGAATTTTGAAATTGTTGATTTTGACTTCCCAGACTTTTCACACTAAAAAGGATTCAAAATGCATGGTTAGCAAGATAATCCTCAGTACACACACACACACACACACACATTATTAAGAAGTAAATCTTAAGAGAAAAAACCCAAGGACCCATAAGTATGTGAAAAGATATTTAGCCTTCCTATTAGTCAGGGAAGCAAAATTAATACCACAGTAGTCTTCAAATTCAGAAAATGTTTTAAAACCTCTGTCAATTCCAATGATAAGGATTATTACTCTGTTTTGGGGAGTGTACATTTTTAATCCATATTTTAGACAAGAACTTGGCAACGTATTTAAAGATGAAGATGCACATAGCCTCTAACTCATTAGTTCTACTCAATGTATAAACTCTAGTAAATATTTCACAAATGTAGAATGGGGTCTTTATATGAATGTACATAGAAGCAATATTTTTAATCACAGAATTATTGAAGCCAAATAAAATGTCCAACATAAGAAAATATAAATATATTGCAATATGCCCTTACAATGGAATACTATAAAGCAATAAAAATTTACCAAAGAATGACAATATGGATGACTACAAAAACATAGTTCTAAAAAAACAAAAACATGTTTATATGCAATACTATTGTATTTATTAACATTTAAAACATTCAAAATGATAATTTACATTGGTTAAATAAAATATATAAATATTAAAATCTTAAATAATGTATGGATATGACTGTCCTTTGCAGAAATAAGTGTTTGACTCTATAAGGAAAGAATGTTGGTGTAATCAGGAAGGGGTATACAGAGATACAAACATACTATTAAAGTTTGATGATATATGATCAGTAAAATATACTCATATTACTTTTTCTTCCTGACTTTCTGAAGTATTTTATAAAATATTAATGGAAAAAAGGAAATACAAATATAATAATAACATATTTTACCTGTTAGTGTTTTATCCAACTTCCACACTGAGCTCTGTCCTAATAGTCACCAGAACTTTTGCATTATTTTTACACACATAATCTTCTATAAATTATGACACTTTTTCATTTTCTCTTTATATTTAAACACTTTAAGCTTCTCATTTCATTTTCTAGCTGATTACGTGGGTAGTGATATGAAACAGTCTTATCTTGTTCTTGATTTTAACAAGAATATTTCTACCATCCTTTGCCATTAGCCATGAGATTTATTTACAGTTTCATAGGGGAAAGATTTATCACAGAGTGCTGAATATTATACAGCAATAATAAAGATTATTGCTCTTTTTCCTATCAAAGTGGTGTTTGGTGTTTGGAAAGATTTATCACAGAGTGCTGAATATTATACAGCAATAATAAAGATTATTGCTCTTTTTCCTATCAAAGTGGTGTTTGGTACTAACAGGTTTTCTTTTTCTTTTTTTTTTCCAATGGATTGTGCTTTTTTTAAAATTTAATTTCTTTTCAGTGTAACAGAATTCATTGTTTATGCACCACACCCAGTGCTCCATGCAATACGTGCCCTCCCTAATATCCACCACCAGACTCCCCCAACCTCCCACCCCCCACCCCTTCAAAACCCTCAGATTGTTTTTCAGAGTCCATAGTCTCTCATGGTTCATCTCCCCCTCCAATTTCCCTCAACTCCCTTCTCCTCCCCATCTCCCCATGTCCTCCATGTTGTTCCTTATGCTCCACAAATAAGTGAAACCATATGATAATTGACTCTCTCTGCTTGACTTATTTCACTCAGCATAACCTCTTCCAGTCCCGTCCATGTTGATAAAAAAGTTGGGTATTCATCCTTTCTGATGGAGGCATAATACTCCATAGTGTATATGGACCACATCTTCCTTATCCATTCATCTGTTGAAGCACATCTTGGTTCTTTGCACAGTTTGGCAACCGTGGTCATTGCTGCTATGAACATTGGGGTACAGATGGCCCTTCTTTTCACTACATCTCTATCTTTGGGGTAAATACCCAGTAGTGCAATTGCAGGGTCCTAGAGAAGCTCTATTTTTAATTTCTTAAGGAATCTCCACACTGTTCTCCAAAGTGGCTGCACCAACTTGCATTCCCACCAACAGTGTAAGAGGGTTCCCCTTTCTCCACATCCTCTCCAACACATGTTGTTTCCCGTCTTGCTAATTTTGGCCATTCTAACTGGTGTAAGGTGATATCACTAATAGGTTTTCTGATGTTTAAATGCCTTCTTTCCCTAAATACATCTCTGAATTTGCTTTACTGTTGCACATATTTTATAGGTGAGATGAACTTATATTTTTGGAATTGTACCTTTCCCAATAGAGTAACCAGTTTATACTAGTCGAATAAATGTTTTAATTAGAATCTTGTTTCATTATTCTTTGAGTTTGCTTAACAAAAGGGTTTATTTGTTCTTTGAAGATTTGCTCAAATTTGTGTACAAAGCCATCTAGTGGCCTTTTGGAAGGGATAATTTTGATTACAAATTTAACATCAATTTTTTTTATTCATTCAGAATTTTAATCTCTCTTTGAGTCCATTTTAGTAATAAATATCTTCAAAATGTATTGCATTTAAAATTTTTTCATATTTAAAATATTTTGTTTGTCTACAAAACTATATAACTTCCACTTATATAACTACAAGTTATATCTCTTGAAGTAGTTTAAACTATTTACTTGTGATCTTTCTCTTTTTTGGTTACAGATTTGTTGATTTGTTGGGGCAAGATGGCAGGGGAGAGGACTTGCCTCAATGAATGAACTTTTCTGGCTTTGTTCACCCTTTCTATTTTTTTTTTCTATTTTATTGATTTGTAATTAGTTTTATATTCTGCATTCTGCATATTTCTTAGATTTGTTATATTTTTCCTTTTAAATAATTTTTATTAATACATATACTTAAAAATAATAACGTCCTTTTAAATACTACTTTTTCTAAAGTCCTTAAGATTTATGTGGTAATTTGCTGTCATTTAAGTGTGTATGATTTTTAGATTACACTGTACAATACTTCACAATTATGAGTCAATTATGAATAACATGTTTTATTTTATGTCTTTTATTATATATATATATTTTATTATACTTTAAAATGTATCATATTATTGGATGAGTTTTATACAATTGCTTTCATCCAGTATGTAGAGCCTTATAATATGAATGCTTGGAAATTGGTTCCATTGTTATGTTATACCCTGGCAATTTTATTTTTTGAACTTACATTTGATCATGAAAAGAATGAAAAGAAAGCAAATTATCTGTTTTGGATTTGCATATGGATAATGCATATGTACATTGCATACTATATATCCACTTATAAGTACATATATACATGATTATACATATACATATATAATTAACCTTGGTTGAAAACATAGTTATTAGTTATGTTTTAAAACATTCCAAAATGTACTATGTTTTTGTCTACATGTTCTATATTTGTTAGGTGCCAAAGCTCCTTCAAACTCTAAATATAGATTTGTTACATTTAATAACAATTCTGAGAATTTGCTTTTGATATTACATCACTTGTTTATTAGCCACATATATGGCTTTTCTATTATTCAGATTTATATATATTTCCTCCATTATGATTTAGGGTCCTATGTGTTTTTGCTTTAAAATTCTTTTTGGCTTGACATTAATTACCTATACACCACTTTATTACATTTTGGTTAGTTTTTGCCCTATATATGTCTTTGTATATTTCATATTTTTCTGAGGCTTTGTTTTAGATATATCATTTATGAGCACCATGTGGTTATCTGGCTCTGTTTCCATGTTACTGTGATTACTTACATTTTTTAACATATAAGATTAAATGCTTGACACTTATTCTGGTTACTGACTTAGACTTTTTTTTTTTACATTCCATTTTTGTATTTTCTAAGTTCCATTGTTTTATTCACTTTTTTTTTTTCTGCTTCTCATGCTTTTAGGTGTGAACAAGTTTTCTCTAAATTTTAGTTTTCTTCTTCTGCTTTAGAAAGCTATTTCTAGTTATGTATGTATGTTTGTCTTTAATTTTTTAAATTTAAAAAATGGACCTAGAAACAATTTTATTCTTTTCCTTGAACATACCAAGAAGACATGGAATGCTCTCAGTGTGCACTCCCTATTACTTTTATTTTATGTTATAGCTTTACTCCTTGTTATGCAAAATAACTCATTACCTTTTACTGTTAATACAAAATGAAAATTACATCAATTCAAGTTTCTGTGTCTATCACTCTTCAAATAACCCATGTTTTTCATGATTTTTGATCCCTCTGTTCAGGGTCTACCCATGATAAAATTACTTTACCTGCAAATGTTCTATTTTGTTTTTGCTATTGATAATGGAAACATTTTTAAGTTTACAACACTGTCTTTTTGTACTTGTTAGATATTAACAAACCACATTATTTCTTCTATTATTGTTAATAGGTAGGAAGCCTATCAGCTAATTAAAACTTTCTTACCTTTAATTTGCCTACTTTTCTGATAACTTCTTAAGATTTGTTCTTCCTCTTAATGCTTTATAGCTTCCTAAAATATAGGTGGACCTAGATTTACTAATTTTTCAAAGGTTTCCTTTGTTCTTAAAAAGAGTCCTCACAATCAAGAAGCATGACTAAAAAATTCTTAAGAATGTTCCCCTATTACCTCTTTAAATATTACTTTTCCATCATTTTCTTTATTATATTCTTCTATAATTACTATTAAATGTTTAATGGGGCTTTTCAATCTGTCTTCTATATCTCTTAATGGCACTTCTATATTTTATTTCACTGTTTTTCTCTGTGCTGCATTCTGAGCATAGTCTGTATGTTAAAAATAAAACTGCTAAAGTATGAAACCAGAAGAAATAAAATTAAATTCCATGTTCTGTGGAAATGGTTCTATCAGATTGCTCCATTTTTCCTTCTACCTAAAGTTATTGCTGGTGGAGTAAATTAAAATAACAATAATAGTAATAATAGTAAAATGAAGAAGAAGAAGAGGAGGAGGAGGAGAAGGAGGAGGAAGAAGAAGAAGAAAAACCTACTATCCAGGCAAAGATGCGTGGATTCAAATTTTGACTCAATTACCTGGTTAGCAATGAAATGTCCACTTTTAGATGAACCAAGGACAGAGAAGAATCTTCAGTCCCTTACTGTATGATGTATTCCTAGGAGCAGCAAGAAGTGGAATTGTGAGTCACTGTGAGGCATAGGTCTACTTTCAGGAAGCTCACAGTGCATTGCAGCTCAAAAATGTTTATACGGACTAATAATTATTGCTCATAATATGTACTGTGACATATGTTTATATGAATTTTCCCATTTAATCTTCACAGCCTTCACAGATGTGGGTGTAATGTTCTTCATTTAATAGATGGGATACCTTCTATTCCATAAAGTTTTTTTAAAAACTCACAGAAATGAGAGTTAAAATAATTAGATTTTGAACCCAAGTCTAACCACAAAATGAGCTACAAAAATTATTGAAAAGATGTCTGAAGCTCTCAAGAAAGATTTGTTAAGAGTGTTAATGATAATGAAATTATTATAAAGCTCCATCTGAACAAAGCTAAACCCAGTAAAAAAAAAAATCAACCCATAGCTAGAACACCAGGCACAACTAGCTGTGGCTTGAAAGCCTTAAGAGAAGCTAAGTCCTACTTTAATTCATAATACCTGGGATCAGAAAGCCTTCCAGCAATGTTGGCTTTGGATCACAGATGTGCCCAGGATGCATTTACTCCAGAAAACTGAAAGGGAAGGAGAAAGAGAAGAGCTGCTCCATCCCTAAGGCAAAGTAAACATATACAAATAAATGATAAGCCCTTAGTTGACTTTAGCCCAGAAAATGATTAGTGCATGACCAATGAAATCAGCTGTTTCTTCAAAACAGAGGGGCTATTAATGAACATCATTTAGAGGCTGCTCTTCCCTCAGCTGTGAGTTGAGACAAATAAGTTGGGAGACAAGAGGAAAATTCCCTGTTCCACTAATGGAACTTAACAGATATTGAGTGTATGTCCCCATCTTGTCAGGCACTTCCAGCACATATTTTGTTTAAAAACTATCACAAAAATACCATAAGGCAGATTTTATAATTATATACATGATAAGGTTGAGGATTGTGAGTTTGAAATATTTTTTAAAACTTCCAAAGATCATAGTCCTTAGGTTGAAGAAATAGATTTAGAAGCATAGTTCATCTGCCTTCAAAGCCAGTGAAATTCCTCCCATATTGTTCTTCCTCTTTTTAGGAGGAGGAAGTGTTGAACTGAGTCTGAAGGCAGGAATAGGTTGAAATAGGAAAAGGGGCTTGTAGGCTGAGTTCATTACAGGTTTGTGTTAATAACACAGTAGGGTCAATGCATGTAGGTTATTTTGAGCAAAACACCCTGACTGAGGAAGTTAATAACAATGGACTTTGAAGGGTAACAGAAGAATGAGGTTGAGGGAAAAAAAGAGAAGCCATTGCTTGTCCTTTCTTGTGTCTGTTGTAAAGAGAGATTGTCTTTGATTTCGAGGATTTTTGAAAACATACTATGTATTGACTGGGCTGAAGATGCAACCATGAAATAGGTGCATGAAATACCCACTCTTCATAGAGGCTTAATTTTTATAGGAAAGTTAAACATTGAGCAAGTAATCATAAGGTGATAAGTCATACAAAGAAAAATAGAAGTTGCTAAAAGAATATATGACAAGGGAAATTAATCCAGTCGGGTATGTGTAAGAGCTTTCCAGAGCAAGTGATAATAACTCTCAAATTAAAAAGTAAGTAAGTATTAACAAGTAAAGTTTGGAAACAGCATTTGTAGATAAAGGGAGAGTGAATTAATTTAAGAACATATATTAAGTTTCTGGAAGATGTAGAGGGCCCAGCTGGGGGTTTTGACCATAGATTTTTGCTAATACTCTTTTCCTAATTCTGATATTGTCTCCAAAAATTCTTAAGGGCTCAGTTGTGGTTGGGAAATGGGTGGTTTTTCTATTCCATCAGTGTTGCCTTCCAGGGAAAGACAATGAATTAAAGGAGTTTAGGGACTTATAAAGAAATTGTTGAAACAATTGACCAAGGAATCTAATCTGTAGAGGAGAAGAATTGGAGATAACATGGTTATTAGTGAGAATGAAAGAATCAATGAGCAGATAATATCAATGAGGTGGAAGAAGATACGAGATTGTTGCAATTGAAATGTTAGTTGGAAACAGAAAGTGGTAGTTAGTATTGTTTAAATGTAGAATTTTAGAGGTAGAAATGTTTCGGTGGATGCAAATCCATGGGGTGTATATTGGTTTAGGAGGTAGGAATGGAGTGTTTCAGGAGTTAGGGAGAATGAGGAAGTCTTAAAGGAGGAAATGAAATCTGATTGTGGAAAACTGAAAGCCTTGGCAATTTTTATTGGGTTTTCCAGGAGGTTGACTTTACACTTCTATAGCAGATCTTGCAAAGAGAGTATAACAGAAAGCCAGGGCACAAAGTTGATAATATGCAGCAAAAAGGGGACTTATGGGTAAAGATTCAGATCACCAATTCCTTTATGTGTGGAAGGGGATTCCCCACAACACCAGGTTGTTCTCAGACACCTGCTGGGTGTTCTACAATTTTTTTTTAATTTTTTTATTTTAATAAACATATGGGTGTTCTACAATTTAACTTGATTCTTACACTATCTTCCCGGAGACAGCATCAGATGCCACAGGTTAAGGGTTCAGCCTGGCAAGATTGCACCCCACCCTCCCAACTTTTCAAAAGTAAGTCAGAGCCCAGGCTGACACTTGTGCTACTGAACAACCAGCACACTGTGCCTTCTAATTTGATTAATTTTCCAAAACAGTTCACAGAACTCAGAAATGTTTTGCTTCTTATATCACCAGTTCATTATAAAAAGATATGTTAGGAACAGCCAGATGAAAGAGATATATAGGGAAACGTTTGGAAAAAAGACAAGGAGCTTCCACAAGCTACTTAATTCTCCACGTATTCACTAATTCAGAAGCTCTCCAAACCCTGCCCTTTTGGGTTTTTATAGAAGCTTCATTACAAAGACACGACTGATTGACCCATTTGTCACTGGTGATTGATTGTGCCTCCAGTCACTTTCTCCTCCCTGGAAATTATGAGGTGAAACTAAAAGTTCCAACCCTCTATGCATGGTTGGTTCCTTTGGCAACCAGCCCCTTTCCACAGGTGCTTTCCAAAAGTCACCTTATATCCATAAACCCAGTTGTGTTAGAAAGAGGCTCATTACAAGACACCCATTTGCCCTCTATGGCTTGAAATGGCTTCAGGAACTGAGGCCAAAAGACCAAATTATTATAAGAAAAGATGCTTCCATTGCTCTTATCACTCAGGAGATTCCAAATATATATGTATTATAAATCAATATATTGCACTTCTTCCAAGCTAGGTACTTCATAAGCACTGAAAATATGCCTGTCAATAAAACCAATGGAAGATCATTGTCCTTTCATACTAAAGAGGAAAGATAGACAAAATATATTCTGAAAATAATATATAATGATGACAGTATATGCTATAAAGAAAAAGACAAAATAGTAATGAGGATAGATACAGACAGGAATGGTAGTAAGTTAATATTTCTTGTGAAATATGTGTTATAGAAATATGTTATAGAAAATATATAGAACTATATAGAAAATATAAAAATATGTGTTATAGAAAGCAGCCCACTTCTTCCTGGCCACCACCACCACATGTATGTCCATAAGGTGGCATCTGAACACAGAAAGACTTAAAGTGGGTGAGCAACAAATCATAATGAATTTAGAAGCTAGAATAATGATCCTGGCAGGGAAAACATCACGTGGAAATTTCTAGAAGTTAAACAATGCTTAAAAAAAAAAAAAAAAGGATGCTTGAAATGTTCAGGAATCTCAGTCCAGTGCAGCTGAAGCAGAATGTATGAAAGAGGGAGGGGTGGGAGCTGAGTTCAGTGAAGTAGAAGAAGGGGGTTAAATAATAAGTGGCTGTCGGGTCAATGGAAGGGTTTTAGTTTTTACTCAGAGGAGGATTGGAAACTATTGGGGGATTTTGATCAGACAAGTAACACCTTTTGTTCAAAAAGGAAGGCTCTGGCTATCATGTTGCTATTGGCCTTTGGGGGAGCAAATGTGGAAGCAGAAAGCCAATAATAATAATAATCCAGACAAGATGTGGACTGAGGTGGAATAGTGAGAATGGTTAGATGTGGTGAGAGTCTGAGTGTGTTGTAAAGGTATTGCCAACAAGATACTCTTCACACATAAGAAAAAAGAAAGGAGTCAAAGGAGGATGACAACTTTTTGGCTTAAGTAACCATAAGAATGGTTTACTTCATGCTATGCAGTCTTCTCTGTGCAATTCTTTTGGCCACCTTGGCATTCTTTTGGAATCACCACCATTTTACATATCTGATTTAAGTGTCTTCATCTAACGAAATGCTAACTGATTGAGTGTCCCATTGTTTTTTATTATTATTGAGGAATAATAGTTGAAACTCAAATTGAGCAAAATTTAATTTTGACCCCCACCTAAAGAGTATAATCTTCCCTAGTTGAAAAATCTAGTCCAATTCCCTCATCTGAGCAATAGGGAAATTAAGGACTATGAAATTAAGGCCAAAGATATATTGCCAGTAATGAGTAGAGCTGTGACTACCAAAACTCCACCATCTTGTGTTTTCAACCTTCCACTTCACCATGTTGATTGATGTGATAGAGAACATTCTGTTACTGGAGACATGTTCCTTCCTAAGGGCTGTAATATGCTTATCTGTTTGGGTTCGACTTGCTCCCTGCTTATGTTAGTCTTGTCAGAGATCCTGGTGTCTATAATCTTAGAATGCAGGGATTTTAGGATTCTGAAGCTTGTGCAACACAGAACTCAGCTTTTCCCATGTCCTGACTCAGTCTCTGTAATTTTACTCAATATCGTGAGGGTTTTTCAGAAGGCTGAAAGATTATTTGATGTGGGGACGTCTGGGTGGCTCAGTCAGTTGAGCCACTGCCTTTGGCTCAAGGTCATCATCCCAGGGTCCTGGGATCGAGTCCCGCATTGGGCTCTTTGCTCAGCGAGGAGCCTGTTTCGCTCTCTGCCTCTGCCTGCAGCTCTGCCTGCTTGTGCTCTCCCCCCACCCCCGACAAATAAATAAATAAATGAAATCTTTTAAAAAAAGATTATCTGATGGTTTATTGTATTTAAAAGTGTAGATCATAGAATGCTCCTGTTAATGGTGCACTAAGAACAATGAAGGACTGAAATGTTACCGGCATTCAGTTCCCTGTGCTAGAGGACAGATACTCTGTGAAATGTTGCAGCCAAGTTCTGCTCTAGGGTGAAACAGAGTATGCATGTTGCTGTGAGTAAATCCTGGAGTACTTTCAGATGGAGTGCAAACTGCCACATATCAGGATGCTCTCTGACTGAATGAGCAAACCTCAGGGCAGAGCACTTCATCTCAAACATGGAGTCTGAAGGATCAGACTTGGGAAAAGTCATTCTCTGGGTCAGCTGTTCTGCATCCTGTGACATTAGAGACTGCAGATGAGGTATTGCTGCCTATTTCCAGCCACCAATTTGGAGCTCATGGGTGAAGTAAAACAAAGGGAAAGAGTCGGAATTCCTGGTTGTGGTATGGTCTTTGAACCTCTGCCACAGCTGCGTGTTAAGTCCAAATGAAAATGTTTGGAAATGTTCTTTTTCTTGACTTATCTGGCATTTCTTCCTTGTTCACAATATTGGCACCTATGGTCATCTTGTATCTCCAAATATTTCATAATCATTGTTATATTGGCATTTTGAAATTGGTAATCTTAGCACTTTTATTTGCAGGTAGACAGGGAACACTTATTTTAGTAAAATTGTAATCCATATTTAGTGGCTTAAAATTTTACTTTATGCTAATAATATATCTCAATGCACCAGTCATCAGAAAAGTGCCTATTTTAATAAATTATTATTGGGTTTTTATTTTATTTTATTTTTTTAAAGATTTTATTTATTTATTTGACAGATAGAGATCACAGGTAGGCATAGAGGCAGGCAGAGAGAGAGGAAGGGAAGCAGGGAAGCAGGCTCCCCGCTGAGCAGAGAGCCCGATGCGATGCAGGGCTCGATCCCAGGACCCTGGGATCGACCCAGGACCCTGGCAGAGGCTTTAACCCACTGAGCCACCCAGGCGCCCCTGGGTTTTTATTTTAAAGACTAGATTATAGAGGGATTACACCTCAAAGTTGTTCAATCTCTTAACTTCTCATTCATTTTCTAATAACAAAAATGACCATTTCCAAGTGGACATTAAAATTCAACATGAAGAAGGATTATTATATACTCCACCTATAATTAAAATACTTAAAGCTACACTCATGATGGTTTTAATGAAACTGGAATGCAGTCTCTTAAAACATGATCAAAACAAAAATTAATGTATGAAAGAAACTGTCATGGTTCTGCGTTTTTATTTATTTATTTTTTTAAAAAATGTTAGGATTGAGTTTCAAAAATATTGAGTAGCTTGTCCAAGATTATAAAATAAGTGAAAGATCTAGCATTTACAATACAGAACTCCTTAATCTTTTTTTAAAGATTTTATTTATTTATTTATTTGTTTATTCATCATAGAGAGAAAGAGAGAGCACAAACAGGGGGAGTGGCAGACAGAGGGAGAAGCAGGCTTCCCATTAAGCAAGGGTCCCAATGCAGGATCCATCCCATGACTCTGGGATCATGACCTGAGCAAAGGCAAATACTTAACCAACTGAGCCACCCAACCATCTCAAGAACTCCTTGATTTAAGAAGTCCAACATGCTTCTTCATCCTGTCTCTAAGCCATTTGGCTGAGGGTTTGCAGATCCCTTGTGACAAACCCTCCTTGCCCCTTACCCTAAGGACACTATACTAATCCAAAATGTGAATGACATTACTCATCCACACATCTGAAATCTACATCATTGCTTTGTTGACTCAAAAGACACAAAACTAGTAAATGTTCATTTATCAACTATCATCAAAGAAAGAAATGCCAGGCTGGATAGGAAAAACATGGCTTAGTACCGACACAAAATATAAATTCCAGTTAACAACATGCTTTCCTTTATAGAATGCTGCTAATAGGACTAATTATAACATGTTTATTGTGGTAAACCTGAAACCTCAAGTTACAATAGCAGGATCTAATTGACACATCCAGAGTCCTTGTTATCACTGGAAAGAAACGAGATTTCCTGGGACACCAGCACATCAATAATCTGATGGATGTGTGGGGATATTACTAAAAAGACTTACTGCTACTCCTAGCTAGCCTTTGAGTGATCACTGGCATTCTGACTCCAGGAGGAATAAACCTGGGGAAATTGGCTGCTGACCTTTCTAGCTGTCCTAATCAGTGCAATACAGTCAGGAGAAAGAAAAAATAAAGAAATTGATAATTGGATTCACGAAGAGAACATGAAATTGGGCCTAACAATTTTTTAAATTATATATATTTAATATAATTTGAAATGATGTTAAAATGAAAGCATCCTATTAACCCAAATCCTATAACCAGAAATAACAATCAATATTATGAGGAGAATATTATTTCAGGCCTATGTCTATGCAGATGAATAGACAGAAAGACAGACAAAAATAATTTTGTCAATGTGTACAACATTTAACTCTACTCCAATTAAGAAAAACAAAAAGTACTGCTGTCTTAGAACTAAAATGATCTCCAAATTTGAGATAAATCTTTTTCACCCAAAAGAAATTTGTTGCTCATCCTGTAAAGTTCAGAAAAATATAAATTTTTAAAACATAATTTTAACCATGTTGTTTAATTAATTAGAGATTGTCTGTTAATTGTCTTCTTGGAAATATTAAGAATAGTGTCATTATTATCCCCCTTTATTTTACTATTATTTCAAAGATTTTATCAAATCATTATTCCTTCATTGCCAAGATTTATAACACATACATTCTGTTTTGTAAACATAATTTCTTGATTGATTAGCCTTAGTTTCCTTTTTTAATAGAATTTGTAAAAGAAATTTTATTTTATTTTTAAAGTTTATTTATGTTTTTTAGTAATCTCTACACCCAACATGGAGTTTGTAAGAGTGGGTTAGCATAAGTACAGCCATCTTAGCTTGGGCAGCCATCTCAGGCCCAAGGGCTGAACTTTCCCCTACTTTACTTTAGTTCCAGGGACCCCCTCCCTGCTTTAGTTCCAGGGACCCCCTCCCTGCTTTAGTTCCAAGAAAGTATCCCACCCTGCAACACCCCGGCTGCAGCTAATCAGCTTAAACCACCAGGACGGCTAGGCGGTTGCGGCACTGGGACCAGATGTTGAAGAGAGCTTATTTTACTAAACCACCAGGGGGGCGCAAGCCAAAAGTATGTATGGTCCCTGAAGTGATGGAAAATTACTGTGAGTTGGATGTTTAAAAAAAAAACGCTATATAAACCCTTGGCTTTGAGTGCTCAGGGTCCTTGTTGAAACCCTCTGTGCCGGGCAGATATTTCCAGCTAGCTGGAAATAAACCTCGCTGTGTGACTTGCATTATCGAGAGTGTTCTCTGTCTAATTGAGGGGTGGTCGACTCTGTACCCTAACATTTGGAGGTCCTACCGAGATCTTAAGACCCTCCTCAGAGAGACAGACAACTCCCCGATACCGAGGTTTAACTAAAGGAACCGCGGAAGGAGGATTGGCCACCTCCAAGAGGGGAGGACTGAAACAGGTCCTTGACCAGAGGGACTGAAACAGGTCTCTGCCCAGTCCCAAAAGAGAATTCTCACATGAAGGAAGGAGCGGGTTGCGACCCTGGAGGCTCCATTACTGGAAGTCGCGGGAGACGTCCCCAACGAAAGGGTGCCAGAATGAGGTCCACAGTGGACGCCGTTTGGATGGCCAGGTAAGGATCCTGAATGTTGTGTGAGTGGGACAGCGCCTGTGGATGTGGTGTGGCTGACCGGCCGGTGGGTGTTAGAAAACTCGGTTCTGTGCTGTTTGTTAAATGCATGGGAATTTTGTCTGTTGCGATATTTGTTAAATGTATGGGGCTTTGTCTTAGTGTGGACTGAGGCTGTGTGAGTGTGTTCTTGTTAATTGTCATTGGTTATCATTGTCTTGTCTTTTTGTTGCCTGTTGTGTTGCTCATCCCTAGGGGACCAAGAAAATCCCACTGATGAGTGTCTCTAGGGGGTCGAGAATGGTAATAAGACCCAGAAACTTGATGTCCTCTCTCTGTTCCTGTTCTTATATAAAGCTGTCTCTCTTGGGCATGGGACAGCCACCTAAGTCACCAGGACGGCTGCCAATCTTAAGACTCCCGTGTGAGGTTTCCTCCTGACTGATCTAATGTGATCCCCTCCACATCCCTAGTCTAGCCACTTCTGGCCATGGGACATCCATTGGGAGCCGGCCGAAAACAGTACCCGATTGAATTAAAATGCAACTGGGGACCGTTTCCTAGGGAAGTTGGCTGTAAGGACCATATGTGTTGGAATGTCGCATAGACCATGATGGATTTCAGTCTTTACTGTTTCTTGTCAGTGTCTTCTACTAACTACTTAAAGCTATACCTTCATTGTTCATACCTAGGCCTTCACTGCTTTACACCAGGACCCCAATCTAAGGGTCTTTTGCAGAATAAGCCTTCTAGTAAACCCAGGTTGCTGGGTCATCCCCAGCAAAGGGAACTCTGACTTTATCTCTCTATGTTCAGAATAAGCCTTCTAGTAAGCCCAGATTGCTGGGCCATCCCTAGCAAAGGGGACTCTGACTTTATCTCTCTATGTTCCTCCTAATAGATGTGGGGGCTTCTCCCTCATTCATTTCCTGTGTTAATGGCTAGCCCACTGGGGTTGGTCTAACTTGAGACAGAGACTTTAAGGAATATTTCCAAGCAGTGCCAAAATTCCCTTTGTTTCAGGGAAGTTCCTTGCCTTCTCTGGCCCGACATGGACTGCCTACCCCCTCCCCCTTGCTGGTGGGAAAGCATGGTGTCTGCTCCTCTGTCGGAGTTGTTAAGCTATAAAACCGGGAATCCTTTCTCTGCCTTCCAGCAGCACTTTGTTTCTTCTGTCTCCCCGTTCTCATGTTTCTGCACCAACGTGTGTGCAGCCTGCGTGACTAGCCTCTAGATCATGCACCATGGCTCCTTCTTTCTTCACTGTCAAGGAGCAAGAAGAGCAGCCCCTGGACCTAACACCCCCCACTCCAGATCCTCCCACCTGTGTCTCAGGTAAACGTTAAAAGTGGAGTGGGCCCAGGTGGAATGTAAATCAGTATTTGAACGAAGTTAAGTTTGTTGGTTTAATTAGAATATACATGTCTTTTAAGTTATCAGCAGTAAACAGAAAACTTCAAAGTTTATTGAAGGTCAAATAAGCTCGTGTTATTTATTAAAATTTGTTAGCAAAGAGATGACTAAACTGATGGCTAATTGTCTGTCTCAAAGTTTTAATGGATAATTGCTGAGATAGCTTTCAAAGTTTTTGGTAACTTGATAGTTTAAAGTTTTAGTTGGATGACAAATGGAATTAAACTATGGACATCTAGGTCTCAACCAAATAGGATAAAATGCTAAAGCATTGACTATTGGAACTAGGTTTGTACTTTTGACTTCACACTGCAAAGAAACTAAGAATATTTAAATCTGTTGGTAAACATGTTTTGTGCTTAACTGACTCATAAATTTGCCTTCTAAAGAATTCTGTTTTAACTGTTCACAATTGGTTAATACTTAGCCATCACTAGAGACTGAAGTGTTTCTAGGAGTACAAAATTCTGCTAAGTGTAACTAAGACTGATAGAAATAAGGGAAGCAACTCTGTATGTAGGAAAGTAGGAGATATGTAAGAAAGAGATAAGGAATGGGAGGCAACCTCAGTAAACCCACTATCTTAAGACTGCATGCTTAAGAACAAAAAGGAAAGACACTGGTATAAAAAAAAAAAATGTAAATGGTTTTCTCTTTGTCCGCCCAGAATTGTAAATGAGATCTCATTGACTCATAAGGCTTTTCCTTGATATGCTAAGTTACTCAGGGAGTACTGCTAAACCAATGACAGACCTTGGGCTAGATTTGGGTAAATGCTGTAGCTACTCTAGAGGTTCTATACATTTACTAGAGTTTAATGTTTTGATAAGGGTCATCACTTGATATTTAACCATATCTATTCTGAGTTTCTGTCATTTGTAATTGTTTTAATTCTCCTGTAAGATGAATTCCACCTTAAAGGAAATTTGTATGGAAGACTTTCAGGACAAATACAGGTCTTTGATATGTTAAAATCCTGGAACTAAAATGGGTAAGAATTTCCAGAACTAACTAAAGCTGCATTCAAACTAAACAAGAATTAGTAACATGGGGCTAAATGAACTAAAAGATTATAGTGTTGTGTCTCTTAATGTTTTGTCTTATTTTAAACATGACTGGTTCTGTAATGTTTGCTCTTCTAGACTAGGGAAACTTTGTCTTAAGTTATCTGTAACTTACAGAGATGTAAAAGTATTCATTCGTAAACGAATCAAAACATTCAACTTTTCTCTCTCTCTGAACCTTCTGAAGCTCCTACGGTCTCAGTAAGTATTCCTTCTTCTATGGCAATCAGTCATTTGCATAAGTTCAATAAGAATCTGTTCTCCTTGTAACAGGACACTATTGGAAACACTGGTTATTTTACCAAGGCTTTGACTGGAATGTCATATTTGAGAAAGACATACATAGACTCAGATATGACCAGACAGCTCAAAGGAACTAAGGTTGACTTTATAAAACCTGGAGCCGTAAAGCCCTTTGGAACTGTTGGCCTGATACCTTGTTTACAGAGTTCCCTGCAGCCTCACCAGGTGAGTAAAGAATGTCACTTTCTGGCAGGGGGCAGGAATCTCAGGATATTTTGGGCACCTCAGGAAGAGGAGTTCGCCCAAATCGACAGGTATTGCAGGCACGTCTGAGGGCAAGTATGTGGCTTGGCTTCTGGCCCAGAGAGGCTACTAAAAGTTCAACCTAGAGATTCCTTATAAGAAGTTCCAGCAAAGCAGATTCTAAAAGATCTATATGATCACACTCACTGTTCTTGCTGAGCTTATGTAAATAATTAGGCCAAGTTTGCTAAAACTGGACTTGTTTTTCAAATAAATTAGTCCTGATTTGGTTATCTCTGGAAACGAGGGTTATTTTAGAGAGAAAAATTATGTTTCAGTAACACACCTTTATGGATATTAAGTTCTAAATTTTGTTGTCTTTAAGTGTCTGTTCACCTCAGCTAGACAACTTGAGGTAAACTTCAGAAAAGTTGCACAATAGTTCATTTAGACGATTTTGCCTTTGCCGGTCAGTCAGCCCCAAATATAAAGAGAAAACCTCAGAAAATTAAAAGATTTAAAGGGAAAAATCTGCAGTTAGTAAAAATAGCAAAAAATGTTTAACAACAGGGAAAATATGAACACAAGTATATGTTAGTTTTTGTGGATACCTTTTCAAGCTGGGTAGACGCTTTTTCTGCCAAACATGAGATGGCAGGAGTAGTAGCCAAAAACTACTAAAAAAAAACAATAACAGTAATAATAATAATAATTCCTAGGTTTGGGTCGCCTCTCATGATTGGGTCAGACAACGACCCTGTATTTGTGAGTTCAGTCTCACAGACATTGGTCAAGGCCATGGGCACTAATTAAAACCTACACTGTGCCTACTGGCCCCAGAACTCCAGATAAGTAATAAAAATAAACCAGACTCTTAAAGAAACCTTGACAAAGTTAATTCTGGAGACTGGCGATAAAAGGATAAATCTCCTTCTCTTCGCCCTCCTTAGGACACAATTTTAAATTAAATAATGCATGTGAGACTCCCCTTACCTCTTGACAAGTTTTCTCTCACTTGCCAGTAATCTTCTGTCATCAGAATATTGTTACAGATAATCTTTACCACACACAGAGACTTCTTCACTGTCAGTGCTGGATTCAGCTGCCTCTGTCTTTCGTAACTCTGCTACATTCCTCAACTGATCAATGTTGACCCAAACAGGTAGGGACAACTCTATGCCAACCGTACTGGGGTAGTGAAAGAATCCATGGCTAAGGTGAGAGAAGGATTAACCAAGAGGAAGGAGGAGAGGGAGGCAGAGAAGAACTGGTTTGAGGCTTGGTTTAATAGGACCCCCTGGTTCACCACCCTAGTTTCTACCTTAGTTGGCCCATTTGTTTTGCTTATGCTCATTCTAACTTTTGGCCCTTGCATTCTGAATAAGCTTATTAATTTTGTAAAAGGACTGTGTTAATACCGTCCAACTCCTGGTCTTAAGACAACAATATGAAAAGTTGCCCATTCCTGAGGGCCCCCACGACTGCCCTACAAATGAGCAAGATTCCTCATTATGAACAACTGAAAGGGGGGAATGTAAGAGTGGGTTAGCATAAGTACAGCCATCTTAGCTTGGGCAGCCATCTCAGGCCCAAGGGCTGAACTTTCCCCTACTTTATTTTAGTTCCAGGGACCCCCTCCCTGCTTTAGTTCCAAGAAAGGATCCCACCCTGCAACACCTCGGCTGCAGCTAATCAGCTTAAACCACCAGGACGGCTAGGCGGTCGCGGCACTGGGACCAGATGTTGAAGAGAGCTTATTTTACTAAACCACCAGGGGGGCGCAAGCCAAAAGTATGTATGGTCCCTGAAATGATGGAAAATTACTGTGAGTTGGATGTTTAAAAAAAAATGCTATATAAACCCTTGGCTTTGAGTGCTCAGGGTCCTTGTTGAAACCCTCTGTGCCGGGCAGATACTTGGACCCCAGCTAGCTGGAAATAAACCTCGCTGTGTGACTTGCATTATTGAGAGTGTTCTCTGTCTAACTGAGAGTTGGTTGACTCTGTACCCTAACAGAGTTCAAACTCATGACCTCAAGATCAAGAGAGGCACATGTTTTTCTGAATGAGCCAGCTGGGCACCACCTGGCCTTAGTTTCAGTATAAACCAAATGCTAACCTTTTATTGATTTATCACAACTTATTCAGTCCTGATTTTCTCAGATTTCCTCACAAAGTGCTTTTTACTCATAAACAGTCATATATGTATGAGATTATCTCTAATTTTTTCAACTGCCTGAGTACACAGTCGAATTGCCAGTGTGTATGCAAAAGACAACTTTGCTGGAAATTGTTACCTTGGATCACCTTTCTCTGCTTCCAAATTTTATGGATATTGTATAATTTTACATTGAATTGAGATTGAATCTTTGTGAAGAATTCTAATGTGAACTTGAATTTTTCTCTCAGTAAATGATGTCTTATTCCCCACATTATTTGCTGGTTACTTCGATACTTATAATTTAATAAGTTAGAGTATATTTTTCTTGTCCTTAATTCTTAATCACATTTCATCTGTGATGAATAATATTCTTGAATTACAGAGACAATTTTCCAAGTTTTCCCAGAATATTCTCTTCTGTTATAACTTCCCTTTTATTTTTCTTTCACATTTTATGAGGTTTAAAAAAATTTTAGGGTTAATTATCTTAAAATTAAAATTTGATAGGCTTGCCTTCCACATATTTTACATCATTTCTAATTAAAATTGTTATATTCCTCTGCATTCACTGTATCTCAATTTATTGTAATTATTGTTATAATTCAGTTTTCAATAAGATCCCTTCTAAATTGTCTATTTGTTCACTGTGTTTTAGTCAAGTTTTTCAGCCTTCTATCCTTTAAAGAGTTGTGATTGTTTTTTCACCGGATCATCCTTTTGCTTGTGCTTCTGCTTCTCAGTGTTTTTATACCATTTCTATTCCACAACTTAATGGAAGTTGAGCCACAATGCAGGAGCCTTTCCCTACTCTAGCTAAAGTTACCTGCATTGAGGGCACTCTCAATATAGTCCCCATTTATTTTTGTAGTGCTTCCCTCTACCTTTCAAGTTATGAGATAACAGATTGATTAATGAATTAATTAGCATACTATGACCTTCCTTTCCTCCTCTTCACTCATGCCACCTTTAATATCTAGGCTTCAATCCATTAATGGAATAACTTACTTCACCATTGACTGGCATAAAAGAGGTACTTGATAAATTTGATGGGAGTGACATCAGCAAGAGGGCAGAAAAGGAGGATCCACCATGTTCCCATACAGAAACACCAATCTAACCTGCAGTCATGGACCAATATACCTTCATAAGAGCTCAGAAGTCCAGATAAGGGATTACAAAACCCATGTGTGGAACACAGAAATGAGAAAAGATGCCCTGGAGTGGGTAGGAAAGCTAGTTTGGCTTTACTTACAGCACATGTTCCCCCAAGCCTATATGGTGCAACACTGAGAGAGTCCCTTCATCTAGAAGCTTTCCTATGGGGGGAAGGACAGGGAAATGGATGTCTGAATTCACCATGGACCCCAATATCATAAGAACAGCTTCAATAAACACTGCTTTCTCCAGTCGACCTTATCTACAGGCTCACACCCATGGAAACAGGTTTCAGGCTGACCCCTATGAACCCAGGCTCTGGAGTTACCCTAATGTGCCCTACTATCAGGCTGGCCCATGCCAACACAGGCTGCAGGCCTTTCCAGGCAGATCCAGGCTCAAGGTCACCCAGAAGACCCAAGAACCACTGCCTTCTCACAGACCCCAACCAGTGCCCATACAATATCTGGCTGGGTTGACTGGTGAAAAGCTTTCCCTGCTAAAGTCAGTCTCTAAATATTGAAAGAGGTTACTTCATTTTCAAATGTACAGACACCACTGCAAGTCTATAAGGATCAGGGGCTTCTGGTGGCTCAGGCAGTTAAGCACCTGGATTCAACTCAGGTCATGACTCTGCTCAGCAGGGAATCTGCTTTTCCCTCTCCCTGTGTGCTCTCTCTATCTCTCATTCTTGCTGTCTCTCAAGCAAATAAATAAAAACCTTAAAACAATAAAGGGGGGTGGGTGCCTGGGTGGATGAGTCAGTGAGCCTCTGACTTTGGTTCAGGTCATGATCTCAGGATCCTGGGATCATGCCCCACATCCAGCTCCCCACTCAGTGGGGAGTCTATCTTTCTTTCTCTCTCTCTCTCTCTGTGCCTCCCCCTGCTGGTGTATGCTCTCTCTCTCAAATAAATATATATTTTTTTAATTTTCAAAAAAAGACTATAAGAAACCAAGAATTGGAGAAGCATGACACCACCAAAGGAAAAAAAAAATAAAGTCTTAATAACCGATCCTATAAAAATGGAGATCTATAAACTGCCTAATAAGATTTCAAAATAATCTTAAAGCAGCTGAGAAAGCACAAGAGAACACAGATAGATAACTAAATGAAATCAGGAAACCAATACATGGACAAAGCAAGAGACAGAAACCAAAAACAAAACAAAACAAAACAAAACAAAACAACCAGAAAGATATTCTGGAACTGAAGAACACATGACCAAAGTGAAAAAATGAAAAAAGAGCTTCTATAGCAGACTTGATCAAACAAACAACAACAACAAAAAGAATCAGTAAGCTCAAATATAGGTCATTTGAAATTACCCAGTCAGAGAGGGAAAAAGAAAACAGAACAAAAAGAAGTGTGAAGGGTGCCTATGATTTATAGGATACTACCAAATAAACCAATATATAGATATTATGTAGTCTAAGATGGAGAAGGGAAAGAGAAAGGGGCATCATGCTTATTTAAAGAATATTGGCTGAAAAAATCACAAATTTGGGAAGGGGAATGAATATCCATATTTGCAAAATTTAAAAGACCACAAATATATAACTTGAAGAGGTCTGCACAAAGACACATTACAATCAGATTGTCAAAAGTAAGTCATGAAAAGAGAATTTTGAAAGTGACAAGAAAATGTATCTTGTCACATACAATAGAAGCCCAATAATAATATTAGTGGATTTCTCAGCAGAAACTTTTCAGTCCAGGAAAGAGTGGGATGATATATTCAAAGTTATGAAAGAAAAAAAAAAAAAAAACCTTCAGCCAAGATTAGTATACCTGGTAAAACTGTCCTTTAAAAATAAAGGAGAGATACAGACTTTCACGCAAAAATAAAAACTGAGGGAATTCATCACTTCTGAAAATAACTTATAAGAAGTACTAAAAGGACGTCTTCAAGTCAAAATTTAAGGACACTAAAAAGCAGTACAAAAGCATACAAAGATATAAATCCCACAGGTAAAGGTAAATATATAAACACAAAATAATATAATACTATAAGAGTAGTGCATAAATCACTTTAAACCCTAGTATAAAAATTAAAGACAGGGGTCCCTGGGTGGCTCAGTGGATTAAAGCCTCTGCCTTCAGCTCGGGTCATGATCTCAGAGTCCTGGGATTGAGCCCCGCATCTGGCTCTCTGCTCAGCAGGGAGCCTGCTTCCTCCTCTCTCTCTGCCTGCCTCTCTACCTACTTGTGATCTTTATCTGTCAAATAAATAAATAAAATCTTTTTTAAAAATTAAAAGACAAAAGTATTATTTCTTAAAATGGTTAATAAATACATAATATAAATGTTTAATAGATACATAATATAAAAATAAATAAATTCATATTTCAATAAAATAAAGAGTAAGGGAGGAGGAATAAAGTAGTACGGAGTTCTGTATATGATTGATACTATGCAATTATCAGCACCAAATAGGCTATTATAATGATTAGAAGTTATCTGCAAGCCTCATGGTAGCCACAAAGAAAAAAAATACAGAAGATTCAAAAAAAGATAGAGAAGAGAATCAAAATATATGATTACAAAAAAAAATCATCAAAAAACAAAGAAAACTGCCAAGGAGGAATGGAGGGAAAAAAGAAATATGAAAGAGACAGAACACAATTTTAAAATAGCAATAGTAAGTCATTACCTATAAATTATTACGATACATGTAAATGGAGTAAACTCTCTAAACAAAAGACATAGAATGGCAGAATGAATTTTTAAGAACACAAGATCCATCTGTATGTTGCCTCCAAGAGACTGATTTTAGATTTAAGTACACAAATAAGCTGAAAGTGAAGATTTGGTAAAAGATAATGCACGTAAATAGTAATCAAAAGGAAGTGGCTATACATATAAATAGTAACCAGAGGTAGCTATACTTATACTAGACAAAATAGACTTTAAGCCAGTCACAAGAGGCAAAGAAGGACATTGCATAATGATAAAAGTGTCAATTAAACAGGAAGATATAATAGTTATAAACATTTATGCACCCAACATCAGATCACTTAAATATATAAAGTAGACATTGACAGATCTAAAAGCAGAAATAGACAACAACATAGTTGTAGACTTCAATACTCCATTTACAATAATGGACAGATAAACCAGACAGAAAATCAATAAGGATACAATAACAGACTCAAAGTACATTATAACCAAATGAACCTAACAGACGTATACAGAACATTCCACCCAACAGCAGCAGAATACACATTCCTCTCAAGCTCACATGGAACATTCTCCAGGACAAATCACATGCTATATGAAAAAGTAAGTCTTCACAAATTTAAGAAAACTGATATTATTCCAGCTATCTTTTCTGACCAAAATTAAAGGAAACTAGAAAATAAACAGCAGAAGTAAAACAGAAAAAATCACAAATGGATGGGAATTTTAAAATACACTCTTGGTCAGAGGAATTAAGATGGTGGAGGAGTAGGAGGACACTAAATTTATCTTGTCCTTCAAACACAGCTAGATAGTTATCAAATCATTCTTAACACCCAAGAAATCAGTCAGAGGTCTGAAAAAACAAAAACTGCAAGACTACAAGTAGAAAAGTGATGACCTTTTGGAAGGTAGGAGGTGCGGAGAGTTGATTTGGGGGAGATATAACTATGGGTATTGTGTCAGAGTGGGAGTCCAGCTTATGAAGGCTACTACCAATTATTATAAGCAGCAGAGCTCAAAATATGAACTTTTAAAAGTCTGCTACCATGGCGGATGTGCCTGGCTTAAATGTGTTCAGGTGCTGAAGTGGGGCAGAATCTCAGGAGTCATAGCATGGTCTGCGGATACCACTGGGTCTCAAGAATGAGTGGTTCCAATTTACTGCTCTGTTCCCAGGCATAAGAGTGGGGAAGCCAGTTGAGAGCAGTGAGTGTTGGTTCTGGCTTTCTGCTGTTTTGCCATAAACTAGAAACCACTGCACAGTCCCATGACTGCTTTCCTGGGACCAACCAGCAAAGGCAAAAGCAAGGGAAGACATCCCCCACCTCCCATCAACCCCACCAAGGAACCTTGTAGGTCTGTGCCACAGGCATTCCTAAACTTTGGAGTTTTGAAACTCAGTTGCACACCTGAGATAAAAAAACAAAACAAAACAAAACAACAACAACAACAACAACAAAAAACACAAAAAACTCAGGCACAGGTAGGATGAATGCAGGGTTCAGGTGGAAACTGGGGACACAAATGGGGTGATTGATTGGTCTTCTGTGAGAGCTCACTGAAGAGCTGAGTGTGCAAACTCCAGGTCTGGAGAGCTAGGCACTACCATAATCATCCTTCCCATTAACACCAAAAGCCTTCGGGGAGCAAAACAGTGTCATCTAGTGAAGGCCAAAGCCACTTACAGCAACCCCTTCCCCCTGTGCCTTGGAGAAGCATTTCCACGGAAACAAGTCAGCCTGAGAATCAGCACTGCAGGCCCCTCTCCCAGAAGACCAACACAAACAGCTCACTTGCACCAAGACAACTGATCATAGAGAGCTACAAAGTTTCAGCTACAAGAGAAATAGGATCTAGCTTCTTTTCTACTCTTATTCTTTATTTTTTAAATTTTCATTTATTTTCTTATTATTTTAATTCCCTTTTAAAATTTTTATTATTAATTTTTTCAATTTATATATAAATTGATATATATATTTATTTTCAGTTTCTTTTTTTTTTTCTTTCTTTCTTCTTCTCCTTCTCCTCCTCCTCCTCCTCCTCCTCCTCCTCCTCCTCCTTCTTCTTCTTCTTCTTCTTCTTCTTCTTTTAAATTTTGGCATCTAGACACATTTAATAAGCAGACCAAAACACACACAGGATTAATTTTTCTTTTTTGGGCAGAGGATTCCTTTGTTTTTTTATTTTGTTTATTTTTTCATTTGTTTTCTTTCTTCTTTTCTCTTGTGGACAAAAAGACAAGACAGACAAATTCACCCCAAAAGAAAGAACAGGTAGTAGAACTCATTGCCAGAGATTTAATCAATATAGATATAAGTAAGATGTCTGAACTGGAACTTAAAACAACAATTATAAGAATACTAGCTGGGCTTGAAAAAAGCATAGAAAACACTAGAGAACACTTTACTCCAGAGATAAATGAAATAAAATCTAGTCAGGTTGAAATTAAAAATGTGATAATCAAGATGCAATCCCAAATGGAGACCATGAAAACAAGATGGACAAAGGAGAGGAACAAATCAGTGACATAGAAGATAAAATTATGGAAAATAATGAAGCTGGAAAGAAGAGGAAAAGAAAGCTAATGGCTCACAAAGGTAGACTTAGGGAACTCAGCAACTTCTTAAAACATATTAACTTTTGTATCATGAGTCCCAGAGGATAAAGAGGAAAAGGGGGCAGAAGGTTTATTTGAACAAATTACAGCTGAAAACTTCCCTAATCTGGGGAAGGACACAGACATCAAAATCTGAGAAGCACAGAGAACTCGCATTAAGTCCAGCAAAAGCCAACCATTACCAAGGCACATTCTTGCCAAATCACAAAATACATAAACAAGGAAAGAAGGCTGAAAGCAGCAAGGGGAAAAAAAGTCCTTACACTACACAGGAAGACAGATCAGATTTGCAGCAGATCTGTCCACAGAAATGCCAGAAGAAATTGGCATGATACATTCAAAGTGCTGACTGGGAAAAATATGCAGCCAAGAATTCTTTATCCAGCAAGGCTGTCATTCAGAATAGAAAGAGAGATAGATTTTCCCAAACAAAAACTAAAGGAGCTCATGACCACTAAACCAGCCCTGTAATAAATTTTAAGAGGGACACTTTGAGTGGAGAAAAAAAGACCAAGAGCAGCAAAGACTAGAGAGGACCAGAGAATGTCACCAGAAACACCAACTCTGCAGGTAACACAATGACACTAAATTCACATCTTTCAGTAATTGCTCTGAATGTAAATGGACTAAATGTTCCAATCAAAAGACATAGGATATTAAAATGGATAAAAAAAAAAAAACACCTAAAATCCATCTATATTCTGCCTACAAGAGCCTCACTTTAGACTTAAAGACACTTGCAAACTGAAAGTGAGAGGATGGAGAATCACCTATCATGCTAAAGAACATCAAAAGAAAGCCAGAGTAGCCATGCTTATATCAGACAAACAGACTGTAACAAGAACTGTAACAAGAAATGAAGAAGGACATTATACCATAATTAAAGGGTCTATCCATCAAGATCTAACAATTATAAATATTTATGCCCCCAACTTGGGATCACCCAACTATATAAATCAATTAACAATTAACATAAAGAAACTCATTAATAATATTAGAATAATAGTAGGAGACTTTAACACCTCACTTATAGCAATGGACATATTACCTAAGCAGAAAATCAACAAGGCAACAATGGCTTTGAATGATACACTGAACCAGTTGGACTTAACAGATATATTCAGAATATTTCATCCTAAAGTATCAGAATACACATTCTTTTCAAGTGTACATGGGACATTCTCCAGAAGAGATGACAAACTGTGTCACAAATCAGCCCTAAACAAGTATAAAAAGATCAAGATCACATCATACATATTTTCAGACCACAATGCTATGAAACTTGAAGTCAACCACAAGAAAAAATTTGGAAAGACCCAAATGCATGGATGTTAAAGGACATCTTACTAAAGAATGAATGAGTTAACCGAGAAATTAAAGAAGAAATTTAAAAAAATACATGGAAGTAAATAAAAATGAAACATGACAGTCCAAAACCTTTGGGATGCAGCAAAATGAGCCCTAAGAGGTAAGTATATTGCAATTCAGGCTACCTCAAAAAGCAAGAAAAGTCTCAAATATACAACCTAAACTTACATGTAAAGGAGCTAAAAAAGAAACAGGAAGTAAAGCCTAAAGTCAGCAGAAGGGAAATAATAAAGATTAGAGAAAAAAACAAAACAAAATAAAACAAAACAGTAGAACAGATTAACAAAACTAAAAGCTTGTTCTTCAAAATAATTGTTACACCCCTAGCCAGACTTATCAAAAAGAAAAGAGAGAGGACCTAAGTAAATAAAATCATGAATGAAAGAGGAGAGATCACAACCAACACCACAGAAATAGAATTATAAGAGAATACTGTAAAAAATTATAATCCAACAAACTGGGCAACCTGGAAGAAATGGACAAATTCCTAGAAACCTACAAACTACCAAAACTGATACAGGGAGAAATAGGAAAACTGAACAGACACATAACCAGCAAAGAAATTGAATCAATAATCAAAAATCTCCCAACAAACAAAAGTTCTGGGTCAGATGGATTCCCAGGGGAATTCTACCAGATATTTAAAGAAAAGTTAATACCTATTCTTCTTAAACTTCCAAAAAATAGAAATGGAAGGAAAACTTCAAATCTCATTCTACGAAGCCAGCGTTACCTCAATTCCAAAACCAGACAAAAACCCCTCTGAAAAGGATAATCATAGGCCAAATATTGCTGATGAACATGGATGCAAAAATTCTCAGTAAGATATTAGCAAATTGAATTTAACAGTACATTAAAAGAATTATCCACCAAGTGGGATTTATTCCTGGGTTACAGGGTGGTTCAATATTCACACATCAATCAACGTGATATACCACATTAGTAAAAGAGGGTAAGAATTATGTAATCCTGTCAATAGATGCAGAAAAAGCATTTGACAAAATACAGCATCCTTTCTTGATTAAAAATCCTCAACAAAGTAGGGATAGATGGTACATACCTCAGCATCATAAAAGCCATATATGTAAGATCCACAGGTAATATCATCCTCAACAGGGAAAAACTGAGAGCATTTCCCCCTTGGTCAGGAGTAAGAGAAGGATATCCTCTCTCACCATTGCTATTTAACATAGTACTTTAGAAGTCTTAGCCTCAGCAATCAGACAACAAAAAGAAATAAAAGGCATCCAAATTGGGAAGGAAGAAGTCACACATTCACTATTTGCAGCCAACATAATATTCTATGTAGAGAACTGTAAAGGCTCCACCAAAATATTGCTAGAACTAATATATGAATTTGGCAAAGTTGCAGGATATAAAATGAATGTTCAGAAATCTATTACATTTCTAGACACCAATAATGAAACAGCAGAAATAGATGTCAAGGAATCGATCCCGTTTGCAATTGTACCCAAAACAATAAGATACCTAGGAATAAACCTAGCTGAAGAGGTAAAAGATCTGTACTCTGAAAACATAGATCACTTATGAAAGAAATTGAAGAGGACACAAAGAAATGGAAAAGCTTTCCATGCTCGTGGATTGGAAGAACAAATATTGTTAAAAAGTATGCGACCCAAAGCAATCTCCCTACATATTCAATGCAATCCCTATCAAAATACCACCAGCATTTTTCACAGAGCTAGAATAAACAATCCTAAAATATGTATGGAACCACAAAAGATCCCAAATAGCCAAAGCAATTCTGAAAAAGAAAAACAAAACTGGAGACATCATGATTCTGGATTTCAAGCTATGTTGCAAAGCTGTAATTGTCAAGACAGCATGGTACTAGCGCAAAAACAGACACATGGATCAATGGAACAGAACAGAGAACCGAGAAATAAACCCACAACTATATGGTCAACTAATCTTCAACAAAGCAGAAAAGAATATCCAAAGGAAAAGACAATCTCTTTAACAAACAATGCTGGGAAAATTGGATAGTAACATGCAGAAGAATGAAACTGAACCACTTTCTTGCACCATACACAAAAATAAATTCAAAATGGATGAAAGACCTAAATGTGAAACAGGAAACTATCAAAATCCTAGAGGAGAATATAGGTAGCACCTTCTTTAAACTTGGCCACAGCAACTTCTTACTAGACATGTCACTGAAGGCAAGGGAAACAAAAGCAGAAATGTACTACTGGGACTTCTTCAAGATAAAAATCTTCTGTGCAGTGAAGGAAATAATCAACAAAACTAAAAGGCAGCCTAGAGAATGGGAGAAGCTATTTGCAAATGACATATCTGACAAAGAGGTTGCATCCAAAAGCTATAAAGAACCTATTAAACTCAACATCCAAAGAACGAATAATCCAGTCAAGAAATGGGCAGAAGACATAAATAGACACTTTTCCAAAGAAGACATCCAGACAGCTAAGAGATACATGAAAAGATGCTCAAAGTCACTCATCATCAGGAAAATGTAAATCAAAACCATGATGAGATACCACCTCACACCTGTCAGAATGGCTAAAATTAGAAACACAAGAAACAATAGGTTTTGGCAAAGGTGCAGAGAAAGGGGATCTCTCTTACACTGTTGGTGAAAATGCAAACCGGTGCAACCACTCTGGAGAACAGTATGGAGGTTCCTCAAAATGTTAAAAATAGAACTACCCTATAATCCAGCAATTGTCCTATTAGGTATTTACCCAAGGACACAAAAATACTGATTCAAAGGGATACATTCACCCTGATGTTTACAGCAACATTATAAACAATAGCGAGATTATGGAAAGAGCTCAACTGTCCATCAACTGATGACTGGATCATGAAGATGTAGTATATATACACATGGAATATTACTCAGCCATCAAAAAGAATGAAATCTCACCATTTGCAACAACATGGATGGAGCTACTGTGTATAATGTTAAGTGAAATAACTCAGTCAGATAAAGACAAATATCATATAATTTCACTCATATGTAGAATTTAAGAAACAAAACAAATGAGCACAAGGGAAAAAAAGAGAGGAAAACCAAAAAACAGAATCAACTATAAGGAGCAAACTGGGTGGTGTGGAGGAGGTGTTATGGGTGAAAGAGGTGATAGAGATTAAGGAATGCACTTGTGATGAGCACCAGATGTTGTATGGAAGTGTTGAATCACTATATTGTACACCTGACTAGTACTACACCATGTTTTAACTAACTGGAATTTAAATAGAAACTTTAAAACACAAACAAAAAATATAATATCAAAGGAGTTAGAAGGAAATAACTATGATATTTCTTTCCCATTGCTTTTGAGATAGTCTTCTAAGCACATCTCTTAGAGCAAATATAAAAAAAAGAAAAATTTTTCTATAGAAAAATTAAGAATTTTTATGTCCAAAATAACCATAAATAAAATGACCAGCTGGGGAAATATTTACAAAATAAGAACTCATACACAGAAAACCTTTTAAATTAATTAAAAAATATAAACACCTCTATAAAGACATTTTAAAGAAATGGTATTTAGAAAATTTTATTTAAAAAAATGTTCATCAGAAACATGGAAACATAAGAAAAATTTAAATTTTAATGTTAATTAAAGAGATGAGAATTAGGTAACAGTTTTCTTTATCGGATTAGTAAACAAATACCTACAGATTGTTTGATTGTGAAATAACTAACAGGAATAGATGCTATCAGTTGGAATCCAAATTGGGACACATTTCTTTAAAGCAATTAGACAATATGTCTTAAAACTTTAATTATGAAAAAATGCTATTGCCCTTTTACTTATGCTAGGAACTGTTCCAACCAGTAATTAGAGAAGTGTCCAAAGATAGTATGGTGTGTGTGTGTGTGTGTGTGTGTGTGTGTGTGTAAAATATGGTAATGCAACGTTTTTCTAATACCAAAATATTTTCAATAGATGAAAGTATAAATTCTGGTGGTTTATCTAATTGTAGTATAGTCCATTCATGTAATACTATGTAGCTGTTCAAAATATTGTTTAATATATTGATTTAGGGAAATATTAAGGTCTTCATTCTATACTGTTTAAAAAACATGTGACAAAACTTCTAAATTCTTAACATTTCTGTCTGAATTGCTATGTTACCTTTTGCTTATATTTGATTTTAAATTTCTCCAGAAAGAGTATTTCCTTCGCAATAAAACAGGAAAAAGATGTGTACATATTTTATTTTTTTCCCCAGTTTAAATCTCAAGCTTTCAGTGGTTCTCATTTGTCTTGGATTGTGTTAATCTTTGCCTCTTATGAAATATTTTTATTTATGTGCTTATTTTTATTTTTTTGAGACATTTATCTCCACAACCATCATTAAGAAAAATGACTCTTTTTTTTTTTTTAATTTAGTTGACAGACAGAGATCACAAGTAGGCAGAGAAGCAGGCAGAGAGAGAGGAGGAAGCAGGCTCCTTGCTGAGCAGAGAGCCCGATGTGGGGCTCGATCCCAGGACCCTGCGATCATGACCTGAACCGAAAGCAGAGGCTTTAACCCACTGAGCCACCCAGAGCCCTGACAAATAACTCATTTTAAATGTCTTTTCATCATTTGTTAAAATGCCAACTGCAGATCATCAGCATCAGCATCAGCATCATTATCAAGGTTGAAGGAACCCCTTGCATAAATACACAAATACACTTATATAATAAACTTTTGGGATTTTTTTCTTTTTATAGTTTATATTTTTCAAAATACTTATGGGTTTGTATTTAGAAAACTTCATTTTTACTACAGAATTCAAGCTGAAAGACACAGATAAAATTCCAGGATTTTGCACAGTTTTTTCTTAAGCAGCTGTTTTCTGTATTCTTTAGTCTCCATTAATAACCCTCTCTGTTTCATCAGATGCAAAGCATTTTCCTTTGGGGCCTTAAAAACATTTTCAAATGCACACTAACATTACACCACAAAAGCATTTTCTAATGAATAGTCCATGTTTTACAAGGTTTAGCATTTTCTTCTGTTGTGCATGTACAATGGCCACAGTAATTTATAAAGACTCCTCAAAGACATCTGTGAAAAACTGCTTTGTTAATGTATATCCACACTGCAAGCAATTTCCTCTTTATCATGTCAGCATTGTTGGAAATGTGTTAGAGGTTAGCTAGCAGGTCATCACTCATTCAGTTGGACTGTGGAGAGAAGTGGCACAACTGTGGTCCATGATACAAGAGGGGCTGAAGCAGAACACTATAGAAAGTTACCTTCAAGTAATTTTTGAAAGTTAAAATGAAAAAACATGCCAAACTGTTTCCCAGAGTGGCTGTATCATTTTCACATTCTCACCAGTTACATAGGAGTGATCAGTTTCTTTGCATCCTCTCCAAAATTTTGGTGTTTTCCATTTTTTTTTCTAATTTTAGCCATTCTGATAGCTTGCAGTTTAGCAGTTTCTTACAAAAACTAAATACGAGATCTCCATACACACAGAAATTGCGCTCTTGGGCATTTATCTCAGAGAAATAGAAATATATGCTCACATAAAAACCTGTACACAAATGTTCAAGGGGCAATTGTATTTGTATAAGAACCAAAGACCAGATGCAACCCAGGTGCCTTTTAGCAGGTAAACAATTAAAGTGGTACATCCAATCCATGGGATTCTACTAACTAATAAAAAAGAATAAACTCTCAATTCACATGGCCGCTTGGATGAATCTCAAGGGAAACAGAGTGAGTGGGGGAAAAAAAAGCCATTCTTAAGAGTTTCCATGCTGTATTATTCCATTTATATAATATTCTTGAAATGACAAAATTATTAAAGTGGAGAAGAAATTAGTGGATATCAGTGTTTAAGGAAGGGTTGAGCACAGAAAGGAAGTGGTTTTTGTTACAAAAGGTCAAGATGAAGAGTCCACATGGTGATAGAAATATCTTATATTTCTATCTGTGTCTTTGGACAGCTCTGTCTTTGGACACATGAACCTACACATGCAATACATTTCATAGAACTAAACATTCACAATAAACCCAGTGAGTAAAACTGGGAAAATGTGAACAAGATGTCAGTATCCTGGTTGTGATGTGGTACTACAGTTTTGCAAGATGTTATCATTAGAGGAAAGTAGGTAAAGTATGCATGAGATCTCTCTGTGTTATGTCTCACAACTGCATGGGACTGTACAATAATCTAAAAAGAGGAAGTTTAATTAAAATCAACTTTAAAAGAGAATGATGACTCAATCATACATAAGTAGCTTATAAAGAGGTGATATATCAATTGCCAGATGTCCAGTATGTGGTGAGCCCTATGTCTTCCAGGGCTCACTCATGACTTTGTACATCATCTTGACCAGAATGAGAAGTTTTAAATTCTTGGGGAAGCTAAAAAGAAACTATGACTCAGAGGCTCTGTTCAGCTTAACTCTCTCCTTACTTAGCTAGCTTTGTGTTTGCTATTCAGTTTCATATTAATTACTTCATCTGACAGGATTCAATTAGGGAAGATAACAATTTTTTTAACTCCAGTTTTTTTTTAATTTAATTTTTATAAATGTTAATTGCCTCTAATTAAATAAAAGGAATTGGTTCCCCAACAATTCAAAGAGGCAGGAAGGAAAAAGAGCATTGAATAATAAACAGAAGGCTGATACCTAGTGATATCCCTTTCTTAGAATTGGGGAGGATGAGCAAAGAAAGGAATTGGTGCGTCTAGGACCCTAGATACTTGGTTCTAAACTACTGGGGTTCTTCTTAGCCAGTCCTAGAACTGGGAAGAAAAACCCATCCTGTCAGCATTCAATTACCGTGGAGCTCACCATATGACCCACCAAAAAAGAAGCAGTGCTTGAGTTTGTAAATGTAGAAAGAAGGGAACTACTATCAAAGGTGCTTCTAGAAGCAAGGAGAGAAGAGAGAAATGTTTGTTTGTTTGTTTCCTTTCTTCCTCTCTTCTTCTCTTCCGATCTACAACGGTTTCTTCCCTCTGGCAAAGTCTAACAGCTGTCATGCGAGTTTGAGCAATGTAGTTAGTAGACTACTTAGTAAGATGATGCATCTGAGGCTGAGGGAGAACAAGTGAAAAAGAGACAAGGTCACCTTTCACATTTATTTATGTATAAATAAATGTTGAGAAAACAAAGTATTTAATTAATCATACAAGAAAGCGAAAATTAGAAAAACTTTGTCATCTTTTAGGTTCTATGTATTCATGCATAGTTAATGTCACCATAGGGCTAGCATCAGTACTATGTTTATTCATGTTTTTGAATACAACTTATATATAACTCCTCTCCTGAGTAAAAGCATATCTTCAACACTTGTCTTCAACATGGGAATATAAGACCTTAGGGAAATACAAAGACATTGTACAAAAACATGTAAGTCTGGATTAGCACTATCAATTTCCAAATATTCAACTTCTCTATGTATTTTTTTTTCTTAAAATTGACCTGTTTCAGAATGTTCACTCAGGAAATATGAAGCCTCATGTAGCATGCTTGTTCTGGTCATGGGAGGAAGTGAGCTCAGGAGCCTTCTATACTGCCATCTTGACCATTTTTTAATGAAACGACACAACAGACATTTTTCTGTTTTATATTTAACCATATTTTTCAAATCTTACATATAATTTTACTGTATGAGTGTGTGCTACTAATCTGTTAAAATATGTCAAGTAGTAAAATGTTTTGCAAATGTTTGTAATTATTGTTAGTTATTAAACAATACAAATGACCCAGTGGCACCATGAGGTTAACAGTTCTTGATCAACATAAAAATTTGCCTATAAATGACTAATATATTATGAATGCAGTATGCATTCAAACATTTGACATTCTACTAATCTAAGATAGTAACTCCAAGAAAAATTGAAATAAATTCTTTGACTCATGTTTTATTGCACATCCTAGACTGCTACATGACAATATATACTCTTCTCTGCTACATTGTAGAGATAAACAAAAATTCTTAAAATATTGAGTATTAAATATAAAATGATCCCAGGGCAGGGGTTTATGGGAAATTTCTGTATCTTCCTCTCAATTTTGTTGTGAATCTGAGTCCTAAGACTTGGGTTCTAAAACTAGGGATTAAGTCATGTAGGTTGCGGTTCAGAACCTTGAAACTCCAGAATTCCCAGAACTCTTTGAGTCTTCCATAAATATGTGTCAGTATTCCCATTTAATACCTAGTGCATGGAGCACTGTGTGTTATAAGCATTACACACAAACAATGAATCATGAAACATTACATCAAAAACTAATGATGTACTGTATGCTGATTAACATAACACAATAAAATG
This sequence comes from Martes martes, assembly GCF_963455335.1. Classification (NCBI taxonomy): domain Eukaryota; kingdom Metazoa; phylum Chordata; class Mammalia; order Carnivora; family Mustelidae; genus Martes; species Martes martes. The sequence goes on along the minus strand of NC_137902.1, from coordinate 46,603,092 downwards.
AAAATAAAAAACAATACCTAGCACTTTACTGCCATGACTTGAAAACTTAATAAATGTTAATGCCTTGAAAAAATAAGAAATGCTGTTCTCAGGATCTACTCACAACTCCCCTCTTGGTTATCAAACACATATTACACACACATACCAAACACATATGAAGCATTAAATCTCAGCAAAAATCATTGAGGAGAATTTCTTGTTTAAGTAAGGGTGGAAAGGATTATATGTCAAGGGACAATAGGGCCAAGACAACATGAATGATAGTAAGAATGCTGAATCAAGAGAGACAGGCATAAAGTTGGATAATGATAAATTTATTGGCATAAAAACCCTATCCCAGGACATAGGAATAAGTGATCTGCCAAACACCCAGAAGACTGTGCTAATATGCTACTAGAATGACTTTTGATAGTTTGAAAACATGATAATCCACACTAAATGAGGTAGAAAAGTAAAAATATCCATGGCAGATTGTGAAGGAAAGAATAAGAAAGCTCATAAAAGTGTCAATGTTGGATGACTATACCACGTAGGGTCTGAAAACCCACAATGTGCTATCTTCCATGAGCAGTTTGAGTGACACCCTTTACCAAAGTGACAAGGAGTGTCCTGGTGAGGTGGCACTAGCATTATTAAGAAGGTCAGTGGCAGCTGCCCTCCACATGTCAAGGCTGAATGTAAATAAAGCTGTGAAAGAACAGAGCTCCCTAGTTAGCAATGGGAATTCTAGGATCCCAAAATAATAGAGGGCAGATTGAAGCACTTAATCTTCAGAAGCAAAGGGCTGTAATTATTAAAAATGAGTATGGGGTGCCCAGGTGGCTCAATGGTTTAAGCATTTGCCTTGCCTTGGCTCAGGTCATGATCCCAGGGTCCTTGGACTGAGCCGCACATCAGGTGCCTGCTTCTCACTCTCCCTCTGTTACTCCCCCCGTTTGTGCTCTCTTGCTCTCTGTCAAATTGTAAGGGCCTATTTAGCCAGAGTGATTCCATCTGGTTAAACAGTGACTTTGTTGTTTATGCAGTAAAACTTAAACTGACCCTGCCCCCTGCCCGCACCCCACTCCACCCCCCCGGGGAACTTACTTAAAAGCAAGTCCTGGAAACCAGTAGAATCTGGTTGACCAGTCCCTGATAACAGAGCCCAAATACAAGGGTGGGTCAGGTCAGGTGGAGGTAACAGAGCCCGAATGCAGGGATGAGTTGGACCAGGTGGAGACATCCAATCAGTGGGTAGCTAGCTGTCTCCTTCCCTACCAAGGAGTGTGGGCCCCACCTTTTGGGTGCCTTTTGGGCACCAATTCTGACCAAGGTGATAGGCTAGTTCAAATAGCTACTATGGGGTGAATTGTAATTCAATTGGCCACCAGTGTGTGACCTAGCATGACTGTGCAGCTTTCTCTGTGTGTTGCAATCTCATTGGCCACCTGTGTGTGGCCAGGCTCAACCACATGGCCTTTACTCTATAAAAGTTAGTCTGTAAGGCAGGGAGAGGTCGCCCTCTCTGTAAGAGGTGGCACCGGCTGGTCGGTTTGATTCTCGATGCTTGGCTCGAAATAAAGCTTTGCTTGACCTTCGCTTTGTATCAGTCTCACTCCTTTGATCACGGACCTATCATTGGGGGACCTTTCAAAATAAATAAATAAAATCCTAAAAAAAAAAAAAAAAAAGAAGAAGAAGAAGAAAGGAAAAAATGGCAAGCGGCCAGAGAAGTGTGACCTATAGAAAACTGGAGTTGGTTTCTAGAAGTACAAAAACTGGGCAGTCAATAAGTGTATTAGTTAATCTATACAATCAAAAAAACAATGACAATGGGATAATCGATACCTAGGGCCATTTATTTGGGCAACCATATACTGGAGAAAGAGACTACCCAAACATTTAAGAACTACTACGTTGTCAAGTTTTTGACAAATGCCTCTAGGTAGCAGCTTTAGCACTGAGTGAGTGCATTAGAAATAAAAGCAAGTTTTTTGAACCAGTCTTCCCAAGAGTCACCAGACAGGTTAACACAAATAGTTAAAATTCTTTTTAAATTGGGTGCCTTCTGTTCCCTCCAGTACTGGTGCTAGGAATGTGGGCTATTATATTTAAGGCTAATGCTGCAGTGGGCTGAGCTGTTAAACAGGAGATGAGACTAGGGAAGTTATAATGCCAGCAAACAATATTCTTATGGAGATTCAACTTCTTTTCTAGAATAAGGACACTTCTGATCGTTGCACTTTTTTTTTAAGATTTTATTTATTTATTTGACAGACAGAGATCACAAGTAGGCAGAGAGGCAGGCAGAGAGAGAGGGGGAAGCAGGCTCCCCACTGAGCAGACAGCCTGCAGGGCTTGATCCCAGGATCCTGAGATCATGACCTGAGCTGAAGGCGAGGCTTAACCCACTGAGCCACCCAGGCACCCTTGTTGCAAGCTTTTTGTTAGAGTTTAGGTCTACAAAAGTTGACTCTAATAGGTTTCATTGGTTTTCTCGTTGCTTTTATGAATGGGCATATTTTGGAATTCCTTACTCCACCATTTCCACTTATGTCATTCTGATTGTATTTTATAAGCTTATTTGTTATAGACCCTACTATAAATATGATACACAATGGCCATAAGAAAATGCACATTGGATGGCTTCCCTGAAAAAAGCATAATTGTTCACATTTTAAAACAATATAGATTTTCAAAAATTAGACAGTAAAACTTAAGTGGGCAAAAGCTTTATAAAATATAATGTATTTCAGATGTTATAATAGGCATGATAGACAATTTGTTGCATCAGATTTTCACCAAAGATATTTGCATTTTATAACATGGGTGTCAGTAAAGGAGACAGCAGAACAGACAGTTCTATAAGAGGTGTATGTTGGGGGGTATCATTTTTTTTTTTTAATGTCAGCTAATTAAATCTTTGGCTTAATAGTGAATTATTACTGACTCAAAAATGAAATGTCTATTGAAAAATTATTGAGTTCATATTTCAAAGGAGAATGTTGGAAGAACAGCAGTTTGCAGAAAAAAATAAATAAAATATTCAATCCCTGTATTTAGCTCTTCCATTTCTCAGGATGGTAGGTTAGGCCTGGGGACAGCATCTCTTAAGGAAAGGTTATTTTAGCCACCAGCCAGAATACAACATTGAAGATCCCAAATCACTGTACAAGACAGTCAGGCTAGAAATCAAATTTTCATTCTCCCTGCCTCACATATTTTATTCTTGTGAATGAAGCAATTTCAGCACAAACTCAAAGGGATATTTTATTAAGAGGATAAAAGGCTGTGCTGGACATTTGCCTGTCTGTTCTTGTATATATCCCTACTCTATCACTGGGAATAGTATTTCCCAAGATCCCTTGCAAATGGCATATCTTTCATCAGTTGAAAAATCATCTTCAAGTTTCCACAATTACTATTTCAGGTAACTTTTAGAATCACATTGTCAATTTCTAATGAAATTCCATTTAGAGACTTGACTGTTGTTGAATTGAATTTATAGACTACTTTTTGGGGAAATTGATGTCTTTACAATATTAAGTCACCCTATTCACACATCCAATTTACCTTTTCCTTTTTTTCCTTTTTTTCTGCCATTTAATAGAGTTTGATAACTTTCTCCACCACTTTCTTACTCATATTTGTTTGATACTTTGTAGATGTTTTTCCATCCCTCCCACCATCCCTCTTTCTCTCCTTCCTCCCTCCCTTCTCTTTGCCCCCTTTCTTTCTTTCTCTCTCTCTTTCTTTCTTTCCTCTTCTTTGAGATTTTATTTATTTATTTGACAGAGAGAGAGAGAGAGAGAGATCACAAGTAGGCAGAGAGGCAAGCAGAGAGAAAGGAAGGGAAGCAGGCTCGCTGCTGAGCAGAGAGCCCAATGCGGGGCTCGATCCCAGGACCCTGAGATCATGACCTGAGCCGAAGGCAGAGGCTTTAACCCACTGAGCCACCCAGGAGCCCCTCTTTTCTTTTTGTTATCTCTATCTTTCTTTCTTTTTCCATTTTTAAAAATAGGATCCCATTTTTCTTCTATTTCCTAAATATATAGACAGCAATTAATTGTTTTATGTCTCATTATATCTGGCAGCTTATTGCTCTTTTATGTTAGTTTTAATACCTGTAAGTTATTTATCTGTTTTCTAGGAAGATTATAATCTGATCTATAAATAATATTTTTTGCCTCTGTCTCTTCTCTGTTGTCACCACTTCCTCACTGCGCTATTTGTATTCAACACTCAATACATAATTGAATAAAATAGTAATGTCACCCTGGGCATTCTGGTCTCATTTCTGATTTTGTGAAGAAGGCACCTCAGTTTCAGAACACAGTATAATGATTGCTGAAGCTTTCTTTGATATATGTTTTTCTCATATAAACACATTTTTCAATGAAGATAAATTCCACCCTTACTTTTGGGTTTTAAAATTATCTTAAACACAAATTTGTGTTGAATTTTAAAAATAGTTTCCAGCAGGGCACCTGGGTGGCTCAGGCTCTGGGCAGCTGCCTTCAGCTCTGGTTATGATCCCAGGGTCCTGGAATCGAGCCCCGTATCGGGCTCCCTGTTCGGTGGGAGGCCTGCTTCTCCCTCTCCCACTCCCTCTGCTTCTGTTCTCTCTCTCGCTGTGTCTCTCTCTCTCAAATAAATAAATAAAATATTTAAAAAAAATAGTTTACAGCATCTAATTAAATAAATAACTACACAAATTTAATCCTCACATTTATTGAAATATACTAATAGTTATTCTGTTGTTAGAGAATTCTTATTCTCTCAAATAAATCTTAATTGGTATTGGAATTATGTTCTTTTAATATATCTCTGCAGTAATTCTATTTTACATTTTGTGTTTTTGAATATTTGCTCATAGGTAAGGTTGGTCTATAGTTTCTTATTCTCTTTTGTCCTTGGCCAATGGGAATGGTGAGGTTATATGAACTTAAAAATAAGTTGAATTTTATCTCAGGCCTGGAGAGAAGACTAATGCAATTAATGGTCCTGTTGGATGCTCCTGAGCTCCCTCTTTCTCTTATTTATGATTTCCTGTTGTGAAACAATGGTCCCATATTTTGCTAGTCCATTGCCTGTGCCTTTTGGTACAATTCTTACCACCACTTTGATACTTCCACTACTTTGTTTTTTAGGAAACCATTGTAATTTCCAGTGCTTCATACTTCCCATTTTTGTTTTCAGTTTTACAACCATTCATTAAAGAGTATGTTTTCCATTATTTATGATAGTTACTATGAAAGGGCTTCTCATCATATTTAACATAAAGCAGAACCATTAGAGTGGCTTTCAGGACCTTATGTAATCAGGTTCTGTCCAGGTAACCAAACTTATCTCCAAACTTTTCTTCTTGTTACTTATTCAACTACAGCTACACCATCTTGTTTTCTGTTCTCCACTTGCTAAACACGAGGCACATCAAACATTGGCATTTGTGAATGCCTCTACCTGGAATGTTCTTTCCCTAATCTTTTTGTTTGTTTTTTGGTCTTGGTTTAAATGTTACCTCCTCAGAGTACTACTCTCAAATAGTCATGTAAAATATAACCCTTTATCACTCTGTTTTCCTATTGTTTTATTTTTCATTGTACCATCAACTGACCTTCTGAAATGCAAATATATTTATTTTATTTTTTCCACTTAATTAAAAGGTAAGCATGAAAATGCAAAATTAGTTTGTTCCAGTCATTCATTGGTATTTTCCTATTCACTTCAACATGTCCATATACACAAACTCAACTACATTACAAAACTATCAAAAAGCTCAAGATAGATTATTTGAATTCAGGAAAAATATGATGAAACAATAGAAGATAAAGAAGAAAATATGATTATATAGAACTTATATACTATCACAGGCACTAAGCGTTTGGCTAACTAAGTAAATAAAAAAGGGAAAGCTTTAGTTTATGCCTAAGACATATTTTACAACAGCATGTTAAAAATTCTAGGTTATAACTCAAAGAATGATAAGTTATATTTCAGAATTATTATCCACAGGAGGCAAAAGTATACTTTAATATCAAATAGCTTTAGTGGTCCAATAGTTATCTGAAATACATAAAATAGGAAATTAAGAAAATAACTATTGTCTAAAAGCATTAAAATTATTCATTAATTTAAAATATTTATACTTTCTACAGAAACTCAGATAATGTTTGGTGCAGAGTTGACTTCCAAACTGCTACTTTGTGACACCTATTGTGTTCTGTTAGGGAACCCCACTGCCATTCATGCTATTATTACCATTATCATCACCCCAATTGCTATAGCCAATGCTGCTATTATTATTTTTTATTATGTTCAATTAGCCAACATATAGTACATCATTAGTTTTTGATGTAGTATTCAAAGATTCATTAGTTGCATATAACACCTAATGTTCATCACCACACTTGTCCTCCTTAATACCCATATTATTAACAGTGGTACTACTGTTTTTCATATCTTGCAATTGTATAAAGGTTATACAAGAAATAATCACTTTCTTATTATTTATTTTCTATCACTTTGTCTGATTATTTTACCATTCATGACATAATCATAGAAACAAGTGCAGTATAACATGAGGACAAAGTTTGTGGAAAAATAAAATATTTTGCAACAAGACTTCCTTATCTTACAATATGGTAACAATTCTTGGTGACTTTTCAGGATTCTGTCAAAAGTAGATTTTCTAAAACTGATTTAGAATATATTGTATAACTCCAAGATTGTAACATGTATCTTTCTAATGGCACTTAATTTCATCAGTTAGAAAAGGGAGGAAAAATGATGAAAAGGCATGAATAAAGAAATATAATGCAATTTTACAATAATGCAAAAGCTATAACCAGCCATGCCGAGAGTCCCATAATCACTGGCCAGGTTTGCCTTCGTGGAAGATATGACATGCACCACAGCTTTCCATTTTTTTTATACCAACAAATTGGCTTCTGTTAAGCACCCACTCTGTGCTCAACACTTCATTTCTATACCCAGTGATCCAAAGAGACACTGAAGGGTCATTCTTTACTCCCACTACATTCATTTCTCGGACCCAATCAATTATAAAATCTTGACAAATATGTGCTACACCCACATCAATAGTATTTTGTCTTTAACCCATTGTCATTGTCACTGTTCTAATTTAGGTCTTCCTCATCTCTAGCCCTGCGTGGACTAATAGCAACTCGTCCTGCTGCTTCCAGTCTTTTGCATCCAGGACAAAGTCACCTTGTCATCGAATCTACATATCTTTCTGCTTATCTTAGAATGAGAAGATAATATGGAACCATTCTACATTCTCTCTGTATTTATTTTTTACTAAGCTCTGATTCTATTCACTGCACAATACAACTTCTCAGTTAAGATGATGGCCTTCTTATTTATTACAGTATTAGTGAAAACATCAGTCTACTGTCATGTTTCTCAAACTTGAACATACATCCAAATCCCCGGGAAGACCTGATAAACAGACTGTTGGGCTCTTCTGCCAGTAGGTCTAGGTAGAGTCACACCCTCCTCTGTATTCTCCAAATGCTTTGGTAGACTATACATTGGACTCCAAAACTTTTAAAGTCAATAAATTCTTGGCTAGTTTAGTTATTAATTAGCTGAAGTTACTTAATTACATGTTTGATAGTTTTTCTTCTCTCTATTCACAACTTCCCTGCATCTGATAGGAATTTTTTATTTTCGAACATTTTGAAATCAACCTTCTTTATTTCAAATATTGATACAGGCTTTCCTTTTTATAACCACTGTTTTTTTCAGATCACATTCATTAGTAGGGAGGAGAGGTTTTATGGTTAACTATTGGTTTTTAATGAAGGCTTATAACATGTTTATCTTGGTAAAGTTTTTTACATTGCCTATTTTATTCTATTAAGTGATTGTTAAAAATAGTATTATTCAAAAGTTAAATGTAGTAGTTTACAAAGACTATGATGTGTTTACTGCCACTATCTTCAGTAAGTACAACTAGTCTAAACCTAAACACAGTATTATAGATTCCAAGGTTAATTATCACTGGCTATTTTCATTAACCTTCAAAGAAAGAAATCTTTCTTATTGGTGAATATATTTTGTCTTTAAATATACTCTCCATTAGTTTACATATGTTTTTAAAGTAATGTGATTGAAAAGTGGGCACTGGGCAGAGATGCAAAGTTTTATTGCAAAAAGTATAAAAATCTTGAAGGAAAATGGCATCTGGCTATAGAACTCCCAGTAGTAAGTACCCTGATACTTATCATCAGCCGGCATTGTTTACTGAGTGTGTGATATGCAATATATTTTAAGAATCACTTAAAGCTTACTTTGGCTTATAAACTTGGGATTTGTATACAACTGATTACTGTAAATAGCTATTGAATGTCATTCTCTATTGCTGTGACAGTATTTCTAGTCTGAATTAATTTAGAAGGGTATTGAACAAAATTGAATTTTGATAAATTACTTATGAAATAACTTGTAAAAAGTCCATGAGAGATGACTGACCTCTTTCAAGGTAGGAAATATTTCTCAGTGTTCAGTTCATAAGGTTCATAAAGTTAAGAAAGCAATAAAGTTAGAACAACTGAGTGACAAGCCATTGCATAACATGCTGAGTAATTGAAAAAAATTAAATATGTGATGTAAATATGTAAAATATTCTTTGGTTCTTCTTTTTGATGAGCATAGTATTATTTTTACTTTGGTATTAATGAAAGATAATGAGATGATACAATGAGCAAGTCTATCTTCAAAAGTTAAAAATTAGTTCTTACAAAGGCCAAAAAAGCAAAATAAACAAGTGGGATTACACTGAACTAAAAAGCTTCTGCACAGTAAAGGAAACCATCAATAAAATGAAAAAACAACCATCCAAATGGGAGAAAATGTCTGTATATCATATATCTGATAAGGGGTTAATTTTCAAAATTTATAAAGAACTCATACAAATTAATTGTCACCCCTAAAAGAAATCCAATTAGAAAATGGGCAGAGGGGTACCTGGGTGACTCAGTGGGTTGGGCTGCTGCCTTCCCCTTGGGTTGTGATCTCAGGGCCCTGGGATCGAGTCCCACATTGGGCTCTCTGCTCAGCAGGGAGCCTGCTTCCCTCTCTCTCTCTCTCTGCCTGCCTCTCTGTCTACTTGTGATCTCTCTCTGTGAAATAAATAAATAAAATCTTTTAAAAAAATGGGCAGAGGATTTAAATAGACATTTTCAAAGAAGACATACAGATGGCAAGCAGATACATGAAAAGGTGCTCAACATCATTTATCATCAGAGAAAAGCAAATCAAAACCACAATGAGATCTCACATCACAAGTGTTAGAATAGCTATTATCAAAAAAACTAAAAAATAACCAGCGTTGGTAAGGGTGTGGGGAAAATGTAACCTGAAAATGTAAAAGGTAAATTGGTAGAGCCACTGTGGAAATTTCCTTAAATTTAAAAAAATTGAAAATAGAACTATCATATGAGACAAACATTCCACCTCTAAGTAGCTTCTGAAGAAAACAAAAACACTAACTCAAAAAGATACATGCTACCTCAGGTTCATTGCAGTGTTATTTACAGTAGCCAAGACACAGAAGAAACCTACATCTATTTATAGATGAATAGATATTTAAGATGTGTCACACACACACACACACAATTACACACAGGAATATTATTTAATCACTAAAAAGAAAGAAATTTTGCCATTTATGACAATGCAGTTGGGCCTTGGGAGCATTATGCTAAGTGAAATGAGTCAGATAAAGACAAATACCATATGATCTCACTTATATGTGGCATTTAAAAAAATTGTACTCATAGATAGGGAGAACAGATAAGGGGTTGTCAGAGGTTGGGAGGGTGGAGGTGTGAAATGCGCCAGGGAATCAAAAGGTATAACTTCTAGTTATAAGATAAATAAGTCATAAGGATATAATATACAGCATTGTGACTAGTGTTAATAAAACTATATTGTATATTTGGAAGTTGTTAAAATAGTCTATCTTTAAAGTTCTCATCGCAAGAAAAATAATTTCTGTTACCATGTATGGCGATGGATGTTAACTAGACTTATTGTAATGATAATTTTGCAATACATACAAATATCAAATCATTATGTTGTATACCTAAAACTAATATAATGTTACATTTTAATTATACCCCCATTTTTTTTTTTTTAGTTTTTAAAAAGAAGTGAAACAGCCTGGTCAAATATTTGTTCATTATAATTTTAGTAAGAATTTCCAAATTATTTCCAAAAAAAGATTATAGCAGCTTTTCCTCCTGGCAAGAATATATGAAAGTATGCATTATCTCATATTCTCATTAACAGTTCTTTTTTATCCACCCAAACATATATTTAGTGAGTGTTTTCCAAAGTCTAGACATTATGGTAAGACCTAAGAATTAATGAGTGGAGAGATAGATATTAGTTATAAACATAAAATTGCTACTTCAATAATAGTACAATGTGAATTTTCAAAATTCCAGTAATGTAAAATAGAAGAAACACTCAGGGAGTATAAGGTGAGTTAAGTATAAGGGAGTTAAGGTGTCCCTGAAGTGGTATATTGTGTATGTTTTTTAAGTGTTAATCAGATGAGCAAAACATATTTCATTTTATTTTTGATTCTCATTTTTCTTGGCCACAATAGGACTAACATCTTTTCATAAATTTAAAAGCCACTTCTATTTGCCACAGTGAATTTTTTTTCCTTTTTTTTTTTTAAATTTTCAGCATAACAGTATTCATTGTTTTTGTACCACATCCAGTGCTCCATGAAATATGTGCCCTCCCTAATACCCACCACCTGGTTCCCCCAACCTCCCACTCCCTGCCCCTTCAAAACCCTCAGGTTGTTTTTCAGAGTCCATAGTCTCTCATGGTTCACCTCCCCTTCCAATTTCCCTCAACTCCCTTCTCCTCTCCATTTCCCCATCTCCTCCATGTTATTTGTTAGGCTCCACAAATAAATGAAACCATATGATAATTGACTGTCTCTGCTTGGCTTATTTCACTCAGCATAATCTCTTCCAGTCCCGTCCATATTGCTACAAAAGTTGAGTATTCATCCTTTCTGATGGAGGCATAATACTCCATAGTGTATGTGGACCACATCTTCCTTATCCATTCGTCCATTGAATTGTTTTGATAATATATTTGATCCATTATTATAATGAGCTATATAAAATTTTAATGTACATTTTCATTTTTGTTATGTTAAGATATACTCTACATTAATTTTTTTGTAAGTTGCAAGCTTTATCCTGATTATCTTTGGATTATTTAACTTTATTTATGATAGTTGTTAAGATATTGTAAAGTAAAACATATCTTTCTAAGTCATCTCACATATTAAAATATTTGTTTCATCCTCTAATATAGTTTATTCTTATTTTATTTTCTGTGGTGTAAAGTCGACAGCAAAATGTATTTTTGCCTAAGACATATAACTGGCTCAAAAATTGAATAATTTATTATTTTACCACAGAATTAATGTTTTGCCTTTTTTAAAATAGAAAATTAAATTCCCAGCATATTTTGGATCATCTAAGTTCAAACCATCATCTCCATAGAGAAAAAAAAAATAACCCCAGCTATTTCTCTAAGGATTTTCTAGAGATGAATCCTGTAGTAAGCAGAATTTCTAGAAATGGCCCCAATATTCCACATCACTTCATCCCTGGAACCTGTGAAAGTCATGAGATACAACTCTCTATGATTGTTTTATGTGATATTCCACAGTTGACACTAAAAAGGCATGGATCTGATTTAATCACACAAACCCTTGGAAATCAGAGAACTCTCTCTGACTAGTAACAGGATATGAAGGTGAAGAAGAGGCACAAAGGGAAGACAAAAGAGGGAGATGGAGAAATTCTCAAAGCAAGGTTGACCTGAAGCACCATTGTTCATTTAAAGACAGAAATAGCCATACAAGAAGGAATATAAGTGGCTTCAAGGAGCAGAAGGCATCCTCTTACCAATAGCCAGAACAGAAATCAAATTTCAGTTCTACAATGGCATGGAAGTGAATTCTATCAATAGCATGAATGAACTCAGAAGTAGATTTTTCTGCCGAGCTTCTAGTGTTGTGAAACCTTGAACACAGAACACAGATGAGCCAGTCAGACTTCTGACCTACAGAACAGTAAAAGAATAAGTTGGTGTTGTTTCATGTCACTAAGTTTGGTAAATTGTCATGCAGATATAGAAAACTAATACAAAATTTCTATTCCTAAATGATGTTCTTTAATTAGTACCTACTTATCTATTTCAGCTATTCTTGATTAACATTCTACTATTAGGATGATAAGATTTAATATATTTAGACCACTCTCAACATATAGTATTCCATCCTCCCGATTTAGTTATTATTTGCCTGACAGTAATGGTCAGTCTTTCACCTGTTCACAGCATGCATAACACCCATTCTGTGTACATCAATCATAGGGAAAGTGTTTTTCAAAAAGATTCTTTTTCTCCAGCTCTGTTTCCTTCCTCATGTCTCTGCTTTCCTATTCAGGATTTTAAAATTACTTTCTATTTTGTAGGCATAATTAAGTCTTTTGTTTTAGTTTTGTGGATTCTAAAATTTGAGAACCAATACAGAGTATGGTTTATTCCTCTGTAAAATCTATTGACTACAGAACCAAGATGTGCATTCGTAGTATAATTCTTTCCTTGAAGATCCATGCCATTCTTTTGTACTAAGGGGAGAATAGTCCTGCATACAAATATAAACTTATACTTCCCTTTTAACATCCATTAGGCACTTCCGTATGTATATATATTTCTCATACCTTAAATTTCTCTCAAGGTCTATTCTATATGTTCCATTAATTCCCCTTGTTTGTGAAAAATGTGCTCCCTTCTACTCTTTGTCTGTCTGGATCATTCTGAACAGCTTGTCCTCTAAATATAACTATTTCTGGTTACAGACCATTCCTTAGCTACAGAGATAAATGCACTCTTTCCTGGATATAATGTTTTCATTTTTTTTTGTTAAATTCTTTGTTCTACTGGCATATGCATTGAAGAATTTAGATAAACATTCTGATATTTTACATGTTGAAAATTCCTTTGTCCTGCCCAAAGAACAAACTGCAAGTTGACTGGATGTTGAATATTTTATTTTGAAAATTGTTTTTTTTTCAGATATCATTTTCTGTCCATTTGATGAAAAAGAAAATTTGAAAAGTCTTTTAGTCACAAAGTAATTGAAATGCATAAAATATAAAGTTGTAGTGCCAGACTAGAAGGGAGGAGATATCAAAGGGACTAGAGCCATTGATCTGAAAACAGAGCTGGATAATTACAAGAGAAATTTCTCCAATGGCAAGTCCAGTGAATGATTCCGAGACTCAGTGTATTTTTGGATATTGTAAGAGGCTGGGATGAACACGAGTATATTGGTACTCACTGGTTCCAGATAGAAACAAGTTTAAATCCTCTTAGAATGATATTCCAAATAAGGTCTGATTTACTTCTACATATTAAGATTGGTAAACATGAATTCACAATGAAAGATGACAAAACACACAAGCAAAGAACCCATCATTACCAACAACCAGTTAAACAAAAGGATTTAGATCTTGCCAAGGAAACCAGATATTATATTTATTAAATAGAGGTAATGTAATTAGGTAGAGATAGTGTAACTATATATCAAATGTTTAATATGGAAATGGTGGAATCACAAAATAGGTCAAAGAACTACAGAATGTTAAAAAATAACCAAGCTAATTTGAAGGGAAATAATTTAAGAAAAGAAAACAAATTATTAAAATTTAAAAATCAACTAGTGGATTTCAGCTTTTAGTTAGTATATAAATGGATGCAAAGGACATTCACATACATGGAAACCATTAGAAAATTTAGAAGAAATAATATATTTTTATTTTTGTATTCCATTTTGTCTTCTCTTAGAAACATTTTTTACAAAATAAATGTACTTTTCTCCAATATAACAAAATCCTATGGGAAGTAGCCAGAGCTGGTTGGGCTCCACGTTTATCAGTAAGAAAATTCTGTTGTGAAGAGGGCAAAGCAATAATATGTGATTTCTTTCTCAGTGCCAGCATGGCAACTTTGTGGCTACATTCCACTAGTAAAGAGGAAAAAAAGAATGGAAGACTTGTGGTACCTGGGTGGCTCAGTCATTTAAGGGGTGGAATCTTGATTTTGGCTCAGGTCATGATTTCAGAGTCCTGGAATCAAGCCTATGCCAGGCTCTACACTAAGTGGGGAGTCTGCTTGAGGATCCCCCCTCTCTCTTTGCCCTTCGTCCTGCTCGTGTGCTCTCTTTCTCTCTCAAATTAATAAACAGGTCTTAAAAAAAAAAGAGAGAGACTCTTCGTAGATCCTTCTATTCCATTCTCCATTTCTAATGGTAAGGAATGCTGAGAAATATAGTTTTCATTCCACAAAGGCATTGAGGCAATTCAGCAGGAGAAGGTCCTTTTCATAAATGAGGGTTAATGTAATAAAATTTGACCCCTTTTTTGAAGCATTGAAAAAATTAATTTATGATGAATCATAGAATTAAATATAAAGTCTAATCTACATACATTTTAAATGGCACATAGGAAAATTTTTTCAACATCTTTGAATGTGAAAGATTTCATAGGTAAAAATCGGTAAGCACAAGATAAAACAAAAAGATAACTTGGACTTCATTCAGATTAAAATGCTCTGTTCATCGAAATAGTCTGTTAAAAAAATAAACAGGCAAACTATAAATGGGGAGAAAATATTTGCAATACATGTTCACATGAACAAAAGAATAAATAAAATCAAAACAAATAAACAAAAATGAAACACAGGGCACTCAATTCTCAAGCTCATAAATAACCTATACCTAAGTGGAAAGTGGGTGTAAAATAATTTGAATTTATGGGTCAGTGAACATGTTGGAACATTTAATAAATTATTCAAGGATAAATTATACCCTTATACTAGAGAAGTTAGATATTTGTTCACTTATTCCTCCTGAAATAAAAGCTGCTGTTGCCTTTATCCCATTCTTTTTTATTGCTATTGAGTTATTACTACTCTTTCAGCTTAGAAAGAAGGTCAATGCATATACTCTAGCTACAATTTAAAATAAATGTTATGATTTTTGTGGAATCATAAAATTCTATTAAATTGACATGATAATTTCCACTTGAACTGTTTTTATAAACATTTCAGTAGTGGTCAGGCTTTTTCTGTTATGAACAATGTTTTTGTAAATATCTTTGTATAATATTTATACTATATCCAGTGGATATGTAGGAAAAAATCCTGCAAACAAAAGAGCAGAATTAAATGGATTTACCTTTAAATGTCAGACAGGATTAACCTCTTTTCCAAAAATACTAAAAATTTGTATTATCTATTTATGATGCTGACCAGTTTATTACCTAATAATTGGACTCTCCTTGAAACTTTTTTGAATTTTAAAAATTGTGATCTATTTTTATGTTCTTTATTTTGTGAACTGTGATTCAACGAGGTTCTTTGGGTATTTTCTGTGTCCCTCCAAATCAACTTTCCACTCCTTTCCTCCATGTTCTGTCATGTGTACCAACAGTTGGGTTTGACCCAAAGAAGGTAATGGCAGAACATTAGATGAATGATCTAGATATTGATTCCCCAAATTCCACCCTGAGGGGAATAACAGGCTAGGTGAATCTCTTTGCCAAAGACTAAACAACTGTCAGAGTACTCTCTCCACATGGCTGCTCCCTCTGGGTTTCAGTTACTGTACTCTCCTCCTACCCATAGAGTTCTGTAGGGAGTAACAAATTTAAACTGTTGTTAGGTGTACAGTTTTTGATTCCCATAGTGCTGCCACACCTTTGTAAATAGTGTCTTTAAATAAATAACAGAACGTGAGGATTTTTTTCTTTCCTAACCAAGCAGCTTATGTATTTGAAGAACACATTGTTCATCTCTTTGTTAAGATGTGTTATTGTTTTAAGTTGTGTCCATAAAAAAGAGATGTTGAAACCCTAACCCCTGGTATCTGTGAATGTCATCTTATTAAGAAATAATATCTTTGCAGATGTAATCAGTAAGATGAGGTCATTAGAGTGAGTCCGAATCCAATATGGCTGTGACTGATGTCCTTATAAGAAGAGGAGAAGTGGGGTGACTGGGTGGTTCAGTTGGTTAAACAGTTGACTCTGATTTCAGCTCAGGTCATGATCTCAAGCTCATGAGATGGAACCCCAGATCCTGATCAGTGCTCAGTGCAGAGTCTGCTTATCCCTTTCCCTCTGCCCCTCCCTCAGCTTGCATGCACTTTCTCTCGTTCTCTCTCTCTCTCTCCTAAATAAATAAACAAATTTTAAAAAAACAAAACAAACAAAAAAGAAGAGAAAAAGTGCCCTCTGAAGGCGTAGACACAGAAGGCGTAGAAGGCACAAGATACACAAGGGAGTGCTGTGTGATGGCAGAGGCAGAGATTTGAGTGACATGTCTATAAGCCAAGGGTGATCCAAGGATCACTGGCCACCACCAGACGCTGGATGAGACAAGGAAGGAGATCATCCAGAATACCCAAGGGAGCATGGCTTTGCTGACACCTTGATTCTGGACCTAAAGCCTCCAGAACTGTGAAAAAATATTTTTCTATTGTTTATACCTCTCAGTTAGTGGTACTTAGTTACAGAAACCTTAAGAAAAGGCTGAGAAGGATACAGGATGGCACAGCAGTAGCCTTTGCCATGTGATGGCATCATGATTATACAAATTATTATACTATTGGCTTAGGACAAAATAAATCTAGTATGGAAGACTTTGAAAAATCAAGAAACTATAGCACTTAGGCACAGCATTAACTACAGTCTTTCTACAAAAATGTGCAATCCTATAGAGTAGAACAGAAGTTAAACAGTACAGAAATGGAAACTCGTTTTTGAAAGTTTTGAAGGAGTCACTTATTTCTTATATTTTTGGAAAAATATGTTCATCATCCCTGAACATGATTATGTTTGTAGAGTTGTGGTGTTAATGGTCCAACTTTGCTAAGACTCTTCTAAGAAAAGAGAAGTGGTAGGGAAAGAGTATCTAAAAGAGGAGATCGGAAATTTGACCCAATGGATGAAGCTGAACCTCCTTTCCAAATATGTTCTTTTTCCTCCCAACTTGGAGGAAAAAATATATAAATCTGGGCTACGTTGATAAAGCTTAGCCAAATTTAACACATTAAATAACATAGATCTCTGTGATCAAGAGACTAATTGCTTCTCTACCTTCGTGGCTTGCAACTCTCTATTTGTTATGGCTAAGAACAACCTTTGAGTTCTTTTACTCATTACTCTCATCAATATCAGAGAAGAGATTCTGTTACAACATTCTCCATACTTATCTTCAACCTAAAGAGAACAAGCACCAGAGACAGTATTGACAGTATGATGTTATATAACATCCCACCAGAAAGCAGCCCTGTAGGCAAGACAATAATCAGTTCAATTGATCAAACAGACCCAAAGCAGATGCATCTCCTGGAGTTGCTAGTTTGGTTTGCCATATGTTCATAGATCTGACCAGTAAGGAGACAACAAATGAAAATTGACTTAGAGTTGTTTATTCATGGCACAAGATGTATGTAGCAGGAACTTCATGTCTGCATTGGTTCCCTTTGACCCCAATTCTCATTAGGGTGATGCAGGCATCATGCACACAGTGCTTAGGAAACCCCTAATCCTTTAAGGGCATTGCTAGCAAATATGTCTAACCTTTGTCTCCAAGTGAAGACATTACCTGTATTCTCCTGACTGGGAAACAGATCTGTTCTCTGACCTAAAGAGAGGCACTCTCTGTAGCTTACAAACAAAAGATGATCCTAGATACATAGATAAATTATGGAGAATTTTCTTTTAACAGAATACATTACTTGTCTTATGGACATAAGTAGGATTTCTACCCCCAGCAATTGTAGTGCTTTTTTAATAAGAAAATGTCCAAGGTTATCATGGTGGCAAGGGTTGTAGCTGTGCAGAGGTCTACAAAGTGGGTTTTTCCTTAAAAAGGCTGATTTGATTATAAAATTCACTTATTGCCCAACCTTCAAAGCCAGAGGCCAACTGAGCACCCCCTTGCCAGCCCACATACAAGAAAATTTCCTGTAGAAACCACCTAGTAGGTTGGTGACATTAAATCCCTTCCATCCTGGGGATGGCAGTGATGTTTCCTTCCAGGGACAGATATATTCCAGGTGTGAAAATGCCTTCCCTGACCTGATCCTTTTGCCAGTGCCCTTATCATGGATTTCCTGAATGCCTTAGTCATCACCATGATAATCTACACAGCACTGCCTGCATGACATGCAAGGATAAATTCATTCACATGGTATTCACTAGTGTTACCATGTACTCAGATGCAAAGAAGCAGTTGAATCAATACAGCTCAGTCATATTTCTAGTTGAGAGGAAAAACCCTGCAGTGTTGGAATTCTTTCCAGAAGTATGAAGTATTTACTTTGAATCAGCATCCAATATTTGGAATCAAATCCTTTTAGTTAGGATACACAGGTCCAGTAACCAAATGGAGGTGGTTGTTATACTAGTAACCTACTGAAAGAATTTTTAACTCTTGTATAATCAACCTGGGGAATCAATGAATTTTGAAGTCTTTGAGTACCTAGGAAAATAATACTTCCTCTAGAAAACAGTTATGATTATAACTGGAAACTGAACATACTTGTTGGGTATTTAGGGTTTTTCATGTTGTTCATTCAACAGGGATGAAGGGGAGATTACTGTAGGGCCAGAATGATTAAATTCAATTTCCAAAGGTAACCAATGGGTGAAAAGATGATTCAGCATGAAGATTGGGGGACTTACTGCATACCTCTAATATTCCCTTCCCAATAATCTTGAACATTAGTAAGCTTCAGCAGTTTGGTAAACACAGATCCATAGAATACCCAGATACAATAGGAACAAAGCTTCGTTAAAAAAAATTCCATCCAGTCAGAATGCTGAAAAAAGTAAGGAAGTCATGGAATCCCCTTGAAAAAGGAAGCTATAATTATCATCCTACACCTTATGACTAGCTACCGAAGTGAAAACGAAAAAGCCATGCCTTTTCATTTCTGTTTTCTTCATTTTATCCTAAGTATCTTATTGAAAAGGACTAGAGGTGACTAATATTTTAGGCTCCAAGTAGTATGACAACATAGGTGATATGCTATTTATAATGTGGTAACTGATGGGGTCCCTATGTGTTCCCTGTATGACTGGCACAAGTTTTCTTATTCTGGATAAAAAGAAGTTAGTGTATGTTGAGGGGTAAGTTGAGGAATATTGGCAGCTTTCTTCAGTTTTTTCCTCCACATTCACTTTTCACCAATATCACCTTCATTGTAGGGGCTAGGGGAGTCACTTTAATGGACAACTTTATAAATTCTCCTGCCATTTCTTTTCTGGCTGACTTTGGCCAATGGAAGGCACTGGCAGTATATCAGAAGGTTGAAGAAGAGAGAGATTGAGATATTTAATCCATGGCCTCATTCCTCTGAGGTTGCCACACATTAGTTTCATCTCAATCCAATGTGTTGACAGTTGATTTCCCATGAAACCACCAGAAAAAAAACCTCGGTGGGCCAAGCTAAGATTATTAAATTTATGCATGAAGAGCAAATGTCCCCCTCACAGTCCTAGAGTCTCAAATGAGGAAATCATTAAAGTGTCTTATAAGGTGTTAGGGCCTGGGTTGAGGGGCTTTGAGGCAGGTCTGATAAGGTGAAATGAGCAGTGTGATTCCCATGCTTTCGAAAACATCAGCCAGGACTTGTTAGACCACAGATTATTTGGGGGGCACTCCCAGTGCTCTGATTCAGTACATCTGTGGGGATAGGATCTGAAATTTGAATTTCCAATAGATTTCCCTGGTCAAGGCCCAGACTTAAGAACCACTATCTAGTACATTTTAAATGTTTATGCTTTTTGCCAGTTTTCTTAAGCTGGGAGTCACGTTCAAGTGTTTTACCATCTCAACCTTACAGGTCTGTGACTGACAAGACTCTACAATCTACATGGAAACATTATTTTACTTTTCCTCCTAAAGAGAGCTTTTTTGATTTGGGAGTCAAAAGTGAAGCTATGGGCTTCAATTTTGATCCCTTCATTTAGTATCTATGTGAAATTTTCCAGATTGCTAATCTTTATATTATCTGTTAAGCAGCAATAGTAACATCTATATTGTATGGCTTATGTGCAAAGAAAATGAGATCATACTTATAAACAACATAGTGGATTGCTTGGTGCAGTAAATGCCCAAGAAATGTTTGCCCTTGTTGATATATATCCTCTTCATGTCATGGTTTTCTCATTTGTACAAAGGAGATAGCAAAGAGGTATTTGTGGGATTTGAATAAAGTTAAGTAAGTTTTTTAAAGTAAGGTTTAAGGTGTGTTGTGCAAAACAAGGATTAAATAAGTACATTGCCCATCTGTCTTCTGTGAAGGCCACCAAAGAAAATAGTATCTTTCTCTAATCTAGAACTTCTTAAACATGATTGCTACATTTCTTCCTTTCTTTTTCCTTATTTATGAAATATTCTTAAATCAGAGAAAACATCAAGAAAGTGCTGCGTGCGGGGAGGGGACGGAGGAGGAGCTTTGTTTAAGTGCTGGGGAAGAAGAAGGAGCTTTGTTTAGGGGAGATTAGAAATCATAGCTCTAGTCACATCTTTCTCATAACACTAAACATGTGGTCCAAAAGATTGATTGATTTCTTTTACAATGAAGATGGCAACTCTGTGGTTCTTTCCTTCTTCCAAAAGCAAAAGTGTGAATATTTTGCAAGGACAAAATAAAGAAACCACTTTTCTTTTTTCCTTTGTGAACATTTTCAACATCACTGAAATAGATCAGATATGGCTTTCAACTTTGCCTGGTAGTTAACACCTCAATTAGTAATGGGTTTCAATTATTATGGGAAGAAAAGTAATGAGACATTGTGCATGATGAACATGAGATAAATTCAGACTGTTTTAGTTTATCTTTTCTTTGGAGGTACAAAGGTTTACGAAGATTTTGCACAGCTCATTCTATCCATTAACCTTTCTCTCAGCCTGTCTTCTGACAATGTTCTAACTTCTAGGACACAAGTCAAATCCAAGGAGACTGAGAAAATAAAATGTGTTTAACATTAGATGGACAGATATAGTTGGGAAAAAAATGCAAAGAAAAATAAGATTAATTACTGAAATAATTCAGATATAAAAATAAAACTGACATGAAGTGAGGAAACTGACACTAATATGTGAGTCAGATAACACCAGACTTAATCTTGATTTTATAATAAAGAGTTATATGATTTTGATTATTTTTTTCAACCTCTCTGAACCTCTGTTTTCTCATCTAGTAAAAGATGTGTGGCCAAGCTGTCCCTTTTAGGTCTGAAATTAATTTGTTGATATTTGGCTCACAAATAGTTTTGGACATTACTAGGCTAAAGCACCTGCTAGAGAGTAGGAATTTGGAGGCGATTATATTATTTCTGCTTCAAAGAGACATAGTCTAATGGGGAAGCCAACATGTAAAAATAAAGAGATATTGCAAAAAAAATCACCAATTAAAATATGCTCAGTGTAATACAGAAAGAAGAAGAGATGACGGGTTAGAAAAGACTGAGGAATGACTTCACATTATTTAAGACAAAATGTAAGCCCCTGTGGGACAGAGAAGGAGGGAAGGACTTTTAAGCTGAGGAAGCAGCAAGTTCTGGTACATAGAGCTGGGAAGGGATATCAGTGCTTGAAATGGCAGACCTTCAGTAGGTGTTCAAGAAAAACCTATGTATTAAATCCTGAAAAATGCAGAGAGAGCATGAGGGTAGCAAGAATTGAGCCTGTAAAGGAAGATATAGACCTGATCATAAATCCCACTCTCACTCGGACATCTTGTGGACAATAGGCAGAAATAACTGAAGTAGTAAACATGATTGGATTCGGGTTTCAGAATTTCCAGTTGGCAGTTACCTGAAGTCTGTTTTGGAATGGAGTCCTACCAGATCAGGTAGAATATTAAAAAACTCTTTCAAGCAAAAGTTGAGGGTATTTATTTTAGGATTAGGTATGGCTTCAATAACAAAAATACACAAAATAATCACATTCATCAAGATAAATGAATTTTTTTTCTCATATTTGATAAGTCTCTAGGTTGTTGGCAGAGGGTCAGGGTGGCTCTTCATATTGTCAGGACCACAGGTTTTACCCCTCTTGTTCCACCGGGCCTGATGGTCATTCCTGAGACTACTTCATGAGCCACAGGGTCAGCGCCAGCTGTTGCTGTCTGCTCATAATTTAACCAGCAAGAAAAAGAAAAGGAAGGGGAAAAAAGCACTCTCCTCTTGAAGATTCTTTTCTATATGTCTTCCCCAGGAGCTCTCAGAAGCCACATGACTACAAGAAGCTACAAAGAATTGAGACATAGGAAGATTTTCTTCTGAAGGCCACAGCTCTGGCTCATATTGATTAGCATTGTAACATTGTAACATTCTGATACAATGGAGGATAATGAGCTTCGCTGTCCTAAGGTTCGAACAAAGACAAAAATGCCAATTGCTGTAGAAAGGAGGCAACACGTTGGAGGATTATTTTGAGGAAATGGCTAACAAGACGTGGTAACTTGAAAGTGAAATGTGGGTGTGAGGAATTAATGAGAAGTTTGTTTATGATGCCATCTGGCCTGCCTGTGTGGTGAGAGATACTACTAACCGAGCTGAGCTTAGAATGGAGAGCAGGATGGGACGGGTCTGGTTGCTTACTTGGTATAAAAAATACCGTAATGTATAGTTGCCATGTAATCATCTAACAAAATAAGAAAGGAAAGGAATTTGAAATGGAGATTAGGAAGAAGATGAACAAGTAGGCATGGTGTTTGTTCAAAAAAGAAGGCTCAGAAGAAAGTTTTTACTTACTCCCACTCAGTACAATAGAATGAGTTATGAGAGCTAATTCATGTTTCTTGGCATTATTCCCCAACCTTTTCCCACCTACACAGATATAATGCATTCTAGTCATTCCATGACACATTTGGAATTTTGCTCATCATGGTAGCTAACAAAGGTCTTGGTCATTTTTGGCATCTCTTCATTTTTCTGATTATCATCTGTGAACAATTTTATACCACATTTTAAAAATGTAGGTTCTTCTCTCTCACATCCTATATGTAACTTTGTTTAGTGGAATTTATTAATTTTTTAATTAGATTTCCTGTTCGGAGCAGATAGCATTTTTATCAAAATTGATTTACAAAAAAACTAATTTGGCCCCCATTTTGTCCTTTATTTATTGCATTCTGTTTAATTGAGTGTATGTGTGTGTGTGTGTGTGTGTGTGTGTACATGTGTGTGGCTCTCTTCATGTAATCAACTATAAAATATGCCTTGATTTTTTAGAAGCCTGTCACATTAAAATAAATGGGGTTTAAGTGCACAAATTAGAGAAGCTAATATAGAGCTCATTTACATCAGAACCTTCACAATTATGTTTGTGATTTCATGTGTTTTTTTAAATCTACTTTTGAAGTAATATGTACAAGGACTCATTGGTCCTTCAGATGGAAAATAATCAAGACAGCAGATGAGTTTTGGTATGTAGAATCCAGTTTTATTCGTTACATTTTACCTTGAATGAATTTTACCTGATGGCATTTGTATGTGTTGTGTGCTCTTCTGGCAAATGTCCTGACATGGTATCCAACATTTTTAATTTTAGAGGAATAAGAAATAAAATGAAAATGGGTATTCTTGTTAATTCTTCTAGGCCCTACAATAGTTACCCTCTAGATGTATTTCAATTCTGTGTGGTCACAAACACAAGAAAATTTAGAATCTGTAGGAGGGAAGTTTATAGTAGGGAGAGAGAAAGTAACTTAGAATATAAACCTTGATTAAATTAAAAGTTATGGAAAGATATTTCAATAAACAGAAACTGAAAGGAAGATGTGAAATCTCTCTTCAATGAGTACAATCAAGTATGATCAATTTTATCACAGACTTCCCAAGTTAGAATAGGTTGGCTTTTGATCTTAAAAACGATGACAAACTGTCCTGAGTTGGCCCCTGTATAAGTATGGTTCCCAAATTGTGGGTGTGATCAGGATCACCCCATTAAAGGATTTGTTAATACTTGGATTGCTGTGGCCTACACCCAGAGTGTGTAATTCAGTAAGACTGACATGGGCCCTGGGAATTTGCATTTCTAACAAGTTCCCAGGTGATGCTGATACTGCTGGTCCAGGAATCATGCTGAAGAGCACTGCTGTATTACGAGCCACACGTAAGAATGGACAAAACATAAGCAACAACCCTGAAAGAGGACTAGTTTGCTTTGCTTATGTGAATACCAATTTAAAGTAATATATTATATTTGATACTGCATTAACCTTCCTATTAAATTATATAATGAAAAATCTCTCAATAAACTTTTTAATTTTCTGAAAGAGGGCCTCTGGAGAGGTTTCTTTTGAACTTGGGTGATATAATTCACAGTCTATTCTGTGATTGCAGTAGAATAAATTAGCCACATTATATTCCTTAAATGCTAGGTAGGGTTTTTAAATCCTAAGCATTGTTTTAATTTTTTAAATGAATTAATGCTGGATTTTTAGAGAAGGCTTTAATTTACCTTATTGGATGAATTTAGAAGTTTTTAAAATAATTTTTTGGCTAAGACCTGTAATGCTTCAATGCAACCCTTTCTGCCTCTGCCTCTTACAATCGTGGTTCTTATTCTTTATTATGAAAGAGGATTGTTCATAACAGGAGGAGCAGAACTGGAAGGGAATTAGAAAGACTCATATTTCAGACAAAGGAGCCTGCCCTGTATAAGCCTGAAACATCCCAAGAGCTCCTGCCATGCACATTATATTGCATTCTGGAACTGTGCTTTCTGAAGGGTAGTTGGACTTGCAAGAAGGATAGGTACACCTAAATATTCCAATTTTCTCTCAACCCTAACTCCCAATTCCATTAAAATAAACCAAAGGTAACATAAATACCTATGTTCAAACTAGGAAAAGCTTGTGTTTACATACTTCGAAGTATACTAGCTTGCTATAACTTAAACCAAGTTAGAAGACTCAAGATACTGATATTAAATTCTGCCATTGGTTGCATAGTGCCTTGTTGTGTATATGGAATTATGAACTTATAAAAGTCTCCAGTTAGGGTAGTTCATGGAAACAGTCTTTTTTTTTTTAATTAGGGTAAAAAAAATAATGAGTTTAATATCATTCATATAATATTATTTCAGTGCATTCATATAATATTAAGGAGAGGAAATCAACGTGGAGTCCAGTTTCTTACCTCAATCTGTTAAAGGTAACAATGTTGAAGAAAAAAGTTTTCATTCTTCCAAACAAAATATTTAATGAGCACTGTTTCTGAAACTCAAGGGATAAGCTGGAGAGCAAAAACGTCAAGACATTGTCTCTGTGGAATTTATATTCTAATGAATTCTGGAGAAGGTGTGGGGGGAAATTAAAAACAAGGATTATCAGAAAACCTGTCTGTAAGAGAAATTGGGCAATAGGATAGAAATTGCTATTCCAGACAGAATGCTATCAATATGTTACCTCTGACAAGACTGGAGCCATAAGATAGCAAGACCTCCAAGTACAAGGAAGAATAAATGCAGTGATCTGAAGGCTTGAGGTTTGGATACTCACTAAAAAGTCCAACTTCTTTTTTTTTTTTATGAAACAAAACCAATGGACATAACCAAAAAATAATAGCATGGGAGATGGAGTAGGGTAACTTATAAGCATCAACTCACCCAGGGCACACTAGGCCATGACGGGGATTTAGATTTCATTGGAAATAAAACAGAAATCTATTAGATTTTTCATTTAAACAGAATAATGATCTGATATGATATGATTTAGGTTGTTAAAAAAGTCATTTTGACCACTGTAGGAGGTTTAAAAGAAGAATCACACAGCCAAGTGAGGAGGCAGATTTTATAATTTATAAGGTATAGTCATCATGATATAATAGGAAAAAAAAGAAAAATGTAAAATGTTTAAAAAATGGAGAGTCTGAGATGCCTGGATGGCTCAGTTGGTTAAGCCTCTGCCTTCGGCTCAGGACATGATCCTGGGGTCCTGGTATCGAGCCCGGCATCTGTCTCCTTGCTCGCCGGGAAGCCTGCTTCTCCCTCTCCTACTCCCCCAGCTTGTGTTCCTTCTCTCACTCTCTCTGTCTCTGTCAAATAAATAAATAAATATTTTTTTAAAAATGAAGAGTTTTTCAAAGTAAAATAGTATTAGCTGATTTCAGGAAGCCAAAATTCAATTTAGGTAATAGCTTTAGTAATTATCGTTACAAGGATATTATGTTTATTGCTTTCCACAACTATCTCTGTCAACTTTATGGGTAGCACCTAATTGCAAATTGTTACGAGAAGAATGTTCTGGCTACATGTAAATGAATTCTTAACCTTATTAATCCCTATATAGGCAATGGCCGGTGCAAAGTCATACCTTTATATGGACATTGACTATTTATTTTTTATTATTTTCACAATTGATAATGACATCTTTTATAGTAAGGTATGATGAGCTTTGACCACTAGCAGTATTTTTTTCCAATATGTGTAACTAATTATTTAAGAACTCACTAGATGATTGATGATCAATAAGCCAATCTCAGCTTAAAACAATCTGTAATATTTAATGATCCTCAACATTTCACTAAAATTCCAAAATGAAATAAAGACCTCTATTATGAAGTTGATTTAGGCCTTGTCTATTCTAAACTCTCCAATGAAAAATGATAGTGATACAGTGTTCTCACAGTGTATCTTAGAACCAGGAATAAAAGTGCTTCCTAAACAAGAATGAGTTATGGGATTTAATTCCAGCTCTGGCAATGATTCATTGGTTAACCTTGGGAAAGTTACTTCAACACTCTCCTGTGGTTTCCTAGTTGTAAATGGGGATATTAACCATTTGCCACTAAACTCCTAAGCCTGACTTATAGGATAGTAGTTGCTTACTAAGAATTTTAAAATATAACTGTAAACTTTGTGATAAGCTAGGTAGTCTGTTATAAATACAACTGAACAACTGAAATATGGAGGGTAACTGAAAATGTCTTAGCAAGATCTTATGTTCCAGGTCCTAGATTAGGAGCAGAACAGCAAAAATGATCTCAAGGACATCATTTTCAAGCTAAAGAGATAGGCTTACATGAAAAGTAAATTTATTTACATGATACATAGTATAGAAATAACTGTGACCACTAGAACATAAGAGCCATGAAAGAGAAGAGCTCATTTATCTTGTTCAGTGCCTTGGTCCACCTCTTGGAACAGTGCCTGGTATTTTGGTCATTCAACATTCATTCTTTAAGTCAATATTTATGGAATTTCTACCATGTACCAGCCAAAGTTCCAGAGCTGGAGATAGTACCAGGGACAAGAGAACACCCCTGACTTCAAACACTTTATCTTGTAGTGGGTAGACAGGCAATAACAAATAAGCAAGATATATGATATAAATCAAGTAGTGGTAAGTCCTTTAAAGAAATATAGTGTATAGGATGAAACAGAGAGCGTCTAAGGCTGCTATTTTAGCTATTTTGATAAAAGAAGACTTGTCTGGAGAGGCCACATTTGAATAGTGGCCTGAAAAATATGAGTGCCTGAAACATAACATTTTATGGGAGAATGTCCTCTACTAAGTCCAAGGGTCCTGAGGTGGGAAACACCTGGGTTTATCTGAAGAATGACAAATTCTTTTAGTTTAGTGTAAGAGCTGAACTTTGTCAAAATGCAATTGGAAAATGTTGGAGGGTTTTGAGCAAGGGAGTGACATGATCGGATAGGTATTTAAAAGACCACTCTGACTTCCCTAGAGAATAGTCCATAGGTTAGTAATGATGGAGGAAGGAGACCTGATATGACCATGTTAGAGTGATCAAGACAAGGAGCAAAACAAAAACAAAAACAAAAACAAAAACCCCAAAACCCAAAACAAAACAAAAAACAAACAAACAAACAAAAAAACAACCCTCCATGGACAAAACAATGAGAGAAGAAATAAGAAATATTGGGAAAAAAACTAAACCCATACAAGCAATGAAGAAGACCAGAAGCAGGCTGCTTTGTACCACAGAATTCCAAAAATGCCCAGGAATTATAACCAATAGGTGCTGTGAGCAAATGGTTGCCTGGCAGAGAAAATGGGTAATGGATTAAAGAATCAATGGCCATGACATTTCAGGACAATGGGTGAAAAGATCCTGTGACATTGACAAAAATAGGAAGTCAAGAATCCAAAGAACATCATAGCTCATAAGAGGTAACTATCAAATTCAGTGGAGCAGGCTTTAGAAAATCTGAGAAAAATTATTTTCAACCTAAAATTTTTTACCTGGGAAGTCCAACCTAGTATCCAGTCAAACTACAACTCAGTGAGTTGGATATATTGTGGAACCACTTGCCTGATAGGAAATAAAGGGAAACATTGTAAAGATTATATTATATGCAATTGTGGGAGCTATTGAGAAATTTACAGAGGTTTATTGTTTTCGTGTCTGATGGCGGTCCTGAAGTTATTGTAGGTCAGCAGGACTGGCAAATAAGATGAAAATCCGGTCATGAAGCAGAAGAGAGTAAGGGAGAAACTGGAATGCTTGCTGTCTTTCTGTCCTTCCAATTTTGATGTAGGTGGCTTGCCAAAGATGTCAGTACCATTACCTCACAGCTGCACGGGCTCCTGGCCCAGGATTCTGAGAAGCCAAGGCAGAGATCAGGCAGGAGCGGGAGGCGCTGCAGGCCTGGTTGCTACTCTGCATGGGCAAGGTGAGCCAGGAAATGAAGGACAAGTGAGGGCTGCAGTGATGCCTGACCCTGCATTGGCCTATAGAGTTGAATGGCTGCTGCTTCAGTATCACTCCCAGATTTCACCCACATTTTTCTTGTGGCCAAACCTAACCTGGAATCTGAGGGACAGAAATTGTGTATACGTTGTTCCAATGTATATATGGTAGTCACGTTTTTCCTGTTAGAAACCACCACAAAAAGTATACTGCAGGCATTGTCAGAAATTCAGACATTAAACAATCATCTCCCACGAATCCTATTTCCAGAAACTTTTGGAGAATATACTCCAATTAAAAGTAGAAACCACCATAAAGAAAAAGATATAAAGGACACAGAGGTTTAATACATCAGAGAAATGGTGGGAATCCATAGGCAGATGATGGAGGAATGCTCAAGGACTACATCAAATTCGAGAGCATATAGTCCAGAGTAGAGCAAAGTAGATTCTAAGAAGAAAGTGCCCAGGAAAAACATATTAGAGGTTGCAAATTTTCCTAATATGTTTTGCTAACGTTGGGAGATTTATCAATCTGGCAGAAGTTTTAAGAATGAACTAAGAACAAGTAGGCAAAAAACTGATGGAACAAGAGAGAGAAAGAGAAATCAAGAGAGAGAGAGAATATAAAGGACTCAGAAGAAAACAGAAAGTAATATAAAGAAGGAAGAGTATTCAAGTGTAATTAATATTTTAAATTCCAGACAGTTAATGTGAGTGAATGCTAATTAACCAAAAATAATGATTATATTGGGAAGACAGTGAAGGGGGAATAGTGATTATGCAGAGATAACACAGATTATTATGAAATAGAAAAAAAATGCCTGTTATTTAGAAACTTGGTGGCAAACAGAAGATGAAACAGTGGTCATCAGGATAGAGCAGTTGGTTACTGCTTTTCATGAAAAAGCTTGTTGAAAATATTGAGCTTTAAAATAAAACACATTTTGACAAAAATTGAAAAAGTTTCTGACTCTGAAAGTAGTTTCCTTTTTTTTTTAAAATTTTAGGTTTTATTTATTTATTTGACAGGGAGAGACACAGCGAGAAAGGGAACACAAGCAGGGGGAGTGAGAGAGGGAGAAGCAGGCTTCCTGCCGAGCAGGGAGCCCAATGTGGGCTCTATCCCAGGACCCTGCGATCATGACCTGAGCTGAAGGCAGACGCTTAACCACTGAGCCACCCAGGTGCCCCTGAAAGTAGTTTCTATGGAAAGATATCATCAAAAGCCAGACTTGTTTGGTACAAGAGATGTAAGAAGAAAGTGAAGAAAGAGCAAATATTCCCTTTGGAAATTTTTATATAAAGAGGGGCAGAGAAATAGGGGCACTCTTGAGTAGGAAGTATTTAATTTAATTTCTATTTTTAGAATTATTTGGATTAGAAGGGAATACTACTATAGCGTGTCTCTATGCTGACAAGAATAATCCTGAAAAGAAGAAAAGAGGGGTAATTTTTAGGGTAAAAGTCTTGAATTCACAAGCAAAGCTGGATTGTATGCCCTGGGGGGTGAAAATACGGGCCCATCTTTCCCACCCTGGACTAATTCATCAAAAACACTTAAAATACTACATCACCTCAGAATATATCACCCTACGTCTTCACTTAGTTACCACAGTCTTATCCTAACATAGCAGCTTGAGTGATCACTGTAAAATATAATTCAAATCATATCAGTCTTCTGCCTTACACCCCACAATCCTTTCTCTTCTTGCTTAAATTAAATCCAAAAATCTTACAGTTACTTACGTGTCTTTTTGGGTTCTAGATCCCAATTACCTTGCCAAACATTTTTCCTCATTATCCTTGACTCATTATCCTCTCACTCTCTCAACTCAAGCCCACAAGTCTTCCTGTGGAAACCTGCACTGGCCAGACACACTCCTGATTTTTCGCCTTGCTCCAGCTCTTTATTTTTTTTTCTCCTGTCCTGGATGTCTGTAGGAGTCACTCTTATACCTCCTTCAAGGTTTTGCTTAGACTTGACTACTTGGTGAAGCTTTGTAGAGCTATTTTACTTAAATCTGCACCATCCCCAATTCCTTATCCTACAGACACCTATTAATTACTCTTCGAAAGTTGAACCTGATTCTATTGGTTCATTTAAACTTGAGGTTATCAATTTTAGGTGAGATGGATAGGCATCCTCCTGTGTTTTTCTCCAGCTACACTGAGGAGTGGAGGAATGGAGAGGCAAAAATGGATTTAACCAGGACTGAGGTTTACTAGAAAATATATAGAGATAAAGGAATGATGAATAAGTAAGGCTGAAAACAATGAAGTTATTGCAACAGTGGATCATCCAACCCACACTGCTAAGGATGTAAAACTGGTAGGGTAGATGGAAGTCCTGGTGGGTACGGGAGTTATTGGTTCTGTAGAGGGAGTAAAAGAAAGAGAATGTGGTTGGACACTGAAATATTTTAAATTGGACGTTTATATTAATTCATAATGGCAAGTTCTGGGGCTTTGACACCATGGTTGAAATTCAGATAGAGGACTGAGGCATTAGAAATATGGAGGTCTAAGACAGAGAGGTCAGAGAGTTGGATGAATCACATGAGTGATAGTAAAATAATTAGGGGTACCCAGATGGCTCAGTCAGATGAGCATCTGACCCTTGATTTTGGCTCAGATCATGATCTCAGGGGTCCTGGGATCAAGCCCTGTATCAGGCTCCATTCTCAGAGAGAGTCTGCTTCTCTCCCTCTCCCTTTGCCCCTCCCCTTGCTCCCTCTAATATAAATAAATAAATCTTTTTAAAAATAACCAAAAAGTTGACAAGAGTTAATTGTAGCTAGTGAGAGAGAAAACCAGGTATGAAATATGATGTGGAAAGAAAACAGCAACATATTAACAGGACTACAGGGGAAACTGTTTTCAGGGAGTATGCAGGTTTCTGAGAGAACAAAAATAAAAAGTAACTTCAGAGAAAATTTGAGGACACAGAGAAGTTTTTCCAAAAAACAGACTCATTTCCAGCAACCAATAGAGAGCGAACAGAGCTAAGTCAAGCTAGAGCCATGTGGGCCCAAGGATGGCCAGTGATGAAGTCTGACCCTGGAGGCCTGGCTTCCTCAGAGAGTCTGAGAGCTCCTGAGATGTGAGATACAGTGGTATTTGCCCTGAGAGCTTCTTAGTGGGAGGCAGATACTCAGTTCTCATTGCAGCCTGTTCTTGGTCCTGGAGTCTTGGGTGGTTGTCAGGAATAAGAAGAGAGCTATTGGAAGGGGCCAAGTATAAGTCTCATTGGAAGCATGACGGACTCCTCGAGACCCCACTTTCAATCCTAACCAGTATGGAGTATGGCTTTCTGTTCAATCACGTTCATTCTGGGAAACAAAATCTACTAGCTTCTTAGATGGAATGAAGGGAAAAGAGAAAAAGAAGAACAAGAAAAGAATAAGTTTAAAAATCACAAACCAGCTAGGTTGGCTTATGAACATTCACAATATTCACTACACTGGTAAGATACAATGAACTTTATTAAGATCTGGTCCTTCTAACTTCTGGTTCAATTATCAGTACCCTTTCTGGCTACGTGGATTCTTGAAGTGTTCGGAGTGATCCAGAAAGGGTTAAACATCACTTGGCAAATGTAAAATCTTTCAAGGCTTCTTCAGAAGAAACATTTATAAACACTGAAATTATCTTGAAATGACTTACTTACAGGTATTATTTTCAAAGACCGTGATTATTTATGTAGCAGGGTGCTGGCAGAGAACCACACACCACCTGTTTTCCTCTCCTGACAAACAGGGGCAAAAATACTGACGCTCGTTTGCAAATTAACCACTCTGATCTACTTCTGGCAATGCATTTTCTTCATCATTTTTGTATTATAATACATGTAGCACCTCTAAATTGAAGGCATTTAACTAAAGAAAAGAACATAAACACTCATATACAGAGAGACTATAGCAAATTAGAGCAAATCAGCAGCAAATAGTAAGAGGCTGCTTTAGAGCATCAAAATACAACTTAGCTTAAATCTGTTCAACTTAATTTATTTTGTATGACAGTTCAACTCACACTTTCCTTGGCCTTAATTTCTAAATAATATTAAGTGATTCTGCTCATCACTAGCTGATGCCACTGATGAACAACACAAGAACAAGTTGATAGGTAAACATAATTAATAATCACATGCATTATCTTTGTGAACTAAGAGGAAAATAAAATTTGGAAGGAAAAAAAATCAGAAATGAGTCATTCTGTCAAAAAGCA
Organism: Martes martes; assembly: GCF_963455335.1. Taxonomy (NCBI): domain Eukaryota; kingdom Metazoa; phylum Chordata; class Mammalia; order Carnivora; family Mustelidae; genus Martes; species Martes martes. The sequence goes on along the minus strand of NC_137902.1, from coordinate 46,570,079 downwards.
AGGGTAGAGACAAAAGTGAATTGGGGGCAAAAATCATTCATGTTAACTAAAATCAGGTGTACTTCGATAAAGTAAGTGAAGCCAGGAAATGAGGTACTTATTATTCTATAATAATGCTCTAAAATGCATTTTAATAATAATCAGATATTACAAGGCATCTGAAATCTAGCCTTTCCAATTCACTTTGCTATTATGAAGAATAAAAAGAATTATCTGGGCATAATGTTTTTAAAATTATTGCCACTGAAAATATAATAATAATGTTCTTAAAATTATTGCCACACAGTGTGTCTGTGTGTTTGTCTGTGTGTGTACAGTATAACAGATAGTACAAGTGCTGAAGGTGCTATGCACACACGAGAAAGAGAGAGAGAATTCTATTATAACAGGAAAATAACAATCAAGAAAACACATCACATAAGACATGTCTGCTAATTCACAACTCTGGGAGCTCCCCAGGTTACATCTAAAAGTGGCCCAGGTACACAGAGGGCAAGGAGAGACCTACGAGAGAGGCAGGCTGCTCCAGAATGATAGTGGTGGGTTCGATAGCCAGGGAACTTACCTACAAGTCTTGTCCTGTCCTGGGAGGCATAAGACCAGTAGATTTCTATACCATATATAGAGGTCTCATCTGGGTTCATCCATGTATCTTGTTCAGGTGATCTCAGCAACACCTTACTCTCTCCAGGCTATGTCCTTGAAACGGCTCTCACAGTGGAAAGGGTGGACAGAATGTACATTCCAAGGACAGGAGAGGAGGTGAGGAAACTCTGGTTGCCTGGCTTGAGCTCCAGGGTCAATCAGCACTCATATCTTTCAATGATCTCCAACATTGTTCCATTGTGACCCAAATCAATATGTTCACTCCTAAAGAAGTCCTTTTTTTTTTCTTTTTTTAAACCATGAACTCTATCATGACTTGGGGAGAATTTGAAGAATGACATTGCTTTTCATAAACCCTAGATGCACAAGTTCCTTGCACATAGTGGGTACTCAATAAATATCCTTCTTAGGGTCTCCTCTTAAATATATGTGGCTTTTAAAAATTGTTGCAACCTAGTGGCTGGATGCAATAACAAAATCTAAATTATCAGTTACATACTTATGTAAAAGAATTGATACGGGGGCACCTGGGTGGCTCAGTGGATTAAGCCGCTGCCTTCGGCTCAGGTCATGATCTCAGGGTCCTGGGATCGAGCCCCGCATCTGCCTCAGCATCCCTGCTGAGCGGAGAGTCTGCTTCCCCCTCTCTCTTTGCCTGACTCTCTGCCTACTTGTGATCTCTCTCTCTGTCAAGTGAATAAATAAAATCTTTAAAAAAAAAAAAAAGAATTGATATGTATTATCTCTGATTATATGTGGCTATGTACATAACAATTGCCTTCCATAAAGCAACCTGGGTATTTCACATACTTGCAATTCTTCTCATTCCAAAATTGTCCATTGTGTTTTATGATGGGCCTAACACAATGGAAAAAATATGGTGAAAAACCAACCTGTAGACTCATAATAAATGGAAGCCAACAGAATCTTTATATGGCCAATATGTGAATGGATTGTTAATATTTAACTAGCTTACTGTGAATTTCTCATTAGTTTCTACTCAGCTGATGTGTCTCTTTAACTGTATAGACATAAAATTAATAATGCACTAGCCCTAAGACACTAAGAATAAGTTTGTGATAGAAGTAAAACTATGCATGGTTATTTTCAAAATATGCATCTTTAAACAGATGTTAATATCTTAAGTGCATATCTAATGACATCACAAGTGTTATTTGGGGAATGTAGTATCTATCAACATTAGTAATAGACAATAAAAAGTGTGTCACTCTCATGGTGGGTGAGGAAATCAAGGTGTAGACAATATTAAATGAATTGTCCATAGTCACAGAAATTGTAAGAAATAGATCAAAATCTAATACCTTGCTTATCACTCTTCTCACTAAATTTTTCTATAAAATAGATTTTTAAGTTAAATTTATGAGTGCATAGTCTATTATGAATATCTAGTCTAATATGAAAGGATTCACTGCTGAGTTTTTTCCTCATTTTTCAATTCAATTTGCTGCTTTTTGTATAATCCGAAAATTTTAAATCTTAAGAGTCATATGGAAATAATTGAATGAGTGTACTTACATTCCAGTGTCATGGGATGGCCCCTGATCTTTGTACTCTAATTACATTTACATAATACCTTGTTTAATGTGGATATAACCAGATGCAGAGATGAGTTTGAATGGTCATACTATAGTAGGCAAATAGTATATCTTTCTAAAAATTAAAGCTATCTAAAACTTAGAACCATACTTCTAGCCCTGATCCAAATATCCAGTTTGAATTTCATTTTTTATTTCATAAAAATACACTAGAGGGTAACGATATTAATATTGAGTACATGATTTAGTAAACCATCTCAATTAAAGTTAGTAAATTAGAAATCCTTGAAATCCTCTCAAAAAAGAGAGTATTCCCCAACCGATATGCACCAACAAATTTGTGATTCAATTATAGAGCCAGGCATGTGAGAACATTTTTTAATGGTAGAATAATGTAAGTGATGTAATGCAGAGGGAAACCTGACATGCCAAATACAAAATACATAATTACTGACTGGGGAGGTCTAGGTATATCTGCATGGGAGGTGTTCTTGAAGTAAATCGTGAAGACCTAAGTGACTAGTGGTGTATACCTAAGTGTATAATGTAGGAAACAGTGTTTTTTTAAAAATTCACTCAATGTTGGGGTTTCTGGGGGGCTCAGTTGGTTAAGCATCTGTCTTTGGCTCAGGTCACGATCTCAGGGTCCTGAGGTAAGCCTTGTGTCAAGCCCTCAGTTGAGCTTCCACTGAACAGGGAACCTGCTTCTCCCTCTCCTTCTGCCCCCGTCCCTGGCTCCCGACTTGTGTTCTCTCTCTCTCAAGTAAATAAATAAAATCCTTAAAAATTCACACCTTCACTCTACTTTTACTTAACTTTTACATTTCATTTTTACTTTTAGCAAAGAAAGCATTTATATAATGCAATAGGCAAATACTACTGCATGTTTATAACCCCTAAAATTAGTCCACTACCCTATAGGCAATCATCTCTGCACTCCAGTTAGAGGTAAAAACTTTCAGCTCTTTTAACCGTTAATTCTGCACTTATTACCATATTTCTAAATAGCATACTCACTCTATTTACTGGTTGCAATTTTAGGTAATGTTCATTGATGTCTCTTTTGGAAAACAAGGGCAAATTGTTATACTGTCATTTTGTAAAAGATAAAAAAAAATACATACTAACATGTATATGCACTACACTGTGCCACTCTCTAATATCACAATTTGTGTTTAAAACAATAATCAGTATTTGCATATTTTATTTAGAAATCTAACTGAAATCTGACTGAATAGTTAGCCAAGTTCTGACCCTAAGATAACATTCTATGCTTGCTCCTGAACACTGAGAATCCTGCCTTCAAGCTATGTTCCACCACGGAATTCTCTGTCTTAGGGGATTTTATTTTTCAGGCGATCATGGATAATCTAATTAAACAAATTTATAGTTTCAAAGAAAAGTTTACAAACAGAATCATATTTACTTGCCACAAAAGTCTTGAAGGCAAGTGAGACAGGTAGGAAAATCTGGAGGATTCATTTAGATTTTTCTAGTCTTCATGGTTCTATCTCCTTTATTAATTTGAAGTTGAGAAACTGACCATCAGTGATAAAGGAGGTTCACACTGTGTTTTTAATGTATCTTAAATCTTTCAGTAGAGTCATTTATAGGTTGTTTGTATGAACTGTTAAATTTTTGCCTTTTGAGGGGCTCCTGGTTGGCTCAGTAGGTTTAGTGTCTGCCTTAGGCTCAGGTCATGATCCTGGGGTCCTGGGATCCAGTCCCACACCAGGTGGGACACTCTGCTCAGTGGGAAGCCTGCTTCTCCCTCTTCTTCTGACTGCTGCTCCCCCTGCTTATGCTCTCTCTCTGTCAAGTAACTAAATAAAATCTTTTAAAAAATATTTTGACTTTTGATTCATTGTCTATTGTGATTACTTTGGGGGAAGTTATGTGTGTGTTGCATTGCAGGGACACACAAAGGTCTATGCATCTATATCCAGATCAAGACCAAGGTGAAACACAGGTCCACAGAATTTTTCTCTGGGGAGATTCTCTCATATTTCCTTCTCAGGATTCCATTACTAGTTGCCTACTATCTTCCTTTTATTTCCCTTGCTACCTGAGTCCTTCATTAATATTTCTTTCCCTTTCTCCAAATCTTCATTGGTAGATACATCATTGAGAAAATGATATGTTTCTTTAATTAAAAATAGAGTTAAACATCTTTCATATATTTGATTGATATGTGAATTTTTTCTTTATGAGCACATATTCATTCAGTAGATTACACCTATCTTTTCTTTTAAGTAATATATTCCTAGAAATACCTCAAAATTTGTAATAAAACTTCAATTTCCAACTTTGCTTCACCTCCCTACCTCTCACACAAATATAAGTTCTATAATCCTCTAAAGCAGAAATAAGAATCTTTAGGAGTCTGGTGTTTGCCTCTACAGTGCCTTTTCTATGCAATTATGCCTATATACATATCTGTACAATATATTTCTATTTTTCTCACATTTATGGAATCTTACAGTTCTGTCATTCTTTCTCACCTTCTAATATGCTTTGGAGCATGATATTATAATATTGGCACTTATTTCAAAATATGGTTTGTCGTTCAACCTCTTTAGGTTTTATTTTATGTCCTTTTGCAAAGTTGTAAAATTTTCTCTTTGTGCATTTTTTTCTTTATGGTTGCTGTTCAAACACTTTATCATATATTTTTTTACAATTTTAGGGTTTTTTAAATTTTTAATTTAAATTCTAGTTAGTTAACATATACTGTTGGTGTGCCTGGATGACTCAGTTGATTAAGCATCCAAATCAAGACTCTTGATTTCAGCTCAGGTCATGATCACAGGGTCGTGAGATCAAGCCCCAACTTGGGCTCCATGTTGGGCATGGAGCCTGCTTGGCATTCTCTCTCTCCCTATCTCTCCACCCCTCCTCCCCCAACTCATACCAACAACAACAACAACAACAAAAGGATATAGTGTTATATTGGTTTCAGGAGAATTTAGTGATTCATCACTTGCATATAACACCTAGTGCTCATTATAGTAAGTGCCCTCCTTAATGCTCATCACCCACTGAGCCTATCCCTCATCCACCTCCTCTCCAGCAACCCTCAGTTTTTTCTATATACTTAAAAGTCTCTTACGATTTGCTTCCCTCTCTCTTATTTTCCCCTTCCCCTATGTTCATATGTTTTGCGTCTTAAATTCTACATGAGTGAGATCATATGGAATTTGTCTTTCTCTGACTAACCTGTTTACACTCTAGCTCCATTCACATCATTGCAAGTAGCAAGAGTTCACTCTTTTTGATGGCTGAGTAATATTCCTGTGTGTGTGTGTGTGTGTGTGTGTGTGTGTGTGTACATTTGGACATTTAGGTTCTTTCCATAATTTGTCTATTGTTGATAAGTTCATTTCCTGTTTCTATGTTTACTAGCTACTATGATTGTGGTTGCTCTTTTAGATAGAACTATTTTTTATTATACTTTCTTATTAGGTGTTGTTATCTGACCTCTTAGTCTAATTCGTTTTCAAGTATTGTTTATACATTAAGGTAATACATGTTTCAGAAATAATGCAACTAGTTTTGGTAAACTGACATGATTTTAATTTTGAACATCATTCATATTTTGGAGTTTTAAATTCATCATTTCCATTTTCCTTTATATTTCTATTATGTATTTAAATTAATATTGAAATATAAATAAAGCAAAGTGAGCAAATCACAAGGATACAGTTTTATGAATTTTACAGTGAATCCAGCCATGTAACCAGCACCCAAAACAAGAAATAGAACATTATCGGAACTTGAACTGATCCCTTAATGTAAGCTCTGAGGTACTCCTTGTTCTCAAACATAAATACTATTCAGAGTTCTCAATCCTTAAATTAGTTAGACTCATGTTTGAACATGATTTAAGTGAATTTGTGTTGTATATATTCTGTTGTGTTTTTTATTTATGTTTTTATTGGTTTGGTTTGGGTTTTTGCTCAAAATTTTAACTGATTTTCACCCCTGAATATACAGGTACCTATAAAAGTTTGTTCACTCCTACTAATGCATAAAAAGCCATTTTATGAACATAAAAGTTATTTCATATTTTCTGTTGGCATATTTGAGTGCTTTCCTTTAATTATTGCTAACATGTATACTGCTGTGACCATTTTTTGTATATATATTTGGTATACCTAGTATGTATTTCTCTTGGTAAATACCCAGTGCTGGAATTGCTTATACTCTGTCAACATTTGCACTGTCTGTCTTCTGCATTTTGGCCAATCAGGTGTGTAGTATTATTTCGTAATGCTTTAATTTGCATTTCTTAATGACTAAAGTGGTTGAGCACCTTTTAATAGGCTTCTGACGTACATGTTGTAAGTCTTTTTCTTTTTTAAATTTAAATTCAATTAATTAATGCATAATGTATTATTAGTTCCAGAGGTAGCGTTCAGTGATTCATCAGTCTTATATAACACCCAGTGCTCATTATATGCCATGCCCTTCTTAATGTCCATCGTGCAGCTACCCTATTCTCCCACCCTCTATCCCCCAGCAGCCTTCAGTTTGTTTTCTATGATTAAGAGTCTCTTATGGTTTGTCTCCCTCTTGGATTTCATCTTATTTTATTTTTCTCTCCCTTCCTCTATGCTCCTCTGTTTTGTTTCTTAAATTCCACATATGAGTGAAATCATATGATAATTGTCTTTCTCTGAGACTTATTTCACTTAGCATGATACTCTCTGGTTCCATGCATATCATTGCAAATGGCAAGATTTCATTCATTTTATGGTATTCATCCTTTCTGATGGCTGAGTAATATTTCATTGGATATATGTACCACATCATTTTATCCATTCATCTATTGATGGCCATTTGGGCTCTTTTCATAATTTGGCTATTGTGAACATTGCTGCTATAAACATTGGTTCTCAGGTGCCCCTTCAGATCACTAATTTGTGTCTTTGAGGCAAATACCTAGTAGTGCAATTGTTGGTTGTAGGGTAATTCTAGTTTCAACCTTTCAAGGAACCTTCATACTGTTTTCCAAAGTGGCTGCACCAGCTTGCATTCCCACCAACAGAGTAGGAGGGTTCCCCTTTGTCCGCACCCTCACCAACATCTGTAGTTTCCTGACTTGTTAATTTTAGCCATTCTGACTGGTGTGAGGTGGTATCTTATTGCAGTTTTGATTTGTATTTCCTTGATGCCGAGTGATAGTGAACACTTTTTCATGTGTCTATTGGCCATCTGATGTCTTCTTTGGAGAAATGTCTGTTCATGTCTTTTGCCCATTTCTTGATTGGATTATTTGTTCTTTGGATGTTGAGTTTGATAAGTTGTTTATAGATTCTGGATGCTAGCTCTTTATCTGATAAGACATTTGCAAATATCTTCTCCCAATCTATAGGCTGACTTTTGTTTTTGTCAACTGTTTCCTTTGCTGTGCAAAGGCTTTTTATTTTGATGAAGTCCCAATAGTTCATTGTTGCCTTTGTTTCCCTTGCCCTTGGAGATGTGTCTTTCAAGGAGTTGCTGTGGCTGAGGTCACAGATGTTGCTGTCTGTGTTCTCCTCTAGGATTTTGATGGAATCCTGCCCCACATTTAGGTCTTCCATCCATTTTGAGTCTATTTTTGTGTGTGATGTAAGGAAATGGTCCAGTTTCATTCTTCTGTATGTGGCTATCTAATTTTCCCAACATCATTTGTTAAAGAGATGTTTCCATTAGATATTCTTTCCTGCTTTGTTGAATATTAGTTGACCATAGAGTTGAGGGACCATTTTTGGACTCTCTATTCTGTTCCAAGTGTCTCTTTTTGGCAAATACCATACTGTGTTGATGATGACAGCTTTGTAATAGAGCTTGAAGTCCAGAATTGTGATGCAACCCTGCTTTGGTTTTCTTTTTCAACATTCCTTTGAGTATTTGGGGTCTTTTCTGGTTCCATACAGATTTTAGGATTATTTGCTCCATTTATTTGAAAAAAGTTGATGGTACTTTGATAAGGATTGCATTGAATATATAGATTGCTCTAGGCAGCATACACATTTTCACAGTATTTGTTCTTCCAATCCATAAGCATGAAACATTTTTCCATTTCTTTGGATCTTCTTCAATTTATTTTCTGAGTGTTTTATAGTTCTCTGAGTACAAATCCTTTGCCTCTTTGGTTAAGTTTATTCCTAGGTATCTTATGATTTTGGGCGCAGTTGTAAATGGGATTGACTCCTAAATTTCTCTTTCTTCTGTCTCATTGTTAGTATATAGGAATGTCATTGATTTCTGTACATTGATTTTATATCCTGCCACTTTGCTGAATTCCTGTATAAGTTCTACAATTTGGGGGTGGAGTCTTTTGGATTTATCACGTAGAGTATCACATCATCTGCAAAGAATGAGAGTTTGACTTCTTTGCTGATTAGGATTTTTTTTTTTTAATTAATTTTTTTTTTTTTTTTTTTTTTTTTTTTTTTTTTTTGCTGTCTGATTGCTGAGGCTGGACTTCTAATACTATGTTGTGGTGACAGTGGACATCCCTGCCATGTTTCTGACCTTAGCAGAAAAGCTCCCAGCTTTTCCTCATTGAGAATGATGCTCACTATGGGCTTTTCATATATGGCTTTTATGATATTGAGGTATGTACCCACTATCCTTGCACTATGAAAGTTTTAATCAAGAATGTATGCTATATTTTGTCAAATTCTTTCTTTTATTTATGCAATGTATCACATTGATTGATTTCTGGATGTTGAACCACCCTTGCAGCCCAGGATAAATGCCAGTTGGTCATGGTGAATAATCCTTTTAATGTACTGTTGGATCCTATTGACTAGTATCTTGGTGATAATTTTAGCGTCCATGTCGATCAGGGATATTGGTCTGTAATTCTCGTTTTTGGTGGGGTCTTGGTCTGGTTTTGGGACCAAGGCAATGTTAGCCTCATAAAAAGAGTTTGAAAGTTTCTTTCCATTTCAATTCTTTGAAACAGCTTCAGAAAGACTAGTTATTAATTCTTTAAGTTTCATGGAATTCTCCTGGGAAGCCATCTGGCTCTGGATTCTTGTTTCTTGGGAGATTTTTTATTACTGCTTTAATTTCCTTGCTGGTTAAGGTTCTGCTCATGTTTCCTATTTCTTCCTGTTTCAGTTTTGGTAACTTATACATTTCTAAGAACGCATCCATTTCTTCCAGACTGCCTAATTTGCTGAGATATATTTTCTCACAATATGTTCTTATAATTGTCTGTATTTCTTCAATGTTGGTTGTAATCTCCCCTCTTTCATTCATGATTTTATTTGGGTCCTATCTCTTTTCTTTTTGATAAGTTTGCCAGAGCTTTATCAGTCTTATTAATTCTTTCAGAGAACCAGCTCCTAGTTTCATTGATTTGTTCTACTGTTCTTTTGGTTTCTAATTCATTGATTTCTGCTCTAATTTTTATTTTTTCTCCTGTTCAGTTTAGGCTTTATTTGTTGTACTTTCTCCAGCTTCCTTAAGTGGAAGTTTAAGTCGTGTTTTTGAGACTTTTCTTGTTTCTTGGGAAAAGCTTGTATTGTTATATACTTCCCTCTTAGGAGCACCTTTACTACATCCTGAAGCTTTTGAGAAGTTGTGTTTTCATTTTCATTTATTTCCAGGAATTATTTTAATTCTTCTTTAATTTCCTGGTTGACCCAATTATTCTTTAGTAGGGTGTTCTTTAGCCTCCATTTATCTGAGTTCTTTCCCACTCTCCTCTCGTGATTGAGTTCAAGTTTCAAAGCATTGTGGTCTGAAAATATGCAAGAAATTGATCCCAATCTTTTGGTACCAGTTGAAACTTGATTTATGACCCAGTATGTGATCTACTGTGGAGAATATTCCATGCACACTTGAGAAGAATGTGTGTTCTGTTGCTTTAAGATGGAATGCTCTGAACATATCTGTAAAGTCCATCTGGCCCAGTGTGTCATTCAAAGCACTTGTTTCCTTATTGATCTTCTGTTTAGATGATTTGTCCATTGCTGTGAGTGGGCTTTTAAAAGTCCCCTACTATTATTATATTATTATCACTGTGTTTAATTTTGTTATTAATTGGTTTATATAATTGGCTGCTCCCATGTTAAGGGCACACATATTTACATTGGTTAGATCTTGTTGGATAGACCTTTTAATTATGATCTAGTGTCCTTCTTCATCTCTTATTAGTCTTTGTTTTAAAAAGTAATTTGTCTAATATAAGAATTTTTACCCCAGCTTTCTTTTGATGTCTATTAGCATAATAAATGGCTTTCCACTCCCTCACTTTCGGTCTGAAGGTATCTTTGGGTTTACAATGAATCTCTTCTAGACAGCATATGATATCCTGTATCTTTTGATTGGGGCATTTAACCCATTTATATTCAGAGTAACTATTAAAAAATATGAATTTAGTGTCATTGTATTCCCTATAAAGTCACTGTTTCTATATATCATTTCTGTTCCTTGGTGGTCCATGTTACTTTTGAGCTCTCTCTTCACTTAAAGGATCTTCTTTAATATTTCTTGCAGGGCTGGTTTAGTGATCACAAATTCTTTTAGTTTCAGTCTGTGTTGGAAGTTCTGTATTCCTCCTTCTATTCTGAATGACAGCCTTCCTGGATAAAAATATCCTTGGCTGCATATTTTTGTCACTTGGCACCCTCAATATATAATGCCAGTTCTTTCTGGCCTGCCAGGTCTCTGTGGACAGGTCAGCTGCCAGTCTCATATTTTTACATGTGTATGTTAAGGACCTCCTGTCCAAGCTGCTTTCAGGATTTTCTCTTTGTCTCTGAAATTTGCAATCTTCACTGTTACATGGTGAGGTGTTGACCTATTTTTCTTGATTTTGAAAGGGATTCTCTGAGCCTCCTGGACTTGAATGCCTGTTTTCTTTCCCATATTGGGGGAAGTTCTTAGCTATAATTTGCTCTAACATCTCTCTCTCTTTCTCATTCCTTTACTGGGACCCCCATTATTCTAATATTGTTTCACTTTATGGTATCACTTATTTCTCAAATTCTTTCCTCATGATCCATAGTTGTTTCTCTCTTTTTTTCTCAGTTTCTTTTCTCTCCATCATTTTGTCTTCTATATCAGCAATTCTCTCTTCTGCCTCATTTACCCTAGGAGTTAGAGCCTCTATTTTTATTGCATCTCATTAATAGTCTTTTTTTATTTTGATCTGATTAAATTTTCATTCTTTTGTTTCTCTAAAAAAGGATTCTCTAGTGTCTTTTATGCTTTTTTCAAGCCCAGCTAGTAACTTTATAATCATTATTCTGAACTCTAGTTCTGTTATCTTACTTATATCCCTACTGATTAGGTCTGTGGCAGTCAGTATTGCCTTTTGTTCTCTCTCTCTCTTCTTCCTTTTTTTTTTTTTTAAGATTTCATTTATTTATTTATTTGACAGAGAGAGACACAGTGAAGGAGGGAACACAAGCAGGGAGAGTGGGAGAGGGAGAAGCAGGATCCCCACTGAGCAGGGAGCCTAATTTGAGGCTTGATCCCAGGACCGTGGGATCATGACCTGAACCAAAGGCAGACACTTAATGACTGGGCCACCCAGCTGTCCCTCTTGTTCTCTTTTTTGAGGTGAGTTTATTTGCCTTGTCATTCTTGCAGGAAGTGGTAACTTTTCTATTTGTAGAATAGCAGCAATTCTTTTATTAGATCTTCGGTTGAGTTTACAGATGTTCATAGTTATGGAACTGAATTCCTGGACCAGACAAAACTGGGGTCCCCTCCTCCTCTGCCATCTTTCTCCACGGTCAAGTCTTTTTCTTTTATTGATTTTTAGGATGTCCTTCATAATCTGTAGAGGAGCTGTTTGCTTTACATATGTTTTATAACTTTAATATGTCCTCGCCTTTCACTTTAATAGTGTTTTTGTTAAATAAAAGTTTTTAATTTTAATAAAGTCTTATATATCAATATTATTTTGTTGCCTTATGATTAAGACTATTTTTTTGGTCTTATTTGAGAAATTTTTATCAGCCCTAGGTTTGTGAAGATATTTTCCTGAGGTTTTTTTTTTTTTTTAAGTTGTTGCTTTGTTTGGATGATGAATTATTTTGCCTTTCACATAAAGATTTGCAACCCATATGAAAATTATGTTGATGTATTTCATGAGATAAAATCAAGATACTTTTCTGTGTGGATATCCAATTGATTCAACACATTATTGAGGTGATAGACTCATATCCACTACAATTCAGTGTCATTTTACTATGAATCAAGTAAATATATATATTTGAGCATCTTCCTGAACTCTCAGCTTCATACTACAGACTATTTGTTTGTCTATGCTTACATCAATAACAGCTTACCTGAATTACTCTAGCTTTATAATGGAGGTACACCACTTGCACTTTTTCAGTAAGCATTGGCTACTCCCGGCCATTTACATTTCATCTAAATTTTAGCCTAGTGTATTGGTTTTATTTTTTTCAAAACTGATGGGCAATTGCTGGGTTTGCATTAATGCTGGAGATCAGTTCTGGGAGCAGGGTCATTTTTACATGTTTGAGTCTTCTATTCATTAACATACTGCTTCTCCCTATTTTTTAAGAAATTTCTTTCATTTTGGGGGGTGCCTGGGTGGCTCAGTGGGTTAAAGCCTCTGCCTTCGGCTCGGGTCATGATCTCAGGTCCTGAGATTGAGCCCCACATCAGTCTCTTTACTCAGTGGGGAGCCTACTTCCCCTTTTCTCTCTGCCTGCCTCTCTGCCTGCTTGTGATCTCTCTCTCTCTCTCTCTCTCTCTCTATTAAATAAATAAATAAAATCTTTAAAGAAAAAAGCATTTCTTTCATTTTCACAATAATTCTAGTACCTTTCAACATAGATACCTTGCAGGTTTTTCATAAGATTTATTCTTTAATAATTTATTATTTGATGGTATCCAAAATATTATCATTATTTAAATTGGATTTTCTATTTTTTGCTGCTGGGACAAATACATCAATTGATTTTTTTCTATTATTATGGTCATGTATCCTAAAATATTGCTAAGGTCATTTATTAATCCCATATTTTACCTAAATTTTTTTATGAAACCAATTGCAACATGAACAAATAACAATGGTCTTATTTATTTATTATTACTTAACTTATTTTTCTGTCTCCCAGTAATAGTTTTTAATATTATTTTCTGTTTCCCTAGGGATGGCAACAGACATTTTGAGTTACTATTAATATAAATTATCATTTTTCCCAGTTCATGATAATGTGATAACCTTAGGATTCATTAACTCCATTTATTCCCTTACCATCAATATCATATATTTTAATTCTACATATATTTAAGCTCATAAAATTATTATTGTTGTTATTATTATTTCATATGGTTGATATTTGTTTCTATTTATCTGATATTTTATATATTTTGGACTTCATTCTTTTTTAGATTTTTATGTTTCCTTGAGTTTTGGGGAGAGTAGGGCTTGAAGAATTATCTTCAACATTTTTTCAAGTGCATATATTTGTCAATGAATTCTCTAAATATGTATTTACTCAAAATATTTGTACTAATATTTTTAAAAGGTATTTCTCCAGAGAGATTTTTTTTTATTCCAGCACATTGAACCATTGTCTTTTTGCTTCCTATTTTTCTTTTGAACCTCAACCATATTTGATTTTTTGTTTCTTTTTGGTTTTTAATAGTTTGTATTATGAAGCACCTAGGCATGAAATTTTTCTATCATCATTTTGCTTAAATATGTGTTTTGCTAGTTTTCATCAATTTTATAAAATACTTGAAATATTTGGCTATTAACTCTTGAAATATTATTTCTAGTCCATACAATCTCTCTTCTCTTTGGTAAGGCTTTTTAATGTATCCCATATTCTAGATTTTCTACTCTTTTGCCTCTACGTGATTTAGTGTAAAAATTTGTATTGAATCCTCTTCTAGTTTTTTAACTATCTTTTGGGTTTTGTATAATCTGTTAATAACCCATCTTTTAAGTTCATAATTTTAGTTCTTGCTATTTTTAATACACCAGTCCTGTTTTTATCTATTTTATAGTTTTCAATTTTCTATTAACACTTTGAATCTTATTGTTTAATTTCTTGTCTTTTGTTTTCTTGAATATATTATTTAAACAAACTTAAAATCCTTGTCAGATAACTCCAAAGTTTTCATCACCTGTGATTCTGTTTCTACCCTCTTCTTTGATCATGAAGACTTGTCATTTGGCAATTAAAATGTCTTTTTAAAGAAAATGTTGAAATTGTGTACTAGAATTGTGGATTTTTTAAATTATTTTATCTTCTTCCAGAGAGTTTACTTTTTCTTTGATAGGCAGAATAGAAGCTAATCACTTTAATTTAGTCAAGGGCTAAACTCTGTAAGGCTAGATTTCAGGAGAATTCATTGAGCCTCCATTTACCTGCTGTTTGTTTTAGATTTGGGGCCATGGTCCTGAAGTTTTCCAAATGAGAGCCTAAGGTGATCCCCAGGCTCCTGGTAATTTCTGAACTTGAATCTTTGTCTGTGTATCACTACAAGAGTCCTCAAACTCTATTCAACACATTATACAGTTATCCTATCAAAACATACGGGATTTAAAAAATATAAACAAGTAAATTATCTGTATTATAAGTAGGTAAGTAGAATTCTCATTAACACACCCGAATAGTAATGACAGTAAGTTTTTAAAACACAAAACATGTAACATCTCAAATAAGATGGAGGACACCAATGTCCCAAAGTTGTTAGAATCATTAGTTACCATGTGCCTTTCACAACCCAATTTCAAATGGCATTCTATTTAGGACTTTTATATTGTTATGATACATAGCACATATGTCCTTTCTAGTAATCAAGAATCCTACCGCTACTTAAAACTACTTCAATATTTAAATAGGTTGAATGCTTCAATATATTTATTCAACAGGATATTCGAATGTTAAATGATTTTAACAGGATGTAATAAGAAGAACGATGAGCTTTTATGTATTGGTATAAAAATATAGTTGTAATCTATTATGAAGTGCACCTAGATTCATGTAAATTCCAACTGAATTTTGTAAAAGGCCATGTAAACAGGGAGAGTGTTTGACATTATAGGCATTCATATATGAAATATTTTAATTTCAGTGCAAAATGTCTATGGTCAGCAAAGTAAGGAAAAAATAGTTACAGAATATTTATATTTTGTATCAATCAGAATCTAGTCAGGAAAATTAAAATCAAACCAGTTACATTAACCTAGCATTTAGTATAAAGTATTATTT
Source organism: Martes martes (assembly GCF_963455335.1). NCBI lineage: Eukaryota > Metazoa > Chordata > Mammalia > Carnivora > Mustelidae > Martes > Martes martes. Next base: position 46,554,709 of record NC_137902.1, on the reverse strand, counting down.
ATACCTATATGAAGGATTTGAAAGGAAAGAAAATAAAATAATTAAAACTGATGTCATAGACAGAAGTGCAGGAATTTGCTACCATGCTTAAGGCTGCAGAAGAGGTCAAGGAGGATTTTTAGGGATTAAAAACAAGAGAGACTTCTGATCTACATAAGGTATTGTATACCTAGTTCTCTCCGCTTCTCCTTGCTAAGTAACAACTACAAACTCAGAAATAATGGAAGAGGCAAAGAGGCAATGTGAAGAGGATCTGAAAAGTGGTAAGACAATGAAGTGGTTTAACATAGGGGATTAGAGGAACGACAAAAAGCACGTCATACTACCCAATAGAAGAAGGTGACCCAGACCCAGTACTTTCTTACTCTCAACCCTGCGAAACAGGCAGATTTTTTTTTTTTTTTTAATGACAGCTCACAAAAAGACAGATGCTGTATGCTAAACTTAAATAGGGTGACTGATAGCTAAAACAAGAGACCCAAACTCTCCTAACATAATGGGCAAATGTATAGAATAAAGTAGAAAACCATCTGTCATACCAAGAACTCAGAAAATCACAACATGAACGAGAAATGACAGTTGATAACTGAGATGAATCCAATGGTGGATTTATCTAACTAGGGTTTGTTTTGCCCTATATGTTTTCTTTTCTCCCTTCCATTCCCTTCCCTTTCCCCTCCCTTCCCTTCCCCTCCTCTTCCCTCCCTCTCCTCTCCTTTCTTTTTCCTTTCACTTTACTTCTCTTTCTTTCTTTCCCTTTTTCTTTCCTCCTTCCTTCCCTTCCTTCCTTCCTTCCTTGTCTCTGTCTCTCTGTCTCTTTCTTTCTTGTGGTGACAGACACACAGCATACAATTTGCCATCTGAACCCTTTTGAGTATAGAGTTCAGTAATATTAAGTATGTTCACATTGACGTTCAACAGATCTCCAGAACTTTTTCATCTTAGAGAACTACATTTAAACAACATGTAACAACATTTAAACAACAAACAACAATTTAAACAACAATTAAACAATTAAACATATTCTTCCCCCTCCCCCTCCCCATTACTACTACTTTACTTTCTATTCCTATGAATCCACTACTTTAGGTACCTCATATAAGTGTAAACATACTGTATTTGCCTTTCTGTGTTGTATTATTTAATATTATCCTCAAGGCTCATTTATGTTGTAGCATGTGACAGGTATTCCTTCTTTTTTAAGGTTGAACATTATTCCATTGTATAAATATAATGCATTTAGTTTATTCATTCATCCTTAGATAGACATTTGGGCTGCTTCTACCTCTTGGCTATTTTGAGTAATACTTCTGTGAACGTGGTTATGCAAATATACCTTTCAGACCCTGCTTTCAATTATTTATACACAGAATATATATAACCAGAAGTGGGACTACTAGATTATATGTGAGTCCTATTTTCAATTTTTTTGAGGAACTGCCATCCTGCCTTTCACCGTGGTTGCACCACTTTCTAATTCCACCAACAGTGTACAAAGGTTTCATTTCTCTTCATTCTCACCAACACTTGGCTATTCTTCTGATAGCCATCCTAATGGGTATGAAATGACATCTCATTGTGGTTTTGATTTGCAATTCACTGGTGATCAGTGATGTTAAGCATCTTTTCATGTTTCTTAGCCATTTGTATATCTTTGGAGAAATATCTATTCAAGTCCTTTGCTCATCTCTTACTCAGGTCGTTTATCTTTTTCCTACTTTTTTTTTTTAATTGCTGGGTTTTGAGAATTTTTTGTGTATTAACTAGACACTAGAGCACTTTCACAAATATGGTTCACAAATATTTTCTTCCAGTCTATAATTTCTATTTTCATCGTTTTAGCAGTATCATTTGTAAAGATTTAATTTTGCTAATGTTTAGTTAATAAGAAAAAAAAAATTTTTTGGATCTTGCTTTTGGTAAAGTCTCAGAACTTTTTGCATGAGTGTGTGATCTTAAAATTTTTAAGTTTTTTTTCTAAAAGCTTTATTGCTTATACTTTATATTTAATTCTATATTAATTTTTGAGTTAATTTTTAATAAGGTATGGAAATTTGATGTTTATTAGATCTTTTCTATTCTGTTCTGTCCTACTGATCTCTGTGTTACTCTCTCTGCAGACAGAGAGAGTTTTGGTATTAAGGAGAGTTATTTCTCCCACTTTATTCTACTTTTTCAAGATTGCTTAATGGATTCAAGATCCTGTGTCTTTCCAGATGAATTACAGAATATCAATCACTGCATGATATAATTTATATAACATTTTTGATGTGGAAAATTTTCAGAAACAAATTACCCTGAGTTGGGGATGATGTGGGAAGGGGAGCAGGAGAGAGTTGGTTTGACCTATAAAAGAGTAACACCAGAGATCCTTGTGGGGATGGAATTGTATGGTATCTTGACTGTGGTAGTAAATAAACAAAATTACACAAGTGACAAAATTGTATAGAGCTAAATACACTCACAGATACACACACAATAAGTAATGAAAACTGGAAAACTGAGTAAGATTAGTTAATTATATCAATGTCAATATTGTGTTTGTAATGTTGCACTATTGTTTTACAAACTGCTTCACTTGGGGTAACTGGGTAAAAGGTAGACTGGGATTTCTGGATACTAGTTCTATCTGTACATGAATCTTAATAAATTATCTCAACATTATTTTAAATTAAAAAAAATAAAATGAGAGTTCTTCCATTTTTACATTCTAAACAATTCAGTCCTAAATCCATTAGGTGGGAGAGAGAACAAGTTAGGTGTCTATAGCTAGGTTTAGGGGAATACAATGGATCAGAGCAGGATGTCAGAACTTGATCAGAGTAAGCAGTATGCCCACAGCAGGCAGTCCATTATGAGGGAACAGAGTCAGCAGCAAAAGGACTTCTATACATGGGAGGGGATGGAATGCTGTGTCAAAGCCCAAAGAAGTAGAGTATGCACATGAAGTTTCTGGACTGGTGTGGCATCAGAACACAAACAGTGGTACATATGTTCTAATGTTAATCTCCTTGTGTCATTGACTTATTTAGCTTATGTAGGAGAATGTTCTCATTTGTGAAAAATACACAAAAAGGATTTGGAGATGAAGGGACATCAGGTCATTAACATCCATTCAAATAGTTCAGAAAAAAAGTTCTTATACTGGAATTCGAGGTTTTATACTTATACTTCAAAAAACTCTGAGGTAATATACAAATGAATAAAAACCACAAATTATGTCCTATAATTGTGGTCTTGTGTTTATAAATAAAAGAGAATGCATATTCAAGAAACTCAGATGGTACAGTATTGTTCAATCTCCTGTAACATTAGTCAAGGTAAATATAAATGAATCAGAAAGTCAGTAAGTCAAAAAGTTTACATATCTACCATGCCTTATATACTCTGCCTGAAAGGTTGATGCTTAGAAGAAAGTCCCAAGTCTGAATGAATGTGAGACCCTCCTAGCTGTGTGCTTCTGGAAGCCATTTTGAGTTATTGTCAATCATGATAGCCTGCTGTCTTGAGTGGGTTTTAGACATTATAATATCATCCTGCTTTTGTGGGTTAATCAACTTTTCTTTGTAAACTTTATTTTACATATAAAAATTACATATGTATTATAAAATGATAAATATTTAAATAAATATTTGCAGTAATAGATCAGTATATCATAGTCATTTCTAGTGTTCTGATAACTTACACATAATTTTAACACATATAATTTCTGCTTATACTTTTCCCCATATAGTCAGTAAAGAACTATGTCATCTACCAAAACAGAAAACAAACAAAAACCTTTTCTATATTTTAATTTACCTCTTCCTGCACATTACTCATCTGTAAATTAATATCTTTTCTCATTCTCAAGAGGATATTAATCATTGCTTTTATAAATCTGTGTGTTCCACTAAATCTGTTTCTTTGGATGTTATTTTGATTAATGATGTATTTTAACTTACTTCTAACATTGTAATTTTGCTCTCTGTTTGATTCTCTATTTCATGATGAAATAATTATATTTTCTTTCTAGATGCTTTGTCAAAAATTATTTAGCCAACTAAAATCAGTACTGTTTTTTTCTCACTACTGATTTTGTGTCCCAAATATTTGTATTTCTGAATACTTTTTATTTCACTAGCAGTTTTTTTGACTAAACATAGCAGAGAAGGTTTCTAGATGCAAAAAGAGCATTTAAGTGTCCTAAAATATCTTTATTTTGATCTCTAATTTGAATGCTAGCTTAGTTTTATAAAATGCTATATCCAAAAATGACTTTTCTTTAGAACTTTTATTAAAGATTTTTACTTTAGAACTTTGTATCTTTCAGTATCTCCTAAAATTTCTTCTGGTTTTCTAAATATTGCTGCCAAGAGGTCTGATGGAATGTGATTTTAATTTCATTATAAATTGTAATTTTTTCCATTTTAGAGACTTTAGAATTTTCTCTTTATCTCTGGAGTTCTAAAAGATCACCATTTTTCTAGCATTAAATCACTTTCATTCATCTGGCTTAGGAACTAGTGAGACTCTTTAATATAATACACTTTCAGCTGTATAATTTCCTCTTCAACTGAGTCTATAATATTTATCATATATGATGTTTTAAAATATGTAATGATTGTATTTTCATTTATAAGGCAATGCATATTGTTTTCTACTTTCATACAATATGTTCTTCTATGGTTATGATTTTCTTTTTTTCTCATAATACATCAGTCATCTCTGTTTCAACTTCCTCTTTTGTGTGTGCTTCAACTAATTCTAGTTTCTTGGTGTTACTGAGATTATGACATGTTCTATCTTGTTTTTTCAATTTTATTTTCAAATTTTGCATTTACAGAAAAGATGCAAAAATGTTTAGGAGTACCCACTATTCTTTATCCACTGATGTTAATGTCTAACAAAATTGTAGTACAATCACCAACGTTAGAAAATTCTTATCATATTGATATAATGCTATAATTACAGACCTTATTCAAAATTTGTTAATTCTCCCACTATAACCCTCATTTTCTTATTCAGGATCCAGTCTGGCATAGCACAATGCATTTGTTGTCATGGCTCTCTAATCTCCCTCAGTCAATGGCAGTTCTATCTTTCTTTGTCCTTTGGGACCTTAATAATCCCAAAGAGTTATTTGCAGACTGTCTTTCAATTTATATTTATCTGAAGTTTTTGTGTAATTACAGCAAAGTTATTCATTTTGAGCAATATTATGACAAAAGTGATGATTTTCCTCCTCAGTGCAACATACCAGGGTGTACACGATATCCATTTGTGTCATACCATGGGTGTGAACATTTATTACTTGGTTAAGGTGATGCTTTCTGTTATGATTTTTTTTTTTTTGTTACAGTGTCTCGTGGAGAGATTCTTTGAGACTGTGCAAATACTGTTCCCTATCATTATTTTTGCCCACTAATTTTAGCATTTCCTTACTTTCTTTTAAAAGATTTTATTTATTTATTTGAGAGAGAGAGATCATAAGTAGGCAGAGAGGCAGGCAGAGAGAGAGGAAGGGAAGCAGGCTCCCTGCTGAGCAGAGAGCCTGATGCATGGCTCAATCCCAGGACCCTGAGATCATAACCTGAGCCGAAGGCAGAGGCTTAACCCATGGAGCCACCCAGGTGCCCCTAACATTTCCTTACTTTGCCTAAAATAATTATTACTGTGACATTTGCCTAACCATTTTTTTTTTAATTTTCATCACTCCTTCCACATCCCTTGTCTAGAATTCCAATACAAGGAAAAGCTGTCTCTTCTCCACCATTCATTCATCTGTTCATTCATTTTTACTACTTTATATCACTGAATTGGTTCTATATTGCTGTGACAAATTACCATAAATGTAGTGGTTTGAACAACTCACATTATTATCTCACAGTTTTCCAAAGATCAGGAGAATCGTCATTGATTAGTTAGCTACTCTGCATAGGGTTTCACAAGGCTGCAATCAAGCTGTTGACCAGGTTGCTTTCTCATGTGGAGGTTTGATCACAGAAGAATCCACTTCCAAATCCATTCCAGTTCTGGGAAGAATTAATTTAGCTGTATGTATAACTAAGACCTTCACCTTCATTCTTACTGTTGGCTAAGTCATCATTAGATCCTAGGAACCACTGGATATCATTGCATATTAGTTCAAAGCGAGCGATCTCCCTCATTTTTTTTTCTTAAAGATTTTATTTATTTGTTTGAGAGAGAGTGAACAAGGGTGGGACAGAGGGAGAGGGAAAGACCCTCAAGCTGACTCTGCTATGAGCATGGAGTCTGGAGTGGGGCTCAATGTCACGACCCTGACATCACAACCTCAGACTATACCAAAAGTTGGCTCTTAACAGTGACTGAGCCACACAGATACCTCTCCTTCATTTTTAAAAAAAAGCTACATAACACTCTAAAGTTTAAACTAACCATATTTTGTTAAGCCATTATGCTATGTATAGACATGTAGGTTGCTTCTATTGTTTTGCAATTACAAACAACGTTGCAGTGAATAACTTTGCATATGTATTTCTTATTATTGGAGGTTTAGCCCCAGAGAAAATTCTCAGAAATGGGATTGAAAGGTCAAAACGAAGAAGCATATGTACTTTTGTTAAGTATTTCAAAACTCCCTCCCAGAAGGGCTGAAGAAATTCACATTCCCACCAGGGTTTAATGAATGTGTTTTCTTCCTTACAGGTTTCACAACAGAATATGCTGCTATACATTTCAATAGTTTTTGTCAATCTGATACATGAACTATGGTGTCAGGGTTTAATTTGAACATTTCTAAAGAATCTTTTCAGACTTGGGGGGAATTTTCTGATCATGTCTTTTTTTCCCCTTTTTCTACTGGGTATTTGGAACTTTATTTCTCAATATTAAGATATTTTTAATACATTAAGGTTATTAGTCCTTTGGAGAATATTTTGTAATTTGTCTTTCATTCTGCTAATAGAACTTTTTGCCATGACTTTTAAAATTTTATGTATTTTTAAATTATTAAATTAAAGTTAACCTTATGCTGTAAGATATATATGTTATATTTTGCCATCCCCACTCTACCAGTTCCAGATCAAGCAAGAAAGAAACTATGGAAGGTCATATGGGAAATATTAAAGGCCAAGTTCAGAACTGATGTGCATCAATAATAATACCTTCATTCAGTCAAATAGAATTCAGTCAAATAGGCCTGTTAATCCTCCAGGAAATCTTGGGATTGTAGTTTTTCTATTTACTGAAGAGGAAAATAAAGTCTGACAAAAATAGTGTTTTGTTTTGTTTTTGTTTTTTGCTACAATCTGATCTTCTGATCACCAAATAGCAGTTTCACCTTTTCTTCCCCTTGCACATTGAACACACTCTTTTTATAAAGGAGATAATAAAAAGTTTCATTACCAACTGCACCTAGCTCAGTTCTTGGTTTTCTAGGTGGTACACATTATTCTGCATTAGGTAAGGAAGTGTCTTCATGGTCCAGTGGTCTTTGAATTCAAAAGATATTGCTTACTCTACCCACTCTCCTCAACCAATATATAGTGGTAGAACAGAGACAGCTTAGACATAATAAATCTTCCATTTGGAAAAAAGGGTAGGAAATACAGATCAGTGATTATTCTGCAGAACAGGAACAAAGAGGAAGAAATTCTTTGATTGGACTTTATTTTTTTTCTGTCTTGTCCATTATTCTTTAAGATTCCAGGCTCTGACTTCTGGAAGACACTTGTTGTCTATCATCCTCCCCAGCCACAGTCAAAATGCTGTTGCTGGGTAATACCTTCCATTGACACTACCCAGTATTCCTGGATTGCTTCTTTTCTGATGCTCATCATATAATCAGAAGCTTGCTAGACAAGGGCCTTGGATTCTTTGTCATTGAAATCCCTTAAAGAAACCCAGTAGGCTTCTTATCTATTTCCTACCATCAGTACTATATACCATTAATCAAACTCACATTTTTTTCAAGAAATAACCTTCAAGTTTATGTAATATTGCTGATACATAGTCATAGTTGTCAAAAACTGTAAACCACCCAAATGTCCTTCAATGGGCTAATGGATAATCAAACTTGGTATAGTCATACAGTGGAATACTATTTGGCAATAAACAAGAATGTAGTATTAATATACTTAATCACCTGGATGAACCTCAAATGCATTTTGTTGAGTACAAGAAGCCAAGCTCAAAAGCATTCAGACTGTGCTTCTATTTTTATGACATTTTCAAAAAGACTAAATGTAGTGATTGAAAAGAGATCAGTGTTTTGCCAGAGGTTAAGGATTAGGAAGTGTGGCTTCAACGGATTCCCACAAGAGAGATTATTTTGGGTGACGGAAAAGTTCTATTGTAATTATAATGGTCCTTACACAAATCTATAAATGTGCTAAACTGGTAGAATTGTAAATATCCACCCAAAAGCGAAAAAAAGACAATGTTAATGTAAGTTACCTGAGAAAATAAAAAATTTTAAATGTTCTTTCATCAGCAAGGCTGGTGTGGTACATTTAACTGGGGTAACTAGAATTTTTGACAAAAGATAGGAAGTATCTGCTACCTCTAAACTGTCGCATGATTGGAATATACTAGTCACAACATCCTCTAACTTTGTGAGAGAAAGACCAATGAAAAAAGTCCCTCTGAAAGTCTTGAAAGACTGATAGCATATACATTCTCTTAACCTCTTAGAGTCTTTTAGAAACAGAGGTCTTTAGGTGAATACCTATTACTGAAGACCAAAAGATGGGGCTGTTGTGAGCATGGCGGTGCCCTTTGCAGTAACCAACAGGCCCTAAGTTTTTGTATTTGATAATGCCAATCAGTGTCATCCAGATAACTTATAATGCAACCTACATCACTGATGCATGCTTTGCCTGAAGCCATCTCATCTGATGAAAAAATGTGTAAGTCTTCTGAGGGACTCTAACCTTTAGGGTGCTGACTGGGAAACAGAATCTTAGTCAAGTTGGTCTTTTGGGTTTTCAGAAAATACATTACATATTTCTCTTACATAATAAATACTGACCTTTTTGACAGTGTACAATTGAGCTCATCTAAAAGCATCTTATTAAAAAGGATCAGAATTTAATACAGCAGGATTTCACTTCCAAATTACATACTGCCTGATTGCTAATCGGTCTCAAAAGTTAGTCAGCAATTTTTTGAAATTGAAAAGTCTATGCCAGCTTCAAAAATAAAATGCAATCAACATTTTCAAAGCCCTTATTTTAGAACATTTAATTTTAAAATTTCTGATTATATATCATGTCAAGGTAATAAAAATCTCTACTGTTTTTAAGAAACATTATCCCATTACTGCTGTAAAATTAACATGTGTTTATTATACAACCATTCAAACACGATGGAGGACTTCAAAAGAAAATAAAAACCCCATCCAAGCTACCAGCATATCAAATATCTATACCAGATATCCATCCATCCATGTAACCATCTATCTAATCTCCAGAAATGATATTGAAAGAAATATCCTGACTAGTCCTCACTGAAGACTACAGCTGAACCTTAATTTAAGGCTTGTTTCAAGTGATCTGACCACACATTAAATTCCTGCAAGCATCAGACAGAGCTCCTCATAAAATCTAGAAAGAATAACAAAGATTAAGAAGAAAGAAGATGCAGTTTTCTAATATAAGGACTATGAGGAAATAGCAAAAGGAATCCCACAATAATTAAAAGGTTAATAAAAGAATACTATATACAAAATGACATTTTAAAATTCAGTAACATTTTTTAATTCAATTCAATTCAACAAGTACTGAATTCCTTAAAAAATAAAATTCAAAAATTACCCAGGAAGATATAGTATTAGTCTTATCACTATTAAAGAAATTGAATTTGTAAATTAAAAGCTTTAGAAAAGGGAATCTCCAGGCCTTGATGGTTTTAGTGGATAATTTTACCAAGCACTTAAAGAAATGGACAAAAATTTTCACAATCTTTTCTAGAACACAAAAGAGAGAACACTTCTTAACTCATTTTATGAAGCCAGCATTACTGTACTTCCAAAACTAGGGAAAGCCAATACAAAAAAAACAAACAATATCCCTCACAAATTTAGATGCAAAAGTCTTAACAAAATTTTAGCAAAGTGAATTCAACAACATATAAAACAATCAATACATCATAAGTATATTGAATCATTTATTCCAGATATTTAAGATTGTTTCTTTATTTAAAAATGAATTGTTCAATCCACCACTATAACAGGTCAAAGTAGAAAAATCATATGATCATATTAATTGGAACCAAGAAGACACACCATAAAGTTCATTACTCATTTATGATTTTAAAAATTTCCTTTTACTGAAATAGAGAGGAAGTTAGCTTCATGAAGATCATACACAAGAAAACCTACAGCTGATACTTGATGGTGAAAGACTGAGTGAATTTCTCTGAGATCAGGGACAAAGATACTTTCTCACTTCTCTTACTTGACATATTATTGGAAATTCTAGATACTATAATAAGAAAAAAAAAAGAATTGTTTTGAAAGAAGAAATAAAATGGTCTTTCTTTACAGACAATATGATTGTCTATGAGTCTATAAAATCCCAAGGAATGTACAAAAAAGAAAATCACCTAGACTTAAGAAGTGAATTCACTAAGGTCCCAGGACATAAGATTGACACATAAAAATCAACTATATTTTTAGATAGTAACAATGAGCAAGTGGAAACAAATCAAAATTATAATACCATTTATAGTTTTTCCAAAAAAATATATTAGAAGTGAGTCTAACAACACATATATAGGTTCTGCATGATGAAAATTATAAAATGCTCATAAAATAAATCAAAGACCTAAATATTTGGAGCGACATGTCATGTTCATGGGTTGAATGTTGCAACAAGGTAAAGATGTCAATGCTAAATTAACTTAGGAGTATAGCACAATTCCTTATGAAATCTCAGTCTGTGAACATAAACAAAAGGTCTTCTTGTAGAAATAAATAAGCTTATTCTAAAATTAACATAGAAAGACAAAAGCCCAAAAGTTGAAAAAAAAAAAAAAACACTTTAAATTCCATAAATGGTGCTGAAGCAATAATACATACCTCAGTAAAAATATGGGAAAAGTTTTCAATTAGCAATAATTGCGCCTTGGATAAACCTCATTGGCTACGATACTGCCACTGCGCAAAGCTACCTCAGTAAAAATATGATCCACTTAAGTCTCATACCTTATACAAAAATTAGCTCAAAATAGATCATAGATCAAATGTAAAACAGAAGACTATAAAACTTCTAGGGAAAGAATGGAGTATAAAATCTTTAGGACATAGAGCTTGGCAAATAATTCCTAGGTTTAACAGCAATAGCAAGACCCATAAATGGAAAAACTGATTGGATCTCATCAAAATTTTAAAAAATCTCAAAAATTTGAGAAAGACTTGTTAATAGGATGAAAAGACAAGCTTTATACTGGAGAAAATAGTTTCAAATCACAGTGGACAAAGATGTATCCTGAATACATAATGAACTCTAAACACTCAACAATAAAACAAAACAAAAAGGCCCATTAGAAAATGGGCTATTGTGGACATTGCTGCTATGAACATTGGGGTGCATGTGCCCCTTCTTTTTACTACCTCTGTATCTTTGGGGTAAATACCCAGTAGTGCCATTGCTGGGTCATAGGATAGCATTATTTTTAACTTTTTGAGAAAACTCCATACTGTTTTCCAAAGTGGCTGCCCTAGCTTGCATTCCCACCAACAACATAGGCGGATTCCCTTTCCTCCACATCCTCTCCAACATGTATTGTTTCCTGCCGTATTAAATTTTGCTATTCTAATGGATAAAGATGTGGTTCATAGATACAATGGAATATTACTCAACCATCAGAAAGGATGAATACCCACTATTTGAATCAATATGGATGGAACTGGAGGAGACTATGTTAAGTGAAATAAGTCAAGCAGAGGAAGACAATTACCATATGGTTTCACTCATATGTGAAACATAAGGAATAGCATGGAGGACATAAGGAGAAGGAAGGGAAAACTGAAGGGGGTAAAATCAGAGGGGAAGATGAACCATGAGAGACTATGGACTCAGGGAAACAAATTGAGGGTTTTGGGGGTGGGAGGGGTTAGCACCATGAGGGGTATTAAGGAGGGCAAGTATTGCAACGAGCACTGGATGGTATATGCAAATAATGAATCATGGAGCTACTACATCAAAAACTAATGGAGTTCTGAGGGAGGAGCAACATGGCAGAGAAGTAGGAGATCTAAACATCATTGGGCCCCAGAAGTTCAGCCAGATAGTTATTAAACCATTCCGAACACCTACAAACTCAACAGGAGATTGAAGAGAAGAAGAGCACCAATTCTAGGAAGCAACCACTTACTGGAAGATACGACGTGCAGAGAAGTGAATCTGAGGTGATATACAGGAAGATAGACCATGGGGGGAGGGGTCAGCTCCTGGCAAGCAGTGGAGTGGTGGAGCACAAAATTGGAACTTTTAGAAGTCTGCTCCATTGAGGGATGTCACTCCAGAGACTAAGCAGAGGGTGGGGCCTTGCAGGGACAGTGTGGTCTCAGGACCTGAAGGGTCACAAAAAGACCAGGGGTGTCTGAGCATGGCAGAGCTCCCAGGAATCATAGCAGGGAAGTTGTCTACAGAGATGGAGCTGAGGAGGGAGCTCTCAGCTCGGGGTTACCTTAAACCATGATCTGAGGCACAGTTGGACCACTACTCTTCGAGCAGGGACCCCACAAGTGACAGATCCGGGGAGACCACTCCTTTTTCCATCGGGAGGAGTGAGGCAGGACCACGTGGCAGGAATCAGCTGGGTTTGGAGACTCCAAACGGGCTGTGCACCAGAGATAGAAATGCCTGGTCACAGGCTGGGTGAGCTTAGAGTGCAGTCGGAGACAAGGGAGATGGAAGGGATTGACTGCTTTTCTCTAAGGGAGCACTGAGGAGTGGGGAACTGAGCTCTTGGCTCCTACAGATATTGGGAAGCTGCCATTTTCATTCCCATCCTCCAAAGCTGTATGGAAAGCATTCAGGGAATGAAAGCTCCAGAGCAAACCCGAGCAGATTACTTAGCCTGGCCCCTGGCAAGGGTGGTGCAATTCTGCCTCGGGCAAAGTCATTTGAGAATCACCGCAACAGGTCCCTCCCCAAGAAGATCAACAAGAACATCCAGCCAAGACCAAGTTCGCCAGTGAGAACTGCAGAACTCCAGAGCTACGGGAATGTAGCCCATAGACTTCAGGGCTTTTTTCCCCATGATTCTTTAGTCTTTCAAATTTAAATTTTTTTAATTTTATATTTTTCCTATTCTATTACGTAATTTTTCCTCCTTCCCATTTTAGCCTTTTTAAACTATCTTATGAATACCTTTTTAAAAATCTTTTTAAATTATCATTGTTATAGTCACATTCTATTCCTTCATTGTATATAACCTTAATTTTTGTATGCATATAGGTTTTTCTTTCTTTAAAATTTTGGGATACAGTTTCTTCTAACAGATCAAAATATATCCTAAATCTAGCTCATGGCTTTGTTGTAGTCTCCAGCCTGATCACATTCTTTCTTCTTTTTTGTTTTTTCTTTTTTCAACCAACTTCTTATCTTATCAATTCCTCTTTTAGAATCTTTTTAAATTTTCATCTTTACAGTCATATTCCTTCCCTTCATCATGTTTACCCTTATTTTTTTATATATACAAGTTTTCCTTTCTTTAAAATTTTGGGAAGCAGTTTCTTCTAACAGACTAAAATACACCCCAAATCAATTGTGTGGCTCTGTTCTATTCACCAGATATATAGATATATATACACATATATATATCTATATAAATGCATTATATACATATATATGTATATATATAATATATATAATATATATAAGTGTATATATATTATATATATAATATATATCTATATAAATGCATTATATATGTATATATAATGTATATATATATATATGTATATTTAGGATATATGTATATAATGCATTTATATAGATATATATAATTTCCCCTCTCCTTTCTTCTCCCCTCAGTTTCAGGTCTTTTCCGATTTGGTCAGTGTATGTTTTTCCAGGGTCATTGCTATCCTTTTAGAATTTTGTTCTCTCATTCATCTATTCTTATCTGGATAAAATGACAAGGTGGAAAAACTCACCTCAAAAAAGAACAAGAGGAGGCACCTGGGTGGCTCAGTGGGTTAAGCCTCTGCCCTCGGCTCAGGTCATGGTCTCAGGGTACTTTGATCGAGCCCTGCATTGGGCTCTCTGCTCAGCAGGGAGTCTGCTTCCCCCTCTGTCTCTCCCTGCCTCTCTGCCTACTTGTGGTTTCTTTCTCTGTGTCAAATAAATAAGTAAAATCTTTAAAAAAAAAAAAAAAAAGAACAAGAGGCAGTACCAATGGCTAGGGACCTAATCAATATGGACATTAGTAAGATGTCAGAACTAGAGTTCAGAGTGACAATGTCCCGTGGAAAACAGACAGTCTCTTCAACAAATGGTGTTGGGAAAATTGGACAGCCACATGTAGAATGAAACTGGACCATTTCTTTATACCACACACAAAAATAGACTCAAAATGGATGAAAGACCTCAATGTGAGATAGGAATCCATCCAAACCCTTGAAGAGAACACAGGCATCAGCCTCTTTGACTTCAGCAGCAGCAACTTCTTCCTAGAAACATAACCAAAGGCAAGGGAAGCAAGGGCAAAAATGAATTATTGGGACTTCATCAAGATCAAAAGCTTTTGCACAGCAAAGGAAATAGTCAACAAAACCAAAAGACAACTGACAGAATGGGAAAAGATATTTGCAAGTGACAGATCAGATAAAGGGTTAGTATCCAAAATCTATAAAGAACTTATCAAACTCAACATCCAAAAAATAAATAATCCAATCAAGAAATGGGCAGAACACATGAACAGACATCTCTCCAAAGAAGACATCCAAACATCCAATAGACACATGAAAAAGTGCTCAACATCACTGGGCATCAGGGAAAAATCAAAGCCACAGTGAGATATGACTTCACACCAGTCAGAATGGCTAAAATCAACCAGTCAGGAAATGGCAGTTGTTGGCAAGGATGCGGAAAAAGGGGAACCCTCCTACATTGTTGGTGGGAATGCAAGCTGGTGCAGCCACTCTGGAAAACAGTATGGAGGTTCCTCAAAAAGTTGAAAATAGAGCTACCTTATGACCCAGCAATCGCACTACTGGGTATTTACTCTAAAGATACTAGTGTAGTGATCTGAAGAGGCACATGCACCCAAATGTTTATAGCAGCAATGTCCACAGTAGCCAAACTATGGAAAGAACCTAGATGTCCATCAACAGATGAATGGATAAAGAAGATGTGATATCTATATATAGATCTAACATATATATATTGCAGCCATCAAAAGAAACTGAAATCTTGCCATTTGCAATGATGTGGATGGAACTAGAGAGTATTATGTTAAGTGAAATAAGTCAACCAGAGAAAGACAATTATTATATGATCTTTCTGATATGAGGAATTTGGGAGACAGGGTGGGGGATCGTGGGGGGAAGGGAGGGGAAAAATGAAACAAGAGGGACCAGGGAGGGAAACAAACCATAAAAGACTTTTAATCTCAGGAAACAAACTGAGGATTGCTGGAGGGGTTGGGGGTGGGATGGATGGGGTGACTGTGCTATGGACATTGGGGTGTGTATGTGCTATGGTGAGTGCTGTGAATTGTGTAAGACTGATGATTCACAGACCTGTATCCCTGAAGCAAATACATTATATGTTAATTTAAAAAAAAAACATGGGCGCCTGGGTGGCTCAGTGGTTTAGGCCTCTGCCTTCGGCTCAGGTCATGATCTCAGGGTCCTCGGATCGAGCCCCGCATCGGGCTCTCTGCTCAGCAGGAGCCTGCTTCCCCCTCTCTCTGTCTGCCTCTCTGCCTAGCTCTGATTTCTCTCTGTCAAATAAATAAAATCTTAAAAAAAAAAACAAACAAAAAAAAACAAACTAGTGGAGTTCTGTATGGTGACTAACATAATAAAAAGAAAAATAGACAAAAGACACATACAATGTACTGAAAAGGAAATATACATGGTAAATAAACACATAAAAAGATGTTTCCACTTCCTAAGCAATTAAGGAATTAGAAATTAAAACCACAGTGAGCTATCGCAACAAGTCTGTCAAAATGGAAAAATTGAAACATAGTGACAACACCAAATGCTGCTGAGGATTTGGAGAAAGTGAATCTTCCACACATTGGCATTGGGAATGTAAACTGGAACATTCACTCTGGAAAAATACCTTGTAGTTCTTTTAAAGCTGAAAATGGGCTTGCCATACAACCCAGCATTTATACTCTTGGGCATTTGCTGTAGAGAAATCAAGACTAAGTTTTACCAACAACATATATGCAAATATTCATAGCCGCATTACTCATCAAAACCATAAATTGAGGGACACCTGTGTGGCTCAGTAGGTTCAACAACTGTCTTCCATTCGGGTCATGATCTTGGGGCCTAGAATGGAGCCCCACATCGAGCTTCATACTCAGCAGGGAGCCTGCTTCTCCCTGTTCCTCTACCTGCAGCTCCCCCTGCTTGTGCTTTTTCTCCCACTCTCTCTCTCTAATAAATAAAATCTTTAAAAAAAATTTTTTTAAAGCCATAAATTGAAAACTACCCAAATGTCCTTCAGTGGATGAATGTTAAACAAACTATGATACATCCATAAATACTATGGCATGCTATTTAGTAATAAAATGAACTATTCATTACCCATTAAGGAATGAACTATTCAAATGCCTAACAATTTGGGCAAACCTCAAGGAAATTATACTAAGAGAAAAAAGAAGCCAATCTTAAGATGATATAAGCTGCATGGCTCCATTTTTTTGGTAACATTTGTAAAAGAAGATAATTATAGAGAAGAGGAATTGATCATGGTTGCCCACTGTTAAGGATGGAGTAGGAGGGGATAGATGTGGCTACAAAAGGTTAATACAAGTGAGCCTCTAGTGATACACAGTGGAGTATCTTGATTGTGGTGGTACATAAGGTTACACATGTGATCAAATTATACACACAAACACAAATGAGTGCCTGTGAACTGGTAAATTCTGAATAAGCACTATGAACTACACAGCAAGGTTTTATTGCCTTTGAAACTGTTAATTTGTATGGTTTTACCAAGTATTAGCATTGAGGAGGCTTACCTGAGCCTTCCTTATCTTTATAACATCTTGTGAATCTATAATAAAAATTAAATAAATAAATAAATAAATGTTCCTATAGAAACTATCAGGCATTAAAACATTAATGTCTACCTGACAAAGTGCAACTGAACCTATCAGGGACTTCAAAACCCCCACAGTGCCATCCAAAGTGTATGCACAGTCCTGAAGTAATGATAGACTGAATGGCATGGACTGCTCCTGGTATCTCTCCATAACTCTCATTCAACACTCCTTTAACAGACAGGATGGATGCTGGCCTAGCACTCTACACCTGAAGGTTCCAGGCTTGCCTACTGGAAGAGTAGTAAGCGAGAAGGTGCTGCTGCATAGCTTCCCGAAGGCACCCATGACCCAGATCCTTTCCGCTCCTGCTTCACCTTGGTCACCTTTCACCATCCTGCCCTAGGCATGTGGGGTGGGTCATGTGGGGTGGGTGTCTTTATTTTAATCAACTGTGACCAACAAAAGAAAAACCAGATCCTAAAAAAGGAAGTAAGCCATTGAAGGTGTTATCAATAGAGATTTTTGAAGGATTTACATGCCCTGGCTAGCTTTCTGTAAAAGACCAACCCTAAAGGCCCTCACGGGTGACCCTGTTGGGACCTCTCTCACTCTTGAGAGCTTTCCCTGTATCTTCACTTAATAAATTTCTATCATTTTCCTCACAAAAACAAAAGAAAACAATAAAACAAAAAAGACTTTAAATCTCAAATGTATTAGAGGGAAGAGAGTGTTCAACTTGAGAATGACGTTGAGGGAGACTCAGGGAGAGTACATGGGAGTTCCCCGCACATCTATTGGCAACATCCTGTGAATCTATAATTACTGTATTTTATTAGTATTAGTATTGTTTGATTAATTAATTTATTTTAGAGAGCAAGAGAGCGTGTGTGTGTACAAGCAGGAGGAGCAGAGGGAGAAAGGGAGAGAGAATCTCAAGCAGACTCCATGCTTAGCACAGAGCCCATAGCAGGGCTCATTCCAACGACCCTGAGATCATGACCTGAGCAGAAATCAAGAGTCCCAGGCTCAACCAGCTAAGCCACTCATGTGCCCCTATACTTACTGTAAAATAAACACCTAAAGAGAACACTCCTGTTTTCCAGTAGAAAGTATCCTAAGTGTTAATGTTAAAAGTTTTTTGTTTTTTTTTTAAGATTTTATTTATTTATTTGACAGAGAGAGATCACAAGTAGGCAGAGAGGCAGGCAGAGAGAGAGGGGGAAACAGGCTCCCTGCTGAGCAGAGAGCCGCTGTGGGGCTCTATCCCAGGACCCTGAGATCATGACCTGAGCCGAAGGCAGAGGCTTAACCCACTGAGCCACCCAGGTGCCCCAATGTTAAAAGTTTTTAACAGAGCTGGATCCTCACCTGCAGCAGGGCCCCAATGGCTGCTGCTTAGACCTTAATCTAGCTATTAGATCTTTCTAAAACTCAGCTCCAGCATTTCTAAAATTAAAACAAACAAACAAATAAAAAAAAAAAGCCAGTTCTCTCTGTCTCAGTGCTGTGGATAGCAAAGTTGAAGGAAATAATGCATGGAGACCCCGTACGACAGACCTGTGATGTCATGAGTGCTCAGCAAACTGGAGCTGCCATCGCTTCTGTGTGCTGACTTGGCTCCTAGGCCCCTTGCTGCCTAACGGAAAGCAGAGGTCAGCAAGTTCCTTCTGCATGGTGTCAGACTGTAAAGACTTTAGATTCTGGGGGCTGCGCAGCCTCTGCAGGAACTACTCAACCTTGCTGTTGGAAGCCGAAGCCGCCATAGGCAACACGGAAGTGAATGAGCACACGACTGTTGTTGCCATAAAACCCTAGGGACGTTTGACTTGCTGCCTTACAAAAAGAGGTGGTGGGGGAGCCTGGGTGGCTCAGGGGTTCAAGCCGCTGCCTTCGGCTCAGGTCATGATCTCAGGGTCCTGAGATCGAGCCCCGCATCAGTCTCTCTGCTCAGCAGGGAGCCTGCTTTCTCCTCTCTCTCTGCCTGCCTCTCTGCCTACTTGTGATCTTTCTCTCTGTCAAATAAATAAATAAATAAAAATCCTAAAAAAAAAAAAAAAAAAAAGAGGTGGTGAAAAAGCAGAAAGCTGGAGGGTGGGAGGAAAGATTTGGATATAAACAAAAGTAATAAACTTTAAAAAAAAAAAAAAAAAGAACATGAGTACCGCCAGTTTTCTGGTAGATTTCCTTTGAAAGAAACAGAGGCCTCAAAGCCTGTGCTGAGTCAGTTTAGCCAGAATCCCCACCTGCTCACCTTCTAGATCTGATTAAATTCCTCATCCACTCTTCTAGTTTTCTGATCACACTGACCTAAGTCCGCTGTCTCTTGTCCAGTTAGCTCAGTTAGAATCCTCCTTACCCACGAGGTTTCCTCTTAGTAATTTTCTAACCACTGACCCGGACCCTGTTTCTTGGCTTTAAATTCCTTGTCCATACTCAATTTGGAATTGAGTCTAGTTCTGTACTGAGGTCTAGTTTCCCCTACTGTCATAGTTCCCCAGTGAAATCTATTTTTACTGCTTTATTTTCTGACTCTAGTGTTTCTTTGAAAAACTGCTACTTTGAAAAGGATTCTTTTACTTTACTTCACAGAACGTATTTGGGAACTGTAGTTCTGCTCAACACAAAGCCTATCTTTCTTTTCTTTTTGTTTATCCTTTTAATTTTTTTTTAAGCAGACTGCATGCCCAGTGTGCAGCCCAACGTGGGGCTTGAACTCACAACCCTGAGATCAAGACCTGAGCTGAAATCAAGAGGTGAACACTTAAGCAACTGAGCCACAAGCTGCCCCAAAGTCTATCTTTCTGTTCTCCAACTTCAGGACTTAAAAAAGTCCGACCTGGGTCACCCTTAATTCATTTATTCATTCATTCTTCAATAACTATTTGTTGCAAATATCACAGTTCTGGACATGGTTATGGGAACTAAGGGATACACCCATGAAAAAATCAGCGAAACCTCTGCCTTCATCCTTCAAGCATTCATTCGCAAAGGTATACAAATGTAAACAGGCAAATAACTGAAGGGAAACATTATGGATTCTCTTAAGTCTTATAGAGAAAAAGAACAATTTACTGATTAGGGATATAAAGTATTATAGAAGTGTTTCCATTTTAGCTAAGTTCATCAGTTGTGTTGTCTGGAGAGGTGACATTTGAAAGAGAGGAGAGAGTCATGAGGCTATCTGTAAAAGGGATTGCCTAGGTCCTGGGGCAGGAAATTTCTTACCATCATTGAGAAACAGTGAGAACTAGAAGGAACAAGTCAAAGAGTGTAGGAGAGAGAAGTAATATAGATATGGTAGAGATGGGTGCAGTGGGGATCAGCTCTGATGACTGAATAAGCCATGGAAAAGTCTTTGGAATTTTGGGAAGTGTGGTAAGAATATTGTTGGAAAGTATCGAGGGTGACAACAATCTGGTCTCATCTATGGTTTTAAAAGACCATGTAAGAAAAGAAAAAAAAAAAAAAAAAGACCATGTAAGCTACTCTCTAGGAAAAATATGCAAAGAGAAACTATTTAGGAAGTCGTTTCAATGACCAGGTGAGACAACAACAGCTCAAAAATGTTAAGAAATTATGGGAAAGTAAAGTAGTAATTTTCAATCGAAGTGACTTTTTAAAATAATTTGCAATAGGTGTGGTTGGTTTTAGAAATCTTGGATTCTCATATATATGAGAATACATATATTCTCATAGAATACATATATTTTATGTATATAGAATACATATATACATATGCTTCATATGTGTCAACTTCAGGTACTAGAAAATTTTTTCCCTGTTTGATCATTTTCATAGAAAATTTGATAGCTTGATGTTAGATCTCTCTGGTTCTTTCCTTTACCTCATCATTTCCTCTCTCTCCCTCCCTCTCTCTCACACACACTGTGTGTGTGTGTGTATGTATATATATAGATAAATTAGTTTCACTTCTTATTTTTAATACCACATTATATTTGTTATATGTCAAGTAGCAAGAGTTCTTCTGTCTCCACCAAATGCAGGCTCCCCTTAGCAAATTACCACTGAGCAATTAGTCTTATTAAAATAATAATTACACCTGCATTTGGCTAATTTGAGGAGTAATTGCCCAATTTCAGCCATAATGAGTCACTTGGCTCTATTTTTCAGGCACAATTTCATTGTCATGAGAAACAAACAAACAAAAAAATCTGTGGTAGTTGCTCCTTTCGCAATTTGCCTACTAATGAGACTGCCTTCTGAACATATTTTCTTCACTTGAATACTGCAACAAAGTATTTAGAATACCCTAGGGAATCTCCTTGACTAGTGCAAGAGAAATAATTTTCCAATGTTTTTGAAAATTTTTAAATGTTTTCTAAATAGCTGTAATCTATTTAAAAACACTTTCTTGAGACTAAAAGGAAACATTAATAAAACTTTTGATTCTGAAAATGTCAGAATTATCTGTTTGTAATTAAACATCAGGCTTATTTATGTCTCCACATCACCAAGACAAATGACTATAGAATTCCAACAGCCAATACTTAAATGTGTCTTTCATCCATATGACACCATACTAACCGACAATGTTGGGCCTTACCTGAGCTCCATGCTCCTGGAAAACAGCAACAGTTAAGAAATGCCTCCACACTTTTTGTGCTTTGGAACCTGCTAATAACACTGCTCTCACCTATTCTGAGATAACACCTGTTTACATCCTTCTTCATGACTTCCATGAGATTGGCGAATGACTCCATTATATACCTGCCTTTATAAATCCCCAGGTCACCCTCCTCTTCTTTGAGATATTTCTCATTAATGAACATTCACCCCATTGAAATAACCTAAGTAAAATCAGGTCCTTAATTGTCTGGTGCATTTGTCTTTCACATTATAAATTGCAATCTGTTTCTAAACCTAGTGAACCAAGTAAGAAACAAAAATTCATCTCACCATTAAATTGGAACATTAGTGCTTACAGATTTATATGGATTGTTAAAATTGTGCAAGGACATTTTGAATGGTGACATTTAAAGAAATATACACACATAGTCTATGTAGACACATTATTAGGGGTATCATACACAGCTACCAAAGTCAAAAAAAGGTAAATAGCATTTTTTCATTCTTAGGATGAAAGCTTATTTTTATAAGTTGAAAATTCAGGCAGAATTATGTAAACATCTTAATTTAAAAAAAATTTTAAAGTGTTTAAATTTTAACTATTTCTGTAAAACATAGTAGAAGCTATGACTACTTAGGGGCACCTGGGTGGCTCAGTCAGTTAAGCCTCCAATTCTTGACTTTGGTTCCAGTCATGATTGTGGCTTAGGTTGTGATCTCAGGGTTTTGGGATCTAGCCCTCTGTGGGGACCTGGGCTCAGTGTGGCATCTGCTTGTCTCTCTCCTTGCTACATGCACTCTCTCTCTTTCTCTCAAATAAATAAATAAATAAATAAATAAATATTTTTTTAAAAAGCTATAAATATTTAATAATGGGATGCAATGTGGAAAATCACAATAAAAATTCAATGGAACTGAAACATTAAAAATTGAAAATATCCATAGATATCTGTAAAAATACATTTTAAGCTAAAATAAAAAGGCAAACGCCCACCAGTGAAAGATATTTGCAAAGATGTAATGCTCAGAAGTGTCAAAAATCCTTTATAAAAATACTTACAGTGATTTGAAATAATTGATGATCAAAAGAATAAGAAAGAAACAATCACTGAGGAAAAAATGCAGATGACTAACTTACTCATCATGATCAATGGAAATGTAAATTTAAATAATAATGAGATATTTTCCCACCTAATAAGTTGCTGATTTCCTCATTTAGACTAAAAGTACAAAAGCTTCCTGAAGAATAATTTTTGAGTGTAAAGTCACAAGATTTTAGAGTTTTTAATAGTTAATCCACAAATAACAGTGCTAAAATCCAGTCTGAAAAAAAAAATCAAAGC
This sequence comes from Martes martes, assembly GCF_963455335.1. Lineage (NCBI taxonomy): Eukaryota > Metazoa > Chordata > Mammalia > Carnivora > Mustelidae > Martes > Martes martes. The sequence goes on along the minus strand of NC_137902.1, from coordinate 46,531,580 downwards.
TAAAGAAAATTTTACTGTAAAATCAAGTCAGTGTAATTTACAATTGAGAGAAATTAGAAATATACTAACTGTTCAGCAAGAGAAGTTAAGTAAATTTTACCATACTCAAAAAAATATAATTAAGCTGTTAATGAATTATTAATACGGAAAGTCTCAGTATGTAATATTAATTGAAAAAAATACAATGTCTATGTGTACATATACATATCAATTAAAATATTCAGAATGATACCTCAAAATACTAATTTTGGGTTAATTCATCATATATTTTTGTTTTATGCATTTCCAGGTGTTATGTACACACTAAATATCTAAAACAAAACTGTCCCGTAATAAATTCCTGAAATCTTTAAAAGCCTTAGCTGATCACTGATGGGAAAGTATGAATTCAGGAACGGAAAGAAATTATGGGGTCACTTACATGAGGAATACTCTGACCCACTGGAAACTGAAAGGTATAAAACTGGACGTAATGGGTTATTTTTTAAAAGTAAGTTGCAATAGAGTGAAGACTCAATTTTTCCATGAGAAAAAAAAAAGTGTCAAACTAGGCCTAAGTCAGAATTTTAGATTAAATTCCTAGATGTTGATTTTTTTTTTTAAAGATTTTATTTATTTATTTGACAGACAGAAATCACAGGTAGGCAGAAAGGCAGGCAGAGAAAGGGAAGCAGGCTCCCTGCTGAGCAGAGAGCCAGATGCGGGGCTTGATCCCAGGACCCTGGGATCATGACCTGAGCCGAAGGCAGAGGCTTTAACCCACTGAGCCACCCAGGTGCCCCAGATGTTGATTTTTTTAATCCTTAATCCTAGTCTTGTTTATCAAAACTGTCACTATTCTCACTTATAGTTCATGAAACATTAAGGAAACATAATATACATATTATCTTTCTTTGGTCCTGGTGGAAATGAGGAATTTGAGCTTGAAGATGCCTCTATAGGCTTTCTGCAAGCAATTATGCTTAAATGCAGCATGGTAGACAAGAAAGGACATAATTGTGCCATTAAATGTAGTCCCCATTTAACTTTCAAAGAGAGTAGAAAAAGAAAAAAAAAAAAAGTATTGTCAGCCATGGAGATATTTTCAGACAATCACAATAATCTGCATTACAATAATCTCTCCTATGAAAAGGAGAGCCATTATACCATTGCTTGCAAGCAGCAGCGGTTAAGTGATAACCACTCAGATTTGATGCCTTAACTGTGAACATCTGTTCCTATCATTAAAGCTATCAGAGTGCTGTTAATTACTTTTCTTCATCTATTTTCAGTATCTGTAAAAATATATTCAAGGTCTAGAAAAGTAACTCCCATTATTTAAATGATTCATTCTGCCATCTAATGACACTGTTTATCATACGTACTTGGAAGTGGCCACTTCCTTCTTACACACATGCACGTAACTAACATACAAAATCCATTCTTATTTAAAATTTCCTTGTTTCCCAACTTCATTGTTATTTCAAATAAACATTATACGTGTATGCACGTATGCACAACACACACAAACACACCCACTGAGATACCAGTATACGTACATGCATACATCTACACGGTAAAAGATAAGTACATCTTATCTTAAATTCTTTAAGTATGCATTACTTGGAAGTTATTATAATTTAGCTCATTAAAAATTTTTGTGATTCAAAAACATAGAGCCTAGGATCCTTGAAGATATATATCCCTTTTTCCTCCTTATAGGTACATATATACTGAGGGAGAGAGGTCACAGTAAAACTAGACATTTCTAAAGATTTCAAGACAATGTTCATAGGTTTCTCTTGTGTCAATATTATATATTTTACATTGTGGTCAATACAGCATACTCTCCATTGTAGCTGAAAAATATCATAGGATATAGCAGATCTCTTCAATATTTCTGTAATGTGGATGGTTAACTTCAGCTCATCAAGGGAGAAAAGGATAAAGGAAAGAACCAGAAGGAGTATCATCATGCAAGAAAGGACAAAAGAGGCTTGCAAGAGTGTTAGGATAAGGATATCTAACATTTGGAATTTGTGGATTTTCCCTCTAGAGTTTCTACTGACTCAACTTAGTGCTCACAAATGGACAGTTGTTCTATCTTTTCAGAATTCAAAATTATATGGGGAAAGAAAGGCTGACTCAGTGTTCATGGAGTATTATACAGCAATAATATGACTGAAATGAGCCATCTATGTAGGAGTAACAGCAGTTTAGAAAAAATGCCCATGCGGTTTCCTCTATATTGATGACCTTGGTTAGGCAGGATAAGCACTTCCTGCCTTTGTGATGCCTGAATGTAACAAGACACAATAACATGTAGAAGGATGCCAGCCTCAGGGAGATTCAAGCAGAGGGAACAGCTCTCCCGAGGATGTGTTAAAGAGATGCTGCTATTAGACATCAGAATCCCGAAGTTGTATCCATTACCTTCTGTATCCTTTGCTATTCTTTGGAAATCTGGACCAAATGGTTCATATAAGGATCGCAATAAATGTAGCCTTTGAGGAGGTGTCTGTCTCTCAGAATTGTTATCACCAGTCTTCTCAACATGTATTGAAAATAACTTGGGACATAAAAAAAGAAGAAAGATGGGGCAAAAATATGACCTTCATCACTGATTAGACAATGCTGGCAGACAATGTGGCTTTAAGAATTCTTGTCAATATCTTAACATTGATGAGGGAGCAGGAGGCTGGCTAAGGACAAAGCAAAATCTGGCACCTTGCACCCCCTCTCCACCCACTCCCCTGGGTAATATGTGTGACATTCCTCAGGCACCCCTGACTGCCCTAAAAGAAAAACAAATAGTTAACTTGCAGAGATCACAATCCTGCAAGACAGGAGTCTCCCTTGGCTTACCAATGTCCTAGAGATCTACAAACAAAGAAGTTACCTTATCAATAGCACAATTTCCAGAGGCAAATAACTCAGTTCCTCAAGCCCTAAATAAAGTTAAATTTCTTCTAAACCCAAATCTCACTAACAAGGACACTTGATAGGAGAAATGTGAAACTTTATCTCTAGATCTCCAAGATAGTATGGAGAATCATTCCCAAGCATATGGCCCACTGATATACATCTAAAGGGTCTCACAAGAAGATTTTTACTACTAGTAATAAATAACCTTTCTCCCAACAATAGCTAGCCCCTCAAGGTCCTGGAGACCTTGCTTCCAAAATTCCTTAGAGACTAACATCACCCCTTTGTTCTCACCTACCCAACTCCTGTGTATACAATTAGCCACTCCTCAGGATAACGGGGCAGCAGCTCTTCCTGCCCACAGGTCCTGTCCCCGTGCTTTAATAAACCACCATTTTGCACCAAAGATGTCTCAAGAATTCTTTCTTGGTCATCAGCTCCGGACCTCACCCCACCGAACCTCACCTAGGTTCTAGAACTTCATCAACATGACCCTTAATATTAATCAGACTGACTCACCCAGGGATTTTATCAGTGACTCAGGCTGGTCTTCCCTTATAGGAGGAGGCTTCTGGACAAGTAAAAGTCTGGAGGAGAGGAAAATGTGTGTTTTGGTGGGAAGACCCCATTCTCAGGAAAAACAATGGCAAATGAGTCTAGCATGGCAAATTATCCCTCCAAATACAGCAATCAGTTAGGGCAGAGTGAGGGTACCCAACAATTTCCCAGGGAAGAATAAGTATAGGGTTGATGGAAAGGCCATGGGTATGCTTAAGAGAAAGTCCTCTGCATGGGAATCATGAGAGGGAAAAGGAGATTTCCTCTGATACTTTATATATTATAGTTATAGAGGAAAAAATGTTAAATAACATATTTCAGTTTCTAATAAATTCAGGAGAAAGAAGTAACCAATAAAAAACTAGTAAATTAGTAACTTAATAGAGGAGTGAAATGGAAATAATTACACTTAAAGAGTCAATCAATACACAAGAAAATTATAACAAATCTGAATTTGTACCTAATAAAATAATTTCTAATATATATATAATATACATATTACTTTTTATTTTTATGTTTTATTTTTATTATATATATGTGTGTGTGTGTGTATATATATGTGTGTGTGTGTGTGTGTATATAAATTAGTGGATAAAATGTGAAATAGATAAACCCGTAATCATCAGGAAAGATTTTAACATATGGAACACACATTGTTTTCAAATGCATTTCGCTGTCTTTTTACACTCTGACATGCTCTGACATCCCACTTACCTGTTTCTTTAGTTCACTGAAGCTCAGATTTCTATGTATTAGAATCCGTAAAGATGAAGACACACTCAGACCCCATCCCTAGAGATGCTATTTCATCTGAATTTGGTGCTCAAGAATTTGCATTTCTTAGTAAGCTCTGTGGGTGATTCAAGGAGTATTATTTGGGTTTTCCTTGTTGTCGCATATGTCCTTGAAAATGAAATGTATAAAGACAGCATAAGACTGAATTGCAAAATATATTATTAGACATGTAGCAGGCTGTATTTTCTGAAGCTTACCTGGCGGGATTTAACCAGGTCAGTAGAAAGGCTTATCAGGAGTAAAATGAGGGTACCAAAATGTCCTCCCTACCCTCTGCCTTTTCCCAAGGGATACACGTGAAATAGGTCTTTGCGTGTCTCAGGTCTGAGACTTTGCCACGGTCACATTAACAAAAACAAGGAACTAAAGGGTTATTTTATGTTTGCCATTTTCAAGAAAGTATACTAGGGTGCTAAAGAGAAAATGAGGAAGGCATAGCCTAAAAAAAGTTTTGAATGTGTGATTATCTATGACAGCCTCACTAGATTTCAGGGAAGTGGGGTTCATTGGCTGTGAGGGGGTTCATGCAGGAGCAGGGTTCACCATCTCACTCAAAGTAAATACTCACTTGGGAGCCACATTCCTGATCTGGCCTGGAGGCAAGGAGGGCCAATGTCTCCTATGCTTTGGTACTGTGCCCATTTGTCTTTCAGTAGCCATGGAAATATGATCTTCTCTGTCCTCGTCTACTAGTCATTCGGTCATAACCTGAGATGTTAGCTCAACTAAAGGCTTAAGCCAATTTGAAAGCTTGTGAAGAGCAGTGAGCCCTTTGCCTGGTATGAAAGAGGAATTTAATGGCCAGTAATTTGCAGATAGATGGGAGCATATGGAATCACTCTGAGCTAGGTAGAAAGATCAGAGGTCGTTTGTAATGGATCTCTGTACATGCTAGATGTGTTATGAACATAATAACATCTCTATGGCATACCAAATCCTATCTCTGTTGCCTTGAAGAATTCATGCTAGAAAACCAATAAGAGAAAATCTATACAAGGAATGGATAGAGATCAGCTATTTTTCACAGGTAATACAGTAAACCACTAGCTATTCCAGAGACGTAGAGAAGGGGGTAAAGCAATGGATTTCAAGATTAACTTTATATCTGGATCTCCAGGGCACTTTTAAAAAATTACAAAGACCTAGGTCCTACTCAGAAATTTGACTTCAGTTGTAGAGAGGACCTGGCCCTTTGTCCTTGTGTCAGATATACATGGATGATCTGATGTGCACCCAGGGTAAAGATTACTAGGGTAAAGATGATAAAACCAAATCTAAATGCATTGGAGGAACATGAAACTTGGAGCTTTATGCACTGAAACTCAGTAAATCTTATGTGATTTTTACATATGGCACTCAAGATCACTTGGCATGGAAGTATAATTCCTAAAGAACCAGAGTAGGAGAAATGGGCTTTGTTTATAATCTGGTCTACCTTGAAAGAGACTTCTTAAAACTAAGTTATTTCATTCTTGAAAGGGTAGGTTAACCAATGCCACAGTTTCAGTTAGGAATGACTCTGTGGTCAGAGTGGCTCTCTCACTAGCTCTCATTCCTCTTTCTTCCAGATAACTTTTTGCACAGCAGCAACTTGTGATGGATGGTTCTGATAATGGAGGGAAAGAAAGAACAAACAAATAAAATAGCTTGGTCTTTCTTGGGGGAAGACAAGCAAAATGCAAGTAAACAAGTACATATATCTGGTCTTAGTGATGAAAAAGAGCAAAACACAGAACCATAAAGAATGGGCCTTGCTCTAGGTCTATGAGAAAAAGTCCAGAGGCCACACAGGTGAGGTGATCCTGGAGCTGACACCTGAAGAAAGCAAGGACATGAGTAAGTGAGCCATGGGACTCTCCTAAGCATGTTCTTAATTTCCCTTTGTGTATAATTCTTGAAGTTTAAAATTTCTAACTGCAGACTTCATTCATAACTTTTCTCTGCTGCTCTTGTCTTTTTCACCTTAAAAATGCAAAATCTTCTTTAATCTTCATACAAATTAGTTTTTCTCATGTTTTATTGTTTCCTAGACTAAAATAAATTTCATAAGGGGTTCTTTGCTCTGAATCCTTATATAATTCCTCCTCTTTCTCCTTAACAGCATTAGATGTTTGATGTTTTTACTCAGTTTTCCCAATTGTAAATGGAACACGGAAAACTGACATTTACCATGGTTTTGTTTGGCTAGTCTGTGCTTGTTCTAGATGGTTGGGAAGAACACAGAGGGAGGTACTTGCAGCTGGGGAGAACACCACCACTCTGCTGACCATGCTTGAGTCAGCTGAACTGTTCCTCTTTCTTTATGCCTTTAGGAGTTGGCTATAGAGATCTTTAAGATTCACTTAGCTATGCATTTGTATTAAAACAATGACTACATGTACTACAGTAAATTGGTTTGTTGTTGATGCAATAAAGTCAGGAACTGCTCAGACTATCCCAGTTATCTTCCATTCACCACCCCAGAGTTTCCCATGATTTTGAGTCTCTGCTGCTTCCAATTTGTTTCTTTGTGGGGTTTTTCTTTTTTTTCTATGAATATAGATCCCTGGAGAACTCCATTAATTTCCTTTCTAAGTGCTTTTGTTCTGTGCTGTAATGCTATGTAATGGGTTACCATTGACACTCAGTTCCTGAATTTGGAACCTATTTTTTGATATCTGAAACTCCCCATTATTAACATTATATACATCCCCATATTTATTTCTTACTTTTTCCTAATTTTAGAAGAACCCAGGGACGGGTAGTGGTGGAAAGAAGGAAGTTAAATAAATGAGCTCAAATGCCTTACTGAAACTAAATGAATGCTCTACTTACACCCAACCTTTATATCACTGGTTGCTAGGAGAGCAAGGAGATCCTCATTCCCTATGTACCCCCTCCACCAGTGTCTCCAAGTTAATTGTTCTGTAGGACTGACTCTACAGTTAGCATCTAGTTACTCAAGGAAATATCTTAAGAGATTTATAGGGAGAGATACTGCACACCTGATGGTTACCATTTATTTCTTGTAAAATAACAAGATGCCAGAAAATGCTGGCATTTTATATCCATACTGATGATAATATGCATGTTAACTGTACAGGCAAGACAATCAAAATAAGTAACTCATTATTAGGCAGTTATTGCATTTGAAACATTCTTACTGCTTTCCCATAATTCTTGCATCCTCACAGCTCACATGTAAAATATGCAGGATAGAAATTACTTTTTGAGTTAAGATCATGGTTGACTTTTGTCATGTATCTTAAAGCACCCTTTCAGAAATTATGCAAAATGAGTGTCAGTCAGTTACCTTGTGAATTTGAAATTTAGCTAATCAATTTCTTATACATCAGGAGAGAGCAAATGTATAACACTTCATCATTGCCCAGTGAAACATTTAATTTAATATCTGGATTTATACACCATTTATCTTGAGTCTGCAGCCTCACATTACTCTTTTTTATTTAATTTACTCTACCGTATATATGCGCAACAAATTTCCTTCTCCACAGAGAATTTTAATGTCTGCAGCAGAATATAAGAGGGTAAATATGGATTTTGTCAAGTTGAGATATTGATAGTTTAGTTATATTCCTGATTCAGCAAACAGTGGCTCTGGGATGTTTAACCCCACACAAGAATATGAACCTCAGAATAGTGTTCTGGAATGAATTAGATCTATAAGCCAAATCCAAGTGCTAATATGTGTTTGAAAAGAGATTAGCTGTTGTATGAACTCTTAGCCTCTTTTACATTTAATTTTGAATGATGCTTTTTCATACACAAGAAACCGAGCGAGTCTGGAAACTACAATGCAAGAGAGAAATAAATGGAAGAACTTCCAGCCTACTGATCACTTCCCCTTGCCTTTACTGAATAAACTTGGGACTCCACTCTCCAGAATTGAGGTCCATCCTGGTTTTGCAGACTCCTCCTGAGTCTGTCCCATAAGAACAGCCTATGTTTTAAGCCACACTTGATTCCTCCCAGCTTCTGAGATACACTGATCCTTTCCTTGATTTTATTCCCTAAATCTGTTTATACTTCCTGGATACCCTTTTTTTAATTGTTCAGATGGCAAACTGCTGGTTTTCTTTTAAGACCTGCTAAAAATTCATCTTTCCTGTGAGTTGTCCTTAGCTTCTTCTACTTCATACTAAATTTCATTTCCTTCTCTGTGTTCTTGCACTACTCTCTGCATACATGAATACTTTGAATGAATTCATGTGCATGTCACTCTAGATGAACTGTGAGCTCCTTAAGAATAGAGTGTGTTTTTAACTCATCTCTTGGTCCTCAGCAACTAACACTGTGCCTGATTGCAAATGGGCATTGAAAATGCTCTTTGAAGTGGGCATTCAAAGAAAAGAAGATATTCAAATCACTGTATTGTATACCTGAAATTAGTATAACATTTTTAAAAAAGATTTTATTTATTTATTTGGCAGAAAGAGAGACAGCAAGAGAAGGAATACAAGCAGAGGAAATAGGAGAGGGAGAAGCAGGCTTCCTGCTGAGCAGGGAGCCCGATATGGGCTCATTCCCAGGACTCTGGGATAATAACCTGAGCCAAAGGCAGATGCTTAATGACTGAGCCACCCAGGCATCCCCTGAAACTAATATAACATTGCATGTCAACTATATTTCTATAATACAAATTAAAATGAATTAATTAAATGAAGAAAATAAGATAAATTACAGGATAACAGCATACCCCGGTATGGCGATTTAATAATAATGAACACCAGGATTAAACTACAATGGTTAAGTTGAGAATTGTCACACACTGGGTAGGGGACAAAAACAACAAAAAATTACTTGTGATTTCATAGCCATTACTAGTGTATTGAAAATTGGGTAAGTCAGCATTTTTCTATATCAACCATGGCTCTTCTTCTGTTGAAATTCATGAAAATAAATTCTAAGGAAGCAGAATTATACTTCTAAAATTTTTACCAAGAGTATTTGTGTGCTTACTTGTTTTATAAATATTTATGGCACACTGGCTAGATCCTACGCTTAGTGTACGGCACTCATGATGCTGTAACGAGCAAGACAGACCAGGTGCTCATCTTCAAGCAATCAAAAAAATGAGCAATTGAAAAAGTGCAATTAGTCTTAAGACTACAAAAGTACAGAGTGTATGTGATCAGATAATGTGGTCTAAGAGAGAAAATACATCAGTCCCCGCACACTTGTACCTCTCCTTGCATAGGCTTCCTGCTTGGGTCTCATTGTTCTGCAAAAGCTCATGCATGAGTCTGTGTACCCAGGGAATCCAGGGTCACCAAGGGCTTAGATGGAGCTTTCTGTTTTTTTCTCATCAAGTGGCAGAATGTCAGCACATAGTAGGTGCTCAATAAATATTTATTGAATGAATGAATGAATTTCTTTCACCTCCAAAGTCACACTTTCTGCTTTATTAAAACAATCCTTTAGCCTAAGAAGAATGGAAGAATGGAGCTAGGAATGTGCTCTCTCTCACTCAATCTCTCTCTCTCTCTCTCTCTTTTAGCCATAAGATCAAAGTTCTATGTGAACTTCTTGGTTTACATAGCTATCATTGGTCCACCTATGACTACTCTCAGTTCTTTTATAATTTCTCTTTTATATTCATCTCTATATGTTTTGTCATCCATCCCAGAAGCACGGGGGGATTGCTAAGTGTTAGTACACGTTCTTGAATTTTAAGCTGCTCTTTGTCAAATGTGCAGTCTTGTTATTGTTGCTGCCATTGTGTTTTTAAAGTATACAATTTCTGTAGACCTCATTTGGTTTTTTTTGATCATGCAGTCCTGTTTTAAATAAAAATTCATGTTGATGGGTATACATCTAAGTAATTGCTACAGCTGCTGCATACACATTTTATTTCTCTATTGCCTCATATGGACTTGAAAATCACCTCAAGTCCAGTCATCTGAAACAACACTGTTGGGAAAAACCTAACACTTGTTCTTTTAAGAACTAGTATATCTAAGAGTGGGGTTCCTAAGTAATAGTTTTTGCCAATATTCAATTTACTCAATTACTTTAAATTTACCTCTCAAATGGAGTGCCTGTGTGCACCCCCAATCATCACTTTGCAAGATTTCCTGTTTCCCCATGTCCTTGACAAGATTTGTATGCAATAAAGAATTTGTCTGGACTTTGTCCTCCATTCCTGGGAGGTAATCTCTGAACTCTTGGAATTTCCTGAGTAACAGGGTGTGTCTTATTCATGATGGGTCCTTGGGACTATACTTAATATTTAAACAAGATGGATGACTGAGACTGAGGACTGACCACCTCAGAAAGACCATTTGCGAGACTAAAGGGTTGGGGTTTTTAGCTATATGATATTAGCCCAACCTCCAGAAAGGGTAGAGGGACTGGAAATTGTGTTCAACCACATAGCCATTGATTCCATCACTTGTACCTATATAATTTTTAGTTACTATTATGAATGGAATCTTTTAATCTATACAAGATTTTCAAGGTGATTACAACTGGTATTTTTTAAAGTACTATTGATTTTACACTAGCCATCACGGATATTCAAATCAAAACCACATTGAGATACCACCTTATGCCAGTAAGAATGGCCAAAATTAACAAGACAGTAAACAACAAGTGTTGGAGAGGATGTGGAGAAAGGGGAACCCTCTTACACTGTTGGTGGGAATGAAAGTTCATGCAACCACTTTGGAAAACAGTGTGGAGATTCCTTAAGAAATTAAAAATACAGCTACCCTATGACCCCATAATTACACTACTGGGTATTTACCCCAAAGATAGAGATGTACTGAAAAGAAAGGCCATCTGTTCCCCAATGTTCACAGCAGCAATGACCACAGTCGCCAAACTGTGGAAAGAACCAAGATGCCCTTCAGTGGATGAATGGATAAAGAAGATGTGGTCCATATGTACTATGGAGTATTATGCCTCCATCAGAAAGGATGAATACCCAACTTTTGTATCAACACGGATGGGACTAGAGAAGATTATGCTAAGTGAAATAAGTCAAGCAGAGAGAGTCAATTATCATATAGTTTCACTTATTTGTGGAGCATAAGAAATAACACGGAGGACGTGGGGAGATGGAGAGGAGAAAGGAGTTGGGGGAAATTGGAGGGGAATATGGACCATGAGAGTATGGACTCTAAGGAACTAACTGAGGGTTTTGGAGGGGAGGGGAGTCGGAGTGTGGGTGAGCCCGGTGGTGGGTATTGCATGGAGCACTGGGTGTGGTGCATAAATAATGAATTCTGGAACACTGAAAAGAAACTAAAAAAAAAAAAATTTTTTTAAACAATGAAGTACTATTGATTTTAATGTGTATTGTATCTACTGAATGAATAGAATTCTTTTAATCATTTTATTTTAGAGGGCTGTCATGTGGAGTAAACTAGTCCTTATTAAATATTAAATAAATCTTACTTATTGTACTATGAAATATGCTCTAATAGAAACCAGCTTTTAGTACCTCTAGGGACATGTGATTCATCACCTTTCTTGATTTTCTTAATAACAAGAGCCGAAAAATTTTAAATTGCAGTACACAGAATTGGGTAATTGAATTATCTGTAATCCTTGGGTCTTTCATTTATTACTGACCCATGTGTTGTTTCATTCTGTTTACCTATATTTATTTTTTTTTTAAATAGTATTTTCCTTTGGATTCCGGTATCTGTTCTCATAGATCATTTAAATTCTCTCCTCTTGGTAAACATTTAGGATTTTCATTTTCATTTTTTTTTTGCATTATATACTGTTTGCCATTATACCAAATTGTTGCACATATTTATGATTAGTCCCTCAGGACAAATTTCCCTAAGTAGAATTGCTAAGTAAAATTACATGAACATTTTCAGAGTTTCTGATAAATATTTCTAAATTGAAGTAAGTTTCTAGCAATTAACATGCCTGTCAGCAGTGATTGAAAGTGCTCATTTTTCCTCACCTTCCACCTAGTGAATTAGATTTTTAAAATTCTTTTCAAAATCAATAGGCAAAAAATTGGTTTGCATTCTTGCTAAAATTGCATTTTTTGATTGCTTAGTGAGTTTGAATATTTATGGCTATGTCCATTTGCCATTTGTATTTATTTTAGTAAATGGCTTATTATAGGCTTTGTTAATAATTCCAGTTGTGTTTTCATCTCCTGATTAGTAATTTTAAGAGCGCTGTATAAAAACCCCATCATCTGTCAGCTATGCTCTGCTTATTTACATGTTTTTTTTTATTTTAAATTTGTCTATGGTAATTTTTGAATTACAGATTTTTTTTTCAAATTGGGCTAGCAAGATTTGTCAATATTGTCTTAATACCTGTTTTTCTCTAATGCTTGGGTGTGCTTGTTGCAACATGGTGATTTCAGTATATGGTACTCCATTTTTTTGGCAGGACTTTGGAAAATATCTTCTTTTATAATTTATCTTTTACACTTTCCATAAATTTTTATTATATTTGTAACAATGTGTGTTGTATTTTTGTTTTATAAAATAATCTTACTATTAAAAAATCTTACTATTAATGAAAACAATGATTTTAAAGGACTTTTCCTAGATTATATAAAAACTATCAACTTTCTCAGACTCTACAGTCTCTCATGGTTTATCTTCCCCTCTGACTTAACTGAGGGTTCTGGAGGGAAGGAGGGTGGGGGTTGGGTAAGCCTGGTGGTGGGTATTAAGGAGGGCACCTACTGCATGGAGCACTGGGTGTGGTGCATAAACAATGAATTATGGATCACTGAAAAAAATAATAAAATCAATTAAATGAAAAAAAAACTCAACTTTCTAAAATACATACATTTTAACACATACTATTTAAAATGGTCTAACAATTTCTGAAAGGGTCTCAATTTATTTTATTGGCTGTTCCAGGAAAAGTCTTTTATATATTGTATCTCCTATAGATAATGAAATATCAAATTACCTTATTAAAAAATTATAATATTTTTTAAAATTATTTTTTATACAGTAGAATAAGAGGTCTAAACTCCATCAGTGTGTTAGGATTTCCTTGAAATTTGGAAGTAAATAGAGACATATAGACCATAAGTCCAGAGATTCTGATTCACTGGCTTTACATACTGTGGTACCCAAGACTCAAGTTTTTGATACTCTACTAGGGAAGTCACTAGGTTAGACCTTCCAGAACAGTATAAAATTTTATTTGTTCCTTAATTCAGATTGCAATTGACCCTGAACATCACAGGTTTGAACTGTGCAGGTCCACTTACACGCAGATTTTTTCACTAAATACAATACAATATGGAAATGTATTTTCCTTTCCTTCTGATTTTAATAACATTTTCTTTTCCCTAGCTAACTTTATTGTAGAATACAGTATATAATATGCATAACATTTTAAAAATGTGTTAATTGGCTATGTTATTGATAAGACTTCTGTTCAACAGTAGGCTATAAGTAGTTAAGTTTTGGGGGAGTCAAAAGTAATACATGGATTTTCAACTGGGTAAGAGATGTTTGGCACCCCTAATTCCCATGTTGTTCAAGTACTCTTATTTTACCATTCAAATAAATGCCATGGAGTATTTTATTTAATGTATTTGATTATTTAAATAAAAATGATAATTTTTCAAAATTAAATCCTACTCAAATGCAAATATTATTTGATTAGCAATATTTGATTCAGTATTTGATTAGCGATAGCTTATATAACCTCTCTTCTTTCAAAATAAAGTATTTATTAATAAAAGAAGACACAAATGCAAAAAAAGGACATATCAATAAATAAACTATCATAAGAATCCAAATAATATTAATTACTATAAAAAAAGTAACAGAATTGAGAAATTTTTCTGATGAGATTTCACAGATCAAGTAAAAACTGTGTCAAAATACAGAAGGTAGGAGAAAAATGGATCAAGGGCTCCTTGAAATCCAACTCCCTTTCTATCCCAAATCCCCAAAAACCTGAATTAAAGGAGAGACAAAAAGAGACATATTCCTCAATTATCAGTTTTTTAAGTTCACTGAACATGAAGGGGATTAGTGGGGTTTTATCTCTTTTTATCACCTCAGTCTGGCTAAAAAAATTCCCTTTGTTTTCAATAACAAAAAACATGGGTGTAACAGTCATTTCTTCCTATTAACATTTATTCTTATCATTCCATTGATAGTCAATGAACAGGCTTTAGCACAGATTTTTTTCCCCAAAAAGATATTTCCAGGGTGAAATGGCTTCATTATCCCATCACTGGACAGCCCTTCAGTGCCTCATATATTTATATATCAAAACATTTTAAACACACAAAATTAAATTTCTATTATACTTAAACAATATTCTGTTCCAAACAATGACTACTAACTACTCAGGCTGATTTGATAGACTTGAGATTTGCTGAAACCATCTCATAACAGAGAGACCATAAGGGTATGGTAATTTTTTAATTGTTTCCATTTTGTTTCTGAGGGCTTGTTTTCTGTTTCTATCCTGTGCTAGTATTATTCTGAAGAATATGGCCTCTACCTTCAAACATCAAGAAGGGAGTTTACATTCCATTGTGTTTATAAAGATACAGTAGTTTTTTTTTCTTCTTTATATACCTTTTCCTCTTTGGTCCTCAACCAACCTGTTAGTTGGCATATTATGATGCAGTGACAAGAAAATTGACACAAAAGGTTTGGTGATATCACCAGTTCAAGTAAAATTGTCTCATTCAACCCCTTAAATTAAAAATCAAAAAGACAGTGACCCAAAGAGCAGAAACGACTTGTCTGGTGCACTCCAACCAAATGTGGGAGACAAAGACCCAAAGTCAGGTCTTCTAATACAGCCTTGCTCTTTCCACTATTGAATCCTGTCTTCCATATGGAAACAGAAAATAAAAAATGGGATCAAAAGCCATGCTCTAGGTCTGATAACCATAATCCATGACACAGTACATACTATCATAATGCATACCTTTTAAACAAAACCTCTACCCATTTATGTTCATTCAAATTAAACAAAATTCAAATTAAACAAAACCTCTACCCATTTATGCTCATTCCTCCTCACTAAATATTTCTAGACTCAGCTCAGCATTTGTTTTTCTGATTTGACTGCTTAATAGGAAAAAGCCAGTCCTCTACTTTTCTTTATATAATATATATAAATTTTTATATAATATATTGCTCTCAGTACAATATTTTTCCTAATCACATACCATGAATTATCTAGTCTTTTATTTTTTTTATTTTTTTTAAAGATTTATTTATTTATTTATTTATTTGACAGAGAGAGATCACAAGTAGGCAGATAGGCAGGCAAAGAGAGAGAGAGAGGGAAGCAGGCTCCCTGCTGAGCAGAGAGCCCAATGCGGGACTCGATCCCAGGACCCTGAGATCATGACCTGAGCCAAAGGCAGCGGCTTAACCCACTGAGCCACCCAGGCGCCCCAGATTATCTAGTCTTTTAGATCAAATACAATATTTGGGTGATGCAGAGGGACAAACTGTGTATGGAGGTTAGAAAGAATAGTGGACTCATAAACCAACAAATCTGGGTTACAATAGGGGCTGAATACTTACTGAGTATGTGACTTTGAATGAGAATCTCCACTTCCTTAAAATAGTTAATTTTCAAGAATCTTGAAGGAATCAAATGATACAGTGTGTAAGAAATGGTTTACATGAAATATGTGGTTAACAATGTTTACTATCTTTGCTTTCCTTCATATTTGACCTCAACATAATATTTGCACCATGTTGTTCAGCGATAAATAAGCTCCTCTAGTACTTGCTTAATAAAAGGGTTAAAAAGGTCGTTAAGTCATCATCTCTATTACCCCCTTGATAAGATTATAAGTGAATATTTTCTGAACCTTTACTATATTCACATTCTTTACATGAACTAAGTTAACAATCTCTCTTAAAAATACCTATGATGGGGACGCCTGGGTGGCTCAGTTGGTTAAGCGGCTGCCTTCGGCTCAGGTCATGATCCCAGCGTCCTGGGATCGAGTCCCACATCGGGCTCCTTGCTCCGCAGGGAGCCTGCTTCTCACTCTGCCACTCTGTCTGCCTGTGCTCGCTCTCTCTCTCTCTCTCTCTCTGACAAATAAATAAATAAAATCTTTAAAAAAAAAAATACCTATGATGTAGATACTTTCTCACTCACAGATGCAGGAATAGTAGTTCCAGTCTGAAACTTATATGAACTGAACTGTGGAAATATCTAGAAACATATAGCTTACTTAAGCTGAATCAAGAAGAAATAAGAAACAGGAATAGTTCACTGTATATTAAAAAGTTTTCATTAGTATTTCAAACACGATGCTTACACAAAAACACACCCTCCCACACACATATATAAGTTCATGGCAGTTTAATTGGAGATTCCTGTCAAATATTTAAGAAATAAAATCCTTCTGCTTTATGTAGTTTGTTCTGGAAAGATAGAACATAGAAGAATCCGTAATAAACCAAACAAAGGAAAAGATACTTATTCATATTATAAGAATTATATATATAGTAACATAACAATTAAAAATGAATTCCTTTTGTAAAAATGCTACAAAAGTAGATGAAATAAAATCTAAGATTATAATTTCTATTACATCATATTCTTTATTTCATGTTTTGTTTCTCTTTTCTTTAAGTGATTGTAATTGTATAATGCCCAGGAAAAAAAATAAAGGAAGTGACATTTATGGAGTCCCTTTTATACTTTAAAAACATTGTTGGTTTATTTAAACTCAATATTTCATTTATTTAACACAATATCTTAATTGGGTATCATTATTCCCTTTAACAATATGTATATTTTTTTAATTTGGGAAGAATCATAAAAATGTTCAAAATATTAATAATAATCTATACAAATTTGATTAATATCAACATAATTTTAGGTCTGGGATAAAATTATCTTAAGCATCTATAAGAGGGGTGCTCAAAACAGATGATAATTCTTTTACAGAAATGATCCATACAATATACTCAGTACAAGCAGAAATTTAAATGAGAGAAAGTAGATTTAGATCTGTTCAACAGTAGGCTGCTGCTTCCCACATTGATGAATTAAACTGAGTGTTCTTTAACCAATGTTAGCAGTACATTTAGAAAGAAAGTAAAATGTGGTACCCACCAGTAGCAGAAAGTCTCTACAAAACATATACTCACAGACTAAATAAAACAAAAAAAGGCAAGAATTTATTACATCTACATCAGTTTTCTACCCTGTTTATTTAACAATCATTGTGATTTTCTAAGAAGCTACCCTAAAACCACCAAAGCAAAGCTAAATTTTTGTAGACAAATATGAATCACCTCTTTTTTTTTAATTTCACAAAGTTTGATTAGTAATAGAAAGATTTTACATAGGTAAATTTGTTTCATATCTTCTACCTTAAATTTTAAAGTCACCCGGTCCACAATAGCCAATTGTCATTAAACATTGCTACAAGCACCAGAACTATGATTTTCAAATCCCATTAGAAACATAATTATTTCAATCTTGCTAAAGTACTACAAATGGCAGAGAGACTTTGAAGTAGAATTTTTGTTGAAGCTGCTTATTAGCAGACAATAGAATCAGCTTTCTTTATTTATAATCCTTAGAGGAAAAAACACAAGGCATAAAATAAAATTAAAAAAAAAAAAACAACACCCAGTTTTTCATTCCATTATATGCCATCCATTCTTAGGTACAACCAATGTCCTGACATTGGAATGAATTTTGTTTCTGGGTGGGAGAATGAGAATGAATTTTATTATTTCCTTTGTGATTGTTTTGCATGTTGGACATCATAAAAATTAAACATAATAATATAAACCTTGAAAAAAATCCTTTGGGTCAGAGTTCATACTGCTGGGGCCCTGAAGATTGTGACCATTTAAAATCATCCTCATTAATTATTTTAAATGTTGTATTTAACTAAAATCTCCACTCATTTTAAATTTTTCTTTAGAAGAGAATATATTCATTGTCTCATTTTGTAGGAGGAAACTCAGATGAATCTCTAAAGGGGAATGAGAAATGCAGAAGATTATAACTGATGGAAAGAAGTTATGCATAGATATTTAATTCAAGTGTCTGTGATTACAAATGGATAAAGTATGCTAAGGTTTTGACCTTTGCAAAAGGGATTAGTAATACAATGTAGGATAGGAAGTATAAAAGTAATTTTATCAATTTGCTATTCTACTATATTGAAAATAATATATTACAATATCATACAATGTTTTATTAGAGACAAATATACAACAAACATTTTTGTTCACAAACATCATCATTTTCCACTAATTATTCTGGTATATATTTAAAGGAATAGAATTATTAAGTAAAAATATGAATACTTTACAACCATTAAACTATATTATTTAACTGTTTTCCAAAACTGTTCCAGTTTACACACAAAACTATGTAACACTGCAATAGGTTCCTTGAGATCTTGTGTTCTTCTGTTGGAGCTTTTTTATTTTGTTTTGTTTTATACTAGATTGACATCTTACCTTAATATTTTAACTTGAATTTTTTGATGGATGGAAAGTTCAATATATTTGCATTACTTTGGTCTCACATTCATTTTTTCATACACTAATGGTACATTTATTATTACCAGGTAAAAGCAAGCAATCCATTCTTCTCACACGTCTTTTTTGAGAATACGTGTACTGAAATTATATGTCTATGTATGCCTATACATGCATACAATCAAGAATAGCAATACTTCCATGATTTCTGAGATTATTTATAGTCCCAGTCCCTAGTGTATAAATTCTATGATGGCAAAAACAATGATATATTTACCACTGGGTCTAAAGTATCTTGAATGAAATCAGACACATCAGGGATGATCAAAAACATTCCAAGACTAATTTAACTTGTGTATTATAAGCTTTTTATTCTATTAGCACTTAAACAAAAGTACTTTGAAAGTAATTTAGAAGCTGTCAGGTGGCTGGGAAGATGGCAGAGTAGGAGGACCCTAAGCTCACCTTTTCCTACAGATACAACTAGGTAACCCTCAGAAGACTGGCAGAAAAATAGCCACAACTAAAGGTAGAGAAGAGGACACATTGAAGAGGGTATGGGAGAAGACATGCAGTGGGGAGTTAAACAGATTGTGGGTTGTCTGTGGGAGGGAGGGACTCAGAGTCACAGAGAACAGAGAGAAACAGACTTTCACACCAAATGAATCCCCAAATAACATCTGGCTCTGAAAAACTAGGGGAGGGGGCAAATTTTTGAGTTATTACAACCAATGGGACTTAAAGTCTGGAATTTTAAAAATCAGGGGGCTCTGTTCTGAGCAAGCCAGAAGACCAGCCAGTACCTTGTTAAAATTTCATGCTCTGCCCACATGCACTTTGCAAATCTACTTCAGCTGGTCCTGGTGCTGATGGCCATAGGTCTCATTTCACAACAAGCAGTGTGCACCTTGTTAAAACTGCACACTGCCCTAGCCAGCCTGGTCGGGTGATGGCAGCATGTCCCCATTCACCAACACAGAAACCCTGTGGGTATGGCATGTCCTGCTGCCCCCAATCCACTCTTGGCTGGAGCCTCTTCAATCCAGGGCCACAAGCCAGGCAGTGTGAAAACAATCCCAGCAGGGGACAGCACCACTGTAAAGTGACTCCTGCCCTGGAGTTAGAGGAGGATAACTAAACACACCAGTCAGACTGCAGTCCTAGCAGTGGGTTGGGAGCAGGCAGCTGGTCTGATGGCACTCATGCCCATCCATGAAAACTTCTCAGGCAACAACACAGGGAAAGTGTCTGGAAATTTGGTGCTGTTGCATCTCTGACAAACACAGCAATCAGACAACAACACAAAAACAAAAAAAGGGGGGGGCATTCAAATCAGTAAGAAAGGAGTAAAACTTTCACTATTTGCAGATAGCATATTACCATGTATAGAAAACCCTTAGGATGCCACAAAAAACTACCAGAACTGATAAATGAATTCAGTATAGTCATAGGATACAAAGTCAATGTGCAGGAATCAGTTGCATTTCTATCTACCAATAATGAAACACCACAAAGAGAAATAATTAAGAAAACAATCCCACTTACAAATGCACAAAAAATAATAAAGTACCTAGGAACAAACTTAAACAAAGGGGTGAAAGATTTGTACCCTGAAATCTATCCAACATTGATGAAAGAAACTGAAGATGACACAAACAAATGGAAAAACAGTCCATGCTTAGGGGTTGAAAGAACAGATGTTAAAACTTCTATACTATTGAAAACAGTCTACACATTTAATGCAATCCCTGTCAAAATACCAATAGCATTTTTCACAGAACTAGAACAAACAGTCCTAAAATTTGTATGGAAACATACAAGACCCCAAATAGCCAAAGCAATCTTGAAAAAGAAAAATCAAAACTGGAGGTATCACAATTCCGGAGTTCAAGTTATATTACAAAGCTGTAGGAAGCAAAACAGCCTGGTGCTGGCATAAAAATAGACACATAGATCAAAAGAACAGTACAGAAAGCCTGGAAATAAACCCACAATTATATGCCCCAAAATATTCAACAAATGAGACCAGGACAGGCAATGGAAAAAAGATAGTCTCTTCAACAAATGATGTAGGGAAAATTGAACAGTGACATGCAAAAGAATGACACTGGCCCACTTTCTTTTTTCTTTTCTTTTTTTTTTTTTAAGATTTTTTATTTATTTATTTGACAGACAGATCACAAGCAGGCAGAGAGGCAGGCAGAGAGAGAGAGGAGGAAGCAGGCTCCCCGCTCAGCAGAGAGCCCAATGCAGGGCTTGATCCCAGGACCCTGGGATCATGACCTGAGCCGAAGGCAGAGGCTTTAACCCACTGAGCCACCCAGGCGCTCCTGGCCCACTTTCTTAAACCATAAACAAAAATTAACTCAGAATGGATTAAGGGCATAAATGTGAGACCTGAAACAATAAAAATCCTAAATGAGAGCACAGGCAGTAAATCTCTGACTTCAGCCATAGCATCTTTCTAGATATGTCTCCTCAGGCAAGGTAAACAAAAGCAACAATAAACGGTTGGGACCACATCAAAATAAAAACCTTCTGCACAGTTAAAAAAAAAATACCAACAAAACTAAAAGGCAAACTACTAAATGGGAGAAGATATTTGCAAATGACATACCCAATAAAAGGTTAGTATCCAAAGTATATAAAGAACTTACACAACTTAACATTAAAAAAAAGTCCAATTTAAACATGGGCAGAATTCATAAACGGGCATTTTTCCAAAGAAGACATCCAGATAACCAACAGATACATGGAAAGATTCTCAACGTCACTAATTATCAGGGAACGGCAAATCAAAACCACAATGAGATATCATCTCACACCTGTCAAAGTGACTGAAGTAAAAAACTCAAAAAACAAGTATCGATGAATATGTGAAGAAAAAGGTGCCCTTATGCACTGTTGGTAGGGATGCAAGCTGATGCAGCAACTGTGGAAAATAGTATGGAAGTTCCTAAAAAACAATTAAAAATGGAACTATCTTATGACCTAATAATTGCAGTACTGGGTATTTACCCAAAGAGTACATACTAATTCTAAGGTATATAAGTACCCTTAAGCTTAGTGTAGCAGCATTTACAATTGCCAAATTAAGGAGTCAGCCTAAGTGTCCATCAATAAATGGATGGATGAAGACAAGGTCATACACACACACACATATATACACACAAAATGGAATATTATTCAGCCATAAAAAGAATTAAATCTTGCCATTTACAATGAAATGGATGGAGCTAGAGAGTATAATGCTAAGTGAAACAAGTCAGTCAGAGAAAGACAAATATCATATGATTTCACTCATGTGGAATTTAAGAAAGAAAACAAATGAACAAAAGAAAAATGAGAGAGAAATAAGTCAAAAAACAGACTCAAGTACAGAGAACAAATTGATGTTTATCAGAGGGGAGGTGGTGGGGGATGTGTGGAATAGGTGAAAGGGATTGAGAAAGTATATTTATCATGATGAGCAGTGAGTAATATATGGAATTATAAATCACCATATTGTACATTTGATACCACAGGCTGGGTAACTGATAAAAAACAAACATCTCTTTCTGCTGGTTCTGGAGGGGAGAAGTTTGAGATCAGTGAAACAGCATTGCTGAGTAAGGGGACCTATTCCTAGTTCATCTCTGGCTCTTTCTCATTGTGTCCTCAAGTGGTGGAAGGGCTAGTGGTCTCTCTGGAGCCCCTCTATAAGTCACTAATCCCATTTACAAGGGCTCTACTTTCAGTGGTTTAAATACCTCCAAAAGGCCATGCCTCTAACACCATCACCTTTGGGGGTTAGGATTTCAACACGCGAAATGTGAGGTGACACATTAAACCATCACACATGTGTTAGAAGAAAACTGCTGAAACTGTAACAAATTTTTAGGGCCTGAGTGTGGGCTGGCATGTTAACTTAGAAATCTCCAGGAGCTCTAGAGAAAATGGATCTCCATGCCCATCCACTGACACTTTTTTCATGAATTTTCATCTAGTATCCATCCAAGGCTGGATATAGAAATGGAGAACAAAGAAAGATCTCCTGAAGCAAAAGAGCAAATTGGGAGAACCAAAGGAAACTCTCCTATACTTTGGGCCTTTCTCCTCCCTGGTGAGAAAGCAGTGTTCATCTACCACTGGTAGAGGAGATCTGACAGAGGCCCTTCTGATGCAGAGGTATGCCATGTCTTCCACAATCTGTGTGGAGTGCAAGAGAAGAGAGAGAAGCCCTCTCTTATTCCACCTCAAACCAAACACCAGGTAATTGATACACCAGGTAATTGATACCTTTCAAGGAAAGGGGCACAGAAAGAGCTGAGAGGGAACCCTCCCAGATCTACTGTAGTCTGATGATGTTGTAGGACAACTATGAGACACTTCAAAGCATCACACACAGGACAAGGGAGTGTCCATTTACTGCTCTGGGAGCAATAGGGAAGCGCAAGTGCATGTGCAGCTGAAGTGTGAGGACAGAGGAAGAAAATGCAAATGCTCTCTCCAGGCACCCTAATGCCAAGGCTAGATAAGGCAAAGATTTGTACTGTACTCTGTGATAATCAGAAGACTCTGGTAAACTGAATATAACCAAAACAACAACAAAGTCCACACTCATCTTGACTACAGACTAGATTTTTCTGAATACCCCCATGTCTTCCACACACTCTGGGTCTGATAGAAGAGTGCTTTCTTTGTGAGCATAAATATCATTCACTGCAATTTCTACTCTTCTATATACAAAGTTAGGAATTCAATAAAAGAATTCAAAGCACGCATCAGGAAGATGGCGGAAGAGTAGCACACTGAAATGACATCAGATCCCAAGAGTTCAGCTAGATAGGTATCAAACCATTCCAAATGCCTACAAACTCAACAGGAGATAGAAGAGAAGAGCAGCAATTCTAGGAACAGAAAATCGACCACTTTCTGAAAGGTAGGACAGGGGGAGAGGTGAATCTGAAGTGACAGGAAGATAGACTGTGGGGGGAGAGGCCAGCTTCCGGCAAGTGGCGGAGCAGTGGAACACAAAATCAGAACTTTTAGAAGTCTGCTCCACTGAGGGACATCACTCCAGACACTAAGTGGGGGTTGAGCCCTTGCAGGGACTGTGTGGTCTCAAGTCCTTCAGGGTCACAGAAAGATCGGGGGTGTCTGAGTGTGGCAGAGCTGCCAGATATTGGAGGGAAGCCAGCTACAGAGATGGAGCCAAGGAGTGAACTTTCAGATAGAGGTTAACTTAAACCATGATCCAAGGCACAGTTGGACCACTACTCTTCGAGCAGGGACCTCATAAGTGGCAGATCAGGGAGATTCACTTTCCTGCTTTGGGAGGAGTAGCGTGGCAGGAATCTGCTGGGATTAGAGACTCCAAAGGGGGCTGTGCGCCAGAGATAGAAGCCCTCAGTCACAGGAGTGGGAAGCTTGGAGCTCAGCCTGAGACCAGGGAGACAGGAGTGATTGACTGTTTATCTCTGAGGGTGCACTGAGGAGGGGGACCCTGAGCTCTTGGCTCCTCTGGACTGGAGATTGAGATTCCCATCCTTCAAAGCAGTGTGGAAAGCGTTCGGGGAACAAAAGCTCCGAAGAGCGAACCCTAGCAGATTTCTTAGCCTGGCTGCTGGCAAGGCAGTACAATTCTGCCTTGAGCAAAGACATTTGAGAATCACTGCGACGGGCCCCTCCCTCAGAAGATCAGCAAGAACATCCAGCGAAGACCAAGCTCACTGGTCAAGGAGAGCACTAGAACTCCAGAGGTAGGGAAAGCAATGCATAGAATTCATGGCTTTTCCCCCATGAACCTTTAGTCTTGCAAAGTTAAATTTTTAAAAACTTTTTTCTTATTCTATTTTTTTAAGTTTTCCTCTTTTAACATTTTTTAACTAGTTTATCTTAACAATAACTTTCTAAAAAAAATCTTTTCAAACCTTCATTGTTATAATCATATATATATATATATTTTTAGATTTTATTTATTTATTTGACAGACAGAGATCACAAGTAGGCAGAGGGAGAGAGAGAGAGAGAGAGAGAGAGGAAGAAGCAGGCTCCCTGCTGAGCAGAGAGCCTGATGTGGGGCTCGATCCCAGGACTATGGGATCATGACCTGAGCCGAAGGCAGAGGCTTTAACCCACTGAGCCACCCAGCCGCCCTGTTATAATCATATTTTATCCCTTCAATGTATTTAACTTTATTTTTTGTGTACATATAGGTGTTTTTTTCTAAAAAACTTTGGAATACAATTTCTTCTAATAGATATACCTATTCTAATAGATATACCCTAATCTAGCACATGGCTTTGTACTAGTCTCCAGCCTGAGCACATTCCCTCCTCTTTTTTTTTTTTTTACCAACATATCTTATGAATTCCCTTTTTTAGAATTTTTTAAAATGTTCATCTTTACAGTCACATTCCATCCTCTCATTGTGTTTATCCTTATGTTTGTATATATATATATAGGTTTTCCTTCTCTAAAATTTTGGAAGGTAGATTCTTCTGAAAGATGAAAATACATTCAAAATCAAGTGGATGGCTCTGCTGGCTCTGCTCTATTCACCAATCTTATATATATATATATATATATATATATATATATATATATATAATTAATTAAATTTAATTAAATTTAAAAATTATATATATATATACATATATAATTTTTTAAATTTCTTTTTTCTGCCTTTCTTCCCCCCCCAGTTTTGGATCTCTTCTGATTTGGTTAGCATACATTTTGGGGGGTCTTTGCCACTTTTTATTATTTTGTTCTCTTGTTCATATGTTCTTATCTGGATAAAATGACAAGGCAGAAAAACTCACCACAAAACAAACAAACAAACAAACAAGGGGCAGTACCAATGGCTAGGGATCTAATCAATATAGACATTGGTAATATGTCAGAACTAGAGTACAGAATGATGATTCTCAAGGTGCTAGCTGGGCTCGAAAAAGGCATGGAAGATATTAGAGAAACCATTTCTGGAGAAACAAAATCCCTTACTGGAGAGATAAAAGAACTAAAACCTAAACAAGTTGAAGTCAAAAAAGCTATTAATGATGTGCAATAAAAAATGGAGGCTTGGGGCGCCTGGGTGGCTCAGTGGGTTAAAGCCTCTGCCTTCGGCTCAGGTCATGATCCCAGGGTCCTGGGATTGAGCCCTGCATCAGGCTCTCTGCTCAGCGGTGAGCCTGCTTCCTCCTCTCTCTCTCTGCCTGCCTCTCTGCCTACTTGTGATCTCTCTGTTAAATAAATAAATAAAATCTTAAAAAAAAAAAATGGAGGCTCTTACTGCTAGGATAAATGAGGCAGAAGAGAGAATTAGTGATATAGAAGATCAAATGATGGAGAATAAAAAGCTGAGCAAAAAGGAGACAAACAACTACTGGACCATAAGGGGAGAAAGCAAGAGTTAAGTGATACCATAAGATGAAACAATATTAGAATAATTGGGATTCCAGAAGAAGAAGAAAGAGAGAGGGGGGCAGGAGGTATAGTGGAAAGAATTATAGTGGAGAATTTCCCTAATATCGCAAAGGGAACAAGCATTAAAATCCAGGAAGCACGGAGAACTTCTCTCAAAATCAAGAAAAATAGGTCCACACCCCAGCATCTAATAGTAAAACTTACAAGTCTTAGTGACAAAAAGAAAATCCTGAAAGCAGTTTGGGAAAAGGAGTCTGTAACATACAATGGTAGAAATACTAGACTGGCAGCAGGCTTATCCACAGAGACCTGGCAGGCCAGAAAGAACTGGCATGACATATTAAGAGCACTAAATTAGAAAAATATGCAGAAAGAATACTATATCCAGCTAAGCTATCATTGAAAATAGAAGGAGAGATAAAAAGCTTCCAGGACAAACAAAAATGAAAAGAATTTGCAAACACCAAACAACCCTACAGGAAATATTGAAAGGGGTTCCTTAAGCAAAGAGAGAGCCTAAAAGTAATAGATCAGAAAGGAATGGAGACAATATACAGTAATAGTCACCTTACAGGAAATACAATGGCACTAAATTCATATCTTTCAACAGTTACCCTGAATGTAAATGGGCTAAATGCCCCCAATCAAAAGACACAGGGTATCAGAATGGATAAAAACCAAAACCCATCAGTATACTGTCTGCAAGAAAATCATTTTATTTTTTAAATTTTTTAATTAATTAATTAATTTATTTTAATAAACATATAATGTATTTTTATCCCCAGGGGTATAGGTCTGTGAATCACCAAGTTTACACATTTCACAGCACTCATCATAGCACATACCCTCCCCAATGTCCATATCCCCACCACCCTCTCCTGTCCCCCCTCCCCCCAGCAACCCACAGTCTGTTTTTTGAGATTGAGTCTTTTATGGTTTGTCTCCCTCCCAATCCCATCTTCTTTCATTTAAGAAAATCATTTTAGACACAAAGACACCTCCAGATTTAAAGTGAGGGGGTGGAAAAAAATTTACCATGCTAATGGACATCAAAAGAAAGCTGGGGTGGCAATCCTTCCATCAGATAAGTTAGATTTTAAGCCAAAGACTATAATAAGAGATGAGGAAGGACACTGTATCATACTTAAAGGGTCTGACCAACAAGAAGATCTAACAATTTTGAAATCTATGCCCCTAACATGGGAGCACCCAAATATATAAACCAATTAATAACAAAATCAAAGAAACACATTGACAACTATACAATAATAGTAGGTAACTTTAACACCCCCTCACTGAAATGTACAGATCACCTAAGCAAAAGATTAACAAGGAAATAAAGGCCTTAAATGACACACTGGACCAGAAGGACATCACAGATATATTCAGAAATTTACATCCCAAAGCAACAGAATACACATTCTTCTCTCATGCACGTGGAACATTCTCCAGAATAGATCACATCCTGGGTCACAAATCAGATCTCAACCAGTACCAAAACATTGGGATCATTCCCAGCATGTATTCAGACCACAATGCTCTGAAGCTAGAACTCAATCACAAGAGGAAAGTTGGAAAGAACTCAAATACATGGAGGTTAAAGAGCATGGTACTAAAGAATGAATGGGTCACCCAGGAAATTAAAGAAGTATTGAAAAAAATTCATGGAAATAAATGAAAATGAAAACACAACTGTCCAAAATCTGTGGGACAGAGCAAAGGTGGTCCTGACAGGAAAGTGTATAGTGATACAGGCCTTTCTCAAGAAATAAGAAAGGTCTCAAGTACACATCCTAACCCTACACCTAAAGGAGTTGGAGAAAGAACAGCAAAGAGAGCCTAAACCCAGCAGGAGAACAGAAATCATAAAGATGAGAGCAGAATCAAGGAATTAGAAACCAAAGAACAGTAGAACAGATAAACGAAACTAGGAGCTTGTTCTTTGAAAGAATTAATAAGATTGATAAACCCCTGGCCAGACTTATCAAAAGGAAAGAGAAAGGACCAAAATAAATAAAATCAAGAATGAAAGAAGAGAGATCACAACCAACACCAAAGAAATACAAACAATTATAAGAACATATTATGAACAACTATACACCAGGAAATTTGACAATCTAGAAGAAATGGACGCATTCCTAGAGATGTATAGACTACCAAAACTGAAACAGGAAGAAACAGAAAACCTGTACAGCCCATAATGAGTAAGAAGATTGAAGCAGTCATCAAAAACCTCCCAACAAACAAGAGCCCAGTGTCAGATGGCTTCCCAAGGGAATTCTACCAAACGTTTAAAGAAGAATTAATACCTATTCTCCTGGAACTGTTCCAAAAAATAGAAATGGAAGGAAAATTTCCAAACTCATTTTATGAGGCCAGCATTACCTTGATCCCAAAACCAGACAAACACCCCACCAAAAAGGAGAATTATAGACCAATATCCTCGATGAACACAGATGTGAAAATTCTCACCAAAATACTAGCCAATAGGATCCAACAGTACATTAAAAGGGTTATTCACCACGACCAAATGAGATATATTCCTGGGCTGCAAGGTTGGTTCAACATCTGCAAATCAATCAATGTGATACATTAATGAAAGAAAGCACAAGAACCATATGATACTCTCAATAGATGCTGAAAAAGCATTTGACAAAGTATAGCATCCTTTCTTGATCAAAACTCTTCAAAGTGTAGGGATGAGGGACACATACCTAAATATCATCAAAGCCATCTATTAAAAACCTACAGCAGGGGCACCTGGGTGGCTCAGTTGGTTGGGCGACTGCCTTTGGCTCAGGCCATGGTTCCATAGTCCCAGGATCAAGTCCTGCATTGAGTTTCCAGCTCGTTGGGGAGTCTGCTTCTCCCTTTGACCTTCTCCCCCTCATGCTCTCTCTTACTCTCTCCCTCTCAAATAAATAAATAAAAATTTTTAAAAAACCCACAGGGAGTATCATTCTCAATGGGGAAAAACTGACAGCTTTTCCCCTAAGGTCAGGAACATGTCAGGGATGTCCACTGTCATGACTGCTCTTCAACATAGTACTAGAAGTCCTAGCCTAGTCAATCAGACAAAAAGAAATAAAAGGCATCCGTATCAGCAAAAAAAGAAGTCAAACTCTCACTCTTTGCAGATGATATGATACTTCATGTGGAAAACCCAAAAGATTCCACTCCAAAACTGCTAGAACTCAAACAGGAATTCAGTAAAGTGTCGGGATATAAAATAAGTGCACATAAATCAGTTGCATTTCTATACACCAAAAGCAAGGCATAAGAAAGAGAAATTAAGTAGTCAATCCCATTTAAAATTACATCCAAAACCATAAGATACCTAGGAATAAACCTGACCAAAGAGCAAAGAATCTGTACTCAGAAAACTATAAAGTACTCATGAAAGAAATGGAGGAAGACACAAAAAATGGAAAAAGTTTCCATGTTCATGGATTGGAAGAACAAATATTGTGAAAATGTCTATGCTACCTAAAGCAATCTACATGTTTAATGCAATCCCTATCAAAATACGATCAATTTTATCAGGGAGTCAAGATGGCGGAGAAGTAGCAGGCTTAGATGACATCGGGTAGCAGGAGATCAGCTAGATAGCTTATCTAACCATTGTGAACACCTATAAATCCAACAGGAAATCAAAGAGAAGAAGAGCAACAATTCTAGAAACAGAAAATCGATCACTTTCTGAAAGGTATGACCTGCGGAGAAGTGAATCCAAAGCGATGGGAAGACAGACCGCGGGGGGAGGGGCCGGCTCCCGGCAAGTGGTGGAGCAACGGAGCACAAAATCAGGACTTTTAAAAGTCTGCTCCACGGAGGGACATGGCTCCAGAGTCTAAACCGGGGGGAAGCCCAGGCGGGGTCAGCGTAACCCCAGGTCCCGCGGGGTCACAGAAGGACCGGGGGTGTCTGAGTGCCACAGAGCTTGCAGGTATTAAAGCGGCGAAGCCGGCTACAGCGACAAAGCCAAGGAGTGAGCTCTCAGCCCTGTGTAACCTTCTGCCGGTCGCAGGCTGGGTGGGCTCGGAGCGTGGCCAGAGACCACGGAGACGGAAGTGACTGGGCGCTTTTCTCCAAGTGCCAGCAATTGACTGCTTTCCTCCAGGTGCGACCGCAGGCCAGAGAGGTGGGGCGGTTTGGCGCTTTTCTCTGAGGGTGCACTGAGGAGCAGGACCCCAAGCTCTCGGCTCCTCCGGGCCAGAGATTGGGACACCACCATCTTCATTCCCGTCCTCTGGAACTCTATGGAAATCGCTCAGGGAACAAAAGCTCCCGAAAGCAAACCTGAGCGGATTACTTAGCCCAGCCCCTGGCAAGGGCGGTGCAATTCCGCCTGCAGCAAAGACACTTGAGAATCACTACAACAGGCCCCTCCCCCAGAAGATCAACAAGAAACCCAGCCAAGATCAACTTCACTCACCAAGAACATCGGAATTCTAGAGGAGGAGAAAGCAAATCTTATCTGGACAAAATGACAAGACGGAAAAACTCACCACGAAAAAAAGGAACAAGAGGCAGTACCAAAGGCTGGGGACCTAATTAATACGGACATTGATAATATGACAGATCTAGAGTTCAGAATGACGATTCTCAAGGTTCTAGCTGGGCTCGAAAAAGGCATACAAGATATTAGAGAAATCCTCTCCGGAGAGATAAAAGCCCTTTCTGGAGAAATAAAAGAACTAAAATCTAACCAAGTTGAAATCAAAAAAGCTATTAATGAGGTGCAATCAAAAATGGAAGCTCTCACTGCTAGGATAAATGAGGCAGAAGAAAGAATTAGTGACATAGAAGACCAAATGACAGAGAATAAAGAAGCTGAGCAAAAGAGAGAAAAACAAATACTGGACCACGAGGAGAGAATTCGAGAGATAAGTGACACCATAAGACGACACAACATTAGAATAATTGGGATTCCAGAAGAAGAAGAAAGAGAGAGGGGAGCAGAAGGTATATTGGAGACAATTATTGGAGAGAATTTCCCTAATATGGCAAAGGGAACAAACATCATAATCCAGGAGATGCTAAGAACGCCCCTCAAAATCAATAAAAATAGGTCCACACCTCGTCAACTGATAGTAAAATTTACAAGTCTTAGCGACAAAGAGAAAATCCTGAAAGCAGCCCGGGAAAAGAAGTCTGTAACATACAAGGGTAAAAATATTAGATTGGCAGCAGACCTATCCACAGAGACCTGGCAGGCCAGAAAGAACTGGCATGATATATTCAGAGCACTAAACGAGAAAAACATGCAGCCAAGAATACTATATCCGGCTAGGCTATCATTGAAAATAGAAGGAGAGATAAAGAGCTTCCAGGACAAACAAAAGCTGAAAGAATTTGCAAACAACAAACCAGCTCTACAGGAAATATTGAAAGGGGTCCTCTAAGCAAAGAGAGACCTTAAAAGTAGTAGATCAGAAAGAAACAGAGACAATATACAATAACAGTCACCTTACAGGCAATACAATGACAATAAATTCGTATCTCTCAATAGTTACCTTGAATGTTAAAGGGCTAAATGCCCCAATCAAAAGACACAAGGTATCAGAATGGATAAAAAAACAAAACCCATCAATATGCTGCCTACAAGAAACTCATTTTAAACCCGAAGACACCTCCAGATTTAAAGTGGGGGGTGGAAAACAATGTACCATGCTAATGGACATCAGAAGAAAGCTGGGGTGGCAATCCTTATATCTGATCAATTAGATTTTAAGCCAAACACTATAATAAGAGATGAGGAAGGACACTCAAAGGGTCTGTCCAACAAGAAGACCTAACAATCTTAAATATTTATGCCCCTAACATGGGAGCAGCCAACTATATAAACCAATGAATAACAAAATCAAAGAAATACTTTGACAGTAATACAATAATAGCAGGGGACTTTAACACTCCCCTCACTGAAATGGACAGATCATCTAAGCAAAAGATCAACAAGAAAATAAAGGCCTTAAAGGACACACTGGACCAGAAGGACATCACAGATATATTCAGAACATTCCATCCCAAAGCAACAGAATATACATTCTTCTCTAGTGCACATGGAACATTCTCCAGAATGACCATATCCTGGGTCATAAATCAGGTCTCAACCGGTATCGGATCATTCCCTGCATGTATTCAGACCACAATGCTCTGAAGCTAGAACTCAATCACAAGAGGAAAGTTGGAAAGAACGCAAATACATGGAGACTAAACAACATCCTTCTAAAAAATGAATGGGTCAACCAGGAAATTAAAGAAGAATTGAAAAAAGTTCATGGAAACAAATGATAATGAAAACACAATGGTTCAAAATCTGTGGGACACAACAAAGGCAGTCCTGAGAGGAAAATATATTGTGGTCCAAGCCTTTCTCAAGAAACAAGAAAGGTCTCAAATACACAACCTAACCCTACACCTAAAGGAGCAAGAGAAAGAACAAGAAAGAAAGCATAAACCCAGCAGGAGAACAGAAATCATAAAGATCAGATCAGAAATCAATGAAATAGAAACTAAAAAAACAATAGAACAAATCAATGAAACTAGGAGCTGGTTCTTTGAAAGAATTAATAAGATTGACAAACCCCTGGCCAGACTTATCAAAAAGAAAAGAGAAAGGATGCAAATAAATAAAATCATGAATGAAAGAGGAGAGATCACAACCAACACCAAAGAAATACAAACAATTATAAGAACATACTACGAGCAAGTCTACGCCAACAAATTTGACAATCTGGAAGAAACGGATACATTTCTAGAGACATATAAACTACCACAACTGAACCAGGAAGAAATAGAAAACCTGAACAGACCCATAACCAGTAAGGAGATTGAAACAGTCATCAAAAATCTCCAAACAAACAAAAGTCCAGGACCAGATGGCTTCCCAGGGGAATTCTACCAAACATTTAAAGAAGAATTAATTCCTATTCTCCTGAAACTGTTCCAAAAAATAGAAATGGAAGGAAAACTTCCAAACTCATTCTATGAGGCCAGCATCACCTTGATCCCAAAACCAGACAAGGATCCTACCAAAAAAGAGAATTACAGACCAATATCCTTGATGAATACAGATGCGAAAATTCTCACCAAAATACTGGCCAATAGGATCCAACAGTACATTAAAAGGATTATTCACCACGACCAAGTGGGATTTATTCCAGGGCTGCAAGGTTGGTTCAACATCTGCAAATCCATCAATGTGATCCAATACATTAATAAAAGAAAGAGTAAGAACCATATGATACTCTCAATAGATGCTGAAAAAGCATTTGACAAAGTGCAGCATCCCTTCCTGATTAAAACTCTTCAAAGTGTAGGGATAGAGGGCACATACCTCAATATTATCAAACCCATCTATGAAAAACCCACCGCAAATATCATTCTCAATGGAGAAAAACTGAAAGCTTTTCTGCTAAGGTCAGGAACACGTCAAGGATGTCCGTTATCACCACTGCTGTTCAACATAGTACTAGAAGTCCTAGCCTCAGCAATCAGACAACAAAAAGAAATTAAAGGCATCCAAATTGGCAAAGAAGAAGTCAAACTATCACTCTTTGCAGATGATATGATACCAAATGTGGAAAACCCAAAAGGCTCCACTCCAAAACCGCTAGAACTTGTACAAGAATTCAGTAGTGTCAGGATATAAAGTCAATGCACAGAAATCAGTCGCATTTCTTTACACTAACAACAAG
Source organism: Martes martes (assembly GCF_963455335.1). NCBI lineage: Eukaryota > Metazoa > Chordata > Mammalia > Carnivora > Mustelidae > Martes > Martes martes. The sequence goes on along the minus strand of NC_137902.1, from coordinate 46,497,772 downwards.
ACAGAAGAAAGAGAAATTGAGGAGTCAGTCCCATTTATAATTGCACCCAAAACCATAAGATACCTAGGAATAAATCCAACCAAAGAGGCAAAGAATCTATACTCAGAAAACTATAAAGTACTCATGAAAGATATTGAGGAAGACACAAAGAAATGGAAAAATGTTCCATGCTCATGGATTGGAAGAACAAATATTGTGAAAATGTCTATTCTACCTAAAGCAATCTACACATTTAATGCAATCCCTATCAAAATTCCATCCACTTTTTTTAAAGAAATAGAACAAATAATCCTAAAATTTATATGGAATCAGAAAAGACCTCGAATAGCCAAAGGAATATTGAAAAAGAAAGCCAAAGTCGGTGGCATCACAATTCCAGACTTCAAGCTCTATTACAAAGCTGTCATCATCAAGACAGTATGGTACTGGCACAAAAACAGGCATATAGATCAATGGAACAGAATAGAGAGCCCAGAAATAGACCCTCAACTCTATGGTCAACCAATCTTTGACAAAGCAGGAAGGAATGTCCAACGGAAAAAAGACAGCCTCTTCAACAAATGGTGCTGGGAAAATTGGACAGCCACATGCAGAAAAATGAAATTGGACTATTTCCTTACACCACACACAAAAATAGACTCAAAATGGATAAAGGACCTCAATGTGAGAAAGGAATCCATCCAAATCCTTGAGGAGAATGCAGGCAGCAACCTCTTCGACCTCAGCAGCAGCAACTTCTTCCTAGGAACATCACCAAAAGCAACAGAAGCAAGGGCATAAATAAACTGTTGGGATTTCATCAAGATCAAAAGCTTTTGCACAGCAAAGGAAACAGTGAACAAAACCAAAAGACAACTGACAGAATGGGAGAAGATATTTGCAAACGACATATCAGATAAAGGGCTAGTATCCAAAATCTATAAAGAGCTAAGCAAACTCAACACCCAGAGAACAAATAATCCAGTCAAGAAATGGGCAGAGGACATGAACAGACATTTCTGCAAAGAAGACATCCAGATGGCCAACAGATACATGAAAAAATGCTCCACATCACTCGGCAGCAGGGAAATACAAATCAAAACCACAATGAGATACCACCTCGCACCAGTCAGAATGGCTAAAATTAACAAGTCAGGAAATGACAGATGCTGGCGAGGATGTGGGGAGAGGGGAACCCTCCTACACTGCTGGTGGGAATGCAAGCTGGTGCAACCACTCTGGAAAACAGTGTGGAGGTTCCTCAAAAAACTGAAAATAGAGCTACCCTATGACCAAGCAATTGCACTACTGGGTATCTATCCTAAAGATACAAACGTGGTGCTCCAAAGGGGCATGTGCACCCAAATGTTTATAGCAGCAATGTCCACAATAGCCAAACTATGGGAAGAACCTAGATGTCCAGCAACAGATGAATGGATAAAGAAGATGTGATATATATACACAATGGAATACTATGCAGCCATCAAAAGAAATGAAATCTTGCCATTTGCAACGACGTGGATGGAACTAGAGGGTATTATGCTTAGTGAAATAAGTCAATCAGAGAAAGACAACTATCATATGATCTCTTTGATATGAGGAAGTGGAGATGCAATGTGGGGGGGTTGGGTGGAGGTAGGAAAAGAAAAAATGAAAAGATGGGATTGGGAGGGAGACAAACCATAAAAGACTCAATCTCAAAAAACAGACTGTGGGCTGCTGGGGGGCGGGGGGGACGGGAGAGGGTGGTGGGGATATGGACATTGGGGAGGGTATGTGCTATGATGAGTGCTGTGAAATGTGTAAACCTGGCGATTCACAGACCTGTACCCCTGGGGATAAAAATACATTATATGTTTATTAAAATAAATAAATTTAAAAAGAATGACAAAAAAACCATCATTTTTTTTTCAAAAAAATTGGAGCAAATAATCCTAAAATTGATATGGAATCAGAAAAGACCTCAAATAGCCAGAGGAATGTTGAAAAAGAAAGCCAAAGTTGGTGACATCACAATTCCAGACTTCAAGCTCTATTACAAAGCTGTCATCTTCAAGACAGTATGGTACTGGCACAAAAACAGACACATAGATCAATGGAACAGAATAGAGATCCCAGAAATGGACCCTCAACTCTATGGTCAACTAAACTTTGACAAAGCAGGAAGGAATGTCCAATGGAAAAAAGACAGTCTCTTCAACAAATGGTGTAGGGAAAATTGGACAGCCACATGCAGAAGAATAAAACTGGACCATTTCCTTACACCACACACAAAAATAGAATCAAAATGGATGAAGGACCTCAATTTGAGAAAGGAATCTATCCAAATTCTTGAGGAGAACAAGAATTGTTCTTGTTCTTGGAGGTTCCTCAAAAAGTTGAGAATAGAGCTACCCTATGACCCAGCAATCACACTATTGGGTATTTACCCTAAAGATACAAATGTAGTGATCCGAAGGGGCACATGCACCTGAATGTTTATAGCAGTAATGTCCACAATAGACAAACTATGGAAAGAACCTAGATGTCCATCAATAGGTGAATGGATAAAGAAGATATGAGATTAGATATAGATATAGATATAGATATAGATATATATCCCCAATGGAACACCATGCAGCCATCAAAAGAAATGAAATCTTGTCATTTGTGATGACATGGATGGAACCAGAGGGTATTATGCTGAGCAAAATAAGTCAATCAGAGAAAGACAATTATCATATGATCTCCCTGATATGAGGAATTTGAGAGGCAGAGTGGGAGGGTTTGGGGTATAGGGAAGGGAAAAAAATGAAACAAGATGGGATCGGGAGGGAGACAAACCATAAGAGACTTTTAATCTCACAAAACAAACTGAGGGTTGCTGGGGAAGGGGATGTGTGGAGAGACTGGTTGGGTTATGGACATTGGGGAGGGTATGTGACATGGTGAGTGCTGTGAAGTGTGTAGGCCTGACAATTCACAGACCTGTACCTCTGAGGCAAACAATTCATTATATGTTAATAAAAATAATTAATAAAAAAAATTCAAGGCACATTTTAAAAACCAATAAAATATGAGCCATCATTAAGAGAGAAGACAGTTAAAAGAATTAGAGATAGCGCAGATGCTGATATTATCATACTAGGAAATTAAAATCATTATGATATAGTATATATGAAAAGATCTAGTGATAATAGTGGAAAACATAATTGAAAAAACTGGGAAATTTCAGCAGATATTTGGAAAGCATAAAAAAAATTGAAAATACCAGAAATGGAAATGCAGTATCAAGGATAGAGAGTATTTTTGGTTTGTTTGGGTTTTTGTTGTTGTTATTGTTGTTGATGTTGATAGGCTAATCAGTAGATTGGACATAGCCCAAGAAAGAATTATAAAAACCTTGACACAATGTCAACAGTAGAAGAAAATGGAATAAAACATCAGAGAACCCTGAAACTATTTTTTTAAAGGCCTAGCATGTATGTGTGTGTATGTGTGTGTGTGCATTTGTGTATGTGTGTGTGTATAATAAATCAAGTACAAATCAGTATGTTTGAGATTTTTTTTAATTGGGTTAAAATATAATTTTTTTCTTAGAAGAACTATGTACTAAAATGTGTATATTGATTATCTCTGAGAAAGGTAATTACATTTAATAATGTTTTCATTTGACAAATTTTCTCTAAAGAACAAACATTTATTGCACCATAGTTCAAACACATAAAGAAAATTAAAATCATAACTGTTTTCCTTCAAATACCAAAAACCTGACCCATTTAACTTACTGTCAATGAAAAAGAACCATAAGCCACTTCACTTTAGCAAAATTCACATCCTTTCATGAGTGATTTGTTAACTTCTCTCAATTATTCAGCTTTATGTGCACAAATGTGCTAGCAAAGAGAGATGTGCAAAATGATTCATCATACATTGTTTTTCTTTGGCACACCATTATTGGGTATTTATTGCCTGTGAGTCAGAAGCAGAGCTAAATACTGGCTTATAATGATGATTAAATATTTACTGATTATAAATATTACTTGGTTCATATTAGCTGCTCAAGAAATCTTTGCTAAATGAAAGATTATATTCAGACATTGTGGTTAGCAAGATAAGTCCAAGTTAGACCTTCTTAAACCAGTATTTCCCACACATACAAATGTACTAAGTAGGTGTACATGTATATGACGGTAGTACAGAGGAGGCAGTAAACAGTTTGTGCAGGAGTTGTGAAGGAATAGGAGGAAAAAATTAAACAATGTTTTATAGAGAAAGTGATTATGCTGGGTTATGAAGAATGCATGAATTCACATATTCACCCTTTTGATAAATGCTACGTATATATGCACATGGACCTTGTTTTAGGCAAGTATAAAGTGTGATGAATATAAAGTGATAACACAAACATGTTTCCTGAATTCATGGAACTTACAGAATAATAAGGAAAGGGAGAATAAACAAATAATCACCCACATATATAATTTATAAGGTACCAAAAAAAAGTTAGGGTGAGGGGACAAGAAAATGAGAACACTTACTGTGCTTTTCAGGCAAAATGATTGATCTGCCGGGTACAGAAGGTGAAGAAAACACATTAATTTATATCCACTACCAAGCATCAGTTTCACTGAGATGAGTGATGCAAGATGATTTTGGTGAGAATAGCAGAAGCCAAATCTTTATTTGTTGTATATTCCATTTTAAAACAATTTAATTTGAAAAATAGAGTGAGTTGAATTGGTTTACCCTTCAAATAAATTAAGAATTTCTGGAAGAAACCAACAGACCAAGAGCACTATTTAGGCATTTGGACCAAGCAACCTTGAAACTTGTGCAAACCAAACTGCTGCCAAAAGTAAGAGTAAACTAGACTTCAGTTACAGTTGTCTGTGGTGAAAACAAAGCAACAAAATCAAAGGGTAGGTCACATATCGGAAGAGCAGGAATGTTCTCTTTAGGTATGACTCCAAGTGTGATGTATATCCCAGACTGAGAAAACAGTAACCGCAATGTATTTGTAATGCATTAAGAACATCAAATACATATTTTGAAAGTTCTTTGCAGTAAATGTAAGCAGCTTTATTGTCTTTATCATGAGCTCGTGGCTTTCTCTAAGGGTAAACAGAAACTCTGTTTTATGCTCATATCTAATCCTTTTTAATTACGAGACTGCAGAGTTTAATTGGATGAACACAGTTCCAAGGATTTGCTAAATTTATTGCCATTCATAGAATTGCGACATGTTTCAACTTGGAAATGATTATAATATAGACTTTTCTCACTTGAAGAAACTGAGGCATAGAGAGTAGAAGTAATTTATTCACAAACAGAGTAAATAACTGAGTCTGGAATATGATACAGATCTCCTTCTAAACTGCCTGTAGTAACTTTAGATCATGAAAAAAGTAAAGCACATTTTATCCCTATTTCAGGAGCATGCATTCAACCTTTAACTTTGAAGGAACATAACCAAGAATAAGATCTTTCCTAGGGACACCTGGGTGGGTCAGTCAGTTAAGCATCTGACTCTTGATTTCAGCTCACTTCATGATTTCAGGGGTGTGGAAGCAAGCCCCACATAGTCCAGCATGGAGCCTACCTTGGATTCTCTCTCTCTCCCTCTCCCTCTTCCCCTCGTCCCCCGTTTGTGCGTGAGCTCTCTCTATATATATAAAAAAAGAAATTCTTCTGAAGAAGTGACTTGGTAAATGGAGAGGTCTTTGGTCCAGGAAACACAAGATCTTTGGTCTTTTCTTATCTCCATTTATCCTTGTAATATACATTTATATATATATGTATGTATATACATATATACACACACACACATATATATACACACACACATTTATATATACACATTTATATATATATAAACTATATAACCACACACATATATATGTACATATATACACACACACATATATATACAATGACAACAAAATAGTTTGAGCAGAGGAGTGACATGATCTCATTGAAGATTAAACATCACATAGTTTAATGTGTTGATGATATACGCTGTGTGTTGGCAGTGTGGCTGGCAGGAGCAGAATCAAAATGACAAGTTAGGAAGCCAGCGCAATAATCCAACAGACAAATGGGCTGTGCCACCCTGTGGTAGGGTAGAAGTGATACTAAATTGTTGACAGGTGGCAATTTCAATGTTTTGAAAACAGTGCTAACAAGTTTAGCTGATGGATTTTCAGCATCCCTTGTAGGATATGTCTCCTTTCTGGACCTACTCGTAGTTATAGTAGAAGGTCAAGAGCATGGGATTGAAGTCATATGGTCCTGCACCATATTCATGCTTCTCCACTCTTTTGGTGGAAACTTAAGTCACTTAGTATCTCTGGTGTTTAGTTATTTCATATGTAAAATTTGAAAGATAATTTCTATATCACAGAGGTGTTTGTGAATCTAACAAGATTAGGTTTAAAAAGCCTATTTTCATAAATAACAAAAAATAGTATTTATTAGGGTGTTAGCATGCACCAGGTGGTGTACAGGTGCTTTACACATAATTAAATTCTCACTCTTTAAGGAAATTTCTGCTATCTCTTATTTTACTCACAAAGAAGAAAAGGCTTTAAGGTTTTAATTAACTTGTCTAAGACCCTATAAATTATATATGATGTAACTAAAGACATATAAAACTCTGACACGGTAAAATTCAATATGATATTACAGTTTATTTAAAGTACTAGACTAAAATCTGAGGGGGGGGAAGCAGCACAGAAAGGCAAGAGATATATATTCACAAAACAAATAGATAATATCAAGTATTTTTGAATGAGTCACAGTGGCTTCATAGGCCACTTTATTTCTCAAACCCATGACCAGATCTTCATCAAGAACTTCTCTCCTCCTCAAATAAAACTTTAAGAGATCCCCATAAATTCTTAATATATATTATAATGGAGATACATCACCTTCCTTTCCAGATTCTTGCTGAAATGAACAAAAGGATATGTAAAATATGAAATTTTTATCAGCAACAGATCTGATGCCACACACATGTTGGAAATTTTTAGGCAAAAGAACAAGTAAGGACTGAATAAGAAGGGAACGTTTAGCTATTTGATGCTAGTGAAAAACACTTTCTCGAAGAAGTAGAAAGAGACTACTTCCTACAAATAAACTAAAAACTAGAAAAATGGTAGGTGCCAGGTGTAATAAAAGAATCCTTTAGAGGTCTCTGGAGAAGCCAAAGTCACTCTAAGCAGCAAGACATAGGATGCCACTGGAGACCTTTTTATCAGAGGATTCTTGATGAATACTCTTGCATGTCCCCTCTCAGCCACCATTCCTGGGGCTCACTCTCTTGTGTGTTCCTTCAACCTTAAGTGTGGATGGGATCTGTTACTCGCATAGAAGTATGTGACCATGTGTGCTTACTTGAGTGATCATGTTACATAGAACAGCAGCACCCAACTGGTAAGGGGGTGAGCAGTCATGTTAGGACACCTTTGGTGACAAGGTAGTATAGGTGGCCTCTAGAGGTTGAGGGGGGTTTTCCAGCTGATAGCCGGCAAAAAACTAAAGCTGCCAACAACCACCACAAAAGAAGGAAAGCACTCCCTTCCCCAGTCAAGCCTCCTGATGGGAACTCTGTGCTGACCAATGACTTGATTTCAGCCTTATGTGACCATAAGCAGAAGAACCAGCTAAACTCTTCCTAGACTCATGATCCAAAGAAAAGGTGAAATGACGAATGTATGGTTTTTAAAGCTGCTAACTTTGTGGTAGTACTGGTACACAGCAGTATATTACTAAGCACCAGAAAGAAACAAATTTGGGTAATTGGTAATTTGTAATCTGAACAATTTCATAGGACACAGCATTAATAGTAGCTGTTTAGACAGCCGTAACAAATGAGCAGTTTGAAAACTTGACAGACTTATAGGAGAAGGGCACGATTGAGACATTGTGCACCACAAACGATTTTGAAATGATATGTAAACGTGTTCGGGATGTACTGATGAATTTGCAAGCAGTCTATGTCTCTATATCTCTATCTGTCTATATGAATAGAAAGATTCCAGGAATACCTACACCATCGGTTGACAAATCTTCTCTCTGAGGTAGGAATGTGACTGATTTTTCCATTAACTTCAATTTATTTTTTTTTATCAAATCAAAAGATACAGATGGTTATTTCCCCCTGCAGTTTCCCTAACTTCCTGGTTGATTTTTTTTTTTTTTTTTTTTTTTGCGCACAGTTACAATTCCCTTTTGGAGGCATCCAGTTCCATGATTTTTGACAATTGCATACAGTTGTGTATATAATACACAGCAGTTCTATTTCCCCCAAACCTTTTTGTGCAATCCTTTTGTAGTCAACCCATTCCTAAAACTTCAAACCCTGCTGACCACTTAATCTGTTTCTATCCCTATCGTTTTCATTTTGCCTGAATGCCAGGAAAAATGTCATTGGGATCTGGCTACTTTAACTAAGTAAAATGCCCTTAAGTTTCAGTCATGTGGTCTCATGACTAGGTGATTGTTTCAGCTTTATTGTTGAGAAATATTCTATTGGACAGAGCTCCTGTAGTTTGCTTATACATTTTTCTATTGTAGGACATCTGAATATGTATTAGTTTTCTGATGCTGCAGGAATAAGTTACTACTAACTTAATGGCTTAAAATAATGTAGATTTTTTTAATCATTAGTTAACGGAGATCAGAGGTCTAAAATAGGTCTCACTGGACTAAAATCAATGTGTAAGCAGGGCTCTATTTCTATCTGGAGGCTTTAGGGTAGCATCTATTTCCCTGTATTTTCCAGCTTCTAAAAGCCACCCACATTGCTTGGCCTATGGCCCTCTTCTTCCATCTTCGATGCCAGGAATGCCAGACTGAGTCCTCACACCACCATCTTTCTGGTTCTGATTTGAAATTCCTCATCCACTTTTTAGGACCCTTATTACCATCTGCCCACCTGGAAATTCCAGGATAATTTCCTTATTTTAAAGTCATCAGATTAGCAACTTTAATTCCACATGCAACCTTAACACTCCTTGGCCATGTAACTAACATATTCACCAACTTCAGGCATTAGGATGTATGCATCCTAGAGGGGTCATTATTCTGTGCACCACGTGGCTGTTTCCAGTTTTTGGTGATCATAAATAAAGCTATGTTAACATAAAGCGGGATTCACTTGGGTAAATTACCTATGTGTGAGTTTCCTGGGTGATACGATAACTTTGATAACTATGACCTTTCAAATAAAAAATACAACCTTTCTTAAAGTATTAACCCTAAAAGGACTACCAAATTGTCTTCCAAATGGCCGTCTCATTTCAAACTCCCATTAACAATGCATGAGAGCTGCTGCACATTCTCATATTTGATATTGTCCATTTAAAAAAAATTTTAAGTGTTCTGATATGTGTGTAGTGGTATCTCACTGTAGTTTTACTTTGTGTTTTCCTGGTGACTAATGACATTGACCATCTTTTTATGTCCTTATTTGCACAAGAAATGTCTGTTCAAATATGAATATTTTTTATTATGCTATTGGTTTCCATATTATTGAGTTTGGGGAGTTTAATGTAGTCTCAGTGTAAGTAATTCATCAGATAAATGATTTGCAAACACTTTCCCCATTTTATGAGTTGTCTTTTCCTTTGCATAGCCGTGTCTTTCAGAGAACAATTTTTTAAAATATTGATTGAGTGCAACTAATAAATATTTTCTTTTATGGGTCATGCTTTTGACTTCTAAAAATTCCTTAATGAACCCATTGTAATATAGTTCCTCCTGTTTTCTTCCTTTCTAAGGAAATTTTGCATGTTAGATCTGTATCTATCTTAAGAGGTGTGTGTGTGTGTGTGTGTGTGTGTGTATTTGCCATGGTGTTAAGGTATGAAACAAATTCATTTTTTTTAAAAGGCTATTTATCTTTCCTCTATTGAATTACTTTTAGACCCATGTCAAAAATCAGTTGAATATATTCATAGGGTCTATTTCTAGGCCTTCATTCTGTTTGATTGATGTGTCTATCCTTTTGACAATACCACACTCTTGTTTATTATAGCTTTGCAGTAATTCTTGAAATTAAGTAATGTGAGGCCTATGACACTGTTCCTTTGCAGAATTTCAGAGTCTCAGTTTGGTTATTCTACTTCTTTTGTCTTTCCATAGAAATTTTAGGATTAACATGTCAATGTCTATTTTTAAAAACCTTAGTGAATTTTCAATTATGATTACATTGGATCTGGAGATCAAATTGTAAGAGACGGTATCTCAACAAAACTGAATCTTTCAATGTATAAACATGGGTATATTATTTAATCTGTGTAGGCTGTCTTTGATTTTTTTTATCAATGTTCTGTGAAAATTACTCAGATAATATTAGACTGATATTGAGATATTTCCTTTTTGGTGCTATATTAAATTGTTCTTTAAGCATATGCTAGATTTTACCATTAATGCTATCTGAGCCTGGAGTTTTTTATTTGAAAGATTTTTTTTTTAAAGATTTTAGCTACAAATTCATTTCTGTAACAGATTCAGGACTATTCAGATTATTTATATCTTCTTTAATGAGATTCTAAGGGATATTTTCAGACTCAGTTTACTGATTCCATTAGCAAATATATGGTATATTCTGTTCTTTGTTAACACTGTATCCTCTTTATAATAAGAGCGAGGGAGAGTCCTTCTCCAAATCTTTGCAAATATTTTAAGAAGAAAGATCTATTGGAAATAAAATATTTAGAGTACAATAAACAGAATTTTGCCAAAATGAGTAATACGTTTGCCAATTTAAATTGTTGAAAGTTTAATTAGACAACAGATGTTTAGAATCAAAATTGAAGCCAATCAATAAAATTCAAGCAAAGTTCATAGATTAGACAGGAATTAATAGAGATCTTTGGGGAAATTGGTCTTGATAGGAAAATAATAAAAACATGTCAAGATTATACAGAACAGATTTGGGATTTTTGAATTGGAAGAAAGAAATTGATAGAGAACGAACTTTTTCCAAGGCACTGTGATGTAAATGGCAGTTCATTCCACAAACAAAAATAGAAACATAGCCAAAACACTGAGGTAATCAATATTGTTTCCATTTCACATGAAAAACAACTTCCTGAGGTATTCAGCAACTTGCCCTAACCTCACAAGACCAAATAGCAGAAAAATTGGAGGTTTAATTTATCTCAGTAATATTAAAGCTCACACTCTTAACTACGTATTATCAAGTTGTGCTTAAATGGATCAAATCCATTCCCTTCTGAATTCTATATTGCAATTACTGATAGAGGAGGCATGTTAGTACATATGTTGTTCTAGAAACTGTGACTGAAGAAGATCTCAAAATCATGTGCACATAGGCTTGTGTTAGCACAGTGACTGAGACCATTTTAGTTCCTTCATGTCAAGTAGGAGAATCCAAACATTCCAAACTGGCCAAATTTTCTAACATTTTTCATTACCCTAAGCCAAAGTATTTTGAAAACATTTTAACAGCTTTTCAGTTTTGTGAAACTGTGTTTTAGGATTTCCACCTTGATTGCCCACATGGCCAACCTTAAAAAGAATATTCAGCAACTGAAGATTGAAATTGAGTATATATACTGTTAAAATAACCAAAAAGAATTGTTAGAATTGAAAAGGTTAGCTCTCTGGCTCAGTTTGAACCTTTTCTGCAAAAGTCTGTGGACATCACACAGTGCTCTCATTCCTGGTGTGTGGGACTGGCTGAGAAAATAAGTATAACCCATCAGGTGTAAGGATAAATTTCAGGAAGAAGTTGAAACAACGGTTGAGAAACTACTACCCATTGCAATTATACCAAACATCCTAATAGCATTGTTGTGATGTTCTCTCATTTCTCATTTCCCATACCAAAGCAAACCTTTATTTTAATTTTACAATTTGGAGATGTATGTTTGTAACGTTGGTAATGACTGAAGAATTCTAACATGGAGTTGTCCAGATTGGCTTGGATTTTTGTGTGATCTTTATCACTTGCTTTTATAAACTGTGAAGACATTCTGTGTACAATGGAAAGATCACAAACTCAGATTTCATGATTAGTTTTTCTTATGATGTTTGTGTTGCATAACTTTGTGATTTCTATTTCTTCACAATTAATTCTTGTACCAGTTATTTATTGCCACAATAATGCTGGGTAAAAATCACAAAATGTCGGTTTTATACATTAATAAACATTGGTTGTTGCTCATAAGCTATGCGTCATCTCGACAGTTCTGCTGATCTGTTGGTATTGGAATGGTTTACCCATCTGTCTGTGGTCAGCTGTGAGTCAGTTGCTGGTTGGCTCTGATGTTCTTAGCTGAGTGCTATCAGAAGTCCAGGGTCTCAGCTAGGGCCACTGATTTTACTTACCTGGTTCTCCTCCATGGTTTCATATACTTCCAACATCCATTCAGTTGCCACAGGGATCTGAGAGAGAATAGAAGTGTGCAAGGCTCTTTCAGGCTTACACTAAGAACAAACAATGGCACTTCTATTACATTCTACTATCTAAACTAAGTTACAGGTTTAGCCCAAGTTCAAGGTGTGGAAAAATAGACTTTACAACTCCTGAGAAGGATCAGCAAAGTCATATTGCAAAGCTCAGGAAAATGGAGATAGATGGAAATTTGAAATCATTTTTATAATTAAGTTCCTATCCAAGAATGATAACAGGAATAGTAGTGAAGAGTATAAACTAACCTCTAATGCATTCAAAAAGTAAGAGAGAGTAAGAGGTAGATTGGTATAGACCACCACAAAGAAAACAGTTTTTAGAGAGGAGAAAGAGAAATTCTATGGATGAAACAATAAAAAGCAAGGGGAAAACCCATTCTACCTCTAGACCTTTTCAAAGATCAGATATTGGGAAGAAAATAAAGAAAAGAAGAGGAGAAGAGAGAAGAGGAGAGGAGAGGAGAGGAGAGGAAACAATCAGTACGTGGGAGAGCTTCCTCTATGTCTATCAATGCCCTGAAGGGATTGCCAAAATTCAATTAGAACAAAAATGAAGGAAATATTTGGAGAAGAAATATAAACATCTTGAGTAAGTACAGAAATAAGTCCTATTTCTAAAATAAAAGGGAAAATGTGAATCTACAAATAGAATGCAATTCTAAATCCCAATCCAAGTGATTCTTTTGAATCCAATGAACACAGTGTAAGCTTCAATAAACATATAAATATACAAGAATTGAAAAAAAAAAACTCTTAGAAATAGATTCAGATTCACAATCTGAATCAAAATATTATTATCCTTATTTTACAAATATAGGAAGTTTGACTCAGAAGTGGCTAAAGCCACTTTGGAAATGGAAATATACTTTGGAAATGACAAAGTTAATAACAAGTCATATCTGTAAAACTCTAAAACCCATGCTCTTTTACCACATCTTGGTTTCTTCTGATGAAATCTAAAGGAATATAGAACTGTTCTTTCTAGGGAGCTTGGATTAACCGGTATGTGTTAAAGTAGTATAAAGTTAGCGATGCTTCTTTTGGAACATAAAATGTGTGTTACTTGTTTCCAAGCAGGCAAAGCATAAAGAACAAAATATAGAGAGCTTTATTTCTTATGTGTCAACTGTTGACTGTTCAGCCAGTGAACAAGAAAGAGGCTAATAGTTAACTCATCACTGGATAGATCTGTAACAGTACCCTCTGGATCTAGAAGAAACTTGAGGTGATGATGTTAGGATTGATTCCAAATCGCAATATAAAGTAATCAGCAAGAGTGCAGAATTATGAGGGCTCTGGAGATAAATGGTTCACACAGTAAGGAATACTTAAGAGGAAAGAATTTAAGCTGTTAAAATGTTTTGCTAGAGAACTCCATGTATTGCCCAGCAAACTGAAGGAAAAACAGCACGTTGAGTTTTGTAAAGCAAACTTTAACGACTTGCTTTGGAGGGGAAAGTAGAGACAAAGAGGGGTTACTGGAGGCAGAGAATACAAGGCCATCAAACAGCAGGCTTCTTTGTCATCAACAGATGGTTCAGGCAACTTGTGACCAAGACTCATCTGTGAGAGTGAAAAACATTGAACACTGACCTTATTAAAGCCCAGGACATTTAATTCCTGAAGATTAAAGTGAGTTTACTTATAATAGATGCAGTGAAGACCAGCAGGAGGCAACTAATCCTGTCATAGAACCACTGAAAGTTAGGAGTTACAATAAAAGCCTGAAGGTGCACGATAACCGAAAAGGATATTTGTCATCATTATGTTTATGATCATGTACGTGATTCCACAAGATGGCCAGAGGAAAAACAAACACCATCAAGGACAGATGGAAATACGGACAAGAAAGGGGTCAGTAGGAGTTAAAATGAAGAGGACTAGCGATATAATCGATTTTCCATAACATAATTTCACTGTTATTCCAGCCTATTTTCTGTGGTTTGGCCAGTTCCAAGACAAAATGCCTGGCAAAAGCTAGGTATAAAAAATACAATAAATATACATTGAATGAAGGATCTGTGGCCTACCTAGGAAAGGGATAAGATGAATCCATGAGGAGTATTAATGATATAAATGTAAAATACTTGCACTGTGCTTGTGTAAGGGTCACTGATGTCATGAGAGAGTTTCTATATTCACAGTAGACATTAGTAGAGTCAATCATATTTAGGAACTACATCTATGTTTAGATAAATACAGAAATTTAACTAGTTTTTCTGACTTCAGGCTCTTTTCAATCTGCTCTTTACAAATTGGCCACGTTCCAACTTGTGGAATGATCTTTCCAACATATAATATTAACTTTGTTATTCCCTCGCTTAAAATCATTTTCTAGCCCGCTGGCCTCAGAGTATTATCCAAACTGTGTAGCTTGTCACAGAAATGCTTTTGTTTTTGCCTCTGCTTGCATCTCTTAAGTGCATTATAACCCTATAGGCTACAGTAAATAGAGTTACTACAGTACCACTCCATATTGTCTTACACTTCTACAGACACTATTTTCTTTGTGTGTACTTTTTCTGTCTCCTCTGACTGCCTAATGCTTTTATCACCTTTGAGACTTTGGTCACCCTCTTATAAGCCTTTCATGAAACCATTAAACAAACTTGACTTAATGGCCTACAACTGTCCTCCCCACCTAAAACCCTATGTTTACATCTATTACGACTACAGCCCTAGTAGAAACTGAATCTCCCAGGTAGCTCAGTCCTAGTGCAACATCTTTTTTATGAAAACAAAATCCAACAATTTTATTAAGGTCTCTGTTCAAAAGTCACTTAAGCACAGAGGATTTATCTTCTTACTCTACGAAAGATAGCACCCTTCCCTCCATCACTGTCTCCTTACTCTGCTTCATTCCCATCTTAACATTTATATCGATTTAAAATAGTATTTAATTATTTATTCCTTTCTTTAAAGCGCTTGTCTATACTGTATAGACTCCATGGGTACAACGTCTTTGCTGTGTTGTTTCCTGCTGCATCTTCCCTGATGCAAAAGATGCTTACCATAAAGCATGTGTTCAACCAAGAGTTGGTGAAAAACAAACACAAATGGAATTTGAATCTTTACCTGGGACTTTCTAAGAACATCGAATGGTGACAATTTATAACCAAGGGGAAATCTCCTTTCAAAACCCCTTTCCTCTAGACCACATTGGACAATGTATGTGCTCTCTGGTTCTCATTCTATTCCCTTCTCCTGTACCAACTTACAGTACACAGTAGACCTGGCTCCAAGCATTTGTTCTCCCTCCATTTCCTTCTGTAAGCAATTTTTCTCTATTCATTCACCTTTTTTACATACCCTAGAAAAGGGACAAGAGGAAACAGAAATTTCCTTAAAAGTTCAGACAGGTAGCAGTGTGGGAAAATAGGATAAAGAATGAGGTATCCAAAGATGGGAAGATGCAGAGGGAGAAGAATGGGTACATCAACAACTATGAATATGACACTAACAGAGCTTGACACCCTTGTTCCTTTATCTGTCCTTACTGCGAATTCCTTGAAGGCAAGGACTTCATGTGGCCATACTTCTAGCTTTTAGTGGACTATCATAAGCTGCAAACTAGCTAGAGTAGTGATTAGGTGAAAGTCTCCAATAGGCCATATCTTCAAAAAGGCCAAGCAGTGATCCTGCAGATAAAGCCTCACCACAATGAGTTCTCAACACTAAATAATGTAATAGATAACATAACAGTGTAATATAAATATCAATTAGCCAGCGAGAGCAAGAGCAAGAACCAGAGGATTTAGATCACCAAGAATATCAGATAAATTAGATATTGCAACTGTTGGATAGAGAATATAAAATATATATTTTAAATTAAGTATAGCTGAAATAAAATGACTAAACCAAAAAATAGTAACTAATAAAATATGTTAAATGAAGAAAAGACAGGAAGAAATACCACCAAATATAAACATGAAAAGTATAATCAATGAAGTGTTAAATGACAAGCAAGATGCAGGTAAAGAGAAATTTACTAAACAGAGGATAGAACTAAAAAAAAATAATTCTCAGAGTGTAGCAGAGGTTAAAAAAGATTGGAGAATGAAAGGGAAGTAAGTAGATATGGAAGACAAAATCAGAAGGTCTAATAACTAAAGTCCCAAAAGAAAGAGAACTCAGAGAAAGATGTGAATTCTATACAAAGTCTCCAAAACAGTGCTTTAAATACATTTATCCCAGAGGCATAAATAAAAGATTTCCATGCTTAGGCATAACTTAGCAAAACTTCAGAAAACATAAGAGAAGACAAGTATCCAAAAAGTAGCCAAAATACAGATAAATTATTTATAAGGAAATAACATAGATGAATTTCAGATTGATTAGTAAAAAAAAAAAAAATGTGCAAAAATATAAACAAATATTTAAATAAACTAGTGTAGCAATATCTAACTGGAGGCAGGGTTAATTGGAAGAAAACATAATAAAACTAAAAAATTGGCAAAACTGGAGCACAGTGTTTGGACATTACACATGTTAAAATCATCTATTTTCATGAGAGATTAATTCATTATGCTTAACTTTAGATTTTGCTATTAAAATAACCAAATTTTTTCCTTAAATCCTTCATGTATCTACTGAATTACTTTATTACTGTTTAATGTTTTCAAATGTACATTCCTGTAATAAATATATCAATTCATGATATTATCATCTTTTATACATCCCATATTCTGTTTGTTAGTTATTGGTTTGGAAATGTTTATCTATTTTCACCAACGGGACTGGCTTATACTTTGTTTTCTGATTTTTGCTATATATAAAAGGACATGTGCAGGTCATAGGAGAAGGATGGCTTTCTCTAAATGGTTAATAAATAAATAAATAGGTTGGAACCAACCACACAGCACACACAAAATTCAATTCCAGGTCAATAAATACTTGTTAATAAATACAATAAAAATGCAATATATGGCAATATCTTTATGACTTCGAAGGAGAGAAAGACTTCTTAAATAAGACACCAAAACAATCCATAAAGGAAAAGACTGATAAATTCTATTGCATTAAAATTAAGAATTTCTGTTCCTTAAAAAAATGATAAAAAGAATGGAAAGTTAAGACACAAAATTGAAAAAATGTTTACAAAATATTTAACAAATTACTATTGTAAATACACTAGGAAGACTTTCAAATCAATAAGGAGAAGTACCCAACTCATTCCAAAAACACATGCAAGAACTAAATGGGGGGGGGCATCTGGGTGGCTCAGTTGGTTAAGCGATTGCCTTCGGCTCAGGTCATGATCCTGGAGTCCTGAGATTGAGTCCCGTATCAGGCTCCCAGCTCTGCAGGGAGTCTGCTTCTCCCTCTGACCTTCTCTCCTCTCATGCTCTCTCTCTCTCAAATAAATAAATAAAATCTTAAAAAAAAAAAAAAAGAAAAGAAATAAATGGGGGTCGGGGCAGCTGTGTGTCTCAGTTGTTAACCATCTGCCTTCAGCTCATGTCATGATCCCAGAGTTCTGGGATCAAGCCCAAGTCAGGCTCCCTCCCCTGGCTTGTGCTCTCTATCTCCCTCTCAAATAAATGAATGAAAACTTTAAAAAAAAAAAAAAAAGAGGAGTTTCAAAAATAAACCACAAAAAGGCCATAGGTACATAATGAGTGAAATAACATTCAATCTCATTGATAATTTGGGGGGAGGTGTCCAATTTATATGCAGAGTGAGATTTCATTTCCACCAATCACTTTAACCCAAAACTCAAAGAATCAAACAATATCAAGTGTTGACTAGAATGTTGGGCAAGAAGACTTTCCATTCACTGCCAGTCTAGAAAAGAAGAAATGGGTATTGTTTTATAAAGTTAAATATGTCCATACCTTAAGATAACAGCAATTTTAGTATTATGTATAAACCCCAGAGAAATTCTTGCACATGTGCAAGAATAAAGATATGGTTATTGTTTTTAATAACAAGAAACAAAACAAACCTCAAAAATGGAAGACTTTCTGATGTCTATTAACAATAAAGTGAATAAATAAATTGAACAACACAAAATTCAATGAAGATAAATGTACTTGCTGTTGTTCTTTTTCATTAGGAGTCCCTTATGGTTTCCCTCTCTCCTTTTTTCTCCCCCACCCCATATGTTCATCTGTTTTCTTTCTTAAACTCCACATATGAGTGAGGTCATATGGCATTTGTCTTTTTCTGATTGACTAGTTTCACTTAGCATAATACACTCTAGCTCCTTCTACA
This sequence comes from Martes martes, assembly GCF_963455335.1. NCBI lineage: Eukaryota > Metazoa > Chordata > Mammalia > Carnivora > Mustelidae > Martes > Martes martes. Next base: position 46,479,157 of record NC_137902.1, on the reverse strand, counting down.
TTGTTGCAAATGGCAGGATTTCATTCAGTTTTATAACTGAGTTATATTACATTGTATATGTATACCACATCTTCTTTTTCCATTCATCAGTCAATGGACCCATGGGCTCTCTCCATAGTTAAGCTGCTGTTGATAATGTTGCTATAAACATTGAGGTACATTTACCCCTTCAAATCTGTATTTTTGTATCCTTTGCGTAAATACCTAGTAATCCAATTGCTAGATCATAGGGTAGTTCTTAAAATACAAATACATGGGGCGTCTGGGTGGCTCAGTGGGTTAAAGTCTTTAAGGTCATGATTCCAGGGTCCTGGGATCGTGCCCTGCATCTGGCTTTCTGCTCAGCAGGGAGGCTGCTCCCTCCTCTCTCTCTGCCTGCTTCTCTGCCTGCTTGTGATATCTGTCTATCAAATAAATAAATAAAATCTTTAGAAAAAAATATAAATATCTACTATATATTATGTACTGTATTGGATTATGTGTTGTATTACTATGTAAAACTCAAAATACACACTAAAAGAAATTCATAGTCTGAATACTCTATTAGAAACCTAGTTCCACATAGAAAAATATTTTTTTCTCTTTCCATCACTACTACATCACTGCTTAAGTATCCCAAGCACCTAAGCAGTGCCTAGCACCACATTTATTGTTTGAATAAGTGAATGAATAAATGAAAAGTAAGTTCCGTGAATGGAAAGTATCTATATTAGATGAGATTCAATAATTTTTTTCATATGACTCAATTATACATGAATCAAGCAATTCTTAAAATTCACTTGAAATTGAAAAGATTAGTGAAAAATGGAAAGTTAAATACCCATGAAAACGATGGACAAAAAAACAAGCCAATTTGTCCCAGAATAACCCTAAAGTCTTAGAGATTTGAGATTTAATAAAAGACAACTTAAAAGATGTGGGTAAGACACAGGGTGAGAAATAAAGGGATTTCGTAAAACTATCGAGGACTCTGGCTACTCGACTCTTAGACCTTCACTCCTAATTTATACACAACCATGTGCCAACCCCCTCTCCAACCTCTGTATTAAGTAGTTGTTTCCAATAAAGAAAAAAATCAGAGAAATTTTGAAATTGGGGCACCAGTCACAGCAGAATGTAGAATTGGGCACTCTATTGAAAACAAGGAAATCAAATGTATACATGCATATTCAGCTATGAAGAAGACTCAGTACCCAAATGGGGTATAGGTATTTCAGGAGAAAACCAAGAAACTCAGAAAAAATAATGCCATATCCTATCAACAAGTCAAACACTTTATAATAACTTCCAATCAACAGAGCCACTTACTAGTAAAGATACAGAGCCAAATGCAATGGAGTATTTGAGGGAAACTTCCAAATAGAATGAGTTTATTTTTTTTATTTTTTTTAAAGATTTTTTATTTATTTATTTGACACATAGAGAGATCACAAGTAAACAGAGCAGCAGGCAGAGAGAGAAGGGGAAGCAGGCTCCTCGCTGAGCAGAGAGCCCGATGCAGGGCTTGATTCCAGGACCCTGAGATCACGACCCAAGCCGAAGGCAGAGACTTTAACCCACTGAGCCACCCAGGTGCCCCTCAAATAGAATGAGTTTAAAACAAATAAATAAACAAATAAGCCAAAAAAGAAAAGAAAAGAAAAAAGAAAAAGGAAAGGAAAGGGAAGGAAAAAAGGAAAGGAAAGGAAGAAAGGGGGGGAGGAAGGAAGGGAGGGAGGGAAGGAAGAATTAATTCAGAAAAACAGAGAATTTAGGAATTTCAAAGGAATTTATATAAGTGGAGCAAACCTCCATTAGGAGGATTTTGAAAGGGGAATTACCAGGAAGGTGTGCACCCATCTTTGACAGAATAAGAAGTCAGTACATAAAATCTCACATGAATTACTTTAAAAATGTTAGTAAAAGCACATAAAACATGTATATAGGAAAATGTCAGAAAAATAGCATTTGTTTAAAGGTAATTGGACCATGGCACTGAGAAGAGCACAATCCTGCTGTCATTATGAGTCTTTTAATATAACTTAGCATTTTAAAAATATATGCATGTATTATGCTGAAAAAAATGTATATAGGCCTGCATATATACTAAACTCTGGCTAGAAATGTGATTGAACTCTCCTGAGTGTTTAGGGGCAAGAAAGATAGCTTTTGTTGTTGCAACAACAAAAGTGGCTGTATTAGATAGATACAATAAAATAGACAAGATATGCTAGTCTGTGCTATAAAAAGTTTGTAGTCTCCTATTTCTGTGCATGGTAGGAGTCAAAGTCTAAGTAGAAAAGTGTCAGATTAATATATGTAAATGTCCTAATATCTGTAGCAATAACTGTGTATAAACACTACAGGACATACAGATTTCTAATGTGGACAACTATTGACATTCGCTGAGATGAGAAAACAGAATGGATATATAAAAAGGATCAACAGACAGGGGCACCTGGGTGGCTCACGTGGTTAAGTGTCTGCCTTCTGCTCTTGTCATGATCCCAGGGTCCTTGAACTGAGCCCTGTGTTGAGCTCCCTGCCCTTCGGGGAAGCCTGCTTCTCCCTCTGCCCTCCCCACTGCTCACGTTCTCTCTCTCTCTCCTTCTCAAATAAATTTTTAAAATCTTTTAAAGAAAAGGATCAAGAGACAGCTATCATAGTATATGTAGGAAATAAGCACATGATCAGACTACATCAACCCAATCTAGTATTTGAATTCTAAGTGAAGGTATGAAAGGAAAAAAAAAAAATAAAAATGCATACATGTATTCTGTGATGACGTCCTTCTGAGATGATTACTCCTTGCTTGTTGACTCCCTGGAGATTCCCTAGGTCCTGCCTAGGCCCCAGGCTGTTTCTCAAGCCTCCCATCTGATTCTGTGTCAACCAGTAATTTCACAGTACGTTCTCTTGAAAGCAGCCAACACCTATTCTTATTATTTTAAGCAAAAGTCCCATAATAATAACAACAAGGGTCTTTATTAGTTCAAGAATACAGAGGACATTTTTGAAGTGACATCTCATAAAAGGCATTTCCAAAAACATTTTGAATTCTTGAAATTCATGCATTTGCAGGTTTGTGAAACACCAAATAAAACTTAAGTAGTTAGACACTCACATTTCAGGAAGGAAATTCTGTGTGGTTCAAATAAGTTCAACAAGAACCTACTGAGTACCTGCTGTGTTCTTAGACACCAAACTAGGCGGACACCACACAGCCCCAAATTAAAGGAGAAATAGATCTGAATTTGAAACGTACTTTTGGCAAATTTTGACAGAGGCCAATAACAGTTTACATAAAAAACTCTGTTTTAAGGAGGAAAATTGCTCCACCTGGAATAAACGTGGCATGTAAATGATGAATAACGGAACAAATCACCGAGTTAAGGGAAGAGGGGTTGCAGGTAATATCGGAAGAGAGACATGGTCCCAGGTCTCCCAGCCTAACACATTTTAGAGAAGCCAAAGGATGGTTGAACAGCTACTGTCTCCTAAAAATCCCAGCCACCCTGGTTGGGACATTTTGTTCACGGGTACCATAGTGAGAAGGTATTGCTAGCTGACTGCAGAGATTAAGTCATCACTTCTAGCAGTGGTAAGGAGAAGAACCCGAAGTAATGGAAGAAACTCATTTGGACTCATCTTGGAGGTTCTTGGAGTGGGGGATAGATTATACCCTGTGAGGAGTCATCCAGATTTCTCCTTCGGAGTTTCTTAGCCTTATTTCTTATTCCCAAAGTTCCTGAGAAGGTTGTCACCAGACGGCTAAAAGCGATCAATCTTCTTTGGAAATTAAGTGATTACAAAAATGTGCTTCTTCCACGTCACAGCCACTTCCTGGGGCAGCCTGCATACCAATGGCTGGTCAACGTGGAGGCTGAAGGGCCAGCCCCCCACCTCCGCCCCGTCCGCAGTGCAAGTCAGCTAAAGACATCCTGGCTTCGGAGCGCTCTGTGGGGGTTCAATGAAGCTTTTGGTGATGGCAGCTCAGCTTCTCCCTCTGCCCACTCCTTTCTTCCCTCCCTTTGCATAGAAGTTGATCTCAAGAGTATTCCCTGATAAACACCCTGCAAACTGTCTCAGAATCCGCTTCCTAGAGAACCCCATCTGCCACAGAGGGGGATACTTCTCCAACCTGGAGCTGACAGTTTTCCACGGTGGTCCTTATTATCTTACTAAATGATCCGTACATAACAAGCCCACTAATTCTCTGTGATTGCCTCCGGAACCGGACTACCCAGCTTAAGCGTTGACTGCGCTGTTGTTTGTAGCCTTGCCATTTTAAGCCCTGCCCCTCTGAGCGAGACAGCCAATGGTGAACAAGAGTTCGTTATGTCCAGTTTATGATGCGTCAGAAGTGATTGTGATTCTGATAACCCCCTGATAAACCAAATGCCCTTCAAAGGAACGGGAGGCAGTGAGGCTGAGAGTTTTAGAAGGCTCCTGCTCCCAGATATCCTCTCAGCTGTTTCTTCAACAAGTCTGTCAAAGGAATTAAACTGTTTACAAGTTTGTAACCTTCAAGCAGGTACTGACAGGAACTGGTGAGTTAGAAACATAGTTGCCAGGGGAACGCCATCTGCTGCCGCTTTCCTCACTGCTAATACCTACACAGAAAGACCAAGGAATCTGGTTTATGAGCCAGGATCTTGATGGTTTACAGGGTACACCGCATGTGATTACAGAGCAGACAGAGTAGCAAGAAAACCTTGTTTCTCAACTATTAGGACTTCAAGAAATCTGAGAAAAAAACACGTTACTAAAATTCCCAGGTCTTTCTTAAACTTGGTGAAAGGATGTAGTCAATGAGCTCACTGTAGATTACTAATCAGGTGACTTAATAAGACAGGTGGTAGAAATTGAAGACATAATGGGAGATCATATAGTAGGAAGCCAGCTGGCTGCTTCCTAAAAACAACAAACAACGAAGACCAAAAAGTGTTCCTTAGGTGCTCCTGGGTGGCTCGGTGGGTTAAAGCCTCTGCCCTCAGCTCAGGTCATGATCCCAGGGTCCTGGGTCCGAGTCCCACATCGGGCTCTCTGCTCAGCAGGGAGCCTGCTTCTTCCTCTCTCTCTGCCTGTTTCTCTGCCTACTTGTGATTTCTGCCTGTCAAATAAATGAATAAAATTTAAAAAAAAAAAAGCAATCCTTAAATAATATGGTAGTTTATTTTGCTCTCTCCATAACAACCTGACAAACTCTAGGCCAGTGGGGTCATCATCATACTCCTTTTGGTTATTTATGGACTTAGGATCCTTCTGTCTTTTCTCTGCTTCTCTATAGAATGGCATTTTCATCTACATGGTCAAAGCTGTATAGTTCCTGCTCATAAAAGACGGGAAAACAAGCTAGGCTTTAGAAAAGGGCGTTTATATTTAGAAATGACCAGAAAGGGGCACTGGGGTGGCTAAGACAGTTAAGTGTCCAACTCTTGATTTCGGCCCAGGTCATGATCTCAGGGTGATGAGATCGAGCCCAGTGTTAGGCTCCATGCTCACCGAGGAGTCTGCTTGAGATTGTCTCTCCCTCTCCCTCAACACCTCCTCCCTTCTTGCTCTCTCTCTCTCTCTCTCTCTCTCTCGCTCTCCAAAATAAATAAATAAATAAATAAATAAAACTTTTTAAAATGGAAAGTATACTCATCTCTGGTGCTCACACTGCATTCTGTTCTGCTCACATTACATAGCTACAAAAGGGGAAGACAAATTTAATTGATAACGTGGTCCAGATGTCCAGCAAGAAGGAGAAATGGATTTTACAGAAGGAACTAGCAAAACAGAGTGCCACAGATGGAAAACACAGTCGAGGAAGAAATTTTAGTACAATGTGAAAGAATAGGGAGACAGAGAAGGAAAGGCAGCAGGCCATGTGTCATCAAACAAGTTAATTCTGGGAACAACTGGGGCTTAATTTTATCCCACGAAAGGGCTAGGGAACAAGAGTTTTATCCCTGAGTTTCTTATGATATTAAACATTCATATATCTTTCTTGGTAAAGTATCCTCATCTAATTTTTCATTTGGGTTGTCTTCCTGTTATTGATTTTGTAAGAGTCCCTTATAAATTCTGAATATAATTCCTTTATCAGATACATGATTTGAAAATATTGTCTCCAGTCTGTGGCTTATTTTTGCATTGTCTTGGAAATGTGAAATATTTTAATTAGAAGTCCAATTTATCATTTTTTTTCTTTTATGGTCAGAACATTTGGTGTTTTATCTAAGAAATTTTTGCCTAACACATACCCATAGAAATATTTTCCTAAGTTTCTTCTATAAGTAACATAGATATATATTTTACATATAGGGCTATGATCCTTTTTGAGTTACTATTTGTGTAGGGTGTGAAATGGGAGAGTAAATTCATCTTTTTGCATGTGGATAACCAATTGTCTCAGCAGCACTTCTCAAAAGCCATCCTTTACTCCACTGACTTGCTTTGTCACCTTTGTTGAAAATCAGTTGACCAAAAATGTAAGAGTTTATTTTTGGAATCCCAGTTCTGTCCCATTTATCTGTATCATCAATCTTTATGTCAGTAACACACGTTCTTGATCACTATAGCTTTATAGTAAGCTTGAAATCAGGAAACATAAGCCCTGCACTATGTTATTTTTTCAAGATTGTTTCAGTTATCCTAAGTCTTTGCTTTTCTGTATAAATGTTACAGTCACCTTGTGAACTTCCAGGAAAAAAAGCCTGCTGGGATTATGATAGGGATTGTGTTGTTTCTATAGATCAATTTGGAGAGACTCACTATCTTAATAATATTGAGTCTTTTATTCTGGGAACATCAGATGCATTTACATCAGGGTTTCTCAGTTTTGGTACTTTTAACATTTTGAATCATGTTCTTTTAGGAGCTTTTCCATGCATTGTAGGATCATCTTCTCTTGGTTCTACCCACTGGATGCTAGAAGAATCCTTCCAGTCATGAAAAACAAAATTATCTGCAGATATTGTCAAGTGTCCCTTGGGGGGAGTCCGAAATCAACCCTGGCTGAAAACCACTGATATTGATCTTTAATTTCTCTAAAATGCTTTTTAGTTTTCAGTATAAAAGTCTTACACTTCTTTCATTTAATTTATCCCTAAATACATATTATTTCTGATATCAATATGAATGGGATTTTTTAAAAATTTTGGGTTGTTCATTGGTATTACATATAAATATCTTGCTGTTTCTATATTCAGCTTGATATTGTATCCTGTGGCCTTGTTGAATTTGTTTATTTGTTCTAAGGGCTTTGTTCTATTTTCATTAGAACTTTCTATATACAATATTATGTTGTCTCTGAATAAAGACAGTTTTACTTCTTCCTTTCCAATCTGGAGGATTTTTATTTCTTTTTCTTGTCTGATTTCACTGGCTAAAACTTCCAGTACAATGTTGACAAACAAAGTAAAAACTGCCAATCTTGCCTTTTTTCTGATCTTGGGTAGAAAGCATTCAGTCTTTCACTATTACAACGCTAGTATAAGTTTTCTAATAGATAACCTCTATCAGAATAAGGAAGTTTCCTTTTAGTCTTAGTTTGAGAGGTCTGTGGGATTTTTTTTTTTTGTAAGTAGATCTGCTTGTATCAAGTGCTTTCTCTACATGTATTGAGATAAATCATAGGCTTTTTAACCTTCATCCTATTACATTTTTTTACATTAATTGATTTTTGAATGTTAAACCAAACTTACATTCCTGAGATAAATCCCATTTGGCCATGGTGCATAATCCTTTAGTCATATTGATTTTCTCTATTGTTTTTTCTTTTATATTTTATTGATTTCCATTCTAATCTTTATTATTTCCTCTGTTCACTTTGTATTTAGTTTGTTCTTCTTATCGTCTCAAAGTTTCTTAAGGTGGATGCTTCGGGTATTGATTCTAGATATTTCTTCTTTCTTAATAGTTTACAACTTGAAGCACTGCTTTAGCTACATTCTACACGTTTCTTTTTTTTTTTTAAAGATTTTATTTATTTATTTGACAGAGACAGAGATCACAAGTAGGCAGAGAGGCAGGCAGAGAGAGGAAGGGAAGCAGGCTTCCTGCTGAGCAGAGAGCCCGATGTGGGGCTTGATCCAAGGACCCTGAGATCATGACCTGAGCTGAAGGCAGAGACTTTAACCCACTGAGCCACCCAGGCGCCCCTCTACACATTTCCATATGTTGTATTTTTGTTTCATTCAGATCAAAATATTGACCAACTTCCCTGTAATTTCCAATTGGTCTGTGTTACTTAAAAACGTGTTTAATTTTCAAATATTTCTGCATTTCTCAATGTTCGTTTTGCAATCCTGGTCTGACATGTAAACATATAGGAACTGTGTATCATCAAATGTGACTCTCGCAAAGAAAGCTTGGTAGGCACAGTGTTTCTTTATACTTATGTTAGTTCATATAATTAAAAAATAAATTCAGTACTTTGGCGTTTTTTGGCTACAGACAGAACTCTAATTTTACTATAAACATGAACACCATGCTATAAACAAGAGCATGTATTATGTACCATTGCTTTGTTAGTCACTTTTCATTTTTTATTTCATATATTGCATATTTTAGGTAAGAATTCATCAGTTCTGTGCATTTAATTATCTAATCTATGGTTCCACAGTAGTAGAGGCAAAATTTTTAAAACTGTATGAATATGTAGTTCCAAGTACAAGAAAATTTATCCAAAACTATGGATGTTACTTTCCTTGTATACAAAGGTAGGAAGCCCTAAAATGGTATACTTCCAAACCATGAAATCTGAAATGAGTGTTATAATTACTGACTTGTACAGCCCACCACCTTGATTCTTATAAAGGAGTTAATATTCAGTCCCGAAGTAGACCCTTGGTACAAAAGAGCCCAAATTAAGATTCACATGGCTTCACATTCTTCCTTTCTTTTTTCCATTTCCCTTTGTTTTTATCTTTTGCTTCTGTATGTTTATCACTGTGGTCTTTCATACATATTCTTGCTCTCTCTTTTCCTTTCCATGTCTTTCCGATATCTTCGTGACTCCATCCCTCTCTCTCTCTCTCTTCAAGATCACCTTCAAGAACACCTATGTTGTTTTTCCAAATTGGAGTATTACATGGTTGTATATCACCAACTATTTTATTTAAATAAATACTTTCCTCATGTAAATGTCATGTGAGACAAAGCTAATTTGTTGGTACAGTTGTTTTTTACAAATGTATATTAAAATATGTACTTAAATAAATGTGTTCCTTGAAAAGTCACTTGAAATCATCTGCTATATGACAAGTGGTACTTCTATTACACAGTATACATCACTGTCCTAGGGCATATCAATAATTAACAGGCAGGTAGTGGAGAGATCTGAAGGAAAGAAACAAAGCAATAATTAGGGGAGTTAGGATGAAAATCATGACAGGAAGAATTATAGATGTTAAGAAATTTAGATTCCTAATCTATGAAAAATCACAAATTAAAGGTAAAGACAGAAATTTAGGCATTTGGCAAGTTCTTTTTAGATTCTGAAAATATGTATCATTTATCTCAGACATTTCATTTGTAGTAATTTATCTTTTGAATACACTAACACCTCAGAATTTTCAATTGTATTCAGTTAAGTTGTTATCGGTGTAAAATAGAATTGTATCTATATTTTATATAAGACACATCATAACCACAAAGCAAAACTATAGTAAATTTACAAAAGATAAAGAAAAGAGAATGAAAGCATACTACTATGTAAAATTATCAATTCTCAAAGGAAGGCAGCAAAAGAGAAAGAAACTACGAACTACAAAACAACCAGAAAACAGTTAATAAGATGGTATTAGTAAGTCCTCATGCAGCAATAATTTCTGTAAACATGATGGATTAATGCTAAAATCAAAAGATACGGAGTGGATAGATGGATTAAAAAAAATAAGACCCAATGATAGGTTGTTACCTGTAAAAGACTCTCTTTTCCTTTAAACAATAGTCTATGCAAGTAGAAATCAAAAGAGAACAGTAGTAGCTATACTCATAGCAAACAAAATAGACTTTAAGTCAAGAACGGCAACAAGAGACATTACATAATGATGAAGGGGTCAATTCATCAAGAAGATATAAGCATAAATATAAATATATATACTCAATGGGGAAGGGATACTTTCAATAAAAGGTTTTGGGAAAACTGGATAATCACCTACAGAAGAATGGAATTGGACCCTACCTTATGCAACTCACAAAAATTAACTCAAAATAGATTAAAGACTTAAACATAAGATCTGAAACCTTTAAACTTCTAGAAAAATACATAGGGAAAAAGTTCCTTGACATTGGTCTTGACAACTAATTTTTGGATATGAGACAGAAGCACAAGCAACAAAAGCAAAAACTAGTAAGTGGGACTACATCAAACTAAAATACTTATGCATAGCAAAAAGAACAACCAACACGGTGAAAAGGTAACCTTTAATCTTTTTTTGATTATATATATCAAGTTAAAAAAAAAACAAACAACCTGCAGGATGGGAGAAAATTTGCAAACCATCATGTATCTGATAAAGGTTTAATATTCAAAATATCTGAAGAACTCATAGAACTCAACATCAACAAGAGGAAGAAGAAAGAGGAGCGGGAGGAGGACAAAGAGCAAGGTGGGGGAGGGGCAGGAGGAGAAGAAGAAGAAAAAGAAAGAAGGAAAAAATCCAATTAAATAGTGGGCAGTGGATCTGAATAGACATTTTTCCAAAGAAGACATACAAATGGAAAATAGTTACAGGAAAAAAGTACTCAGCATCACTAATCATCAGGGAATGCAGATCAAAACTACAATTAAATATCACTTCATACTTACCATCAAAAAGACAGGAGAGGAGTGTCTGAGTGGCTCAGCCTGTTAAGCATCTGCCTTCGGCTCAGGTCATGATCCCAGCGTCCTGGGATAGAGCCCTGCATCGAGACCCACACTGAGCCTCACATCGGGCTCACTGCTCAGTGGGGAACTTGCTTCTCTCTCTCCCTCTGCCTGCTGCTCCCCCTGCTTGTGCTCTGTCTCTGTCTCTCTGTCAAATAAATTAAAAAAAAAAAATTTTTTTTTTAAAGACAGGGGATACCAAGAGCTGGTGAGAGTGTAGAGAAAAGGGAACCCTAGTGCAGTGTTGGTGAGAATGTGAAATGGTGCAGCCACTATGGAAAACAGTATGGAGTTTTATCAAAAAATTAAAATAATGCTACCAAGTGATCCAGCAATCCCACTTCTGGCTATAAACCCAAAGGAAACAAAAATAACAACTTGAAGAAATGTCTGCACTCCCATGTTCATGTTGCATTATCCACAATAGCAAAGGTTTAGAAACAGCCTAAACGCCCATCAGTAGGTAAATGGTTAAAGAAGACACAGTATCTACATACAATAGTGTTGTATTTAGCCACAAGAAGGAGGGAAATCCTTTCTTTGACAATGACATAGATAGATTTTGAGGACACTACACTAAGTGAAATAAGTCAGACAGAGGAAGACAAATACTGTATGATATCACTTTTATGTAAAATCTGAAAAAAGCTGAATTCAAAAAAACAGAGTACAGTTGGTGGTTATCAGGGACTGGGGGCAGGTGACAGTGGGGAGAGAGGAGGATTTGTTGGTCAAAGGGCATAAACTTCCGGTTACTAAGCAAATATGTTTTGGGTATCTGAGGTGCAGCATGAGGACTATAGCTAATAATACTGTGTTACCTGCTGAAAATTGCTAGGAAAGTAACTCTTGAATGTTCTCACCACAAAAAAAGAAATAGCAACTATGTGATGATGTGTTGGAGGTGTGAACTTAAGCTATGAAGGTAATCATTCTGCAACATATAAATGTATTAAATCAATTAAACAAGTTGTACACCTTAAACTTGCACCATGTTCTATGTCAATTGTATCAGTAAAGCTGGAAAAATAAGGTATATGCTTTGTGAAATTTTAATTTCTGTACTATTCTCTTTAGTTGTTGAAAAATTTTAGTCTTCTTTCTTCTTATATGTGTTGTTGCTGTTGAGAAGCCTGATTTCCTTGTGCCTTTAATTTCTTTTCATGTATTATCTACTTTATCTCTCTGGAAAAGTTTGGGGCTTTCACTTTTCTTTGATGTTTTTATACTTCACTATGGTATGTCAGGATTTCTCATGTCTCTTCACTATGGTATGTCAGGATTTCTCATGTCTCTTAAGCGCCTGTTTTTATTTATTGGGGGAGGATGGGACACAGAGGCATCAGGCCAGCAGAACAACCCTTTCATAACATACACAGAAAACAAGAATTCACTCGTTGTTCAGATAAAGATTTAAACAATTTAAATAGGAAATGAAGGTTTTTGTTTGTTTGGGAAGAAAGCATGCTTGATAAAATGAGCTCACATAGAACGACATAGCATCATTTGCAATGGTGATTGGAAATCAAATATCCACCTACCTACAGTAGAACAGGGAGATTGTAATCTATCCTTTCAATTTAATTCTATACATTAATGGTAATGAATAAATGACTACTATATAAAGCTACACAGTGTTTTGTTAATGATAAATCTTTAGTTAGGTTTTCAAAGTTTACATAACCTCATTACTATCCTTTTGCAACTATTTCTTGGATCAAGTTCAGGATTTTTTTTTTTTTTTTAATGAGGTTTATTTATTTATTTGACAGACCGAGAGATCTCAAGTAGGCAGAGAGGCAGGCAGAGAGAGAGAGAGAAGCAGGCTCCCTGCTGAGCAGAGAGCCCGATGCGGGGCTTGATCTCAGGACCCCGAAATCATGACCTGAGCTGAAGGCAGAGGATTAACCCACTGAGCCACCCAGGTGCCCTCAAGTTCAGGATTTTATATTTATGAAAAGAAATCATACAATACTTCCAATATAAGCATACTCTTATTTATATACAATATTCCGAGTCTTTTAAATTGTTCAATGATCATGTTTAAAATTTGTTATTTTTAAATTTTGTTTTGTGTTGTCTTACTAAAAAGAAAATTATTAGTACGTTGCCCTCAACTGTATTTAATTTACTGACTTATTTTTTGAAAATCAACTTCTGATTTTTCTCTTTTGCTTTTTTTAAAATTTTTATGGATTGCAATTTTACTCTTTATAACTTTTCCTAATTTATATATTTCTCCCTTCTTTTTTCTAATTCCTCAACTTGACTTTCTGGTTCATGTTTTCAGTCTTCTCTTATACCAGAACAATTCAAGTATATAATATTATTAAGTTTGAGTAAAGCTTTACCTGTGTCCCATAGATATTCTTAGGAAATGTTTTCCTTTTCACTTTATACATTTTGTGTTTTTATTTTGAGTTTTCTCTCTGATCTTGTTATCAACTAGGAAAGTATTTCTTAATTTTTGTGTTGCTTTTTATCATCTTCTTATCATTCACTTTATTTTTATTTGATAAATCAGAGACTATGCTTAATGAAATATTTGAAGAAGGAGAAGCTTAAAGTCAAGAAAGACCAACTCTGCTCTTAGCAATGATATCAGCTATTTAACTGATGTGTTTTTCTCATCTAAAAAGTGGGATTAGTAACAAGTACATTATGTGTTTGGGACACAATAGAGCATATACAATAGAATGAATGCAAATCATCATCAGCATTCTTCAATGAACTTGAGGCCCAGAATTTTGGGAGGGGTGTGTTTCATGACTTAGGTATGATTAATTAAATCACTGACCACATGACCACATGACTGAACTCAATCTCCAGCCCCATTCCTGGAGGTGGGCTAGTTCAAAATCCCAAGCCTGTAATCATATCATAATTGGTCTTTCTGGCGGCCAACCCTCATCCTGAAACTTTCTAGGGGTCCATTCCAAATCAGTTCATTATCCCAAACTCAGTTGTTATCCTAGAGGCTCATGAGTAATAAAGATAATTCTTTCATTTGGGAAATTCCAAAGGTTTTAGAATTTCTCTCCCAATAATCAAAGGCCTGCCAAATTCTTTGGTATACAACAGATACTAATTGTCCACATGTTTTCCAACTTCCAAAATTTTGTTACTATTTCCTCCTCCCTTCTCTCTTTTTTTTTTTTGTCATCTTTGTGAGTTTACATCTTTTAAAAAAATCATTTTACTGAATTGTCATGTGGTTTTCTGGAGGAAGTAAAATTAGATGCTTGTGTTCATTGTACTACCTTAAACTGTCTATAAGACATTTATTGTTCCGAGAATTCTAATACATGTTGAATGAAAAAGAAAGCTGAACAACAAAGAAAACAGAGGTCGGTCCTGCTTTAAAAAAAAAAAGTGACACCCCCCCCCCCAAAAAAAGCTCTCTTTCTAGTCTTACTGCAGGAGAAAATATTAATCCAGACTCTGAATCCAAAAGAGGAGGAAAGACAAGATTTTGAGACAAAGAAAACAGTGGACATGGAGCTCCTCACTGAGCCCCAGCAGAGACAGACCCCAAAATCTCAGAAACTGTAGGTCAAAAATCTGTAGAAACTGTAGGGAGGCTCACTTAGTGAAGCAAACACAAGAGAGGGAGCCTCCCTTGGGATCAGGAGTTCCATCGAGGGACAAATTTTAGTAGATACCACAAAAAACCTGAACGTATGAATGTAAAGAAGTTTTTGGATTTTGCAAGGGATGTTGAGTCTGTGGGAAAATATATAGACAAGAAAATTACTTAAAGTTGTTCATTGGAAGATCACCAAGGCAGTGGATGTTAAACTATTAATAAACTCTCGCTATTGAAGTAGGATGCAAAATTCTAGTGGAGAAGACCAGGGAAAATTGAGAGGTTTTAAATATTTGGAATGGAAAATTAAAAACCAAAGTTGGTCTCAAGGAAGATTTGACAACTGAGTTTTACCAAAGCAAACTTCAGAATCTCTCTCCATGCAAGTTGGTGATTGAAGCCACTCTCCCAAGGAAGAAACTAGCTGCTGAAGGCAGTCGCGAAACAGCATTAGTTCTACTGCTGTGTAAATGCTACTCATCCCAGTTGGTTTGCTGATGGGAGCTTGAACCCAGTGAATTTTTTAATGTTTTTAAAAGGGCTTTTAATGTTTGGTTTTATTTCAATTACCTAAGCAACAGACAATCACATTAAAGAATTTTTTTTAAGCAGAAAAAAATCAACAATACTGTTAACACCTACAGATAACCTCTCTCAATGCATTGCTGCAAACTCACTTCTATATACATATCATACCATACACAATGCACGTATCTGTATGCAGACACATGCACGTACGGGTTCACTTACCCAGTAACACATGCACGTACATGATCACATGCATGATAGAATGCATATACCTGTGTGCATCTTTGCACATGTGTACACCTGCTCTGTTTTAAAACCTCTTATGTGAGACTAGTAGGTCAGAGAAGGATTGAAGGCTAATATTAGAGAAAGTTGCAGTTTAAAAAATTTTACCAGTATCTGCTTTCTGTATTAAAACTGAATTTAACTTTAGGAGAATGTCCCTTTGTTCTGGAAGATATATTTCAGTGAGCCCTTTTATTATGCAAATGTAAAGTAAGGACTCTTTGTCCTGAAGACCTGAGTGCAATAAACTACCACAGTATATATTCTTCAGCGTGAAACACTATATCCTGTGTATTAATTTAAATTAAACGTAAGTTCCAGCAGACTTGTATATTGGAAGGTTATGTTTTCATTAGAGAATTTTATTTCCCAAACTTGGATTTAGATGGCCCCTTGCCTATTAATATTAATAATATATTAATAGTAATATCATAGTAATATAATAATAGTAATACATGATTTATTTTGTTTTTAGGAGTTATATTCTTTATTCTTCAAGTAGTTAGTTGTAGAATGTGCTGGTCTTAGAATAAGAAGAGATCAATATGCATATCTGACCTGTTGTTTCATGTATTTATTAAACAAATCACTATTAAAGGTGTACCATATTTAAGACATTTTAACCACTAAATTGACAGGTTGGGTGGACAAAGTTCATTCTCACAAGATGCTTACCTTCTATTGCCTTGTTAACTTGTGAGTTTTGTGATTTTGATTGTGAATTTTTTTAAAGATTATTTATTTATTTATTTGGCAGAAAGAGTGAGAGAGGGAACACAAGGGGGAGTGGGAGAGGGAGAAGCAGGCCTCCCACTGAGCAGGGAGCCCTATGTGAGGCTCAATGTGGGTCTCGATGCAGGGCTCTATCCCAGGACGCTGGGATCATGACCTGAGCCAAAGGCAGCTGTTTAATGACTGAGCCACCCAGGCACCCTTGACTATGAATTTTTATTTTCTTTATTAAATGACTTCTGAGTCCTGACATGAGATTGGGTACTTCATTTGCTTTTGTCTGTCATCTGTCAGATCTTGAAGATTAAACTGAAAAGAATAATATCCTAGTATTAGTGGCACTCTGAAGCTGAAGAGATAATCAATTTTCTTTTTTGCACCAGCTTTTCCATCCTCCAAAAAAGTAAATTCTTACATGCATCAACTACAACAAAAGGGCTGTAGCTCTAAACTGATGTCTTCCTTCCAACTAGCTTCCTTCCTACTTTAGCTTCCTTATAGGGTCCTTTCACTTTTTCCATAATTTTTCTCTTTGAATTGAGTCTCCATGTTGGAATTTATCTACTGTGGGGCTAGTGCTGAAGGAGAAAAGTAGAGACTCATCTACCTTGGTGAGGATACCTATTCCCACTGTATAGACATTTGAAACCAAGTCATAGCCAAAGGGAAAGAAACGAAGGAGAAGCTTCCCTACATTACTATTTCTTTTAGCCTAAAGCTTCCCCTAGCTCACATGCCACATCTCGGTGATGGTCTACAAAGAAGGCATGAACTAATATACTGGTAGTAAATAGTGTTCACCTGCTTGATGTCTCTGCTGTCTCCGTTCTTCATATGTCATCTAGCTGATTCTATTCTTCCATGGGCAAGACAGGTTATCTTTCTGAAGACAAATTGCTTCAATGATAAGGTGAAGATGGTGAAGACAACAACATCATAATGAGTTTTGGTTAAATTAGAATTGTGGGAGTCCTAAACACGGTGCCTGGAACATGGTGGGTATTCAGTAAATGCTGACTGATTCTGCAATGGAATTCTCTGTCTTCTTTGTGGGAGGCAATATAAATCACTGACAAAAGGATGCAGACTCTTAAATATAAAAGTTGGAACAAGGAGGTCATTGCAGTGCCCTGAATGTAAATCTTAGTACTTAATGATGACTAATGATGGTTTGTGCCAACCTGAAGAATTAAACAGGATCTGAAATAAGACAACCAATAGTTTAGAGATAGATGGATGGGTAGATGATAGAGAGAGAGATAGAGTAAAGGAACATTTTTGGAAATGTAATGTCTGAATACATAAAAATAAGAGGTTTTCCAGCAACAAAAGGAGGAAAGAGCAGTGATAATATTACATATGTAGTAGTTCCTGAATGTGTATGATAATATGTAACACATCAATTTAAATCTTATATAACTTTCAGAAATTTCCAGACACTCCATTTCTTTCATACGTTGATTCTATCAATCAATATTGATCAAGGAAAGAAGAAAAGGCTTTGTGAATGATGAATAAGTATTTACAAATCAGTACAGAGGCAAAGGAATGCAAAAAGACACAAATTAGATGACATAAAGAAAAAAGAATCAGTGTGGGAAAATAAAAAATAGCATTTTATTAGCCTATGTGAATGTAATGCGTAAATTTAGAATCTTAGATGAGTATCATAAAATGAGTACAGTATGTTTGAGATTCCTAATATAACCATACCCATAGTCAACACAGAATCTAGAAAATAGCATGGAATAAGGAGCATAAACATTACATTTTCAGAACTCCCCCAAAGGTCAATGCTTTCTGGAGAGAATATGTTTGGTTATGCCGTATCTATTGGAGTTACACTGAAGGGTCTAATGGCTCATTACTTCTCTGACTTCTCCAGTTTCACCCACGTATAGAGTCAACAACAACGAAAATCTCCTAAGTAGTCTTGCCTATGGTAGATTGCTTGCAGAAATGACTAAATTATTCCCCTACTTCTGTCTCCCTATTTGGATTGTCCTCTGCTACATTGACTCTATCTTGGCATGTAACTAGATTTGGCCGATAAGATATTAACAAGACACAAGCAGCAATTTGGAAGATCTTACACACTGAGGGCTTCTTGATCTGTGTTTAAACCTCTGAGGCGGTCATGTGAATGAACTCAAGTTAGCCTGCTAGAGAGGCCATGTGGCAGAGAGGCAGGTGCCCTGGGGACAAACTGCCCAACACTAGACATGTAAGCAAGGCCACCTACATCACTCGGCTTCCAGTGGACCCTGCTTCCGATCCCAAATATCTTAGTCAAGACCTCCTAGAAAGACGGATAAGCTGTGATTGGGATATGCAGATGCATCAGGGGATGAGAGCAATATATTTCTGAATATGTTATGTGATTGGCAAGGCAAAATACCTGATAGGACCTGAGGGCTTACGGCTTCACGGAGCTGAAATAGTTCATGGCTCTCAGCCTTAACTCTTGGGCCATACGCTCCCAAGTATGGAGTGATTTAGAGACATTTGGAATATTTCTCTGAAAGTCCCAAGACCTCTGCTATGCTATTGACACGTATGTTATCTTGTTGATTCCAATTCCTGTCCCTGTTCCTATTCCAGTTACTCTTGCTTCATAATGAATGATCTTAACAGAAAGCTCAAACTCAAATGTCTAAAATGGAAGGCCTGATTTCCACCTACCTAAAGTTGGATCTTCTCCCAGTGTTCTCCATTTCGGTTACCGTATTTTCCCTAATTTTTTACTGCTTCCAGGCATATCTCAAGGATTGAGCTAAGATGAGAAAGAAGAACTGAAAAGATTTCCACCAAAGAATTAACTACAAGAGCCGACCTACTGAAAATTATAACTCTTACTCAGAAGAAATTCACAAGAGATAGAGGGGAATGGTGATGCTTAACACAGCCTGGTGTCTCTCACTAAGCTTGGCTTCTGGAACAGTCCTATGGTTTCAAGCCTGATTCCTGGGATTGGAGTATACTGCAATAAAACAGTTGGAGAAAAACCCAAACAGCTGTTTATCTTCCATCTCTATGGGATATCGAAGGCTCAAGGCATGCTCAGTGTTAGAGTCATCTGCTCTGTATGTATTAAAAAGTGCTAGATACAACAGAAACTATGAGTTTTTCAGAAACGAGACTGGCTTGCCTGGGGACAAACATCAGGGGAAATTAACATCAGCATAGGTACCTCTTGTGGGCATTAGTTGTTGCAACACTAAATGGGCATTAATGGTATAGCTGTCACCTTACACACTGTTGAAAAAAAATAAAAATGGCAAATACCAAACATATGGCTGTCCTATGAGGCACAGCCCCCAAATATCAGCACAATGTTGGAAGAATCTAAAAAGGGGCAGGCTGGGTCAGAGGGGAAACTCTGTTCATTTGCCACAATCAAAATGATCCCGTTCTTGCTCTCATGGTTGTGTAACAAGCCAAACGTCAGCTACAACTACCACCTTGTCAAAGCTCTAAAAGGTTTCCCTAAGAATATTTCCTCCAATTTTTCAGTCATATTGTCTTGATCACCTAAAATCAGATTGACCAAATGACTTCCAGGGATCACATTTATATGTGTCATTTCCCCTAAGAGGCTGGTTAATTTCTTCCGTATCCTACAAAAGAATTTGATATTGAGAACAACATGCACGGCTGGCGGCGTTAGTGTTCTACCTAAATCAGAGAGAACTTGGGGTACTGATAAAAGCTTCCAATAAACTTCTGTCTGTGTCATAATAGGAGACTCACGTTGACCCATTCATTCTAGTTGCTTGCTTTCTGGTTTCACATTCAGGAAGTCACTATTTTACACATTTTCATTTTCTATCCCTGAGAACAGGTGTAATGTTCTTATTTAAGCTTTTTTATTTGTGTTTTGATTTATACCTCTTTGACATTAAGTCAATCTCTCCTGCAAACCCCACCCACCTATAATTAAGGTCAAGCCACCGAGCGAGTGTCAGAAAGAATGATGCGACTGAAAGTATAAAATCTAAAGGTGGCCTTTCAACATCTAGCCAAATTGGAAAGGGAAGAAAAGTAAAAATTTCTTTCATATTCCACCAAACGACTTTGTGAACAAGAAAAGTGGTGAGGAATGTAGAGCCGTACTTCTTTCTCTCACTTCCAAACTGTATCTTTTTTATGGAGTAGAAATTCTACCTTCTCACATTTCCAGCTCGGTATTGCTACAATCTTCTTATGGCACATTCTCTTGGACTTGATATAACTAAATTAAAATTGTTTATTCTCTTGTCAAATGTGTAGGCAATGCAGCATATCATAGTGACCACAAGAATGACTGTCAGAAATCATCTTGATTCAAGATCTTCCGAACTGTGCAGTTTTCACCGTCCCTTGACATTTCTGACATTCAGTTTTAATATCTGTTAAACATTTCCTAATAAGGTGGATGACTTCACAGGTTTGCTATTATTGTCAGATAGGCTTTAAAAAGTAAAACATTCTATATAGTGTACTGGTGCTGACTCATTAGGTGACTGTATTTGCCTCTGTTTTACCGTCTTCAAAGGGTAGTCAGAGTAGCAATTACTGAAGTCAAAGGAGTCTCTTGTTTAGTTTTGTTTTTTAAGATTTTATTTATGTATTTGAGAGAAACAGAGATAGTTAGATGGTGAGAGAACAAGCACAAGCAGGGAGGCAGAGGGAGAGGGAGAAGCAGATACCCTGCCGAGCTGGGCGCCATCCCAGGGCTTGATCCCAGGACCCCAGGATCATAACTTGAGCAGAAGGCAAACACTTAATGACTGAGCCACCCAGACACCCCCAAAGGAGTGGTTTATTTGATGTTGTCTTCATTCTCCCTAAATACCAACTAGCCTGAAAAGAGTTCTGTGTGTGTGTGACTAAAACATTTACTCCTATGTAACGTGGCATCTGTCTTTCTCTTTCACTTCTCTTCTTCCTTCTGTTTCTTGAAGTACTCTA
This sequence comes from Martes martes, assembly GCF_963455335.1. Lineage (NCBI taxonomy): Eukaryota > Metazoa > Chordata > Mammalia > Carnivora > Mustelidae > Martes > Martes martes. Next base: position 46,458,233 of record NC_137902.1, on the reverse strand, counting down.
CATATTTTAGAATCTTTTAGGATCTTATAGTCTCCTTATCTTGTTTAGAAAGAAGTAGACTTGATATTAAGTTAAAAAATATAATGGCAGTTAGGGATGCCTGGGTGGCTCAGGCAGTTGAGCTCCCAGGCTCTGGATTTTGGCTCAGCTTGTGATCTCAGGGCCGTGAGATCAAGCCCAGCAGAATCAGATTCTGTGCTCAGACTGAAGTCTGCTTGAGATTCTCTGTCTCTGTCTCTCTTTTCCTCTGCCCTTTCTCCCACCTTTGTACCCTCTCTCTATACATATTTTTTAAAAAGAAAGAAAAGAAGAAAAGAAAAGAAAAAGAAAAAATAAACAAAAAGAAAAAATGTAAAAATATATGTATATAGATCACATATATATTATATATATAATGGCAGTTGAAGAGATAGGTGTTTGCAAATGACAACATCTACAAGTGAAGCCCAGCAGAATGAGTCACCACACAATATGCCGTTTGGAATTGAGCTGAAGGCAATGAATACTTAGGGGGTATAAGTATTCTTAACTGCTTAAAAGAAATTAGAAAGGGGGATTATATCAGGAAGAAAGCTAGATAAGTTCTTCATCTGAGAGACTTGCCTGCATGGCAGGGCAAATTTATTTGCCAAACGTTTGTTCTTCTCACCTTCCTATGAATGGCTTTCCTCCCTTTTGAAACCCCAAGCCCCTCTCCCCACCCCTGTTTTTTAGCTCAGAATGGTATATAGGTCTTAGTTGCCTGACTATCTTGGAGTGTCATATCTTGGTGGGGTGCCCATATGCATGTAATTAAATTTGTCGTATTACAGGGGATCTCAACCAAGAACCTAGAAGGTTGGAAGGAGAATTATTTTTCTTCCCCTACACAAGTTCCTCCCAAGAAAGCCAAATTATTCAAAATGAAAGCAAGATTCCTTAGAGTTGATGTTAATGAGTGGACAAGACAACCTTACCCAGTCAGAAAATGCACTCACAGCTTTCTCTCAGCTTACTAGGTTCATGCTACTATAAAGATGCTCTCATTCTTTCAAGGCATCTGATCACAAAATAAAAGAGACACAAAGCAAAATAGCAGAATTAAAGAACATGGTCACCAACCTGGTCCTTGAGGCTGTCAGCCCCCTCTTTATTGTGTGAGGAGATGCAAGATATTTAGATGCAAAGTATGTTAACGTTATTAAAAGTTTGTCAAAGGAAAGTGGTTGATTCTTATTTAGTTGATGAAAATACTCTTATAATCCATGTATAATGTAAGAGTAGAATGAAAATAATAGTTAAAGAGTTATGGGAATGTGTGAAATTATAGCTTTGGTTTATGTTTATGTTCTTTGTTTGCATTTCTAAAAAGTGCTCTGCACAATGATCCTTCTGGGAGATGTTCTTGGTGGTGGTAGGACAAAGTTGCCAAATAAAGCAGGCAAATAAGTCATCCTTGCCTCTGTCAAAATCTCTGGATAATCCTAAAGGGAAAAAAAATGTCCAAGGATTTTAATCTGCATTTCAAAACTGGCTCTGAAATTACGCAATTTTGAAATGCTATGCATATTAATAACAAGTGGATAAATCTTTTCTACTTAAGTTCAATAGTATTTGTGGTTTTATAATAAGATAACTAAAAGTCAGGGTCTAATTCCACTCAGCTTACCTCGCCACGTTTGAATCTGAATTACCATTACACACTTTAACTGGGTCTTCACTGTTCATCTAAAGACAGTATAGTCTAGATAAATGCAGAAGAAATGAGGAAGGTCTTAACTGCAACAATCACAAATCCTCTCTGGAGAGCATAATAGCCATTCATTTCTTCTGCACCAAGAAGGCAGAACTCGGACTGTATTTCTTCTCGCAGCCTGTTGGGACATCAGCTTTTCCATGCCAGCACTGGACTCCTCAATTGTTTGAAAATTATATTTTGTTAGCATATCTTCTCAATAGTGGAAATTCTCATATCTTTAGAAGACAAAATTATGACCTACAGTCTTTATTTATATTAAAGATTAAAAGTACATTTCAATTTAAGCAAGAGGAGGAGAAATATAAATGAAAACATAAACCAAAGATATGTGAAGATTTGCTTATTCTTTTCAATCATAAAATCTTTCATAACAGGCATCATTAGGAAACAAGAATAATCTTTGCATGAAATGTTACTTTCTTATTTCTAGGCAAAAAGTCAAAGTGAGAACAGATGACTAACCCCCATCCCAGTTTTCCACTTAAATGATGCATTTAAGAATAGAAAACTCTATTATTGGTGAAAATTATTGTGAAGTAAAATCAAGAAAATTCTAGCCACCTTTTCTAAGTAAAAATTTTATTTTTTGCAAGAAAAAGACTCATGCTTAAGTCTCTAAATTGTGAAAAAAAGAGAATGCTGAAAAGTTGGAAAGCAGAACTCAGCTAATAACTAATACAACCTTATGTGATATAGAAACATTGGAAACAATACAGTTTGGAAGATGGGTGTGTGATACTTGGATACCTTTCCATTATCCATGAGGAGGTCCCATGATAAGAATGTCTTACAATGCAGGCTACAAATGGTAGAGAAGCTCATGGTAACCCTTGATCCCAGCATATGCACTATGCAAATATATATGAAACTTATATACAGCTGACAAATTTCTAAATAGGCAATTATCACACTATATGAAATATAACATGCTGCTAAATATTTCCCCCAAGAATGTTTTCTCTTCTTTATGGGAACCCACCTAGACAATATACCCCAAACTCATTTACAATTGGCTCTAACACATGGAATGTGAGGTGTGATATATGACTTTTCTAGACTTGGCCAAAAAATCCTCCTGTGCTACTCCACATCATTTTGCTTGGTGACAGATGGCAATCCAGGACTTCTAGGTAGGAATCCATTTAATAAGAATAACAGAGTTACCCCTAGCATGGATCCTCTGACGGTTACATTAAATACAGCTTCTCCACCCCTCCCCATCTCTTGCCTGGGAAATGGGACCACCATGGACCTTGATGTGAACAATCAAACAATATCTATTATGTTGTTGGTTACACGCTTGAGTCTATTTATTAATGTGGCCTCATCTAGGGTAACTAACTCAGTGCCTGCTACTTTCATTTGGGGTCATAAAATTTAAATAATAGATTTCACCATCCTAATGTGTTAAAACCAAGAACAAACACAGACAAAAATCGCTTTTAAACTATGAGACAGTATTGCAATTATGTCCTTCATAAACTGCTTTACTGTGAGGGAGAAGAGAAAAAATGAGCACAATCTAATTACGCTTTTAATAAGTTTCAAGAGGACATAAAATTTTGACTTGGAAAATATGGGGGCATAAAAACAAGCCATGAGAGAAATAGAGGTGTCTCCACCTGAAGCCATGAGATGTTACAAATTCTCAACAGGGGGCTAATAAACTAAGTATAATACAAAAGGAAGAGAGTGATGATGATGACAATGATGATGATGATGATGATGCCAGAAGCAGGGAATAAAAAAACAACTATGAGAAAACAGATCATGAGATTTAAAAATGAAGTTCAAAATAATAAAATAAAGAAATATAGTGTCATCGAAGTTGTAAAAAAATGTATCAAATTCAGAATATTGAGGTCATATGAGGAGGAAAAGTTTAAGATGGTCTGTAACATGTAAAAGAAAAGTACAAAGACTTAAAATATCCCAGAAAAGTTGATAAAGGTGGAAGGTAAACTGTGGAGACACAAAGAGAAGATCTTTGTGTCCTTAAGGAGCAGAACATAGGAGCAGTAGAGGACTGGGGGCAAGAACCCTGGGAGATTATGTTCCCTTTTTCCTCCTCCTCAGCGTCACTTTGAGCACTATATTTATCCTCTCTATACTCCACTGTCATCATTTGGGAAATAGATCCAATAGAAATATCTTTCTCTTAGAATTTGTATGGTAATACATATAAAACGATTACAGTATCCCGGCTGTTAGTTCATTCTTAGTGCATACTCAATGTTATGTCAAATTATTAAATGGAATATAGAAAATTCAACTATTTCATCAAAGGATAATTTCATTACGTAAAGTTATGAATCTGAAGATTAAATGAGTTGTTGTAAATGGAAATATTAATGAAATTTGACCACTAACTGGATCGATGCAGTTGGAATTTTTGATCAAAAATAAAGTGAATTTGAATTAGCTGACACTAAATAAGGGACAATAAAACCTGCCATCCCTATAAAGCAACATCATTTCTCTTCTTGACCATAGCGGAGGAAAGAAACAGGGTAAAATCCCACTTCAGGGCCTTCTACACCCTGCCTTATTTTTTGGTTGCTGATCTTGTTACCAAATCTTAGCAAAATGGGAATTGATAAAAGTGGGGCAAAGAAGCAAGAGCCATTTCTGGTGGGCAACACACACACACACACACACACACTCCAGGATATGCAGATAATACACTGGACGGACAGTTTTCGGATTGGTATAATTCCTTAACCTACAGGGAATAAAGAGGAATTAAGTCTCTTCCAACAGAGGGCTCATCTGGTAAATTTCCTCTGCGTGTAAAACATTACATGTTCTAAATAAATAAAATGAGCATAACTAAAAAAAATTGTGTGTTCTATATTACTTATATAACATTTTAATTTAAATTATTTTATAAAATCTTGAGAAAGATATTCTGTCTTAATGTTTGTTGAAAGTACTTTCCTTTCCAAAGTCATTATAAGTATTGTTGAGGAAATTATAAAAGAACGACTCGATGCCGATTTTATTTATTCTCAATTTGTGTGGTATTCATATGTTAGTAATTCGGTGAAATGAAATGTTTAAGGTAAAATGCCTAGCTGAAATCTGAAATCATGATTTTGATCAAGTATTAAGTATATGGAAAATAATACTCTCTTTGTCTAGTCTATAAATGAAGGGTTGATTTCGAGGAGATGGAAAAGGTTAAACTAATGAATGATTCAGACAGTCTTTCATTCTTCATTAGAAGTGAATTAATTTCTTGAAGAAATGAGCGATCTTCTTCAGTTGTTAAATGTGTAAATTTCATCTCAAACATTCACAGTCCTCAATCTATTTAAAGTCTGATATGTCAATGATGAGATATAAATTGCAGAAACTAATCAAGTTTAGAAATTCTGAGCTGTTGGCTGTGGTGACTGCTGTGATGCTTTAACACGAGCACATCTCGGCCTGATTATGAGACATCAGAAGGAAGAGGTGGCATTTGGAGCGAACAGTTCCCACATAAACAGGAGATGAGATTTTGTTATGAATTATGGAAAACAGGGTGAGAATTTTGAAAAGATAATTCTTAACAGGCTACTCACTATCTTAAAGAGAATGTCACAATTTTTCATATTTGAAAGGGCTGACTATAGAATTGCAAAGAAGGTAGTTTTTAACCTACTGTCTATCTCTTTTATAAAATTTACACATCGTATAATATAGTATGCATTCTTAAATTACACCCTTAGTTCAGGGAAAATGCAAGTGCTTTTCTTAGTCTTGTTTTTGGACTTTCCCCTAGACCTTTTCCTTGATTTTGTCAAATTGGGTGTGTAGAATAGGAAGCAGGTTAATGTTCAGTGAATTTTTATTAGGTATCTTTTCATGTGTCTTCAAAGTCACAAGAACTGAGAACAATAGTAGTAATAAAAGTAGCAAAAATAGGCTGTGTGTTTATACTGTGCTATCTAATTGAAAAAATATTTTTATAACTGTTATAGTATTTAACCATAGCTAATCTTTGGATAATACTAAAAGGAAGATATTTCCCAGTCCATAATAGAGAAAACTGCAACTCAGCTCAGTTAACTCGTTTTAGTTGGAGAAGTCCACAGCCACAAAAAGAATTCCAGGCTCTCTAATGGTAAAGACTTGAGCTACTATAATTCTACAATAGCTATGCAATTAGGTTGAAATATCAACAGAAATGGATAAACCAATTCTTCATTGTCTCTCAATTTCTTGCTGCTCTTTCATGTTAGTTTCAAGTTCTAAAAAAGAAAATAAGCATATATGGACCACTTATTATCTGTCAAATCCTAGAATAGACACTTGAAGAGCCTTACCATTCTCAAATCTACAGGATCAGAGAAGTTATTTAATTTACCCAAGTACACACAGAAATCAATAGTAAAGCTAGTTTGGCATTTAGGTCTATCTGGTTACTAAAACTTTTCATTATATAATAGCTTGTAGTATCCATCATTCCAAGCAGCATGTACTTTTCTGGACTCTCCCACATGCCAGGAATAACTGCTGTCTAGAAATGGCATCATGACCCCTCTCCTTCTGCCATCAGACAGCATCTTCTGAAAATATATAATATGGATAATAAACCAAACCTGGTGATTTCTCCTGGATTTAGAATTTAGGTGGAGGACACCAATCTGGGAGGTTGGGTTCTTTTATCCTGTTTAGATCCACTCTTTTGGCCACAAAAACTTAAATACGGTATGAAACTTCTGAGCAAAACTTCAAGTTTTGACCATGGCTCAAAATTTCTCTGGTTTCCAAACTACTCACAGATAATCAGCATATATATAAAATATAAGACTTAAAATGGAAAAAAAAATGAAGAGCAAACACACCCCTTAACTCCTAAAACACATCTTTAACTCCTAGATCAGGAGAATATCACAAAAAAAGTAAACTTTTGAATTCAGAACACTGATATCAAACTCTTAACTTCATCTACATATGACCTTAGGAAGGCAGTCTAATCTCTCTGTAATGTAGTTTCAGCATCTACAGAAGTACTTTAAAATTTCAGATATAAAATAAAATGAAGTAGTTATTCTATAGAGGAGGTATTAGAAACAACTAAATGTGATAATTCCCATTTCCAGTGACCTCTGCAAGAAAGACTAAAGACTTGGCGGAAAACACAAAATAAAAATTAAAATATTCTAAACTATATAAAGTAAGAGCAAATAGTCAACTCAGAATTCCAACTCTAAGAATAGAAGTAGTTTGGGGATGATTAAGTTACTATAATACTATTATATTTTCAAAATATATATAGTTCTCGGGTGCCTACATGGCTGAGTCAGTTAAGCGTCCACTCTTGATTTCAGCTCAGGTCATGATCTCAGGGCTGTGGGATAGAGCCCGGCATTGTGTTTCACACTTAGCGGGAGTCTGCTTGAGCTTCTCTGTCACTCTCCCTCTGCCCTCTCTCTGCTCTCCCTCTCTCTCTTTATCTCTTCCTCAAATAAATAAATAACCTTCAAAATATATCTAGTTCTGTCTTATCAACTCTTACACATCTGTGATCTGCAGAAAGTAATTTCTTCGAAAGTAGTACAGTTTTCTCCTCCACAAAATTCAGCACATACAAAATGAGAAACTGAATGAATTTCAAGTTCTTTTCAAAATATAATGATCGTTTACACAAAGATCCTAATTTGCCATTTATCAATTTATCTAAACTCCTTAAGTTTCTTTATAATCACATCATATCCAAGGTTAGTAGTACTTTCTTCATGTTATAGAACCTAAATTACCAAGTGTGTTTGAGTTGACACAAAATAATTTATTCAAATATTTAATAAGCTCTTGTAAAGAGTTTTGTTAAATAATAAAATTCAATCAATCATCAAATGAGTATTTAATCACATTAGTCATCACGGTGATAGACATTATCAATATACAAAAGAAAAAAATAGAATTACTACAACTACCTTATCAGAATAAGCCATTGTGATTATATTAAGCATTTTCCCAATTAGCTCAACACTTCCAAGAAGTAGGAAAGTTTCTCCTTTTGCTTTACTGGGAAATTGGATGTATTATTTTATTACTGTACTATTAGTATGACTGTCAAAATCCTTAGCTTAGCATAGAATAACATGAATTGATTCTCCATTCAAGTTCTCAACTGCAGAGAGGATTCCTTTCACAGAACTATATTTGGAAAAATAGGCAGTGCTTCAATAAAGTAATTAGAGCCTAAGAAATAACATTCTCACCTTTCCCCCCCCCCAGAGAAAAAGTAGAGTCCTTGATACATCTGTAAGAATTGGAAATCTCCAAGGGTACTAGCAGTAAGTACATGAAAACTAGAAATCCCCCTTCATTTAAAAGAAGTAATATAACACTTAACAAAAGTAAAAAAAAAAAAAACATTTAACAAAAGAAATGGTAAATTCTCTAATCTTATAGCTAGAATAAGACTCTAGAACATAGGCTTTTTGGGGTGAGTGGTTCAATACATTTATTTAAATCATCCATTCCTAAGCCCAGCCACTGGTATAGAGAAACAATAAGTGAGTTCTTAATTATTAGTTTAGATTCCTTATTAGGTATGAATGGATGAATAAATAAGTAAATGCCTAGCCTCCCTGCACTGGCAAGTTTCTACAATTTCAAATGCTTGTCATGCCTGTATTAAGGTTCATGAAAGACAAGTCACAGTCCCCTTGTATTCGTGTAGCAGGGTTCCTGCCCCTATCCACATCAGTCAGTCACCTTCAAAGAGTCACAGCTGACTTTGCACTCTTCCCATTTTCTGCAAGGGAGAGAGTGAGGTGCCTTTTACTTGTTTGGGGGCTCCTTTGGCTAAAAAAGTCCTGGGCCTTCTTGTCCTACCCCCATGCTCCCAAGGAGTGAACAGAAGTAGACAGAAGATGAGCCCATTGCAAGCCCAGAACCCCTTGACTATCTCCCTTTGATGAATAGCTATACTTCATAGACAAGGATGCTAATGGCTTCACTTTCAAATATGAAACTTCTTTTAACTTGCTAGTTTATTTTTCTGAAACTGCCAAATTCTGTCTCCTGGCACTGAACCTGAGTGTCATAGTGACTTTTTTTAATGCTGGGTAGCCATAGCTCTCACCAAATTAGTCTTTCAAACACTCTTAGAAGGTAGACATTTGCTTCTATAATAGTTATATCATCATTTCAGTTATTGACTCTCAGACCAAAATAACATGTTATATTTGGGCTGAACAAGTAGAAGTTTGTTTGTTTCTCACACAGTAGTCCAAGCTTAACAATCAGGGGCTGATATTATAGACCAGACCCTTTCTGCTTTCTTGCTCTGCCATCCTGAACAGGTGCATTCCACCTCAGGTTCTAAAATGATTGATTCAACTTTCTAAAAGGAGAGAGAGCAAGGAAAGTGGAATTCATACCTATTCTTCTGAAAAGCAGGGCTCAAAAATGGTACTTACTACAAATGCTCACATTCTATCTTAGCTGGGTAGCCACACACAATATCAAGGTAAAGAGGAAAACAAAGTCTTCTGTTGAATGACCATGTTTTATTGTGGGTTCTTTCACAAAGGAAGGAGGATGGAAAGTGACTCATTAACATTTTCTGGCATAACCATTTTTTCATCTTCCCGAAGCAGCACAAATGGACAACCAGGATCCCTGCTCTTTCACTATGAGCAAGGTAGTAACTGGCTTTTCTACTCCATGGACCGATAACACCAAATATCACCTCCACTCTCTCTTCTGTTTAGGTTGAAAATTCTTAGTAGATCTAACAAAATTCTTTTTTTTTTAAGATTTTATTTATTGATTTGACAGACAGAGATCACAAGTAGGCAGAGAGGCAGGCAGAGAGAGAGGAGGAAGCAGGCTCCCTGCTGAGCAGAGAGCCCGATGTGGGGCTCGATCCTAGGACCCTGAGATCGTGACCTGAGCCGAAGGCAGAGGCTTTTATCCATTGAGCCACCCAGGTGCCCCCTAACAAAATTCTTTTAGATCATGTGGGTATTTAAAGGTAATAAAAGCAGCCTTAAACTTCTAGACTTCTAATAATTTAAATGTATCTTACTGTTTACATCTGTCCTAGATGTGACTTCTTCAGCAAAATATAAACAACATGAGAGAATCTACTAAAGGATTATAATTGATTAATACATGGGTTACACGGTCACAGCCATCAGGAGCTGATTATGACTAATAGCAGGCCATACTCCACCATAAATATACTCTTTGTGGAAGCAAATAGCCTGTTTTCCTTTCTTGGAGATAATGTCGGTGGTCTGAAGGTGAAACCGATTGGCTATTTCTTGTAATATCTCTATTACTCAATCCAATCAATACTGAAGGCTCAAGTTATAATTCAATAGAACTGTCACACATTTGCAGCCTGAGCATGCAGTTAAGTGCCCATAACCATGTGGTAGTTATCAGTTAACACATGAATAAATACGTACTACACAAACTCCTTAAGTTTATCACCAAAAAGTTCAGTAGTTTATGAATAGAGTATCACCAAAGAGTTCAGTAGTTTATGAATAGAGTATCTGGTCTTTCTGTCAGAGACCCTTAGAAATAAACACCACAAGTTTCCATCCCTTTTACTGGCTCTGATGGAGAAGGACTCCCAGTCCCTCCTAGATTTTATGTCAGCAATAATTGTTAACTTCTCATAGGTTTTGCCTCACAGGCCTTAAACAAGGTAAGAGACAAGTGGCTCTTTCTCTGTTTCAGGATCTGTGGTTCCTCTGGCCACTTGCTTGTTGACAGTTCATCCTAGTGTTATTTTGGTACTGATGAGTCAAAGTGATGGAAAGCTTAGAGAGTCAGGCATAGTTTTCATCAAAATGTTCATTAATGCTTATTTAGCCCACACTTCTTTAATTCACTCTCACACATACAACAGGGCATGTGAATGAGAAAATTGGAAATTGGAAACAGTTTTGTTAGATTCTATTGGATATTTGGAAATTTATATGCCCCTGGCTTCAGAGTAGTGTGGGAGAGGTGACACTTGAATGTGGCTATATCTGTGTATCTCCTCAAGATGATATACCATCTTTTTAAAATTGTTTTTATTAACATATAATGTATTATTTGCCCCAGGGGTACAGGTCTGTGAATTGTCAGTCTTACACATTTCACAGCACTCACCAAGCACATACTCTCCCCAACATCCATAACCCAAACACCCTAGATGATCTACCATCTTAAGAATTCTCTTCTACATTCTCAAAACTCATCATAAGCACAATTATGTCAAACATCAAGTTGTCTTCTAATACCAGAAATATTTCCCTCAATCTGAGTGTCACAATTAAAGGCATGATTTAAAATGGAGACACCACCCATCTTAGAATAAAAACACAATACCCCACATGACTGAATTCTGAGACATTACTCTCTCCTGGTGTCAGACTGTACTGAGTTTTGGCATCTAGTATGTCCTCTTTCTTTTTCTCCTCCTCCTAGTCATTTTGTTCTACGTCTGTGATCCAGAATAAGCTGAAGACATTGTCAGAAAATATGAGCTGGCTTGACAACCTCTTAGATGGACAGTCATGAAACAAAGACAGCGCCCCCAGTGAGCAGAGAGCTATCCCTGTATTAATTATTTGCTCTTTCAACATGCATAGAGAGGATTCTTCTAATATCCTGGTCTCCCAGCTCCTTAAAATGCCCTCCTCAAACAATCTTGTCTTTCAACCTATTCAGACTCATTCCCTTAGTCATCTCAATCACCAGAATCAGCTCTGACCATACCTAATGCCAGAGACCACACATATCCCCAACTCTCCTCAACACCTTCCTGTAGTGACATGTAAATTCCCTATGGATGTTAGGAAACACAGAAGGAAGGGAAGAGGCAATACAGATGTGGTAACTTTGGACTGAATAGTAAATCAAAAAATAATATTGACTTTGACTGAAAAAAAAAAATCCAAATCAGATCAAGTGTATCGGAAGGTGTTGAAATTAAAGTTTTCACTGCCAAATAGAAATGAGAGCTCAAGAAGAAAATGATTCTCTTAGGAAAACAGAGTTTCAGTTGAGTACACATCTGTTTTGTAGCTGACATTTATTTATGTTATAAATTATATCATCTACATTAGCTAATTGTACCAAATAGTCCATATCCCCAACTACCTTCTTCACCAACTATTGATGAATTACATAAGACTTCAGAAATACCCTGTGGCATTGTCTAAAACAAAAATAAATAAATAAAGTGGAAAAAAGAAAAGAGAAGAAATCCTAATGGACAAAAGCTGGCTGTATTCTTACCCTCATTAGCAATCAGTATGTAAAACAATTCAATCCTTAAACCTGACACAGAATATCATGAACTCCCCATAATCCACACAGGAAATCCTGAAATCAGGGCAGAGATTTTGGGTCCAATATGCATTAAGCCCGGTGATCTCCAAATAACCAAATTTCTCCAAATTTCTTAAATTCCTCCTAAATTGAAAATCCACACAGACATTGAGACTCAGATATAATGTCTCTAAGTAATTGTTCTTTAATATATCTCATAAATCATGGCACTGTGATAGAGTGTTCCTCTCAGAATGGTCCCAAAGGAGTTCAGGGTCCTTTGGAATTATTATTCTCCTCTTTCATGATAAACTACTTTCCTCTCATGTCTCAGTGATTTTAGCTTCTTGCTTATTGCCATTCTTGCTTATAATCTGCCTGATGTCTTTGGAATTTCAATGTGCATGTAAAGGAGGCTTTCTGTATCTTCACCTACTGTTTCCTTAATATACTCTCCTCCAACAACATTGTTTCCCACCACATCTCAGTCACTCATTCCCACGGTCATACATTTCAGACCCTTAATCGTAATACCAGCTACGCCTCCATAATCTCTATAGTACGTGTTTTACTCTGGGTGATTACTGTTTTGTTTTGTTTTTTTCTGTTCCCACCTCAGTAATTCTAGTACACTGATTTACAACTAGTACCTTGTTTTACATTGATTTACAACTATCCTTGAGCCTACCAGGTTCCCCAACTCCTTGATCCTGCAAAATTCAACTGTCCATCACCATTTTACATCCTTCCCCCCTTCTTTCTTAAGTATATTACACGGCCACATATAATTACTGTATTGTATATGCACATGTCCCTGTTCTCTCTTACTTTGCAGTATTCGTTAGGTAAAACTATAATTCCTTTTTAACCCAATTCTTTCTACTCTGTGTGTGTGTTCATAAGGCTCAATGTAGTTGAAACACAGCACAAAACCTGAGTAGTTGGCCTCTCTTTAAAGACATGACCATAAATTTCAAATCAACTCTTAATGCTTGTTGCTAAGGCACCTGTATTCTGCTCAGTCTACCCATCTGCTCTCTCTCTCTCTTTCATAGCAACCCCCAACACCTCCTCCCACATTCTCATTCCTAGTTGATAACCTTGTTACCTAGTTCATGCAGAATACTTAGTCTTCTGTAGACCCCATCCACATATCTACCTACTTACTAGCCACTGTATCCACATAAGTCTGCATTCCCACCTTTACTGTAAATAAACTATCCATGATCCGTTAGAAAGTCAGCTCTTCAACTTTTGTATGAGTGGCTGTCCTCTATCTCACATACTCAAGGGTATCCCTCCAACATTTCTTTTTCTTTTTCTCTTTTTTCTTTCTTACATCATCAGTTGTTCTTTCTTCTTCCAGGTCGTTCTTGTCAGGGGGGGAAAAAAATCTGCTATTTTCTCCAATCTTGAAAGAAAAGTGAAAGCAAAGCAAAACAAAACACTTTGTTGATTTATCAGCTACCACTCCTTGTCTTTTCTCCCTTTGGCTGAAAACTTTGAATCTCTATACTCATTGTTTCAAATTCCTCTTTCCTCATTCTTTGCTACAACTACTCTGATCATGCTTTGGCCATTCCCCTCTTCACACACTACAAGAATACTTTGTCAAGGTCACCAGATGACAATTGCACTAAATCTAACACTCAAGTCTCAATTCTTAACTTCACTTGATTCTTTAGTAGCTTTTGACTTGGTTGGTCCTTTTCTTCTTCTTAATAAACTTTCTCCAAAGGGCTTCTCAGATGCTAGGTACTTTTTATTTTTTCCTAATTCACTGCTTACTTTTCATTTTCTTTTGCTAGGCCTCCTTTGTCTGCCTTAACTCCTAATGTGAAATGCTCACGCTCAGTCCCTGGTCCTCTTCATTTATCCAAGAATGATACTCCCAGTGATCTAGACCAGTCTTATGACCTAAAACTCTCATGAGTCAACAGTTTCCATTATTATGTTTCCAGATCAGATCTCACTCCTGAACTACAATGTTTATTATATATCTCCATTTGTGGATTTGTTGGGCATCTCAGAACACTTCCAAAATTAAACTCTTTATCCATCAAAAAAAACCCTCCTTTTTTGTTTGTTTGTTTTTGGATGTATTTATTTATTTTAGAGAGGAGAGAGAGAGAGAGTAGGGAGGTGGGGCAGAGAGAGAGGGAGAGAGAATCCCAAGAAGACTCCCTACTGAGCACAGAACCCAGTGCAGGGCTCAGTCTCACGACCCTGAGATCATGACCTGAGCAGAAATCAAGAGTTGAACATTTAATGGGCTGAGCCACCCAGGCATTCCCCAGAACTCCTTCTGAAACTTTCATAATCTCAGCAGAAATCTTGACATCTTCCTTATCTCCTTTCTTTCTGTCACACTCCATGTCAAATCTAAAAGGAAATACTGTAAGTTCTACATTCAAAATATACATGCTAATTAGTGATCTCACACTCCTCCACTGCTCTCCACTCTGGACAAGTTACCAACACCTCCCACCTGAATCATTGCAATATCTTCCTGTCTCCCTTCTTCTGTCCTTGCCTCTCTGCATGCCAAAGTGTAGTCTCAAAAGAGCAATAGAATATACATTTAAATTGGAGGTAATATGATGGCCCTCTTCTATTGAAAAAAAAGAGTATTCTCACTGGCTTCCCATTTCATTTAGAATAAAATTTAAGGGGCACCTACGTGGTGCAGTCGGTTGAGCACTGGACTCTGGGTTTTGGCTCCTCTTCTAGTCTCCTATATGTTGACTGTGTTAGACTCACCATCGACTCCTTTTTTTTCCTCAAATATTTCAGGCGTGCTTTCACCTTGGGGCCCTCGCATTGGCTGTCCCCTACAAATGGAGAACTCTTCATGTCCACCTCCTTCAAATGTTTGCTCAAATCTCATCTTCTCAAACAGGCTTACCCTGACTTCCTTACACAAAATGCCTACCTTGGTCCAGCCAGTATACATTCTCTACTTTATTTTTCCACACCACTTCACATTCTGCCAGCCATATGCCCTGCAAACAAACTGTATTTATAAATAATACACTTATTTATTATGCTTTCTACTGTCTGCCCTTCCCCATTAAATACAAGTTCTATAAGGACAAGAATATTTGCCTGTTGATATATTGATCTCTCCCAAGCAACTAGGAAAAAATGCCTAGCACCTACCACATATTAAGCACTCAATAAATATTTTACAAATGTATGATTAACTGAAAGAAGAAAATATCTTAGTTATAGATCATGGTTTCCCTTTTAATTTTTTTTTCTTTTCCTTGGACACCAGGGAATTAAAATCAAAACTATCTCAATGTTTTTCCCTAGCTAAATTAATCAGGACACTTCCTGTAGAGAAGTGACAATTATACAACTCAAATAAACTTGAGTAAAAAAAGTGACTATATTGGCTTCAGTAAGTGGGAAGCTCCTGGAGGAAGCGTAGGAAGTGGTTTCAAACACAGTTCCATCCAGGGTTTCAATTAAAGTTACTAAGTTTCTCTCTTTCTTGCAAAATCTTGAATCTATTTCTTTCTGAAGCCTGACCTGATTCTTTCCTAAAACATATGGGCTTCTTCCTTGTGGTCAGGGAAGTTGGCTCTGGCAGCCCCAAATTCACAGCCTGCCAGCTTCTGGTCCCCAAAGTGGGAAATATTCTTTCTCCCTTGAATTTGCAGTTGTCCTGTGAAGGGCTCTGGCGGCCCAAATGACTCACAACTTACCTGTGTGTTGGGCCACAAGAGGTCAGCATAGTACTCATAGCTTTACCAGAACTGTCCAGAAAGGTGGTTCCTCCAAGAAAAGGGATGCTAGATAAACTGTATATTTATTTTACAACATAGTCCCCTCCTTTTTCTCCTTACTGTTTCCTGGGATGTTTCAGACCTCAATTTCTATCTGATGGTACAGACCAGTCAAGAAGATATGTGTAAGGGGAGAGGATAAGACCAGGAGGATTCTAATTGGAGCCCTTTCAGGCCAAAGGTTCTGGGCACAGTGGACCTTGTCTGACCAATGTTGTCCAGAGACTTCCAGCTAACTATAATTTAACCTATTTTAATGTAATAAATATTTAAAAGAAGAATAGTTTTATATAAATTAATAAATAAAATAATGTTTTTAAAATGATTGGCATTTTACTCACGTGTATTATAATACCAACTATCTGTTCATATAATGTTTTTGTTCATCCCTCATGTTATTCACCTCTCTAACTGTCAGAGAAGAAAAATTGTTCCATGCCTACCATATACAATGCAGGTAATGGGAAAGCAAAGTTGTTAAGATATGTTTGGTTCAAATGAACATAAACACGTACACTTGCAAAACTTGATTTAATCAGGATGCTAAATCCATAATGATAGTAGATAGGCTTTTTATTTAGAAATATTATTTCCACTTCCTAAAAATTATCATAAGTAATATTTTATAGAAAGCTAACTCTGTGTCAAGCACTCTTAAATTAATCTGTTCAGTGTTTTTATGAATTATTTAATCCTCCAGTTTTATGTGGAATATACTATTATCACCTCCATGTTACAGAGGGAAACCGATAAAAACTCAGGAAACTGAGATGCTAGTCTCATGGTTAGGAAGAAGTGGAGTTAGGACTCAAATGCAGTGGTTTGATTTCAGAGATAAAATTTTCTAACACTCTGCACTCTTTTTTTTTTAAGATTTTATTTATTTATTTGACAAAGAGAGAGAGATCACAAGTAGAGCATCAGGCAGAGAGAGGCAGAAGCAGGCTCCCCGCTGAGCAGAGAGCCCAATGCAGGGCTCAATCCCAGGACCATAAGATCATGACCCAAGCCGAAGGCAGAGGCTTAACCCACTGAGCCACCCAGGCACCCCAACACTCTGCACTCTTTATTAACAAAATACTCTAATGACATTAGGGCAAGGTCACCCATGACCCCTATAGGAGAACTAGCCACAGACTACAAGAAAGGTGGTTTACTTAGATTGGTGTCCACATAAAAAATCCAATCTCACTACAAAGAATTCTGTTTTTTTCCAAAAAAAATTATTTAATGACTTACTGAGAAAGGTTCTATTGTAAGGGTCAAAGCAGGACATGTGAAACAGTCAACTTAATGTTGGAGATATTGTAGTCCAAAGCAACTGAGAGAGTGTACGTTCTTGTTACAAGATGTATTGCTGTATTCCAGGGCCTTAGTTATAGCCCACCTATGGAGACAAAACAGGACACTCAAGTAATGGTAGAGCAGGAATCCCTAGTTACAGCAAATGGTAACTGTATACTTGTTGTGCTTTAAAAGCTCTGTTTTGGGATGACCTGGATGTTATAAGCATGCACAGATCATTGTAATCCTTTGAACTTCTGCCTTAGAAAGAACACTGATGGAGCCTATATAAAGGAAAACTCATCTGCAAGAAAGCCTTTGGGGTGATGATTGCAGAGAAAGGAGGAAAAACTCATGTACATATCATGGAAGAAGGAATATAAGGATAAACAACGATTCTGCAGGTAATGGCACTTTGAATATAGAAGTGATGTACTATCATGTAACCAAGGATGAACAAGTTTTTGTGTTTTGCTTTTGTTTTTGTCTCTTTTATCATGTCACACTTGGTGACAGCTGGAGGGTGACCTGAAAAATGACATCCAGGGGCATGGTAATTGTACAGGTGTGTGTGTCTCTGTGTATATAGAATGGAAGAATGAACAGGGTGGCCAAAGTTAACACGACCAGTTGCATATTAGAGGACACAAATAGTAAAAGGGATAAAATACGCTGTGTCATAAAGGTGTTCTATTTTATTCACTTTCTCTTTTAGTTTGGTTTTTTAGTCATTAAAGTCATAAAATGTATTTCCATTAGCCTGACCTGAGAGACAATGTGCTATATTATCCTAGATTTATTTAATAGCTGTGGTGTTAGTTTCATATATTTTCAGGGTATTGAAACACTACAGTTTAATGTTTTATTTTACATCACAGCTAATATGAACTAATTGTTAGAAATTTTCATGGTGAAGAACCACGGAGAGGCCGAAAAAGTCCAAAGACAAATCCACACTTAGATGCACATACCACATATCCTTGGATTCAAAGTGTAGTTTTATATTCTCACCATATTTAATTAGAATGAAGTAACATCAATAAATATTTATCCAGGATTCAAGAGTTAAATAGGTGCATTTAATTTTGTCATTATTTCTCAGGTAATCATGCAGATTAGACTTAATGACAAAGACTAATTGAGTACTACTTATAATTTCTAAAAATTAAAATTAAACAAAGATCATTTTTCCCTAATCGGGAAATAAGGATGAAAAGCCAGAAAAATCTCCATGTTAGAAAGGCTATGTAGGGGAGCCAGCAGGCATATTTGTGAGCAAGTCACATTCACAATTGTAGTTTTAACCCTAGAGTGCCCATGTTTTCAGACGGAGTCCAATCCATTTCAAAAGCAAATGCATACACAACACAAATTATCATTTAAATCCAAAAAAATTTTCATTAGAAATTTTATCTCCCCTTTTGGTGATGTGACAAGAAGTCTGTGATATGGATTAAAGGAAATGAAAATCCCTCTGCAAGGCCAGCCAAAAACCTCTTTGCTTTCGAGTGTACTCATTCGGGTTACAATTTCTATTATGTTTCTGTTTTAGCATTACATTTGAGTTTCATCGTATTAAGTTCATTTACATTAGTATGAAAGTCAGTATAATAATAGAATAAATTATTTTGAAATTAATGTTAAAATACTAAAGACTCCAAGGCAGCTTTGATGATTAAAGTTGATTATAATGGCTAAATGTTGACAACATAATACATTCTCCAATTATTTCTCTGAATATTGCATCTCGTGATACATTTCTTTAACTTCTTGTATTATTCTTTGTGTTGAAAAAAAAAAGCATCTCTGAATATGTAACCATAATCTTGGTGTGAGCAAAGCAGAAGACTACTAAAACTGTTAAATAATGTGGATAACTAAATAATTTAGGTAACTAACTCAAAAATAATTATGTTTTTATTAAGATATGTCAGAGAATAAATTTGTAACTCAGAGAATAGTGTAGTTATAGAGTGTAGAGTAATGCATAGAAACATCTAACTCAAACTATTGCCAAGTATAGGAATTATTTATGTATCATATTCATTTTGGGGGCTAAAAATGGATGGTAGGAGAACATTGTATGTAACTTTGATCTGTTTGTTTCACAAGATTAGTCATTATGCCTTATTGACCATATTCACCATATCATAGAGCTGAAGGGCATAGCACTACTGGTCAGGGAAAATTGTACCTGAAAATTCAGCATGTTAGGTGATGAGAGATAAGCACATGGAATTGTGGGGAAAAAGATGTCAGTATTACCAATGGTGAGAGCCAAGGAAGAGTTCACATTGTTGTGCCTGGAAAAGTCATAGTAACTAGGTACACGGGCAGGAATTCCAGGTAAAACATGTAGGTGGTCAGAGCTTTACCAATTTTATAAACTTACAAGAACTAGCACATAGGATGATTGTGGGACTATAAAAAGCCATGAACCTGGAGAGTTGATTAAGAAAGGGCAGGGAAATATAGTAAAGCTTTTGAATTTCATATTGGCCATAATCTTAATCCACTAAAGGACTGAGGCATGAGAATGATATATGCATGGCACATTTATAAAGATGGCTCTTTATAGTCCAGTAGGACTTTCTGTGATAATAAGTGGAAATGTTCTATGTCTACACTGTTTAATATGGTAACTACTGCCTATATGTAGATATTTGAAATGTGGCTAGTGCTACCAAGAAACGGAATTTTTAGTTTTCTATCATTTTAAAGCTTTTAAATTAAAAATTAACTAGCTGTCATATCAAACAGTGGAACTCTTTAGAAGTTGGGTTGACTTTATCCAAGGTTATCAATCAAAAGGCAATCCCAGAAATTTAGGTTTCCTTGCATGCACATTCATTTCCCCTTTAAAATCCTAAATGCAAGAACTTAAAGAATGGTTTGTCTGGTGATTGCACCTGTTCTACCTTTCTTTCTCTTCTCTCTGAAATATCCTCCATACTTAAACCAACCCTTGGGACTCTCAGGACTGAAGAGAGGGATAACAAGAAAAATAATATCTGTATATCATTACTTGGGGTTTGGAATTCAACCCAAATATACATTTAACCATGCATTTGTAGGTTAATGCCTTGAAAAGTAAACTGATAAATCAATCTAACATTTATTTTTAATTCATTTAAATATGTGTTGAGCACTATTTGCCAAACCCTGTGATAGAATTCTGAGGATGAAAGCATAAGCAGGTCTGAACACCACAAATTCACAATCTAGCCGAGTAGGCAGATATACAAAGAGCTAATCATAATACAGTGACTGACATATGGTGATGGGCAATTTAAATAAAATGATCATCAGACTAGAAATATGGAAGTGCTTAATTCTGCATGAAGAAGTTAGGAAAAAATTGAGTCAGGAATTGACTAATGTTGAGATGGAAATTTCAAGGTGAACGAGGAAGAGGCGGGGAAAGGTAAAGGATATGAATGTGGCAGGTGTGTAGGGCCAACTGCGCCAGACAGGAAGCTGTCCGGAGCTGAAACAGCACAGCTGTAGACGTTAACATATGAAAATTAATCACTTGTTTTAAAAACTATATATAAACTTTTATGTCCAGGAAATAGGATGGAGACCAGTGTTGAAACTAAAAAGCCATACACTGTGTGGAAGTGAGTGGGAGCCAATAATTTTTTTTTAAAAGAATTTGTAACTAAGGGGCTCTTGGGTGGCTCAGTTGGTCCAGCGTCCAACTGTTGATCTCAGGGTCATGGAATCGAGCCCCCACGGGGAAATCTGTACTCAGCGGGGAGTGCACTTGAGATTCTCTCTCCCCCTCTCGGCTTACCACACCCTCCCCCCAAAAGAATGATATAACTTGGATTTGGATTTTTAAGGATCTGGCAGCATTGAAAAATGATGATAAATGATTAAGGTGAATGTAGGACATTCAAACCTGAATATGATTGGACATATTTTTGAGATGTTCGAATTTTAAAATGTTGAATGTTGGGGTCCACAACTAAGGTCACTAAGACCTTCCAGTCCCAGAAATTATGTCAATTCTTTTTACATGTTATGTGTGTCTTTCTGGCTCATCAACTCTTCCACACTCTTCTTCCCAAAGGCTTTAAAATTCCACAGCTGTCGGCCTGCTAGCTACAGAGTAGAGACCCACTGGATTAGCAGATCAGGGTGATGGAGAAGACAGGGATGACTCCAGGCTTTGGGGTTGGAAACTGCTGGAAGTTGATACTACTAATGAGACAGGGAAGGTGTGGAGTGAGCTGAGATTTTGGAGGGTGGTAATGGATTCTGAGCCATTCCTGCTTCCAGCTACTCCTTATCTTTTCATTGAGGGACGGTAAGGATTACTCACTCTCTTACCAAGTGCCCTGCAGCTCCAGTGAGTGTAATTCCTGTGAGGCGATTACCATTACTATACATCCATCTGGTGAGAAATCACTATCCTTCCTCTCTTAGAGCAACTTCAAGCTGCACGAAGGAAATTGTTTGGACACACCATAGTTTATTTGTACAGAAAATACTTTAGCATATCTGACAGAGAAGTTTAGCTTAGAGATTTTCTTTCCAAGTCACTTTGCTCCAGGAAAGTATGTGTAAACCAGTTAATAGCCCATGAGATTTTTTTGCAGGAATGGAAAATGCACTAAGGATGGATTTTTTTTTAAGATGTATTTATTTGAGACTGAGAGACAGTGGGGGAGGGGCAGGGAGAGAATCTTTAAGCAGACTCCCTGCTGAGTGTGAAGCCCAAAGTAAGGCTCGATCTCACAACCCGTAAGATCATGACCTGAGCCGAAAACAAAAATCGGACACTAAACCAATTGAGCCACTCCAGGTGCCCCAAGGATTGATGTTTTTAGGGAAAAGAAAAGTCAGCTGTATATGTAGCTGGAATCCCATGCTTTGAGTAATGCTATTTAATTTCCTGCACCTAAACATATTGCTAGTAGTTTCCTATTGGCTTAGTCCACTGAACTGAAACTACAGATGACTGATAATTTGCAATCGATACCAGAACTCTAGAGGATTCTGCAGGATTCCTCTTCCTCTGACCACATTCATAGGTCATACATCACAGTTCCCCATGGTTCCTTTGTTCCATTTGAATTTCATAACCAGTTACAAATTATTCTTCTTGGTATTGATGTATAACCTTATAGGCATGAACCTTCCCATTTGTGGGCATGAAATATATCCAGGCTTGGTCCCAGGACCCTGCTTATAAAGCCACTGAGCAGGACAGGAGAGCTGACTATGACATGGTATCCCATGCTACAAAACCAATTGCTGCCCCCCCCCCAGCTCATTTTTAACTGCTAAAACTTAGTATTTTCTAAAATTGTATTTCAGATGAAATAAGATCATAAATTTTACACTGGAAATGAGGCTTGGGCTACAGCATATACTGAATGCATTCAGCGCCTTCAGGGATGTTCAGAAATAGTGACTGCATTTAAAAACTAGAGCAAAAGAAGAAGATAGCCCCCAAAGCCCAGAGCAATAGTATTGTTAACTTTTAAAGGAAAATACCATTAAAGGAAAGTTATTTAATGTAGCCTAAGATTCAGTGTAACATAATATGCTGATGAAGGTCAAAAGTCCAAGAGAAAGCCCTCAAGTATCCTCTCAGCTTTAGCAGGGAATACTGATAGGGCATCACCCCAGCAGTCTCACGCAGTTCTAATCAACTGCCTGGTTGGCTGCCTTGAAGGTCTGCGGTTTCTTTACTTTCCCTCTGTGCTTGGGCTCCTCTTGTCTTAGGCCACCTCTCCCAGCCTGTGATTTCAGCTGCTTTTGTCATACTTTGCCACTCAGAGCACTTCTAAGGAAGCCATATCAGCGTGGGGCCAGTTATCTTGATTTGGCTGCCCTATGCCATCGGGCCTCACAGTACAAAAGTGTCCAATATGCTGGTTTCCTGGAGATGTAGATGTGATTGTAGATGACTAGATGTATATTGGTGAGAAATGGGGAAGAATACCTCTCACCCTTGAAGACAGCCGCCATTCTATGAGCAACCTTGGTCTCAGTATCTGAAGAACTTCTATGAAATGGCTCTCTTCACTTAATTTTTAGTCTCTCCCTTCCTCTCCAAGGATCCATGCTTGAGTCCAGTTGGAAAGTTGCCCACTGCAAGTGGGAGATGCCAAGATCTATTCACCCCCTCTTCTGTCAGTCATGGTTTCTTACCAGAATATGTCCTGACATTGGCTTTCTCTTGGATGAGAAATGTGCCTTCAAGTAGCAGGAAGAGAGGGAGAGTGGCCCTGACATGTGTCACCAGGCAGAAGAGATCTGAAACCCAGCAGTGAACAAAGGACCTTAATTACTAAGGAAAAGAGCAGTGGAGACGAATAAATCATGTCTTCACAGCCAAGAGCAGATTTCAACATAAATATCAGCTATATTAACTGAATATGGGATTTTAAAACTATGATTAAAATATCATTGAGTAGATTGTATATAATCTTTTTAAATAGCATATGTTAAATATAGTCTAAACTGATAAAAATATGATCAGTGTAATTGGACTTTAGTTGATAAAAGTAATTTTATTCCCACATGCCTTGAGATTAGTTTGCTGCCAAAATTAATCAGATGATTAAAGAAAATTCTGAAAACAATCTCTGAGCGGTCACAACACCTATAACTTTTCATCATTGCCTTCCTTAGATAGTTAGAACGGTATAGTGGGAACATAGAGGCTGGGGTAGTACTAAGCTAGTCCTCCTTGAATTCAATTTCCAACTTTGGCATTTTCTGACTATAAATATTTTCAAATATAAATATAAAATATAAATACAAATGTAAATATTTTCAAACTTAAGTTCAAATTCCTTCATTGATAAATTGGGAAACTAATCCTAACCTCATAAGGCTGTGGTTAACATAATAAAATAATAAAAATTAATGTAAATTACTTAGCTCTGTGTCAAATAGTTAGTAGCTGCTCAATAATAATAATACTGTTACCATACTTAAAATCAACGTATGACATCCCACCCTTGGTCTAGATTCCCAATTTGCATTCAGCATGTATTCAAATATATGTGTTCTGTTTACATAATGTGTCAGATACTGACCATCACACCGGATACTGTTTTTCAGAATATAATCTGATCTAATAATAAAAATAACAATAAAATTAGAAAGAAAGAGAGAGAAGGGGAACAAGAGCTGTGTAACATTTTTTGGTCTTTGCTGTAATCTCTCATAATCAAATTAAGTTTTCATAAGACATTACAAAGAGAACATCCATAGGCCTCTCTTTAAAAATAAAGATACTGAGCCTAAAACTGCCTGCATTACTTGCTCATGGTCATACAGGAGGAAAGAAACTTCAAAAAGACCTTCATTGATCGTGTAAGTTCTCAAATCTTTGTATGGGAAACAGGGAATAAATAAATACTTGAAAGAAATATGTATCTACATGCATACAAAAATAAATTCTTGCAAAACAGATACACAATGGCAGTTTTTTCTCCCATTTTGTAAAATTGAGGGTGTATGTTCTCTTGCTACTCTGGGATACCACTCCATCTTCTAAAACACAGTGTCATGCATTCCGCACACTCAAGTCATCACACAAAGCCTTGGTTGTGAACTTGACACTCGTACATGTTTTCACTGTGAAGATGCCTCACAATCCACAGCAGGTTTTCAAAGAATATGTCACTATGTCTTATCTTGTTCATCTCTTCACTTAGGATTTGCAGCTGTGGAATATATGTGTGGGTGCTATAACATTCGCCTTGCCATTGCTGAGAATATAGTGATATCACAGAAGACAAAAATTAAACTAAAAGAAGGTATGAAGCAGTTGTATTTGGAGACCTGGATCTCATATTCTGGAAAGATCTCGGGGTTAGCAAGCATGTCACTAACTACAGGTTCCCATTCCATCTGAACTTAAATGGTACCTTTGAGTATAATACCCAGGGCAGGAACTTCTTAGATGATTAGGATTCATAGACAAGGTTTTATCCATTTTTGACTCAGACACAGGGAGGAATCATCAAGAATGCCTGCTAACTTAGAGAAGCAAGATGACGACGCAGGAACACGCTGAAGGAGCCGAGCAGTGGACTTCCGGTCAGTGCTGGATGCCGCTCCGGGGGCTGCAGTGGACAATGCTGGAGTAGATAGCTGAGAGCAGGGCTGATGAATACAGCCTCCACTCCACTGAAGAACCTGAGATACCCACATGATCAGTACCAGGAAATCATATAAGATAAATAATACTCCAGGAGATGATTTCATAACTGTTGTTCTAAAGCTCATCTATATAGAAAAATTATAGAAGTCTCGGTCTTTGTTATAGTTGTGAAAAGATAACGAAGGGTTTGTGAAGTACCTCCTGCATTGGAGAGTTAGTTAGAAATTTCCAGTATATTAAATTTACAAGTTGTATTCCTGTCAAGTCATTATTGGGAGGAAGAGAAAGAAGGAAAGCTCCCTGATGCATGTCATTGTCTTCTGGATAAGAAGTTGATCACATTGAATAGGCTATTTTTGTAGAATCAGTGACAGTGTTAAAAATCAATACATCTCAATCTTCTCACTCATTCTCAGGGTAACAGGAATGTCTCCCATCACTCCCTCTCAGGTCAGAGAAATGGTGGGAGACGACGAAAAAGGAAGTGGGAAATACATTGCTTCCATGACACCCATCTTCTGTCAAGGACTAGAACAGGCAGGTCAGACAATAGCATCTTAGTGTAACTCAGCGTTTGTCATGAATTCTTACTCATCACGATACGAAACGGAACAGGAAGGACAAATTGGGAAGTTTGCAGTTTGTTGTTGACATATTTTAATGTTCATTTCTCTCTATCCTCTTCTGTCTTATGAAAGAGACTAGTCACTCAGGGCCTGGATAACCACAGGCAACTAACTAGAGGGTGAGCCTGAGAATGAGGTTCTCCCTGAGGAGAGAATATGGAATGGTCAGAGAGGAGGGAGCTGGGTGGAGAAAACAGAAGGGCGGGTACCGTCAAGGTGAACATGGTATCCAGAAGGATCAGCATTCATTGCTCATGGTACAGGTAAGCCCTTGGTAGCAGGAAACAGATAAATGACCGAGTTGTCCCAGAAGAAGAGCACAGCACAAGGCAGGCAGAGAGAGGAGGACGTTTGATGAGTGAGTAGCCATCACCGGTAGCCAGCGTCGGGATCCAAGAAACAAACCTGCATCCCGAGTTCTGGGCAAAGAGAAGATGAGGCAGGTGGAGAACAGCCCCTGTCTTTGGTGAGACACAGACCACTAAGACAAGTGATCAGATCGAGGGAGCAAGACGAAACTCAGTGCTTGAAAACAGACACATCGATGTGATGGTGGCTGGCTGCAGAGGTGTATGGGGGAGCTTTCGGAGTGCTTCTGGGAGGTGTAAAGGAGAGAGGTGGGCCCACCCACTGCCCCTGGGGGTGGCTTCGGGACAAGTCCACGGTGTCTGCCCATGTTGTGTGGCCCAGCATATTAGGGAACCCAAAAAAGAATTGCCGAGGATACAAAACCACAACAGGATACAGCAAATCTGAGGGAGAAGACAAAGACTGAAGGGTGGAATGTGTGAGACTTATAACTGATAACATGCAGTGCAAGTGGAACGCAGTGAGTTTTGAGGAGCAGGACAGAGGAAATGCTTTATTCTTAAAGATAGATGGACATCTATTTTATAGGTGAATGAAACTCCAGCTTAGGGTAAAACAGCCAATTAAAGGAACCCTTCGGGACTGCAGAAGGGCTGCTTGATGCCAGGATGGGTCCTTAGGGATGCAGTTTTAGACAAAGGAAAAATGGAGGGATATGACTGCGAGCTGCAGAGCTGGATATCCTTCTGCCCTTTAGGCACCCGATCACCTTTTGCTGTCTGCAATTTCCCAGTCCAGGGGCCAGTGCCTCAGAGAACTGGGTATGGGACCTGGGACTCATCCTTCGTTAAAGTGACACGCAGAGCAGTAACTAAACTCTGAAAGGAGATGAGTTCATTTAGCAAATGGAACAATAGTATGTAGTTTACATGGCTCTCTACAAGACTAGCATTCCTAAACCACATTTTAAATTCTAAGTTACTATGTGAATTGTTTTGTACTAGGTATAATTTTGCAGAGGATTTGAGCACTTGAAGCTCAAGTTCCAGAAAAAAAAAAAAATGCAGTAAGGTGACATTTAAGAATCCCTCCATTCTGAGAACCTGGTCCTTTCCCCACTGAGAAACCATTCCAAGTCTGGCAGGTGTCACATACAGAAGATGACCCAGCAGCCTCTAAGGCATAAGTTTCTTCCCTGCCAACTGCCCTTGTGTAGGTGCTGGTGCCATCAAGCCGGCTCCAGAGTTCAGGGAGCAGAGCCCCCCTCCATGTGTGCCTCGCAGCTATAGAAGCCCACACACAAGTAGTGGGAGCTGAAAAAGAAGCCAGAAATCAAGGTGAACTCACAGAGGTGAAAAGCAGCAAACCGAAAAAAAGTAAATCATGTCTCTTCTAGAACCGTGAGGAACACAGCTCATTTATTTTATCTCCGATTCCTTTAACCAGATGCTCCGTAGGTGACATCATAGAGCAAGCCCTCAGGGAGGGATCCAAATGCAACTGTGTGCATTGCCAAATAGAAGAATCCTGGGGCCCCCAAGGACAATGGATCAGAATCAGTTTACAGGGAAAACTGAAAGAAAAGGAAAGGGGTTTCTTCCTTTGACGTTAAAGAAAGTTTTCAGATCAGAGTTCCTCAAACTTTAATGTGCCTGAAGACCACCTGGGACCTTATCCAAATGCAGATTTAGATTCCGCCAAGTCTGGGAGTGGAGAGGGAGATGCAGCATTTCAACAAGCTCCCAGGTGAGGCCGGTGTTGCAGGTGCCTTGACATCATGCTGAGTAGGAAGGAATAGATAATTAGGACTGCGGATTTGAAAATGACTTTCAGGACTTCCACGTACAGGTGAGAGAAGATTGATATGAAGGAGAAACAAGATATATCTTATACAATAAAAGACCTTTGGTATCAAAATATGTTTGGAGAATATTTGATGTTCTCTTATGAGAGAACTCTCTTTTGAAAATGTTCACAATTCATCCGTTAAGTCAAGACCCACATGCACATGAACACACGAGCATGTAAACTGTGTACCCGGGGTGCAAATTAATCCAATGCATGGGGCTTTTTCCTCAGTATCCTCATCTGTTGAAGGAACAAAACAATAGAATCATTGTTTGTTTTAACATTGATACCTATGTGAGTGGCTATCACATATAATATGCTCTATGGAAATGGTTACCATTGTTAATAATGGTGGTATCATACCAGTGGACTTTGAAAGAATTTCTCTTATAAATTCTCAATTCTTTCTTTTTTAAGATTTTATTTATTTATTTGACAGAGAGAGAGGGATCATAGGTAGGCAGAGAGGCAGGCAGAGAGAGAGGGGAGTAGCAGGCTCCCCACGGAGCAGAGAGCCTGATGCAGGGCTTGATCCCAGGACCCTGAGATCAAGACCTGAGCTGAAGGCAGAGGCTTAACCCCTTGAGCCACCCAGGTGCTCCCTCCTCAATCCTTTTTAATCTTATCATAGCATTCCAATTAAAAATCAACCATTTTCGGGGCGCCTGGGTGGCTCACTGGGTTAAAGCCTCTGCCTTCAGCTCAGAGCCCTGGGATCGAGCCCCGCATCAGACTCTCTGCTCAGCAGGGAGCCTGCTACCTCCTCTCTCTCTGCCTGCCTCTCTGCCTACTTTTGATCTCTGTCTGTCAAATAAATAAATAAAATCTTTTTAAAAAATCAACCATTTTCTTTAAAAAATTTAAAGAACATAAAAGAGGGTATCAACTAAAATATTTAAATTTATGCTTAATCCAATTGTGAAGAGGTATATCTTTAACATTCACTTTTGTGAATATCCATGCAATATTTATGTATATTCTTATATACATATGTAGTATTGTTTATGTAATATAATATGTTACATGATATATGTGTGTGTGTGTGTTTAAGATTCAGGCTATCATGCATATGTCATACCTTAACATACTCGGAGAAATATACAGTAAAAATCTCTCATATTATTTAAAAAAAAGCATTTTTACCATTGATGTTAATTGTTCCATTCCTGCATATTCCATAATTTATTAATGTATTCACTTATTATTTTTACCAGATGTTCAAGGGCATACCTGTTAAATTTTTTGATATTAAAGTAGCATTAAAAAGACTATTCTTGCAAATACTTGTGCACCTTGTGGTTATGTTATGACTTCAGAAAAAATGCTGGAAAAAAGAGAATGCACATTTTTTAAAAATTTATTTATTTGACAGACAGAGATCACAAGTAGGCAGAGAGGCAGGCAGAGAGAGAGAGGGAAGCAGGCTCCCCGCTGAGCAGAGAGCCCGATGCGGGGCTCGATCCCAGGACCCTGGGATCATGACGTGAGCCGAAGGCAAAGGCTTTAACCCACTGAGACACCCAGGTGCCCCGAGAATGCACATTTTTAAAGGTTTTTGATACACATTTTCAAACTAGCCTGCGGAAAGTTTTGCCTCTGTCCTCTCCCACAGGCAGTGGGTGCACAGCAGGTGGGGGAGTAGAAGGAGGAGGAGGTCAGTGAGGGAATGGGGAGGTGGGTTTCACTGGGCTTGGAGGTCATGTTAAGGGTTTTCACTTTCACCCTGAGCAAGATGGGCAGCCTAGAAGGTTGATAAGCAATCATCCGATTTACTTAATTGTTAAAGGAATCAAGAGCCGAAGCAGAAAGACCAGGAAGGAGACCAGTAAGCTGGCTGAGAGAGGGCCAAGGCTGTTGCACGGAGATGATGGGTAGACTTTGTATTCTGGTCACTGTGAAAAAGCAACGGGGAGAGGATTGTTGAATATGTGAGGGACAGCAATTGTTAGTGATGACATCAATGTTCTCAGCCTGAGAAAATGGGAAGAGAGTCATATCATTTCCTGAGTCGGGGAAGCCTGTGAATAGACCGAGTTTCCTGGGAGAAAGATGAGCCATTCAATCTAACGAGTCTGGTTTGAGGTGACTTTCAGACACTAAGTAGCCAGTAGAAGAAAAGACTGAGACTGTAATTTTTAGTCTGCCCTCGTCTTCATTTCCTTCTTGAGTTACACGTATTCTTTTTCCCAAAGTGCTTTTCTTCTAAAAAATAATTCCCTTCTCTTTTATTAATACAAATTCATACACAGAATTATCTTCTGTTTATCCTTTGTATGCATAGTGAAATTTTCATTTATTAGAAAGTTGTAGCTTTCTTTTCTTCTTTTTTCTTGATAAAGCTAGTTAACGATGGGATGTGTTCTTACCTGTCTTCATAAGTAGGTCTGGATATTGTTATTTAATTTTTACCATTTTCTGTTTATAATCTCCTTAATTTTGTCTCCATATTTATTGATTTATCTGTTCTGTCTCTTATTCTTCTGCCAACTTTTTGCATTAAATACTTACTTAACTTATTTTTATTATTTTTGCTTACAAATAAAACTATCTAAGGCAGTGAATTTGTGCCCAATAAAAGCTTTGGCAAGAACTTAGACATTTTTTATGCATAAGATTCTTACTTTTGTATTTTGTACTTTTCCATACTTTTCTGTCTGATTTATCCTTTGACTAGGAATTTATTCAAGAGATTATATTTTGTTCTTTACAAATGTCCAAGTTGTTTGATTTTTGTGTTATAGTTTGCTATTAATTTCTCTTTCAGGCCATGATGTATAGGCTAGAAAAATTCTGCATTTTGCATTGCTAGGTTTTATACGTTTGGGGTGTATTTTTGAGAAGAAGGCACATTAGCTGATCTGAGACCAGACACAACACCATGCATTACATCAGCTTCATTAATTTTACCCTGAAATTAAAAGGTGCTTCCTTTTCTGATACAAATGATGATCTTTTTTTTAATCTACCAAGTGTAATTAAAGATTCTTACCCTCACTCTCTCTTGTGTTAGTTTCTTCACCGTTCCATTGTGAATTATCACAAGGATCCTATCACGCTTTCTCAACCTTGCAGCATTTCCTCCTCATTTTATTGCCCAACAAACATCATCTAAAAATGCTTTCCTGAGGATGTCAGCACTTGACAATACTACAGGAGATCAAGGTTATATCTAACATCAAACTTACCTTTTTAAAAAATTGTATATATTTATTTATTTATTTATTTATTTATTTTGGAAGGGGAGGGGTGAAAGGAAAGGGAGAGAATCTCAAGTCTACTCTGCACTGAGTGGGGAGCCCAGTGGCCCGGTGCAGGGCTGGATCTCACAACCCTGAGATCATGACCTGAGCAGAAACCAAGAGTCAGACGCTGAACCAGCTGAGCCACCCAGGAGTCCCTATAGCACCAATCTTATTTTTAAACTTTCTTCCTCTCCTCAGGGAAGTTTGCCACCTGCCTTTCTTCTGGGCTTGGAAGCTCTCCTGGGGCCTTATCTGGGTGTGCATGGATAATGCCCCCTGTGTTCAGACATCTCCAGCTCTGTACTCTATCTCTGGCTCCCTATGCCAAGATCTTCTTCTCGTAACACTGGCTTAATGAAGACACCCATATGATTAACAGAGCTGTTTCACAGAGAGCTCTGCTCGGATTCTGCTCAGTGACATCCCTGAGTCTGGTCATCAGAATTAGAATGGAGAAATGGGTTTTTTGTTTTGTTTTGTTTTTTAGGTTTTTTTTTCTTTTATTAAAGATTTTATTTATTTATTTGATGGACAGAGATCACTAGTAGGCAGAGAGAGAGAGGAGGAAGCAGGCTCCCTGCTGAGCAGAGACCTCCCCCACCATGCGGGGCTCAATCCCAGGACCCTGGTATCATGACCTGAGCTGAAGGCAAAGGCTTTAACTCACTGAGCCACCCAGGTGCCCTGAAAGATGGGGTTTTTTGACACCTATGTGGAAGTCACCATTTAGCCTTGAAGCTCTACACATTTTTGGAATAAGACACAAGAACTGAAAAGAGATGATAGTTCTAGAACATCACAGAAGTGAACAAAATGTGGGAAGAAAGGCAGTGGAGAACCAGGCTGTGTGTTGAAATATAAGTCAGACTAAAATGGAAATCGTAAGGCCACACAGAAAATGTTCAATGTTCCAGGTCATTCACTATTTCTTTATTTTTCCTTTTTACAATCATTTACTGTATTATCTATATGCCAGACATGCTACGAGATTTGCGGTAATTAAAAATAAATAAAATTTAAAATTTGGGTTGAATGAGACCATTAATCTGTGCCCAGCAAAACACTCACACGGTTATTGTTATTATTACTACTGTCTTTTGAGCTGTGAATATTTGCAGAAGCAGAAATTATTTTCAGCCTAAGGTTAAAAGTTGGGGGGTGGGGACGGGTGGGAGAGAAGGAATCAGGTAAGTTTTCATGGAAGAGAGGTTTACTTTGAGTTGTACTTCCAAAGAAGGAAACAGCTTGTTTAGACTTCACACCTGTTTCACTGTGTGTGTACAACCATCACTGGCTTCTCTGTCCTGGTTTGTCGATTGGACTGACCCCAGTAGGTGTTGATCAAACTCATGGATTCACTGTCCTTTCTGTCACTTAGGTTGAGCCTCCTCTTACTCGGCTTAATCTGCTGGTGATTTATTCCTTGAAATGAGCAGCGAGTGAATGAGACCTCAATCAACAATCAACCATAAAGACTATTCCTGCCCTGCATGTTAAACAGACACATTTTAATGAAGGAGAATTAAGAAGATTCAGGTAACATTTTAAAAGGAAATGGAAACCCAGTCAAATAAGGATTATACTCAGGCAAAAACGTCTTGCATCACGGTCTTTTATAGGCAGTTAGTGACTAGCTGGAGAAATTGAAGACCTCACACTCCATATGGCGAGATAAATATGGCTTACTTTTAAAATTGCATTTGTGTCACACAATTAAACATTAGAACTATGCACTCCTAAAGATTCAGCTGCAAAACTTGAAGTTTTTGCAAGTTTCATTGTAACCACTTTGGAGATTTTTGAAGACATAAAATCTATCATTAGAAGCAGAATATCTAAGTCACAGGAAACTATTTTTAAAAAAGATGTTAAAAAAACACAACAACAACAACTTGCAACTCAAGCCACAGAGGAGCTCAAATAATAACCAATATTCAGTCCAAGCTACACTGCCCCAACAGGCAGAAGGCATTGATGAATATGTCTCCTGGGAGCCCAGCAGAGGGAAGAAGAGTCCCAGGAGCTGACTTGTTGGAGAGGGAATTACTCCATGATGGTTGCGTTCAGAGCCTAACAGGAGTTTCAGCAGAACTGAAGTCAGGCAGGTGTGTTTTGACACCATTTTGCTAGAGAAGCAAAACCCAAATCGGCTTAATCAGTACAATGAATCTGGCTTCTCACAGATATCAAAACAAATCTAGGGTCCACAAAGGAAAATTGGTATTTGGTTTCTATACATTACCCTTTACTGAATTTGGAAAAGAAAAAATAAAATAATTGTTTCATCAAATGTTTTTTGAAGTTTATATTTTTTTTTGTTTAAAGATTTTATTTATGTATTTGAAAGCGAGAATGAGAGAGAGCACAGAGGAACAAAGGGAGAGTGAGTGGGAGAAGCAGACTCCCCGCTGAGCAGGGAGCCCATGCGGGGCTTGATCTCAGGACCCTGAGATCATGACCTCAGCCAAAGGCAGACACTTAACTGACAGAGCCACTCAGGCACCCTTAAGTTTATAAATTTTTTTAATCTAAAACTTTTTGGAATTGTCATAAGAAAAAGAAAATCCCTCTCATGTTTCTCTGCCTCAGTTCCAAAAATTGAAAATAACTAAACACCACAAAAAGTACCATTTCATCAATAGTGCCAAAGCAGAAACCTGGAGAAAAGCTCTCACAGAAAAACACTGTGACTTTGTCGTCTTTTTTACAGTTATTCTTATTATTATAGTGATTGGAGTGTTGTGTTTGGTTTTTTCCTAATAAAATGGAGATATAATCTCAATAGTCCAGGGTAATGGCTAATTCAAATAACATTTAATAGTATCTTCCATATGATGAGCATGTAATATGTGCTAAGTGCTTTATGTAAACTATTTTGCTTAACTTTGATCATCATCATATTAGGTGGGTATTATGTATCCTGATTTTATAGTTTGAAAATTTGAGACTTAGAAAGATCAAGTTAGTTGTTCAACATAAGATTACGTCATTGGCGGGAAAGTAGCTGCATCAGCATTTTACCCAGGCACTCTCTTGAAGCAGCTGCTTTTAATAACTAAACCCAGTGTCCAAAACAAACAAAGGCAGAATTTACAACGGCCAAGGTCAACATGCAAATCCAGTGTAAGCTAACCTATATATCCTATGTTTCTGTGTAGGATTCCGGAAGGAAAGCCATATATGCCCTATACATCACAAATATAAAATACGGCAAGGGTATACAAAATATACAAAGAGTTCACCATTTAGTTTTGAATAAACTAAATCAAATACACCGATCAAAAATACCCATAAGACCTCAGAGAATCTCCTTGTGTTTTGAGATGTAAGTACTTAGGTTTAAAGCCTGGAGTCCCTCAACTGTCCTTTTCCACAGTGTGTGTGTATGTGTAAACTCATGTTTTGATACTTGCAAAGAAAAAAGGCAGGGATCTGTTGAGATTTCAGGCTAAATTCATATGGATGCTGGCAAGAATGGCCACTTAGTCTTTATGGCCTCTCCAGAGGTTCCATATGAATCTTCCAGGTTGAAACATCAGGTGACCCCTTGCCCTGTCTCCCATCTACAACATGGCAGATGAGCATCTAAAAGGGAACTTGCTTCCCCTTAGAGTCCAAAACGTTGCCAATGCTATTGATAACATTACTAAATCTACTTGGAAGACAAAAACACATAATTCCTTTGTAAAATAAAACCGTCTACAGCTCATTTAGAAGCATTACTTATGGACACATGAGAACTCACCTGGTTCTTCATTTCCAACCACATATTCCTTTTGGACCTGTTGCTCCAAAAGGAATATGTTGTTGTTGGGGTTCATGTAGAGCATGAGCTCAGCCATAATATCTGGCTGCCAAAAGGAACACGGAGGCCGCTGGAAAGTTTCGGAGAAGGGCGTAGGCCTTTGGAAGGAGGCCTGCTGGACCACTCCACAGTTGAAATGCATCAGGGAGTTGACTTCCCGGAAGCTTTCTTACCCCAAACAGACATGCTGTGATCTAAGAGATGTATGCATTGTCTCCGAAGCTATGTTTAGTAGAATATGCAGATTAGCATATCTTATCTTGCCCATAAACCGATCCTCCTAGTTTCAATAAGACCCCTTGTCACACATCACATGCTTGAGAAACAGTGATAAGGATTTGTCAAGGACCAATAAAAGCAGGAGCAAAGAGGAGAAAGGGGTCTTCACTTCGGAGTGTTGACCCTCTTACCTTCTCCACTCTTGCATAGCAAAGTTTGGAGTGATCTTTCATTTGTCGGTTCAGGGATTGCTGGCCATTCCAGGCATGTCATGTCTTTAAAAAATCTTAATCCTGGGGTGCCTAAGTGGCTGAGTGGGTTAAGCAACTGACTTTGGCTCAGGTCATGATCCTGGAGTCCCAGGATCGAGTCCTGCATCAGACTCCCTGCTCAGCAGGGAGTCTGCTTCTCCCTCTGACCCACTCCCCCTCCCATCATGCTCTCTCTCTCATTCTCTCTCTCAAATAAATAAAATCTTTAAAAACTAAATAAAATTTAAAATAAATCTTAATGTTGACATATCCTGTTTTCTATGGACTCTGAACAGACCTGATGAACCTGTGTCATTTTAATTGGCATTCCTAATCTATTTCCTGCTTGCTTTCAGTGGAGCACCAGGGCAGCTCCCCGCCCACCCGAGGCCCTTCCCTCAGCCCTTTCATACCACCCACACCCTAATATAACTTATTTCCCTTCCACTGATGCTTGTATGGCACATCCACCATGAGATTTCAGAAACTAAAGAATCACCGCGGTGCAGGAAACATTAAAACCCATACATGAAAAGCTGTACCTGGTAATAGGGTGAAGAGAGGTTATGCAATTCAGGATCTTGAATGTACTTGAATTCCACCACTGACTTCTGCAGTCCTCAAAGAAACATTCTACTCTCATAGACCTTGCAGCTTACTTGTACTTACACCCAAAAGGCTGCCCCTTGGATATGAGGTGTGTGCTCTGGAATTTAACAGAAGGAATGGGGTGGACAGAGCTGCCACGTAGAATGACGGTAGATAGATACAAAGAGAAACCCCAAGATATTACAGCACAAGCACTGGAAAGAAGAGATTACGCAGGGCCGGGCCAGCTGTTGTTTCAAAGACTGGAAGCTCGATTTTCTATCTGACAGACAGAGCTTGCTGAGTAACAATTATGCCTTTGTTAGAATTGCGTAAATAGTCTGTGGTTTACTGATGTTGCAAGAGTTAAAAATTCAACATACCCTTAATTCTGAACCCCTCACACAGAGGACTTTATACATCCTCTGTGTAAAATATTAAGACCATCATACTTGGGGCAAACTCCATGAGGGAGTCAACAGGGAGCCACATTCCCTCTTTTTTTTTTTTTTTTTTAAAGATTTTGTTTATTTATTTGACAGACAGAGATCACAAGTAGGCAGAGAGGCAGGCAGAGAGAGAGGAAGGGAAGCAGGCTCCCTACTGAGCAGAGAGCCCGATGCGGGGCTCGATCCCAGGACCCTGGGATCATGATCTGAGCCGAAGGCAGAGGCTTTAACCCACTGAGCCACCCAGGCGCCCCCACATTCCCTCTTTTATCCCTAGAACACCAAATATCCAGGTTCTTGACTATTTTGAGAACAAACAAAAGTAAAATCAACTTTGAAATTAAGCCTAATTTTTCATTCTCACCAATTGTTAAACACAGACCAGTCTCTGCCGTTTAGCTATTTACCTCCTTTTCCTCTTGCAGTTCCTACCCAAACTAAATAAAATGATACATTTCATTATATAAAATAAGTAGGGCCAGAGCTAAAATTGGGAAGTAAATCTGATAGCTTGTACATTTTTAACTATAAAAGGAAAGCAACTGTGTTAGTTATTTTCTAAAGTTCAGACCCCTCCATCCCTCTCTCCCCTTGAGTTTAAAGCCCCACAGGTAGAATTAAATCAGGGCACTATCCCAAAGTTGCCTTCCGGGTTTAGCTATCAGAATTTGGCTTTCTGAATGGCCTCCATTCAAATCTCAGATATAGCATTCCTGAGTTATCAAAGATCCAAATACCTCATTCTTTTCCTATGGTTGGCCAGTGGCAAATGGTCTCTATGGATAAGCTTCATTGGCTGGCAGTGTGAAGGTAGTACTCAGAGTCACAGACTTGCCCACAGTGAGAATAAGAAGGGACCTTATAAATCAGTGTAATTAAAAGTATGATCCACAGTTATCTGCAGCAGAATTCAGAAAGAGGGTTTGCAAAGGTGAGAATTACTGGGCTCCCTCAAAAGCCAGAATCAAAATGTCTAGGAAAATTTCTGAGGGTCGGTATTTGAAAATATTTCTCATTAATTTTTAATACTGGAAATCCTCAAATCACTATTATAAGTCATCTCATATTTCGGATAATACCTGAGCATATGTGTACAGACACAGCGAATATATGTAAACACGTAAATATATGTATTTCCCCTTTTGTAGTTTAAGTAAATTAAACAATGCCCCATTTTTGTTTCAACCATGACTACAAATTCTGGGTTACGTATGTTTATGTGCGCTCTGCACTAGAACAATGTGATGGTTTTCTAAATTATTAGGAAATTCACAGACCCTGAACAGAGTGTTCAGGAGGTGTGATTTCCACTGCTAGCTTTGCCACTTACTTTCTGAGTGACATCAGATATCATTGTCCTCATTCTAAAATGAGGGATTGGTTATCTTTGAGAACTTGATCAGTTCCAAAATTAGATAACCGTATTGAACAGTTTGAAATCTGGGGAGCTATGTGGTTAAGAGACAGATTGTGAGACAAATGGCAGCCATCCACTCATGTGCTCTCGACAGAACACTAGGAAAAATTGCAATCTCATCTGCCTAATTAATTCTCTAATTTGATTAAAGAGTACATTTGATTTGATTTTCAAAGGGCACTGACATAGACCTTATCAATGGTTCTAAAATGCATGGTCTCCAAATGCCCAGAAGGCAAGAGTTTCCTATACTGAGATCAAAGTTTCCCCAAGAAGCAGAGAAGTTCGATGCTTAGGTGGCTGGTTTTGATTTCAGAAAAATATATTAAATTCAACGATATGGATATAAATATCAGGCGGTGGAGTGACAGCTTAACTCTAGTCAGAAGCAATAGAGAAGGTAAGTGATTAAGAGTGACAGATAAACCACAACTGTATAAGGTTTGTTTTCCTATAAAGCTGACAAGTCCACCAAGAGTTGTACAGGCATGCTAAAGTAGTCCATTAAACTACCACAAAGGAAATGCATTGAAATAGAACTCTTCTACGATTGTTTATGTGAATGCTTGGGAGATTTGAATTGTTCCTCATGGTAGTTGCTCTTAGCAAGTCAATAAATTGGAATGAAGATATATACTTGCCATTTAAGACACTTCCCATCTCACACTCACGTTTGACAACAGATTTTCATTTTTTAGATGTGTTAAATTTAGGATGAGGATGGATTGAAATATCATATATTGAACACAAGAGTCAGAAACAGGGCTGAAAAGTCCCGCCAAGAGTGCCAGGCATTGCAGATAAGAGGAGTGTTAAGAACCGAGGCCAGATTTGGAACGTGAGTCACGGGAATGTGTTAGCTTTCTTTTTGTTATTCAAGAATACAGATGCATATTGCTGCAGAAATTTTGGCTTTGAAATGAAGAAAATTAGCAGCAGAGACATTCAAGATATTTAAGTGGTCTTAGATGCATGATATACTTTCCTTTACGTGGTGGTGGATTTAAGGTATGTTTAATCCTACAGCCTAGTCAGATACTGCAATCTTACGACAGTGAAATATTAGATTTTGTGAAACTAACTAAATTTGGGCATTGGTTACATTAGCTCAGCACCTGGTTGCCTGCCTCAGCATAAAACCAGCTGGCAGCTGTTTTATTTTGTTGTTGTTGTTGTTGTTTTGTTTTGTAAGTCTTTGTTATTTATTGTTCAAATGCTTCATGAATTTCCAGAAGCAGAAAAATTCCAACCAGTGAAAATGGAGGTAGTTTCTTGGGTTAATGAGAAATCTTACCTCTATCTATGTAAGTAACTATTCTGTCCTCCATCACACTGCTTTCCAAGGTTGTGAATGAAATTCTTCCTCTGCCTCCTCCTTCATCTGAAGAAGTTTAGCAGACAACTCCAACTCCCCATGTCCAAAAGTCAACACACCATCTTGTTTTACGTCCTAAGCTCCACCTGCCCATCTCATGCAACAGACATGTCAGCTCAGGGTGTGACAGCAGCATCCCTGTTTTTTCCCACGCAAAGGGAATGCTGACCCTTCTTGTGAAAGACTCCAAGATGATCTCGGTGTTCTCCCTGGGATTTTGTTCTGGAGGTGATTAAGAACACGTTTAGAATTTCAAGTGAAGCAGAGCACTTGAACTGAAACTAGACCTAACTAACAAGTGGTTTTTAGGTGAAGAAAGTGTTTGAAATTTTTTTTCTTTAAAACTTTAAAAAATACCCACCCCTGGCTCAGATCCCAGGAATATTGTGCAGTTAATATGGTGTCCAGGATTGTAATCCTCAAAATCTGATTACTGTAGAATATTCTTAAGAGGGCTACTGTTCAGCTGCCAAGCAGAGGAACGGACAGAAAAAAAAGCCATTTCCCTGCTCTGTGACGGAGGTCAATCACAGCAATGGGTCAGGTACTATGTAACACTTGCGTACCACACACTTACTAGATTTTACTGCAACTTGATAAAATAAGTAGAGTTAATTCTTTTGAATAGACTGAAAAAGAAAAAAAAACAGTAAATAATCTTTCCAAAATTTTACAGTAAATGAATGGGACCAAGAATTCTACTAACTATGGTACAGTTTGTAACATATTCCCACTAACCCAGAATTCTTTATTCTGATCCTGGAGGTAATCCACACACTCAGTCTATCACTAAAAGTACCTAATGTCTGGAGATTTTTTTCAACAGTCAAAACGCTACCAGAAACCTTATGCAACATACAGATGACCACTGTGAGTGTTTTCTGAGCTGCAGGTGGGAGTTCAGGTTTTAGAATAACAAAAAATATTAAACAAAGTATTAATGTTATAGTTTACCCTGTAAACAAATAAAAGAGCAGAATAAATTTATTCACATGTGTTCATTAAATATGTACTAAGCACTGGAATAGGTACCTTGGGTTGACAGGGGAAGAGCTCACAATCCCCATCCCCAAGAAGCTTGGAGCATATCTTAAGAAGCTCACATCAATAAATAATCTCAATGCAATGATAATGTATTCAAATTGAGTTATGAACAGGGAACAATAAGGAGACAGCTCAAAGTATAATTAGTCAGCTGCAGAGGATAACTAACATGCCAGGGAATTCTTCACAAGAGGAAAAAAATTGATTTGAATACTGAAAAATGACCAGGTTTTTATCCCAAAGTGTGTGCTCATACCGGGGGCAGGGGCACGGAGGAATGAGAGTCTGTGCCTGTTTGGAAACAGTACCTGTCATTTCTTGAGATCAGCGACAAATGAGACCAGGAGTATGGGACAGGTTATGAGGTGCTTTGTGTGCTTGCTTTTGGATTTGGAATTCTAAGCAAACTTCTAACTTTTTGGACTGAAGGTGCATTCCTTCTGTTCAAGAGGATGCTTTTAAATCATTTGGCTACTCAGCACTCTGAGACCTACTCCATTGTTTAGGCATTCCTCTTGTTTGTGTTACCTGTCGATCTGCCGGGCCCTCAAAGGCATTTTGCGCGTGCAGCCCCTGTTATGAGACATAGTGATCCATCAAACATGTTGCATGTAGAGTGACATAAGATCTGGATTAGTAAAAGCATTCCTGTGAAAGTATATTAAAACAAGCTTAAGATTCCAAAAGGTGGATAATACGCACCTGAGCCACAATAATGGCAAAAGAGATAGATACAAGAAAAAAGAATCTGTGGTAGAATGGACGAGATATACTGATTAATCAGATGTTAATAATTGTTATGGGAAGAGGGAAATTGACAAATTTTGAAATTCCAGCTCCACGGGGTCATATGTGATTACACAAAGTAAAAAGAAAAAGTGGTAAATGACAATATTCCATTAGCTGTTGATAAAGGGTTAACTGGGTATGGTTGGTGCAGTTAAACAATCCAATATCTTTGAAATTGTGCCACGGAGGCTGATAGGCAAAACATTGTTAAACCAGAAGTACCAATTAATTACTTTATTGGACCATTAAACATCTGGCTTGTCTTTGTTACTCAATAAACTTAAACAGTTCATTAAAAACCAATGAAACATGACAGAAAAAAATTAGAGGCTTTGTTTTCCTATTTCCTTTCAGTTTACCTATGTATTAGAGGATTTTATTTCCTTTTGAACTCCCACCTCCAGAAGTCTAATGGAAAGTCACAGACTTTCCTCAGTAATGGGAAATTCCATTCCCCAAATCAAAATCAGAAATTGCAAGCCTATAACTCCTTAGTGACTGCAAATAAATGAAGTTGCACAGGTCAGAAGAGAAGGAAAATTCTTTTTGCAATACACACCCAAGCTTTCTGGAGTTTATTTACAACTCCAATGTTGATGCATCTTGGCAACCATTTCTTTCAGTTATTACTTAACAACCACAAGTAGGTCTAGGTCAGAGCATTACATGAACAGGATTGTGGATTTACATTTAAAAAATAAGTTAATGGTATAAGTAAATTACTAAGGTTTCACCATACTAACCAATCATTGTAATATTTAATTTATCTTCAGCTCTACCTGTATAAAAAGATGGGTCTATATCCAGATCCACAAGCTATAAGGATTGTATTGTATGGTCTGTTTTTTGAATTTTTACTTATCATTTAACATTTTCATTTCTGAATATATTTGTATATCAGATTCTTAAGAAGTAAATAGTATTTTATTTATTTATTATTGAACCATTCAACCCATTATTGTAAATATATATTGGTTTTAGTTTTTGCAATTATAAATCCACTCCAGTGAAAACTCTTGCCCAAATATCATTGTGGTCTTTTATAATTATGCTCCTTGGATAAATTCTGAGAAGTAAAATTCCTTGGTTACTAATAAATACCCAAAGCTTTTATGCATGTGGACACTGAAAAGCATTATCTAAATTGAATTAATTTAATTAGTGAAAGTATTAATTATTAATTTCAAATCTTACTCATGATTATCCCATGAAAATGGAGGAAGTGGCAGCAGACAACTTGAATATGTCTGAATCTACTTACTAAAGCAAACAGAGTGAACAGATAGCAAAACCAAAGACAGGTGGACAACACTTAAAGCTAGCTTACAAATTATAACAGCAAATCTCAAATTATAAGCAGATGAAGACAAACTACCAAGAAGGTATGATTAACCTGCATGGTTTTCAGTGTCCATCTGGGAGAGTAAAAAAGGGAGCCAAAAAGTAACTGACAGACATGAGAATAATAAAATCTCAAAATAGCCCATAAATTCCTATTGGCTGGTATGACCGAGAAATTTGAAAACAGTATCTGAAACTGAGCGGTGGTATTACCTCTTCCAGCAGGGATTCAATAGAAGGAGATGAGAGTAGGGATTGAAGAAGCTGGACTGATCTATTCACTGTGAACTCCAAAGACTTACCTTCTGGAACTCCCTTCTAGGAGAGGACTTAGGAGCCCAACTGTTAGGTGTAGCATTTAAATTTAGCAGGCCAGGGATGATACCGAAAAGCAGAGAGAAGGTTCAGGAAATAAGGAAAGGAAAGAAGGGGAAAAAGAGAGTGTGGAAATTTCAGAAAACAATTCACTATAATTTTGAAGTCTTAATGAAAAGAACAGAAGAGCAGCTATGCGAAATGAGAAAAAAGCCATCCTGTACCACACTTCTTTCTAAAAGCTCTGGATAATTCATTTTACAAAACACAGGCAAAAGAAAAGTATTGAGGTCAAATGCCACACGGAGCTAGCCAAAGAAAGAGAAGAATAAGGATAATGACATTTCTATGTATACCGAGAGCCTTCTAGAAAGACATGACACAGAAAACAAACTCACACCTTAAAAAGGAACTCAAAGACATTAGGAAAGCATCACAAGACATGGTAGAAAAACATAAACCAGAATTTTTAAAACCTCAAGTGAGATGATAAAAGTTAGAAAACGTGAACAAGTGAAAAGTTTAAAATGGAGACTGAATTAGAAAGAACACAAGAGTGGTTAAACACAACAGCTAATGCCTTACGAGAAATCGGTGAAAAGGGTGAAATTTTAGTACCAAAAGGAAACAAAAACTTTGAGATTAAGTTGCAAATAACGTACTACATCCATCCTATAAATAATAGGGGTACCTGAAGAATAAAACCCAATCAAGGAAATAAAACAAATACTAAAAATGGTAACTCGGAAAAATTTTCCTGAAATTAGAAAGATTTGAAATGCTGTATTAAAAAGCCCATTACATGTTGATAATACCAACCTGGGATGAACACCACCAGCTGTATTCCAGTAAAGTTTCTGGGCTTTATTAAAAAAAGGAGGGGAGGGGAGTGCCTGGGTGGCTCAGTGGGTTAAGCCTCTGCCTTCAGCTCAGGTCATGATCTCAGGGTCCTAAGATCAAGCCCCGCATCGGGCTCTCTGCTCAGCGGGGAGCCTGCTTCCCCCTCTCTCTCTGACTACTTGTGATCTCTCTCTCTGTCAAACAAATAGATAAAAATCTTTAAAAAACAAAACAAAAAAAAAAGGAGGGAGGATTATTTATAACCTAGACGGAAAAAGATATTCATAAGGGAAAGGACATTTCATTATCATCTTATGTTTCAAAGCAGCATATGGCAACATGAAGAAAACGAGAGTAACGTGTTTCTATGCTCAAGGAAAGAAAATTTGAAGCAAGTTATTTTATATACAACAAATGTGACCTTCATTCTATAAACCACGACCAAAATAAAACTATTATTAATGAACACATGTTTAGCAATATTAGTCCCAGTACAACTAGAAGAATCTATGAGATAAGGAGTTTAGGCAAACAAGATAACTTAAAAAAACATTCATAAGAACCAGTGGTGATCGTTAAACATAGTTACTTACGGAGCTAAGAATAAATTAGAATTAAAAAGAGAGTGTGTGTTGTCATGTTGAGATGATATAGATACTATACAAGTGTAAAAATGGGGAGAATGGAGAAAGTATATGCTAAATAACTATTAATTCTTTTTGGTATATTGGTGGTGTAGAATTAGCAATGTTATTTTGAGATGGTTGTGGGATTATTATTATTATTATAAATAATATTACAGATATTCTGTCTGTCATCCATTGTATCCTTAAGAGGTAGAATGCTCAGAAGGAGACATAGATACAATACCAAAGAAATTAC
The DNA here is from genome assembly GCF_963455335.1 of Martes martes. Lineage (NCBI taxonomy): Eukaryota > Metazoa > Chordata > Mammalia > Carnivora > Mustelidae > Martes > Martes martes. The sequence goes on along the minus strand of NC_137902.1, from coordinate 46,413,674 downwards.
ATTAAACACTCTCTACTCCTGAATTTGAATTTGAAATATCAGTATAAACACATAGGTACTACATGTGTTTCTGTGTTTTTAGCACATAGAATTCTTCGCTCTGTCAACAGAAGAGGGCTAGAAATACTGATCAACAATGTAGAAATGATGAGTAACCCTACTGTCCAGATTATGATCTTGAAATACCATGTACCATTTTAAAAAACAAAACAAACCAGGGCATCTTAGAGAAATAGCTGACTCCATGTCTGAAGCAGGAAATGTACATCTTGACATAACAGAGAAATTCTTGAAAACAATAAATATCAAGAGATAATTAGAAGAGGCTTTAACTGTCCAAAAATGGGAAAATTTAAGCTTTAGGAAGAAAATAATTTTGATTTATAGAAACCTACCAAATGTGTTTGAGTCAGTAAACTCATACAATTTTTGAAACAATGGGGCACCTGGGTGGCTCAGTCAGTTAAGCATCTGCCTTCGGCTCAGGTCATGATCTGAGAGTCTCAGAAGCAAGTCCAGAGTTGGGTTCCCTGCTCACCGGGGAGTCTGCTTCTCCCTCTCCCTGTCCCCTCCCCCACTTGTTCTCTTTCTCTCCCCCACCAAATAAATAAAATATTTAAAAATGTTAAAATAAATGCTAATAGACTCCCCTCAGCAGATGGTTGGAAATAAATCCTTTATCTAAAAGATGAAAATAAGAGAAAATATCACTTTTTCCTCTCTTCCCTATATGAATTGTACTATTGGACAATCAAATAGTAGTAGCTAAAGAAAAGTGCCCTTTCATAAAAATAATTCTAACTAAAAAAATAATAATAATAATTCTAACTCATACATGACAAAGTGGTAATAAAAGTTGAACATCACCAGGTTGCAACCTCCCAAATATCAATGGATCTAGGCACTGAATAGGCACGGAGGTGCTAATATCTCAAGGACATCCAGACTTTGGATCCTTCCTCTCGTCTCACCAGCTGAGGATGCATTTCTGAAGCGGTCCGCAGTATCCAGGAAACCACAGGTCAAAAGATCTGGGTTGTCAACAGGAAAGCTGTAAAGAAAAGAAAGAGATGTGGCAAGAGGAGTCTGTGGACTGAAAGACCCTTAAAATTCATCAGGACGCACCCCTACCAGGCAACCCTGTTGACCATGAACGTCAGAATTGTGAATTCTTTTCAAGGGAGTGAGTGGAAGCCTGCAAGAGGTCGAAAGACAGAATTCCTCTTCTCAAGTGCTAGGTCTGGGCTGTGGATACAAGGGCGTTTGCTTTATAATATTCCACTGAGTAAGTAATTTGATGTTTTTCTGAATATGTTTCATTTTACAGTTAAAGAGAGAAAAAGGAAAAAAAATCCTACCTAACCCATGTGAGATATTCTTTTTCTTCTACTACTGACGATACTGACCATGTTATCTTCAATTCTTTTCTACTTTCTTTTCTCTCTCTCTCTGTTTTGCACTTTGATAGCTCATGACCGGCCTGTTGCATTGATTTGCATTTATTTGATTTGCAGAAAAGTGAACATTTACTCATATGTTTATTGCATGATTAATATTTTTATTTTTTCCTCTGAGAGTCTCTCCTCTTAGTATTTTTTTAAGCTATTGAATCATTGTTCTATGACTGATTTCCAATTGACTTGGAAGAACTCTTAATATCAAGGTTGTTAATCTCATGCCTAATCTATAAATTATTCCTGATTCAACTTTTCATTTGATATACACTCTAATTTATTAGCCATTCAAATTTTTTATATTAAATACAGTCAGATTGGTATATTCTTCACTTTAATGAGCCTCTTTTTCCATTATGCTCAGAAATTCTTCCACCACCTGAAACTAATAACAATGTCTGCTCTTTTTCTTCACAGTTCTTACATGGTTAACTGTGCCTGTTTATCCCCTTAAGGCATCTGCAATTTATTTTAATGTATGGTTTAAGGTTAGAACAATAAAATTATACTCTTCCAAAGAGCCAATTATTCCATCATAACTTTTTGGAAAGTCTATAATTTCTCTCACATACGTAAAATCCTCTTTATTATCAGAAAGTATATTTTTCTCAAGTATGAAGATAAAAACAAAATTTTTAGATAACAGAAACTGGCATTCTCTCTAGTGTCTTAATACTTTATTTTATAAACATTTGGTGAAACATGATGCATATTAAATACAGAAATTCTTTAATGGCTCTGTGTAAGTGGACCTAAGATGAAAAGGCAAGCACGCCTCCGAAAACTCCCTGGCCCTCCCAGTCACCATCTCTCTTCTGTGGGAATTCTTAAGAACATCTGACACCACTGATAGTTTTTGAAGGTTATGTAAATGAGATCTTACAGGGGCATTCCTTTTCACCAAGATTCTTTTGCTCAAGCTGAAGTTTTTAGATCCTTCTCATTGTTGTGAAGTAATATTCTTTGTAGGAATAGGTCATAAATGATTTATCTGTTCTGCGATTGCCAATTTCAGTTACTGCAAATAACGCCACTATGAACCTCATGGTACATGTCTTTTGGGAAACATGTGCATTACAGTTACACAAACCCTTCAGAGAGGAAACACTGAATCACAGTGTACCTATATTCTGCCTTCGTAGATATTGTCAAGCAGTGTTTGAAGTGGTTGGACAAAATTACACACCACAGTTACATTGTTGACAATTACCAATGTCCCAAATTCTCACCAATATTTGGTGTTAGTCACTTTATTTTAAACGCGCCGTTGTGGTGTTCCTTTATTATTTCTGTGATAACTAATGAGGTTGTGCTCACTTCTGTATGTTTATCGACTACTTCAATAGACATTTTGTGAAAAATTTCTACATCTTTTGCCTCTTTTCTCCATTGACTATCTTTTTAAACTTTATTTGCATGTGTTCTTCATATATTTTGGATAAGAAAGCTTTGTCAGAAATCTGTACTGCACATATAATCTTCAAAATTGGAATAAATTCTTCTGTTAGCTATTTGAGTTTAAGGCTATTCCAAGTGACCATTTCTTAAATTTAATTTTCTAGGTGTTGATTACTAGTAAATTGAAATAAAATTGATTTCTTATATTGACCTTTTATCTAGCTACTTTGTGAATTCATTTAGTAAGTCCTGTGTCCTAAATGTAGATTCTTTTGAATTTGTTCATTCATATTCATGTCATCTGCAAATAATGACAGTTTTATTTCTTCCTTTTCATGCCCTTTACCATTTGTTTCCTGTTTTATGACACTACCAAGAACTATACTATATTGCTGACAGAAGTTGTGATAGCAGAGGAAAAGCTTTCACAATTTTATTTGGAAATCTTTTTTTATTATATCAAGGCATTTCCCCTCTATTCCTAGATACAAAGAATTTCTATAAGAAATAGACATTCTGATGATCATATGCTCTTTCTATTTTGTTTTGTTATTATACCAAATGTTATGATTGATTTTTTTTTAAAAATATGCTACATTCCTGGAAGAAACAGAGTCTCATGTGATATCCTTTTTAAACCATATTGAATTTTATTTCCTAATGTTGTCTTTGGAAAATTTTTATTCATGTTTATGAGAAATTGACCTCTAACCTTTTTTGTAGTGCCCTTGTCAAGTAATGATATTAAAGTACTTCACAAAATATGTTGGAAATTGTAGTGGGTTGAATGATGACCCTAATAAGGTATGTCTATGTCTTAATTTCCAGAACCTGGGAATGTGACCTTATTTGGAGAAAAGGTCTTTGCCATTGTAACTAAGTTAAGGATCTTGGCTTGAAATCACCTTGGATTTAAGGTAAGCCCTAAATTCAGTAACAGTTGTCCTTACAAGAGAAAGGCAGAGGAAGACACGAGACACAGAAACGGGGAAAAGGCCGCTGAAGACAGAGAGACTGGACTTACCCCGCTTAAAGCTAACACAAGGAGCCAGAAGCTGGAGGAAGCAAGGTGGAATTCCCAAGTTGAGCCCTCAAGAGAAAGGTAGCCCTGCTGACACTCCGATTTTAAGACTTAGGACCCCATAGCTCTGAGGACAGATTTGGGTTGTTTTAAACCACCAATCACTTGTTACAGCGGCACAAACACAAGAAGCGTTCCCTCTTTTCTTCTATCTGGATTTTGTGTTAGATCACTTTTATTGTTTAAAAGTTTGGAAGAATTCATCCTTGAGTCCAAATGGGAAAAAAATGATTTATGAAACTATTTTTTATTAAAATTCTAGTTTTTAAACATAGAGGATACTTTAAATTTCATATTTAGTTTTGAATGAATTAGGGGAGTGGTGTTTTTCTAGGAAAATTTCACCTAGTTTTCCAAATTTATTGCACAAATATTCATAATATCACCTATTATAGTTTAATTAATTAAGCTTTTTCTTTTGAGACAGTTGAAGAGTCACATGAAGTTGGAAGAAAAATACAGAGATTCATGTACCCTTTATTTAGTCTCCCTAAGAGTAAAATCTTGCAAAACTACAATACAATATCACAACTGGGATAGCGACGTTGATACAGTTAGAACACAGAACACTTGCATCCACCAAAAATATTCCTCGTGTTGCCATTTCAAAGCTATACCCACTTCTCTTATACTTCCATCCCTGACCCAAAGACCCACAGCCTCTAAAGTGTTTTTTTCCATTTCTGTAATTTTGAGACTTTAAAAATGTTACATAGATGGACTCTTGCAGAATGTAACCTTTGATAAAAATTTTCCCGTTTGCTAAAATTCTCTGGAGATCCATCCAGGTTGGACTGTATATCAAAAATTCAGTCCCCTTTATTGCTCAGAGGTACGCCATGGTATGGATGTATCACAGTTTAATCATTCACTCATTGAAGGGAATCTGGTTTATTTCCAAGTTTTGACTATTACAAATGAAGCTGCTATAAACATTCATGTACAAGCTTCTATGTAAATGTAAGTTTTTATTTCCCTAATATGAATGGCCAGGAACAAACGTGAAATAGCTCGGTCACATAGTAGTTGTTTCTTTTCTTTCCTTTTCTTTTGTTTCTTTTCTTTTCTTATCTTTGCTTTCTTTTCTTTTCTTTTCTTTTTTCTCTTCTCTATTCTTTTTTTAAGACACTGCCAAACTGTTTTGCAGAGAGGCTGAGCTGGTTCATGTTTCTACCAGCAATGCACGAGCCATCCAGTTTCTTCACATCATGACCAACATTTAGCATCGTCACTATTTTTTTTTTCAAATCTTCACCTAAATTCTAGTTAGCTGTCACTATTTTTTAATGTGGCTATCCTGACAGGTATGTAGGGATATCACCTTGTGGTTTTAATTGGCATTTATCTAACGCCTAGTGATGTTAAACATCTTTTAATATGCTCCTCTAATACCTTGTTCTTCAGCTTAAGTGAAATTTCTTTTTTTGTTGTTGTTGGTGGTGGTGGTGGTGGTTTTGTTTTTTTTAAACCCACTTAATTAATTGGATTGTTTGGGGATCATTTGATTTTATTTTATTTTGTTTTTGGTTTTGGTTTCTTTTCAGCTTGGGTGTTCTTAATGTTAAGTATTGAGAGTTCTTTCTATATTCTAGAAACTAGTGATGAGTCAGATAAGTGGTTTACCAATTTTTAAATTTTAATTCTTGAATTTAATTTCAAATTTTTATTATTAATAATAATTTATTATTAATAATAATTTATTATTAATTATTTACATTATTTTTATTATTATGTTCAATTAGTCAGCATGTAGTACATCATTAGTACATCATAAGATGTAGTGTTATTTTTCTCTCACTCTCTAGCTTATCTTTCCATACTGTTAAGAAAATCTTTCACAGAGCAAAAGGGTTTTTTTTGTTTTTTTGTTTTTTGTTTTTTTTTACAACATGGATGAACTTTTTAAAAAATTTTTTTATTAATTTTTTTTCAGCGTAACAGAATTCATTGTTTATGCACCACACCCAGTGCTCCATGCCATATGTGCAAAAGTTTTAATTTTGATAAAGTGTAACTTCAACTTCTCTTACAGATCCTATTTTGGGGGTCAATTTGTGGGGTCAATATTAAAAACTATTGACATATCCCTAGATTCTGAGGATTTTACTTACACTGTTTTCTAAAAGTTTAATATATTTACACTGTACATCTAATCCTGTGATTCATTTTGAGTTAATTTCTATGTAAAGTGTGAGGTTTAAATTGAAGTTAAATTTTTTGCTCACAGACATCCAATTGCTCCAACACTATTTGTTGAAAAATCTGTCTTTCCTCCACTGAACTGCTTTTGTACCTCTGTCAAAGATCAGTTGGACAAATCTGTGTATTTCTAATTACTGGGTCCTCTGTTCTCTCCCATTGTTTTAAGTGTCTATCCTTCTGTTAATACCACAGAGTCTTGATTGCAGTAACTAAATAATAAGACTTGATATCATATAGATTTATTCCTCCCATTTTATGGTTCTTTTTCAAAACTGTTGTAGCTATTCTATTTACTTTGCCTTTCCAAATAAATGTTAGTATAATGTTTTTTGTAAAAAGAAAAAAATCTTGTTGGGATTTTGATAAGAAATTTATTATACTTACATATCAGTTTGAGGAGAATTGTCATCTTCACTATGTTGAGAATTCCAAACAATGAACATGGTACATCTCTTCAATTATTTAGATCTCTTTTAATTTCTTTTATTAGTATTTTGTAGTTCTCAGCATGCCAATTAGGTAGATTTATAACAAAGTACTTCATTTATTGAGTAATTGCAAATGGTATTCTTTTTTTATTTGAATGTCTACATGCTCATTGCTAATATGTAGGAAGATAATTGATTTTTGTATATTATATCCTATAATCTTGCTGAACTTGTTTGCAGGTTCCTTGGATTTCTTTACTTAGACCATCATGTCATTTACAATAAGGACAGATCTATTTCTTCCTTCCCAAATGACATGATTTTTTAAATGTCCTTTTCCTTTGTTTTCCTTTTGTTTTATTTCTTGTTGCACTGACTAGAACTACCATCCTTACATAGCATAAAACTGGTGAGAGCAGACACTCTTGCCTTGTTAGAAGTCTCTGGGAGGCAGCACTAAGTCTTTCACCATTAAATATAATGTCAGCTATAGATTTTTAATACAATAATATGATTTTTATCAAAGTGAGGAAGTCATCCTATATTTCTATTTTTCTGTGATTTTTTTTTATCTTGAACAAATGCCGAATTTTTGTCAAATCCTGAATCTACATTGACTGACACAGTTTTGTAATTTTTCTTCTCTAACTTATTAATATGACGAGTTCATTGGTTAATTTTTTTGTGTATTGAACCAGCCTTGTATCCCTAAAGTAAAACTAATTGAGTTACATTTATTTGGTGTGTCTAGCTCCTTTTATATATTGCAAAATCTACTTGCTAAAGTTTTTTTTTTTTTTTTGAAGATTTTATTTATTTATTTGACAGAGAGAGATCACAAGTAGGCAGAGAGGCAGGCAGAGAGAGAGGGAGAAGCAGGCTCCCCGCTGAGCAGAGAGCCCGACGTGGGGCTCGATCCCAGGACCCCGAGATCATGACCTGAGCTGAAGGCAGAGGCTTAACCCACTGAGCCACCCAGGCGCCCCTACTTGCTAAAGTTTTATTAAGTATTTTTTGCATCTATATTCATATAGCCACCATGGATATTTTTTCTTATGTCTGTTTGTTTTTGGTATTAGTATATTATTAGCTTCATAAAATGAATTGGAGGTGTTGCCTCTATTTTCTGAAAGATATTTTGTAGAACTGACTTTAATTCATCTTTAAATAAAAAATTCTCCAATAAAAACATATGCACCTGGAAATTTTTTATAAGGCAATTATTATTCAATTTCCTTAATAACTATAGGACTATTCAAATTGTCTATTACATATGTGAATAAGAATTAGGATAAGGGCGCCTGGGTGGCTCAGTCAGTTAAGTGTCCTATTCTTGATCTCAGCTCAGGTCTTGATCTCCGGGTCATGAGTTCAAGCCCTGCACTGGGCTCCATGCTGGGAGTGGGATGGAGCCTACTTAAAAGAAAAGAAAAGAATTACAGTAGTTCATGTTTTCAAGGAATTGGTCCATTTCATCTAAGTTGTAAAATTTATGGGTGTAGAATTTTTCACAGCATTCTTTCATTTTCTTATTATCTTCTTTGTGTCTGCAGGGTCTATTAGATTATTCTTTGTATCTTATCTGATACTCATTATTTGTGACTCTTTTTGTAGTCAGTTTTTCTTTGGCAATTTTATTGATCTTTTCAAAGCACCAGCTCTTTGTTTCACTGTTTTTCCTCTATTGTTTATGTTTTGATTTTATTTATTTATGTTCTTATTTAACTTTATTATTTCCTCCCTTCTGCTTTCTCTCGGTTTATTTTGCTCTTTATTTTCCATAGTCTTTTGGTAAGAATTAAGATTACTGATATTGACCTTTTCATATTGACCTTTTATTTTTTCTAATATATGCAGTTAGTGTTATAAACGTCACTTCTAGTGCTTATTTAGCTCCATACTAGGCATTTTTATGCCATATTTTCACTTTCCTTCAGTTCAATGTGTTTCTTAATTCCCTTTATATTTCACCTGTTAAAATAAAAACAAACAGAGACTGGTCTTAAAAATTCCCTGAGCAGGCAAAACCAGTTTAGTCATGCATGCCAAGTTTAATTTAGCTTATTTTGCAAGATTAACTTAACGTGGGTCATTTCTTGCTCATGCCTCTGGAAATTATAAGTAAAATTTAAACAATTTCTCAAATTTGATATGAGGTAACCACTAACAAATTCCCTATCTTTTAAGAAAATTCTAATATTATAATCAACCATTGTGAAGAATAAACATTCACTACCTCCTCCTACTAAACTGCTTATAAAAATACACCCTTGGATCTCATTCCATGTTTTGGTTTGAGCACTCCTGGTTTGCAAACCATCTTTTTGTTGTGTACACATAAACTTTTACTAATTACTACTTCAGCAATCGATTGGTTTTACTTTTGCTATTTCTGAACTTTTGACACACCTGTGAGGTATTTAGACATCTGTGTTTAGTTTCCAAATGTTTGGTAATTTTTCTGTTATCTTTCTTTTATTAATCTCTGGTTTGATTTCATAATTATTAGAAAACACTATTCTTTTATATTTGTTGAGGGTTTTTTTTTAATGGCCCAAGATATAGTCTATTTTGACATATGTTCCATGAGCTCATGAAAAGAATATGTATTCCACTGTTCTTAGAATTTTCTGTAAATATTGATCATGTTCTTTTGACTATTGGTGGTGTTGAATTCTTAACCTTTGCTAACTTTCTGTCTAGTTGTTTTAACAATTATTAAAATGTATTGTTACATATTTTGTAACTCTGTTGATTGATGTGTACACATTTAAGATTATATTATGTAATGTCCCCCTCTGCCTCTGGCAAAATATTTTTGCTCTGAAATCATATTTATCTGATGTTAATATAACCAGTCCTGCATTCTTTTGATTAATGTTGGCATAATATATTTTTTCCATTACATTCTCAACCTACGCAATCAGTATTTTGGAAATTAGTTTCTTATAAACAGCAAAGAGGTAGGCTATGATTTTTAATCCACTGTACTAATCTTTTTTAGTTACCATATTTGGATCACATATCAATAATGTATGATATGTTAATTATTGGTAGGTTAAAACCTCTGTTTTTTAGCTTTGTGTTCTGTGTGTTCTCTCTGTTTACTTGTTTTTCTGTTTTATTTTTTCTGCTGCTTTGTGGTTTATTTGAGAATTTTTAAATTTCCACTTTCATTTACCTAGAATGCTTTTTTATTGTCTCTTTTGTATACCTTTTAAAATAGCTGTGAAGGGTTTTACATTACATACATACCAAATCATAGTCTACTGGTGTTATTTTACTAGTCTGAGTGAAATATTGAAATATTGACTCCCTTTAGTCCATTTATCCTCCCCATTTACTATTGTCAGACATATTCTCTACAAACATTAAGAATCACGTGAGATGGCCACTTTCTTCTGGCATCCATGGTTTCTGTAGAGAAATCCACTGTCATTCTAATTGTTGGGATACAATTTACCTTTTGCTGACTTCAAGATTCTTCTTTAAAATCTTCTTTGAGGGGCGCCTGTGTGGTTCAGTGGGTTAAAGACTCTGCCTTTGGCTCAGGTCATGATCCCAGGGTCATGGGATCAAGTCCCATATCGGGCTCTCTGCTCGGCAGGGAGCCTGCTTCCTCCTCTCACTCTGCCTGCCTCTCTGCCTACTTGTGATCTCTGTCTGTCAAATAAATAAATAAATAAATCTTAAAAAAAAAAAATCTTCTTTGACTCTGACCCACCTGTTTCTTTCTTATAAGGAAGCTTATGATTACCTTAGGTTCACCCACGTAATCCAAGATAATCTCTATCTCAAGATGCTCAATTTATTCCCATCTACAATGTGCTTTTTGCCATGCAAGTAACACATTTACAGGTTCCAGGGGTTAGGACATGAGCATCTTTGGGGAAAACATTATTCCATTTACCATATTTCCCACCTCATTTTATGAGGCAAGAAATTCCATGGTCCCAAAACCATGGAGGAAAAGGTACCATAAAAATATCCCTCATGGACAAAAGAAAAATACTTAATAAATTATTAGCTAATTGTATCCCCAATGTATAAAAAAGGCAATATGTAATAACCAAGTAGCTTTTCCCAGGTCAAGAATGGAAGGTTTTGTTAAACATTTGTTAAACATTCAATATATGAAACATTAAAGGAGAAAAAACATATGACCATCTCCATATTCACCACACAAATTCTTGTAGCCAAGAGATAAGATAAATTTTAAAATTTTAAAATTTTAAAGTAGAGAAGCTGCTATTACCAGGGACAAAACAAAAAACAACAATAACAAAGCATTAGTTGGTGCAAACCATATGAATGGAAATATAAAGGTAAGGATAGAAAACTCAGGAGTTTTAGGATAAAACAGAATATAAATTTAAGGAGCTTTGATCATGTAAAAATATAATTTTAAATGAGAAAGAAATATGAAGGAAGTGTGAGGGCACAGTTCTCATCTTTCATAGTATTTCACATAATATAGTCTAAATGTGATAAATCAGAACCAGTTTAAATATGTTATTCAAATGAATGTAATTCAAAGCTAGCAGAAAAAAATGTATGATTATAGAATGAAAACCACTCAAGATGAGCGTTTTAAGAGAGAGGAATACTGAAAAACTAAGAACACTGATTTTATATTTTTGTAAATTTAAATCAGCAATAATTTTGCACTGACTAAAGTTAACAATAGAGAAAAAGGTTAAAAAGATATATGTATGTATGTATGTATACTACATCTATTTTTCTATCTATTTACTTATGAAAGTTACAGCTGTAAATAGACAAGTGGAGATACAAGTGTTTTACATACTGAGAAGGAAAATACATACATACAAAACAAACAAACAAACAAACTCATATGACACAACAAAGTATGGTGGAAAGCATGTACAAAAAATAAACCAAACAAATGAAACTGCTAGAAATAAAGATCAAACATATTTTCACACCTATCAACACAAATAAGACTTTATTTATTTTTAAAGAGTTTATTTATTTATTTATTTATTTGTCAGAGAGAGAGAGAAAGAGAGTGAGCACAAGTAGGGGGAGTGGCAGGAAGAGGAAGAAGCAGGATACCTCACCGAGCAGTCTGGTGGGGGACTCCATCCCAGGTCCCAGGATCAGGACCTGAGCCCAAGGCAGATGCTTAACCAACTGAGCCACCCAGACATCCCACAATAAGACTTTTAAAAGTGAAGGAAATACAGATAGTTTAAAAATATACAAAAATAATCTTAATCAAAAGATATCCAAAAAAAGGCAATATCATAAATGTATTTTTAAAAAATGAACAAAGACAGAGCAGGTACTTGCAAATGAAAAGCAAGGAATAGTCATGATAGTAAAATAAAAGCCAAAAAATCCATTAGAGTTGTTTCGTGTTAAAAATGATACAGTCCTGGGGCGCCTGGATGGCTCAGTTGGTTAAGCAGCTGCCTTTGGCTCAGGTCATGATTCCAGGGTCCTGGGATCAAGCCCCGTATCAGGCTCCCTGCTTAGCAAAGAGCCTGCTTCTCTCTCCTTCTGCCTGCTGCTCTGCTTACTTGTGCTCTCTCTCTGTCAAATAAATAAAGTCTTTAAAAAAAAAATGATACAGTCCTTTATGAAGATGTACAATGAATATTTATTAATTGTTGTAGACTTTTATTCTTCACTGCAACTCCTGAGAGATAAATAGGTAAAGTAACTAAAACAGAGATCTGAAATGATATAATAAGTAAGGCAGTTTTAATATAAATACATATATGAGGGAATACATACACACATAATTAGTATGTTCTCTAAAATGGAATAAATGTCTTTTAAAATGCACATGGATATTTTTTCCTGTTTTGTCAAAGATTATTTGACCATAGAGTTGAGGGTCCATATCTGGGCTCTCTACTCTGTTCCACTGGTCCATGTGTCTGTTTTTATGCCAGTACCATGCTGTCTTGGTGATCACAGCTTTGTAGTAAAGCTTGAAATCAGGTAACGTGATGCCACCAGTTTTATTTTTGTTTTTCAACATTTCCTTAGCAATTCGGGGTCTCTTCTGATTCCATACAAATTTTAGTATTATTTGCTCCAGCTCTTTGAAAAATACTGGTGGAATTTTGATTGGAATGGCATTAAAAGTATAGATTGCTCTGGGCAGTATAGACATTTTAACGATGTTTATTCTTCCCATCCAAGAGCATGGAATGGTCTTCCATCTTTTTGTGTCTTCTTCAATTTCTTTTAGGAGTGTTCTGTAGTTCCTCGAGTACAGATCTTTAACCTCTTTGGTTAGGTTTATTCCGAGGTATCTTATGGTTTTTGGTGCTATAGTAAATGGAATCGATTCTCTAATTTGCCTTTCTGTATTTTCATTGTTAGTGTATAAGAAAGCCACTGATTTCTGGACATTGACTTTGTATCCTGCTACATTACTGAATTGCTGTATGAGTTCTAGTAGTTTGGAGGTGGAGTCTTTCGGGTTTTCCATATAAAGAATCATGTCATCTGCGAAGAGAGAGAGTTTGACTTCTTCCTTGCCAATCTGGATACCTTTTATTTCTCTTTGTTGTCTGATTGCTGTTGCTAGGACTTCTAATACTATGTTGAACAAGAGTGGTGAGAGTGGGCATCCTTGTCGTGCTCCTGATCTCAATGGGAAGGCTGCAAGCTTTTTCCCATTGAGGATGATATTTGCTGTGGGTTTTTCATAGATAGATTTGATGAAGTTCAGGAATGTTCCCTCTATCCCTATACTTTGAAGCGTTTTAATCAGGAACGGATGCTGGATTTTGTCAAAAGCTTTTTCTGCATCAATGGAGAGGATCATGTGGTTCTTCTCTCTTCTCTTATTGATTTGTTCTATCACATTGATTGATTTGCGAATGTTGAACCATCCTTGTAACCCAGGGATGAATCCTACCTGGTCATGGTGGATAATCTTTTTAATGTGCTGTTGGATCCTGTTTGCTAGGATCTTGTTGAGAATCTTAGCATCCATATTCATCAGTGATATCGGTCTGAAATTCTCCTTTTTGGTAGGGTCTTTGCCTGGTTTGGGGATCAGGGTAATGCTGGCTTCATAAAAAGAGTCTGGAAGTTTTCCTTCTGCTTCAAATTTTTGAAACAGCTTCAGGAGAATAGGTATTATTTCTTCTTTGAAAGTTTGATAGAATTCCCCAGGGAATCCGTCAGGTCCTGGGCTCTTGTTTTTTGGGAGGTTTTTGATCACTGCTTCAATCTCGTTACTAGATATCGGTCTATTCAGGTGTCTACCCAACTTTTGTAGCAACATGGACAGGACTGGAAGAGATTATGCTGAGTGAAATAAGTCAAACAGAGAAAGTCAAGTATCATATGGTTTCACTTATTGGTGGAGCATAACAAATAATATAGAGGACAAGGGTAGATGGAGAGGAGAAGGGAGTTGAGGGAAATTGGAAGGGGAGGTGAACCATGAGAGACTATGGACTCTGAAAAACAACCTGAGGGTTTTGAAGGGGCGGGGTGGGAGGGTGGAGGAACCAGGTGGTGGGTATTAGGGAGGGCACAGATTGCATGGAGCACTGGGTGTGGTGAAAAAACAATGAATACTGTTACGCTGAAAATAAATAAAAAATTTAAAAAAAAAATAAAAAAAAAATAAACATCAAAAAAAAAAAAATAAAATAAAATGCACATGGAAAATTGTTTAAAACTTGACCTTTTAGTAAGTAAGACAAAATTCATAGAAATAATACAACCCAAACATTTTGTTTTTTTTAAAGATTTATCTATTTCTTTTAGAGATAGAGAGCAAGCAAGTATGTGTGAGTTGGGAGAGGTGCAAAGGGAAAGGGAAGAGAGACTCTTAAACAGACTCCCTGCTGAGCAAGGAGCCCAACACAAGGGTCCATCTTACCACGCTGAGATCATGACCTGAGCCAAAACCAAGAGTCCAGTGCTCAACTGACTGAGCCAGCCAGCTGCCCACCCAACTCACTTTAAAATGAAACAGTGAAATTTGCCATACAATGGGAAAACAGATAAACTCTAATATCGGGAACATTTACGAGGAAAAAAGCAAAACCTAATTTGCAAAATTCTTATAAAATAATGGTACTAAAAATACAGTGGAACAGACATTATCTAATAAGGTTCCTTTAGTCAGCTTTGCTGCACGAACAATCCTCTGATCTCAGTGCCTAAACACGGCTTCTTTATCTCTTGCTTCATGTAAGCTGCAGGTCAGCCATGGCTCTGCTCCAAGCTTCAGCTTTGCTCCAGGCTGTGTGCCTCTTGAAGAAGCTGTAACCAAAACATTGACCTGGACAAGAGCCAAGTTCTTCCCCCAGTTGTCATAACAATAGCAAGTCACATGACAATGGGCACAGATGTATAACCCCTTAGAGGGAATAGGAAGAGAGAACCTGGTGAACAATATAACAAACTCCCCAATGGTTAAAGCAATATTCAAAGGAAAATGTGTATTAATAGATAAGAGAAAAACATGTCAATAAATGTAGAAAAATCCATCTGATAAAGTCAATAAACATTCAAATAAAACTCTTAGGAAATAGGAAATAGAAGGGAATTTTCATAATGTGCTAAGTAGTATGTATGAAGATTCTGAAGCAAACAACTTGGCATAGGCATAAAATTTCCTAAGACAGGAACATATCAAAACGGCTACGATAACTACTTCTATTGTTGTACTAGAGATTCTAGCCAATAAGAAAGTATAAGGTTGAAAAGAAAGGACCGCAACTATCTTCATTTCCCAACAATATAGTTATCCATGTAGAAAATACAAAATAATCTATACACTGAAGTAGTAAAAGATTTCAGCAGAGATGGTGGATGAAAGATCAATATACAAAATCAATTAGGAAATACACTAAACATGCCATTCACCATAGTATAAAATGCACAATGGCTCCAAGAATATCCAACAATATGTATTCTAGAACTGACATTTATTACTAGAAACAGCTATAAATATGAGGGCAATGGGTTAAGCATAGTCAAAAGAATTATGAGAAAGAATGAGTTGGGATGATTTTCCTTATAGCATATAAATCTTTTCTACAAAGATATCATAATAAATACAGCATTTTATTTATTTAGGGATAATCAAATAGTAAAAGAATAGAGTAGGGAGCCTATAAATAGACTCATGCATATTTAGAAATTGATATATGATAGAGTCACTATCATCAATCAGTAGGAAAATGGACCATTGGGACTTCATGCGAGGACCATTGGTTTTCTAAGTGGAAAATTCTCTTAAAATATTAGATCCATATTTCACATAAAGCATGAGAATATATTCCAGATAGATAATTAACATAAATGTGAAAAGATAATTATAGGTTTTTAGGAAGAAGGGAGTTTAATATTAGAATCTTTTGCCATTAGATATTCAATATACATGCCTGGGTATGTTTTCTTTCTAATAAACCTAAAATCGTTCAGTATTTCTGACCAACTCCTGAACAAGTTAAGAATTTTCATATTCTAACTATTCACTGAATATTGAAAAAAAAAAGCCTTTGTTTGTAACTAGAGTTCTTGTTTCACATTTAAAGCAACATGTTTCTAATTTTATATCCAGGTTTTATTTTATATCCAACCGCTTTCGTTTTAGTTCTGTCTACTTTGTTTCATAATTTCTTATACGGTTTATTCAAGGGTTTATTCTCATTTATCTTTTTGGAAATCCTAGGAACTAAGAAGCCTTATTTTAAAGTAATTTTCAGGTTCATACACTACTTTATTTCCTCTGGACTGAATTCATTTGGTTGGTTGTTAATTTTGTTGGCTATCTCTCTTAGAGTGATAGGTTAGGTTATGGTTTTATTTTGATTGGAGGATTCCTTTTTACCTTTCTATGCCCAAGAGTTTGGGGAGGGGAGATTGGTTTTGTTTCTTTGTTTCTTTGTTTGTTTTACACCTAGTAATCTGGTGTCTCCAATCTGAAATCAGATTTTAAACTGGCATTTAGAAGTAAAATACACACTAGACTGTCCAAGTGAGGAACTAGAATAACACCAAAGAAATTACATTGACTTAATACTCATCTCTTTATCTTCCTGTTCAGAGATAACAACTATACTCAATTGTGTATATTTTCTTTTTTCATATAAATATATATATACCTAAATAATAAATTATCCAGATTTTTGTGTTTGAAAACTGTACGCAAAAGGTACCATGCAATATATTTCTTTCATAACTTTCCTTTTTACAAGATATTATACACGAAGCTTTATGCACTATGTGGCTGTGATTCTTTTTTTAAATATCTTTGGGTATTCCACCGTGAGAATATGCCATTGTACATATTGTGGCATCCTTTCTCTTTTCTATGGACATGTGTGCTGTTTTCAGAATTTGTACTATTATTAGCTGTCTTATAAATGCCACTTGTTACACATACAAATTGTTTTCATGGGTTTATACCCAAGAATGGAACTGTTGAGTGTATGATAAATCAATGTTCATCATGATACAAGAATTCTAGATTAGTTTCCAAAACAATTGCACCAATTTAAACTTGCTTCAATAATGGGTAAGGGACAATTGGCATTGTCAGGTTTCATCTTGAAAATTTATTTTTAAAAAGTGGATTTCAGATGCCTGGGTGGCTCAGTTGGTTAAGTAAATGCCTTTGGCTCAGGTTATGATCCCTGAGTACCGGAGTACCTGGATCAAGTCCCGCATCGGGCTCCCAGCTCTAGGGGAGTCTGCTTCCCCTTCTGACCTTCTCCTCTCATGCTCTCTCTCACTGTCTCACTCTCAAATAAATAAATGAAATCTTTTTTTTTTAAGTGAATTTCATTGGGATCTTGACTGACATTTTATGTTTCTAATAAGGATAGCATTTTTATTTATTTATTTAGAGGAAGAGTACAAGAGTGGAGGGAGGGACAGAGGGAGAGGATCTCAAGCAGACTCCCCGCTGAATGTGAAGTCCAATGCTGGGCTGGATCTTACAGCCCGCGAGGTCATGACCTGAGCCAAAACCAAGAGTGGATGCTTAACCAACTGATCCATCCAGGTGCCCCAGAAAGAAAATTTAACTTAACAACAGAATCTATCTTAAGATCAAAGCATTATTAGCAATTTTTACCATTAAATTTTACAAGTTATTTGGATAAAGTTTAATGAATGGAGAGATATTAAATACAAGAATACTAAAAGCCCCCCAAAATACGGAAATAAATGAATTGTATGTGGTGTTAGCATTTGATCTCTCTGACTCTCTGGCTGTGAGTCTCACTTTGGTTCTCTAGTCTCTCACACATTCTGATTTTTGAGTCCCAGTGTCTGCTTAACAGTCTCCTGGCACTTCATCTGTATGTTCACTTACTGGTTTTTGGCTTATATTCTTCCTCTTTCACTGCATTCCTGGCAGCAGACCCTAATTAACTTGGCCCCTAGATGCCTAAATTGGTCCCATGCCCTCCCAGGAAGCCTGCTGCTGATGAGGCATGTTATCCATCCTCTTTCTGTGTTAAACATCTGAGTGCTGTACCTAAAAGAGAATAGTTGCTAAACCCCAAATAATAAAACATTGTTATTATTTATTATCAGGATGGAGAAAATATCTGAGATCAGAAAACCAGGGTGAATGGTGCTCTAGCTGGATCACTTGAAATTAGTCCGATTCTGAGTAAGGCCAACTTTTTTAAACCTGTCATTACAGTCTAGTCCATACAGACCTCCATGTACCCCTCATTAACCATTGGAGCAGATCTCATTTCCCTCTAGTTTCAACTGGGGTGGAAGATTTTGTGCCATGATTTATAGAGTTTTCAAGAAAATCTGAGTCCTCTTGAATTGTGGGGTTGGGCAGCAAATATTGACTAAGTACATAAGGCAAAGAAACTAGAACAATTCCATAAGCCTTTCTGTCTTAGACAGCTTTTTCCCTCCTTAAATAATTGACAAGAACTTTCACACCAGACAGGCTTTTTCAGCGTTTTGCAGATCTAATAAAGATGAATGAAGAGAATATGGCCACAGTAAAGCAGAGAAACGGGCAGATAAGAAAACAGAAGCAGTTCAACAGCTCATATAACAATTCTTTCTGTAGTGAAAGAAGAAATGGTCATAAAAAATAGGGGACATAAAACAACGAATGTGTTAACTTTTTAACATCATTTCTATGGAGCAATGATAAATGAGGGCTTTGCATTTGCAGAGAAATGGCTAATACTTGCCAATGATATTTTATGGTCAGGATGTGCAAGTTTACAGCAATGCCTTACTCTACTGTTATTAAACCTTCTGTTTAAGGCTGTTGACTATATATCTTCAGGGTTGCTACAGTGAAGAAAAGAATTTCTGTGTCACATTGCAAGAAGTTAGTTCAAGTAACTTACACCTTTCCATCAGCAGATTTCATTGACACTGATGACACTATTCAGATGCGACATAGGAAGGAAAGCATATTGTAATGGGAAAAAATTCAACCAGACCAAGAGCCAAACTTACATAGAAAACTTCTCTTTCTTCTCTCTCTCTCTCTCTCTTTTTCTCTCTTCTCTTTCCCTCTCTCTCTCTCTCTTTCTTTCTCTGTCACATGCACACGCACATACACACACACACACAGAGCAGAGAAATTTCAATTGTCAACTTCTTCTAATTATTTGATTACTTAGAAATAAAAGCATATTGGGGCGCCTCCGTGGCTCTGTTGGTTAAGCTTCTGACTCCTGATTTCAACTGAGGTCATGATCTTGGGGTGGAGGGATTGAGCCCCTCATTGGGCTCCGTGCTGAGCATGGAGCCTACTTGGGTTTCTTTCTCTCCCTCCCTCTCTGCCCCTCCCCTCCCCGCTCCCTCTTTCTCTCTAAAAAAAAATAAAAATAAAATAATCTTTAAAAAAGAAAAAAAAAGAGCATATTATGTGTGACCATTATAAAAATTTAGAAAATAAAGATACTCTAAAAAAGGAAATTAGGTGAAATAAAAATTATCTGAAGTGCTGTCACTCAGAAATGAGCATTATTAGCAATATTTACACATATATTCTTCAAGATGCATATACACACTTATGGGATTTTACTGTAACTAATATTCTGTGCATATTATTTATTTTTAAATAAATAACAAAGGTGTTTCATGTTGATTAAAAGTAGACATTCTTCTTATTAATATTTGTATATATTTCATTGTATGAATACATCATACACTTCATAATTTCTCAAATTTTTTACATTAATGTGGTTTCCACTGTTATAGTATTATGAATAATTCCACATTGAATACATTTAGTTTGTATACCAGCTTATAATCCATTATGGTGCTCGCATAAGAAATTCCTAAAATCATAATTGATTTCTCAGTTTTCATATTTTAAAAGCCTTCTTATGTATTATATTTTTACTCAAAATGAATTTACCAAGTTAATGTGCATTTACTCTTGCTGGTGTCCATTCAAACCAACACTTGAATACATTAAAATTTTTTTTAATCTATAAGATAAAAATATTATTAATTTCTACTTCTAAAGAATAAAAATATAGAATATTTTTGCTCTTTTATTATTATTTTTGTAAATGCTTATTAAATGGTTCTTCCCATTTTTCTGTTAAAATAATTTTTATTCTACAATGTATTTCTTTCTTTCTTTGTCAGAGAGAGAGAGCACACAAGCAGGGGGAGCGGCAGGCAAAGGGAGAAGCAGGCTCTCTACAGAGAGCCCAATGCAGAACTCAGTCCCTGGACATGGGGATCACTACCTGAGCCAAAGGCAGACGCTTAACTGACTGAACCAACCACCCAGGCATCCCAATTGTTATTTTAAAAAATAATAATAATAACAAGTGGTGGCAAGAATGTGGAAAAAATGGATTTCTTGTGCACTGCTAGTAAAAGTAAGATGTAAAATGATGCAGCTGCTAAGGAAAACACTATGACAGTTCCTCAAAAAATTAAAAATAGAGTTATCACCACATGTTCCAGCAGCTCCGTTTCTGGGCATATGCCCAAAAGAATTGAGTAAAACCTCAAATCAATATTCATATACCCATGTTCATAGAAGCACTATTCACCATAGCCAATAGGAGGCAGCAATCCAAGTGTCCATCAACAGGTAAACAAAAATAGAAAAGTATAATAGAATGTTATTCAGCCTTAAAAAGGAAGGAAAGTCTGATGCATACTACAACATGGATAAACCTTGACATTATGCCAAGTGAAAGAAGCCATTCAGAAGATATTTTAAATGCAAATTTATATGTGGCATCTATAGTAGTCAAGTTCATAGAAACAGAAAGTAGAATAGTCATTAACATGGGCTGGGGGAGGGGGAATGGGGAGCTGTTGTTTAATGGGTAGAAAGTTTTAGTTTCGAAGATAAAAAAGTTCTGGAGATTGGTGGTACAAATGTGACTATATTTAGCATCACTGAACTGTGCACTTAGAAATGATTCAGATAGTACATTTTAGATTATGAGTATTTTACCACAATAAAAAGTAATTTTAAAAACCGACCAGAATAATAATGAAGACAAGTATACAAAAATAAATTTTAAAAGTGTGTTCTTTGATAACATAAATGCCCTAGTGATTGATATTAAACACATGTATAAAGAAGTTAATACACATAATTCTTTTAAATATTTAAAGTTTAAATGAACCAAAGTAGAAAAAGGTGTGTCAATTAGATGAAATTCTTATTAGAATCCTTATATCAGGACAAAATTTCAAGGTAATTCGTGGGGGCAGGTGGCATGGTGGGAAATGTCACAATTTTACATTGGACCTAAAACTGCTCTTTCAAAATATCTTAACAGGGGCTCCTGGCTGGCTCAGTTGGTTAAGCATCTGACTCATAGTTTGGGCTCAGGTCATGATCTCGGGGTCATGAGCTGGAGCCCAGGGTTGGGCTCTATGGTGAGTGTGGAGCCTGCTTAATATTCTCTCTCCCTCTGCCCCACCCCTCACAGTTCTCTCACTCTCTCTAAAAAAAAAAATTTTTTTCACCTTAGGTCATGATCTCAGAGTCCTGGGATCAAGCGCCGCATCTGGCTCTCTACTCAGTGGGGAACCTGCTTCCCCCTCTCTCTGCCTGCCTCTCTGTCTACTTGTGATCTCTCTCTGTATGAATAAATAAATAAATAAAATCTATAAATAAATAAATCTTTAATAAATACATAAATAAAATCTTTAAAATAAATTAATAAAATCTTTAAGAAAATCAACAGCGCCTTACATGATATAGAAAAATTCCCTTGAAATGCATTATGAACCTAAATGTAGAAACTAAGATTATAAAAGTCTTTTAAGAACATATAGAAGAAAATATTTGCAACCTGATTTTAAGACATGGAGGTCATGAAAAATAAAAAGAAAATAATGATAAAAGGAACTTACTAAAATTAAGAACTACTACTTGAAATATTTGGAAAAATAAAACTTAAAAAATGAATAAAAATTAAACAAATAAATAAATAAACAAAATTAAGAACTATTCTTCAAAAAAAAGTCCAAAAATAAAACAAAGCAAATTCAACAAAGAAAATATGCAGGCAAGCCACAGAATGGAAGAAATTACAAGCAGAGGGGCTAAATTATATATATTATCATATCTAGCATATACTATACACCATTAGATTATAATTATAATGGTGTTTTATAATATAATAATTAATTGCAACATGATTATTATAATCATGTTATAAAATATACATAATATATAGCTGTAATATATAATGATATAATACAATATGATTATAGTATAATTAGGTATAATTAATAATATAAACAATTTATGAAATAAAGCCAGATACAAAAAAGCATCTATTTCTATAATTTAATTTCATTTCTATAAAATGCAAATCAACTTCTAGTGATAAAAAGCAGATCAATACTTGCCTGTGGATGAAAGTAGAGATTGGGATCATTACAAAGGAGCATAAGAAATCTTCCAGACGTGATAGAAATGTTCTGTATATTGATTTTGGTGGTGGTTTCATAAATTTATATTATTTTCAAAAGCAACTGAATTGAGCAATTTAAATTGATACAGTTTATTGTATCTTATTTCTCATCGAAGATGATAAGAAAAAATAATGAACTGGGACCGTAAGCAATTTGTGGGCTGGGACTATGTCTGATTTTTTATTCGTTTTTGGTTTTGGTTTTTTGCTCATCATTTGACATCAGTGCTTGTCATTTATGAGGTGTTCATTAATGGTTCTTGAATAAATGAATCAATGAGTACATGAATGAATTCCTCAATGTGAAGCTCAAGGTATTTCAGATAAAATTATTTTAATGTGGCTCATTAAATTACATTATTGTAGGCATGAATCCAAACTGGATAAATAAGTTTACATTTATTACATTTACACTAAATCTAACATGAAAAAAGTGTATCAGCCTTAAAGAGCATCTGCCCCCAAGTTCTTCCAAAACACAAAAGCTTCTAAACATTCTAGGATTGAAAGTTAAGACTTTAGAACAATTGATCAAGTTCAACCTTGATAATTTTGAGACAAGCTAAATAAAAGAAAACTTTCCCCTACCTCTGTAAATTAATAAGTGGCAAGAAGGCTCTGAATTCACAATAAAATAATACGAAGTAAAAATATATTTGCTTTGTCTAATGACGCAGTTTCAGGATCAGTGAAAATGCTTTGAGTGGCACATAAAAGGTCTCCACACCTACTCCCACACATCGGAGTTTTTTTTCAAACAGGTATTGATACTTTGACCTAACATGGCTGTGATTCTCAAGGAGCGTTGGTGACAGCTTGAACCATGCTGGACTAGATAAGAGAGAGGGGGAACCTACCTCCCAGAGCAAAGAATAATGATAATGTTGGGTTCTGGAAAACAAAACAAAACAAAACAAAATCATGAGGCTCTGTAGCTAAATACATATTTATTTGCAATAAATAAATGTAATAAATAAATGTAATAAATGTGATTATATAATTAAATGTGATTATACATTATAATCACAATCCCATACCTGCGATTTGAAATATAAGGAGAGCAGAGAACTTTTCTACCTTTAATCTTTTGCCAAAATGAGTAAAAGCAAACAAAGAATGAATTTCCTTTCATAAGTATCTGATGTGCTTTAAAACTAGTATGAGATGGAAGATGAATGAATTAAGCTTCACCTACACACTTATGGTCATTCTAGATATTTCAGTTCTCAGGATCCATGGTGAGTGAATAGTTTCTCTGGCCTTGGGCTTCTCTAAAAAAGTTTTCCAAGGACAAAGTGTATTGGTTCACTACCTACTGAAAGAGGCAGTGACATTTTTTCTCAGAGCATCTTTAATTGCTTGTTTAAAGTGAGATTAGCATCTGCCCCCTTTGCTTGCACATCTTTCCTATCGGGCCCGATAACGGACAGCCACACTGGGAGTGCTGCAAGGAGAAGGTCTCTTTGTCCCAACAGGATCCAAGAAACTGACAGCAAGATGCATTCTTGACCAAACCTGAGCCAGTCTTCTTGGAGCCCTGGTATGAACTAGGTCCTGACCTTGAGCTCTGTCCTTTACCAGCTTAATCCAGTTTGAACAAGAATCCTGCTGCTTCAGTTTAGTGAGAATCCATCCCCCCACCCTCAATATCTAATCAAATTCCTCATTCCCCACTCTTGATGTATTATCACCCCGGCCTGCCTTCAGCAAGACTTCTGTCAAGTCTGTTCAGCTGGAATCCCCCCTACCCCTGCTACTTCCTCTCAGTAATTCTCTATCCACTGAGTGCCCCCACCCCGCTCCCTGACTATAAATCCCCATTTGTCCTTGTATTTGGAATTGAGTCCAATCTCTCTGCTCTACTATAGTAGTCCCTCTTGACTATAGTCTTCCTTACCAACTTTAACAAAGTGTCAGGAAAGTAAAAATTTTTCACAAAGCATAGCTAGTTAAATGATCTCCAAACCAGGATCCTTAGACCACGACCCCAGGAAACACCTAATTCAGCCCATGACCACCAGTGAGAAAGAGCATTGGCGAAAAACACACAATGATCTAAAAGTCCATCCCCATGGATCAAATGGTGCATTCAGTACGGAAGCAGCATTTTTCAGGGAATCAGAAAAGCTATGATGGCTCCGACATCTGTCACCTACTGGCCATGTGATTTTAAGTGAGTCACTAAATATCTGCAGATGTCTATCTAGTTATTTAGGAATAATATTTAGGGACACCCGGGTGGCTCAGTTGGTTAAGCCGCTGCCTTCGGTTCCTTGTCATGGTCCTGGAATTGCGTCCCTCCTGAGCAAGGAGCCTGATTCTCCCTCTGCCTGCAGCTCCCCCTGTTGTGCTCTTGCTCTTGTGCTCTCTCGCTCTCTGACAAGTAAATAAATAAAATCTTTAAAAAATAAAAATAAGATTTACATAACTGCGCTGTTATTTCAAAGAAGATTCATATATATTACACTAACTTTATAAACTTTATATATAAAAATAGATATTTGGTATCATGAGACTCATTTTTATTTGCATAGGTCCCAGCCCACCCACTCCCCCCCTCCAAAAAAAACTGCTTTAATAGATTATTTGTGAGCAACCCACTTTCTGGAATCTTAGCACTGGAAGAGGCTATGCGATTTATATTTGATTCAAAAAGTCACCCTGTCTGTGCTCACTGGAAGCATAAATCAGCATTCATAAATGTGTGGTTTGCCCTTTCCGATTCCTTGTTCATTTAAATGTTATATAGATTTTTAGAATCTTTTATTCTTACAACTTTACTTGGTGAAAATCCATGATTTACACTTTAGCACATATCACTTATGTCCTTAAGCTGCCATTTAAAAATCATTATGTATTCAAGATGTGTGTGTATTTCAGAAAGCTATGTACAAACAGTCTCTTTAATTGCATGGCTTTACTTCCTCATTAAGTAATATGCAAAATGGCTAAACACTATGCCCAGTACCCATCTTTAGCAACAAATATGGGATTGGAAGACTCTCCATCTATAGATGTCTTCTTTTGGTATGCTAAAAAAGGTACTAAAAATCATCTTGTAAGCCTCTGGTTTTAATGTTGAAGAACTAGAAGATTGGCAACAACTTTCTCCAGGTCTCTTAGTTTACATAATTGGAATAAATTAGCAAGTGTAAATTCCTGTCATGTGACTCCTAAGACCCTAAGGACCACTTCATAATTAAAGAATCCTCCTTCTTTACCCAATCCAATTCCACTATTCATTAAAAAGAAAAAGAAAAAGAAAATTAAAACTATGAAGAACTCTAGGGAGAAATATTGGGTATTTTGAAAACCTTCCAGCTGCTTTCAACAAAGAATTAAAAATAAAATTAGGAGCATCAGTGGACAAAAAAAGTGGAGGAAAAGTCATAGCCTAGGGATGTAGCCTCTGCCTTGACTAGGATAAGGATTTATTGAAACCTGTGAAGAGACTCTAGACATTATTTGAGAACACAGCTAGAAACCAGTTTTCATCTAAAAATTTTTAAATCTTCTATACATTACACCAAACTCCTGAGTACCATCTGCTTCCAAATGTATCTAAGTTAGGCAATGTCTAGAAGAACCTAAGCATACTATAACCCATTTTCAAATGTTAACTGACAGTGTAGATACCTAAATCCCCAGTGACCGAATCAGTCAGCTGGACATCACAGTTTTTTGTTTGTAAGATAATAGACATGAATATAATACACCTCTGCCATAAGAAATACTTCCCTTATATATCTGGAATTTCCCAGATTTTCTTTTTATTTTTTTCCTTCTTTCTCCTGGTAAAGAAAGAAAGAAAGAAAGGTGGGAAGGAAGGAAGGAGAGAGATAAAGGGGGAGGGAAGGGAAAGGGGAAATCCAATTATTAATGTAAACTATTTCTAAGGAGAGAGCATGTGTGTGAGTCAGTTAGCAGGTGCAGCAGGCAATGAACTAAAGATTAGGGGGAAAGGCTTTCAATGGTACATCTGTTGAAAAGTAGCTAATATTTATTAAAGTTTACCCACAGTGTCTCATTTAATTCTCATTACAGATAATAGTTTCATTTATTAATTCAACCTCAAAGATTAACTCAACCTCAAAGACTAAGGGGGACTAGAACACCCACCCAACTACTAAATAAGATTGAAATGCATCCCAATCTTTTCCATAGCAGACTCTGTTAATCACTAGTCTATAGATGATGTCTCTAAGCAATAGTCTATTGAAGAATTATTCAGTGAATAGCACTGGAACAATCGGAGTTCAGATAGGAACAAAAACAGGGAAATAGCACATTTGGAGTAATACAAGTTGCCATCCAAGGGAAAACAACACATTCAAGAACTGGGATTAGCAACAGAAAACGTGTACTCTGCGTCCACAAACTTTTAGTTGAAGTAGTCAGTCATTTACCTGAAAGGAAAAAAGGGCTAAGAAAACTTTAGAAACCACATAAAGATGAACCATGAATATACAAAGAAATTCCAGTAGTTCATCATCAGGTGGGATCTGCCCTCAGTGAGTTATAGCCAGAAGGTCTTTTTTTGGAAATAAGCAGAAAAGTACTTAAATGTGAATTCCATTTAACGTTACAAGAAAATACATGGATTTACAGGAAGCTTTGTAACTTTTATTTACTTCCAATTAGATGGGGAGTAAAAAAACAAAGCAGAACAACAACCACAAAAAAACAAACAAAACAAAAAAACCTGCATTTTGAGCATACACCAACTTGTTAGGGATTTACTTTGTGTGTTAAATTATTGGAGGGTAAAAGTTGATAAAATTCTCAAAGACAAACTGGAATTATTTTCACTTCCAAGGAAAAGTAATGCCATTTTTATGGTTAATACATGAGAAGAATGAAAAAAAATGTGTTTCTCTAAACTTATTAAGTAGGCTAAAAAGTAATGAAATTAAAAAATAAGCTTATTAAGTAGGCTAAACTCATTTAGGTAAGTAAGAACACAGTATTCAGTGCCTCTGTTGTGATTAAGTGGTGGTGATTTTTTTTTTTTTTTAAGATTTTATTTATTTGACAGAGAGAGAGATTACAAGTAGGCAGAGACACAGGCAGAGATAGAGGAGGAAGCAGGCTCCCTGCTGAGCAGAGAGCCCGCTATGAGCCTTGATCCCAAGACCCTGGGATCATGCCTGAGCTGAAGGCAGAAGCTTGACCCACCGAGCCACCCAGGTGCCCAGTGGTGGTGATTTTTGACCTGCAAAGGCAGCACAGTGCACCAAACAGAGCCTGGAATTGGGAATCACTGAGGCATATGTTCCCACAATTTGTAAAATATGCAAATTACTTGAATTCTTTTGACCCTCAATTTCCTTTTCCACAGAATGGGAGAGATCGACATGCAAACCACAGAGAACTCAGGTACCATCTGACTACTAACATGAAATTGCATGGTTACTGCTTCTCTACCCACCATGATTCTTTTTTTTAATATTCACACACTTCTCATTTTACTGTTTCTGGAACTGGAATATTTCTTTAAATTTATGTATTTATTTAGTGTTGTGGGTTTTTTTCTTTTTCATTTCTTGAAATGCTGGTATTAGATTGCTGTTATGTCTTACAGTAAGATCTCAGGATTAAGGAAACACAATTAAAATTCACTAAGCTGGACACTCTATAGGGGCACCTGGGTGGCACCATCAGTTGAGCGTCCAACTCTTGGTCCCAGGTCAGGTCGTGAGCTCCTGATTATGGGATCAAACTCACACTGAGCACAGAGTCTGCTTGAATTTCTCCCTCTCCCTCTGCCCCTTCCTACCACACATGCTCTCTCTTTCTCTTCTCTCTAAAATATTGGGAGGGTTTTTTTGTTTTGTTTTGTTTGTTTGTTTGTTTTTGTTTTTGTTTTTTTAGAAATGGGCACCCTATAATTAGTGGGTCTTGATGGGAAAAGTCAATTCATGCAAAAGTGTTATTTATTGGTACCCAGAATATCGTTGTCTATTACAGTGAAAAATTATTTAACTTACCTGGATTTTTTTCATTAAATAACAAGTGTTGCTTCTCCTAACATTATATTTATCATGATTTTACAGATGAGCCAACGTATTTAGAAAGGTTCATTAAGTCGGTCCTTTTCTTTTCTTTTTTTACTTTGTTATTTTTTTTAAGTGGTTCCATACCCAGAGTGGAGCCTAACGCAAGGCTTGAACTCACAACCCTGAGATCAAGACCTGAGCTGAGATCAAGAGTTGGTTGCTTAAGTGACTGAGCCACCCAGGCACCCCTGTCCTCCTTCTCTGCCAGGTACTCACTGCCCTCTCTTTTCTCCTATAAATAAGGATATAGAAGTCAAAAGATAAATTGACAAAATTGTTGAAATAATTTAAGTGAAAAACAAAAGGAGCCTAAAACATATGGCAGCAGGCAAACTGCAGAAGAGGGAAAAGAATGGGAAGAATCCACAGAATTCAGTAGCAGAATGAATATGTGCCTTACGGGAGCCAAGGTGCAGTTCCACACAAGCCCGTGTAGCAGGTGTCTAGTAAGGGAGTGGAGGGAATATGTCTATACATGTATCCGTATATACATACATACATCCATTTACTATACACATTTTCTTTATTATTGTGTGTGCATTTATGTACATATATATGAATATGTATGCACACAGATCATATATATAGACAACTTCAAAACAGTGCAAAAGAGCAGACCACATCTGGGATACTGAAATTTGAGGAAGTTTGATGCTGAAGAACTTGGATACAGATTCATGGAAAAACTTCAAACAGAAATAAGCATCAGAAGGGCTGATTTCGAAATAAAAGCCAGTTTTCCCAACACGATGACCAGATAAGCTCAATTCTGCAAAAGACTGAGGGAATAGATTGCTCTCAATATAATATACCCGAGGCATGGGGAGGAACAGTGCCATCTGGGGCTGTCCTTCAGGATCCCAACTCCCACCTGGGTAGACAGAGCAGTTAGCTCTCTATCTTTTCCTTTTGAAGAGTAGTTCTCACACTTTATTGTGCATTAGAATTGCCTGGAAGTTTTTGTTCAAATGCAGATTTTTAAGCCTGACCCTCAGATTTTCTTGGTAAGTTTGAAGCAAGCTCCAAGAATTTGCATTTCAACAGACTCCCAGGAAATGCTTTTGCTGCTGGCTCTCCGACTAGACTTTGAGAACCAGAGCCCCAAGCTCTAAAGTTTACATGTGCTTCTGATGGCCCTTTTACTGGTGTTGAGCCCAGAATACAAGAGTAGCAGGTCCCAGAAGGATGTAACATGAGAACTCCACAACAAACATAAAGAAAAAACAAAAGGTTTGGGAGCAAGGAGACAGCTAACCCATGACTGCAATGAACAAACATCTCAACTGAAGGATGAAAGATTTTCTTAACTTTCCTGGAAGCTCCTTGCTCATGTAACTTAATGACAGCCCGCATTTTGGCCCATGCAGCCACTTACCTGTGCATCTGTGGTCAGAAGCTGCATCCTGTGAAAATGCACATAGCAGAAATAGCTAGTCTCAGCCACTTGAGTAAATGTATGCCAAATACCAAAAGTAACTAATTTAGTCATTCATTGAAAAATATGAACAAAACATCAAAACTTTCCAGGAATTTGAAAAAAAATTAACTACATATCAGAGAAGCAGTAAAATGAAGGAGCAAAACATTTCAACCTAGTGGAAAGACAGAATGCAGCACACAAGGATGATGGTCAAATAACAATATTGATTAGTATCTAGTGATTTCTAAATAAGGTGAGCACATACAAGGAGAAATCACAAAATAGCAGAGATTCTTGAGACATGAAAGATATAGCTGTTGAGCTTCTGGTTCCCCATGTAGGAATATTTGAAGTTGCCCAGCACCACGCCCTAATAAGTAAAAATCTGAGCACATGAGAAATCAACTCTGCTTGGATCCATAAGAGGAAGGACACAGGGAGAACCACTGGCCCCAAGACTGGAGAGACAGGCCAATCCCTGGAGTCATGGCTTCTGAGGACAGACTCACAAGCTGAAACTTCCAGTTACCAGTGCCAGAGTACCAAACCTGCTCTGGAATTGAGGTATTGCTGGGGGCTCTGTGTGGGCAAGTCTGAGAGTTCGAAACTCCAGGAGGACCTGGTAATGGCAGAGGATCCCACAATCCTGTGAGACTGACCTCCAAGAGGTCAACCAGATGCCCACAGTAAATTTTAGAGAACTATCTCCTAGGGCTTCTAGCGGGGAAGGAGGGAAGAAATCATTTTGTAATATGCCAGAGGATTCTGTTCTTAACAAGGCTCAACATCAAGGGAAACTAGGTAATGAGTTGTCTAGATAATACACCTAACCAGCTGGTGTATTATCAGAGCTTAACTAACAGAGAGAAGGGAAATCTGAAAACCGGCCCACTCTAGCCATCCTGTCCCAACTAAGGGGGAAGGGGGGAAAAAAAAAACCTGAGAAATACTTGTTGAGTTCACAATCCAGAGTCTAAAACTGAGACTAATCACAACACTGTGTAACACTTTCCCTCCCTTAGCACACCTCACCACCATGTTACTACAGACATATTTACAGCATACGGACCATGTGAAACTGAGGTTCTTCAAAGTTAAAGATGACAGCCACTTAGCCTCCGACTCTGCTCTCCTGGGTAATACCACAGTAGTCCCTGACTTCATTTACCAAAATGTGCAAAATTCTTAACTTCCAGCCCAAATGACTTACTGAGCTCTAGGATGATCTGACGTTTCCACTCACATGTCTTTAAGTGCCCATCAAACTCAAGATATTCAAACTGAACTCATGATCTTTACTTTCTCCTGTATCCCTTGACTTACAGGATGGCACAATGTGGGACAAATATCCTGAATCATTTTGATACTTTCATTTCCTTCCCCTAATTTATTACCAAATCCTACTGATACCAGCTTAGACTACTGTGAGCTGCCACTGTTCCTTCTCAGGAGCGCTGAAATAGATCACAAAGTGGCGGACCCACATTGTACAGGTATACTTCCCATGCATTTTCCTGGCTGCATTCTACAGGATCTTTTAAAACAGAATTTATTACAACCATCTCCTTTCTTTTCCCACCTCAATTTAAAAACCTTCAATGGGATTCTCTGTTGCTTAAAAATGTTCTGCATAGTCTATTACATACTAATATTTTAAACCATATCTTATACCTGCAGCCTTCAAGTTTCTCAATTTCTTTATGTTCTTTGCACATTTTAGCCTTGAATAAGCCAATCTCTATCAGTCATCCCACTCCTTTCATCTGTATATATTTGTGTGCATGTGCATGTATATACATGTATTTACATGTGTAGATGCATGTATATATTTTTCTCTTTTAAATGTTTAGAAAAATATTAATTGTTTAAGCATAAAGAAGATTACAAAAAGATATGATGCCAGGGGTACCCACCATACATACATATTAAAGGGACCATGGTCAAAATTGTTACATGTCACTTTTAAAAAATGAAATATTTTAGATATAAGATTCCCTTCAAATTTCTTTCCAATTCCATTCCTCTCTTTCTTTCCCAAGAGGCATCCACTCACCTGAAACTTGTGGTTATCCTATCCAGCCAAGTCCACGAATCCACGTATATATTTATTATCCATTTATTTGCTCTCTCCCCACCCCCACTTTCGTCTAAAACAGCAATACATTGCAATGCTTTTTGCACCTTCCATTACATAAAAGTAATCTTATTATACTTATAATTCTGCAAGAACTATTCACTGTGTTAGAATTTTGATATTTATAAATATCAATGTGTAGAAAAGTGTATTCATTAACACTGTAAATATTCACCTTTCCTATGTAGATAAAATATTTATTTTTGCTTGCTTTTTTATTTTTGCTGCTATAAATAATGTCAAGGTAATATCCTGGTATGTCTCCATGTGCATATATGTAGGAGTTTCTCCCAAGTATATACTGAAAATTAGTGGATAGTACTATATGCACAACTTCAACACTGCTAAATATTGCCAAATTGCTTTCCAGCGTAGCTGTAGGCACTTATGCTTAAAGCAGCAATATTTAACTTTCCACCTACTCATACCCACAATATTGACGCCTGTGAGATGATAGCTAACGTTTTCAGTGGTACTTATCTGATTACTAGAGATTAAGTTTCTTTTCATACGAGTATTAGCCATTTGAATTTCTTCTTAAATTGACTTTAGATGTCATTTGCCCATTTGATTTTTCTTTTGGTTAGTCTGTCCTATTGATCACAATACATGTATTCTATTATCTTTTTTTTAACTAATCCGAGCTAGTTCTGGATTACATGTTGTAAATATATTTCGCAAATTTTAGCCTATTTTAAAACTTCAGTCATTTAGCAAAATCTTTAGACATGTACAATCTTTAAAATTATAATGCAAAATTTACCAACATTTTACATTTTCATTTTTGTGCTCGAGTTTTGTTCAAGAAACCTTATGCTAACTATGGTATTCTCCCATGTTTTTTTCTCTAAGTGTTCTAACAGTTTCCTTTTTGTGTTTAGAGCACCAGGCCATGTGGAATTTACTCAGTGTGCAGGGCAAGGTGGGGATCTAATCTCACAGGTTTCCAAATCAAATTGTCAAATATCTGAAAGCAATTTATTAAACAGACCCAAGATGGGCAGACCATGGCCAGCTGCCTATTTTTGTAAATAAAGTCTTACTGGAACACAGCTTCTGTTCTTCTGCCATCGTACTTGGTGACTTTAGTGCTACAGCAAGCAGAACTGAGTAGTTGTGACAGAGATGATCCCTAAACAACTTACTACCTGGACCTTTAAGGAGAAATTTGTCCATCCCCAGAATACGCAATTGTTTATTGTTTTACAAAACTGGACCTTATTATATACCAAGTTGCAATATAAAGGGTCTGTTTCTAGACCCCCTCTTCTGTTCTGTTTGCCCAAAACCCCACTACTAATATCACACTATTCAAATCACTATAGCTTTATAACATATTTGGTTACCTAGCATAGCAATTTCTCTCCACTTATCTCCCACCTTCCTTTGCTCTACTATTTTCATGACTGTTATCAGACATTTATGCATCTGTCTGAATTTAAGATCCACTCTGCTAAGCTCTGTGAAAAACACATTTAGATATTTATTTGCATATGAGAAGGTCTGACATCTTTAAGATATTGAGTCTTTTAGCCATGAAATGAGATCTATCTCTATGAATACAAGCCTTCTGCTATGTAAAATATGAAGGTTTTCTCTATGATAGCTTCACACAACAGTGGTCGGTTGATTCTTAGATACGTTCATATTCTCTTCTTTCTATCTCCTACCTCTCATATTTTCTTTTTCCATTTCTGTGCTGCACGATGGATAATTTTCTCAGATCCATCATTCAGTTCATTAAATCTCTCCTTAAATGTGCCTAATCTGCTATTTAACATTCACTGAGTTTTTTCGTATCAGGCGCTGTAATTTTATTTCTAAAAGTTTCATTTGATTCCTTTTAAAATATGGCTGCTCTTCTGACAGTTTCTATTTTTTCTAATCCTTACTTTATCCATTTAATCCTTTCAACGTATTTACTTGATTGTGTCTTTCACGTTACTCTAGTCACTCACATCATGCGTATTCTTAATTTCCATCTCTTTCCTAATGCTGATCCTCTCACAGGACTCTAATATGCCCTTTATTTTGACAACGTTCCTACAGAATGGTTTTTAATTTCCTCCTGCCGGGTGCCTTGTATACCTGCATGTGTGTATTTTTTTGCAGTTGTTTGTGTTACTGGTTCAACTAATCTCACAGTCACTCCATCACACTGAGGAGTCCAGCAGCAGGACAGTGTTTAGATTAGGACTCCACGCCAGTGTCTCTCACAGGAATCACCTAGAATCCCAACACAGAATCAAGCTTCTTCATCCCTTTGCCTTTTGTTGACTCCACCTTCCTTCAAGCTTCTCTGCTCCTTTCAAAGGCCCAGTGGGCACATCCCTTCCAACCCTGTAGGTATGAAATCCCCAGGCTCAACTCGCTTCTGGCATTTCCGCGGGTCCTTGCTACATCCCCTCACAAGCGGGTTTTAAGACTTTGCTTTATTTCTGCCATAAGGGGATTCCACAACTTTCTTTCGACATCAGTCATATTTATTTTATTGTCGTTGTTGTTATATTCGGCTCAACATTTTTTATGTACTTACAAGAGAGTCTACGTGTGTTCAGTACTGTGGTGCTAGAAAAAGAACCACCAGTTAAATGGGACTTGTCCCTCAAACTTCAACTTTCTCAAGAAAAAAGTTGCCGTCCCCCAATTCCCCAGCCTGGGCTAGATGCCTAGGACATGCTCTTATTACATTGTTGCCACCTGTTGTAAATAACCCCTGACTCAAAGCGGGGTCGCCATCCTCCACCCATCTTTCTTTCCGCAAGGAAATACTAGTTCAGAATCTTCCCTGGCCATCCCCCCACTGGAACCCGGCTGGTTACGGCTACTTTGCCATTGTGATAGTCTTCCCCACCTCAGATTTTGGACTTGACACGTGGATAAGTGAATCCAGCTTTTGTAAGTTTGTCGGGTTTTCCAGAGCAAAGTTTGCTGAATAACAGACTGAGGTAGTCTGGGCCAAGCTGTTCTAGAGGAAAATAAAACACACTCATAAATTTTTGATTTATACTTCGATACTTTGTTATTTTGATACTTTGTTATTGATACTTTGTTATTCTACCTTTGAAATAAATAGAACACACAAATGACTGTTTTCCAGAATAAAAATATGGTTGAAAGTGATTTCTAGCTCCACCATTAGATACTAGAAAAGTAAGAGTTAATTTCACATACTACCTGTTTACAAGGTATCCTATTAAAAAAGACATCTTGCTAAATAAATATAGGAAAGACAGTTAAAATAGAAATTAATATTTAGTAGAAATTTTATGGCACAACTGTAATTATAAGGTAGGAATTATACAGTTATTCAGTTATTAACATATGAGGTGGGTATAATATAATAAATAAACAAATTGAATAAAAGCTTTTTAAGAGACCCATATTTTTATTTGGGGGTCTTTTATCCAATAAAAGTAAAATATGTTGAGATACTCAAGAAAAATTTAAATACAAATAGATACAGTACTGTAAGTGATACTCAAAACTCACACAAAGAAGCAAATAGGAAAATTATGTAAAAACAATATAAAATAACATGGAATTAGAAGTTGAGAAATGGCCCAAATAACACTGCTATTACTATTTATTAATATCTATATTAACAACTATTGTTAAATATTATTAATTCATTTTTAATTTAGAAATTAAATATACATAGTATGTCTTTTATATAACTTGGATTATGAAGGAAACTAAAACTAAAATTAGAGATATTTTTAAATGAATATAACCAAGAGTATTATCTACATGTAATCTATAACATTTAGACGGAAAATATATTCTTTAGTTCATTTACTAGAAAGCAAATTAGCATTTTTAGTATTTTTAGTGCAGAATAGTAATATACAGAGTATTTGTATACTAAAAATAAATTAGCTAAACACTCAAAATAAAATTTAAAAAGCAAAAAGAAAATAGGAAATAAAAATAATAAGATAAAATCAAGAGCTAGTCCTTAAGAACAAAAGCAGATGAAAATAAATTCTGGACTACCTGACAAAAAAACAATATACAAGAATAACATGAAGCTAGTGTAACTAGAGACAGAAGTCTTTATTTATTTTTTTAAAAGATTTTTTATTTTATTTATTTGACAGAGAGAGAGAGAGATCACAAGTAGGCAGAGAGGCAGGCAGAGAGAGGCGGAAGCAGGATCCCCGCTGGGCAGAGACCCTGATGTGGGGCTTGATCCCAGGACCCTGGGAGCATGACCTGAGTTGAAGGCAGAGGCTTAACCCACTGAGCCACCTGGGCGTCCCTAGACGGAAGTCTTTAAAAGGCAAATATTCTCTGTCAATAAGTTTGAAAATCAATTGAGATATCTATGTGTACATACATATAATACATAAATGAATGTGTGTATATATAAAGAAAATTGATTGATGTGCATGAAACACATATATACACACATGTATATCAATTGGTATATAAATATATGATGTATATCAATGCATATATTCAAGATAACCAAATAAACAAAACTATCAATCCTTATATATAAGTGCTCGTCACCTAAAAATATGAAAATTTGCTACTTCATTGAAAAGTAGCAAAATTATGTATTGTCTGAAACAAAAGTGAAATACTATTTAAACTGTAACATTCAGAAGAGAAATTAACAATCAAGTTTATTGAATGAAAAAAGTGTATTAGAATGTATAAATTCAAAAGAAACTTCTTATGCAAGAGAGATATAGCACAGAACTGTGGAATGTTTTGATGAGTGTCTTTTTTTCCTTTTTTTTTACTCCAAAAGTACTGACAGCAAAGACAGTGCAGTTTAAATAAAATGTTCAGTGCCTCAATAAAGGACTGACATTCAGCTCTTCCACTGACAGTTATCCTGGCACTAGAATCTCCATCTTAAATTAATGACAGTATTATTGGCTTTAATGTTGACAATGAAGTAAACAATAATTAGAGGCATGTCACAGGGTGCTGCCTAGCCTTACCCTGAGAGGTATCTGGTGAGGAGTTTCAGAGTGATTTATGCCACAGAGGATGAGATACAGAAAAAAAAAAGAATTTCTTTTATAAATATATAAAGAAATATCTTGAGCCTATATGTTTAAAATAAGTCTGGATGAGGTAAAAACCTCTCCAGCTAATTCAGGCCAGTGATATCTCATGAGTTGGTTCTATCGCTCACCGTTGCATTAGGGAGTAAGTGCAGCCTGGGAGGAACAGGGTTTGGAAAGTAGAGAAACACATTGTCCTCCTGCCCTGGGATCTGAGCAGTGACATCTGCCTACTAGTTAATAACTTATTCTTACCCTCACTACAACCAGTAGTTTGGACCCTCCTAACAGGGCTGGTGGGAGTTAACAACCAAAATGTAGAAAATAATGAAAATATGCCAGAGGACACGATTAAAAACCTGAAGCAATCAACAGCATTGTTCTGGGGGGTGGAGAAAGTACAGGTGTGAAATGGGGAGCATTGGAGTAAGGCCCATCATGGCACCAAGAAAAGACAACTACTGCTTTACTCTGCCAAATAGGTGGGGAAAAAATGGACTTCCAGAACCATCTTGAGAAGGAGAGAATTGGAAAACTGAGGACCACATTCAAATTATGTGAAGATTATTGGAAGTGGGCACAAATGATATAAAAATGTTCTTAGGGATAAAAGAAAATAGAGTGTATGCAATTTTTACTGGTGGAAATGACAAACATTTCTAAAGACATGAATTTCAGTTTGTGATGAAACTGTGATGATTTTAACACATATTTTTAAATGCTTTGATACTCATTCTAACAAAAAATGAAGTCTAATGTCTAATTATTTTCCCGTTGACTGTGGGTCAGTCTGAAGTCCCTATATCTAACGAATGGAGGCAGCAGAAATAACTCTGCATGACATACTAGGCTAGTTCAGAAAAGTAGTACTATTTTTGCCCTGATCTCTCTTGAGAGGAAGGCAGAGGTAGAAGCAGGCTCCCCGCTGAAGAGAGAACTTGATGTGGAACTCAATCCCAGGACCCCAGGATCATGACCTGACCAAAGGCAGATGTTTCAACGGTTGAGCCATCCAGGTGTCCCTTGATATGCTTGCTTTTAAAACTCAACCACCATGTTGTGAGGAATCCCAAGCCACAAAAAGAGGTCATGTGTCAGTATCTGGTCAATAGCTCCAGCTAATTTCCCAGATGAAAGCCAGCATCAACAAAGATAAATCAAAGTGAAAAAGTCTTCAGCATTTGCTTTGGCCCGAATGAGGCAGCATAGATCAGAAATAAAATGTTCCTACCAAACCCTGCCTAAATTCTAAATTTATGAATAAAATAAGTGTAATTATTCTTTTCAGCAACTACTTTTATGGGTGGTTTATTATGTGGAATAGATAATTAGAACAATATCCTTTGTATATTCAGAGTTTATACAAGTCAAAATTAAAATGACAAATTACCTGGGGAAAAAATGGCTAAAGTGGAAATGTAATTCATAAAAGAACATATATAAATGATACATATACCCCCCAAATACCCAATAATATTAGTTATCACAGGAATTAAAACAAAATAACATAGTGAAAATATTTACCCCTTATCAATATGAAAACTTCATTTGCAAAAAAAACTTAAATAAATATGTTGATCAAAAAAATGGCAAAATAAATGATCTATCAGATGTCTTTATTACCTTGTAAAATATGCATGACACATTGTTAATTCCCAAAATCACAGTGCTAAATAAAAGAAATCTAATTCTTTGATTAATATATCATATGTCTATAAATACCCAGGAAGTTAGTTGAAGATAGAAGGTGAAGATAAGAAATTCAATTTTTATTCTATATACTTTTGTGTTGACTTGCAAATATTATGCATTACTTTCATAATAAAAGGGAAACTAGTTATTAGTAAAGTCCTAC
Organism: Martes martes; assembly: GCF_963455335.1. Classification (NCBI taxonomy): domain Eukaryota; kingdom Metazoa; phylum Chordata; class Mammalia; order Carnivora; family Mustelidae; genus Martes; species Martes martes. The sequence continues at coordinate 46,374,720 of NC_137902.1, read as the reverse complement.
TCCATTAAAAAGTGGGGATGCTTTTGAGTTGGTGCAAAGAGTTGAGAGTTTTCAGACATAGATGTGTATCTGTGTTGTGCCATTACCAAGAGAATCTATGTCTCAACCAGATGAGGTTGTTCTTGCAAGTTATACAAGCAGCAAAGTGAAAAAACAATCCATACAATGGGAAAAAATATTTGCGAATCATGTACCTGATGAAGAACTTGTATCCAGAATGTATAAGAGTGCCTACAAGTCAATAATAAAATGGCAACTCAAAATAAACACTTAAAACAGGTTTGACTAGACATTTCTCTAAAGAAAATACACAATATTTGCACATGAAATAACACTCAATGTCATTATTCATCAGGGAAATGCATATGCATCTCTTAATTGCTTAAGATCTATAGAACATAGGCTGTGTCTTAGCCATCACTTAATTTTTTAGGATCTGTAGAACCTATGTTGAACTTCTGCTGGTAAAAAATAAGAATGAATTTATCAGGAAATTCAGGAAGTTCCAGGTTACACCTAGAAACCTGTCATAAATGTAAATTCTCAGGCCTCCTGGGACAGATAGGATCAGACACTTTGAGAGTAGGGTTCAGTCATCTGTGTTTGAACAAGGCTTCCAGGTAATTCTGGTAGATTCTGAAGTTACAGAACACACCTATAAACATAGTTAAAATCTAGAATACTTCTTTACAAATAAGATATTTTTTAAAACGCTACTTTCTTTTACATATTTTAAACCCTTATGGGTTTTTAAGTCCCTTTAAAACCTTATTTTAAACCCTTCCAAGGAATAGCACCTTTTCCTAAAGTGATAAATCATACATAAAAATTATTTCTGCTGATGTTAGTCGTGATCTCTCCCTTTTCATTCATTATTCTATTAATTTGGGTCCTCTCTCTTTTCTTTTGTATTAGTTTGGCCAATGGTTTATCAATCTTATTGATTTTTTTTTTTAAACCAGCTTCTAACTTTGTTGATGTGTTCTACTGTATCTCTAGTTTCTATCTCATTGATCTCTGCTCTAATCCTGATTATTTCCTTCTTGTGTGTGAGGTTGGCTTAATTTGTTGTTGATTCTCCAGTTCTTTAAGGTGTAAAGAGAGCTGGTATATTCTGGATTTTTCCTTTTTTTTTTTTTTTTTTGTAGGAGGCTTGGATAGCTATGTATTTCCCCCTTCAGACCACTTTTGCTATATCCCACAACTTTTGGTTGTGGACCAAACTGTCTTTATTCTCACTGGTTTCCATGAATTGTTTAAGTTCTTGCTTGATTTCCTTGTTGATCCAAACATTCTTAAGCAAGGTGGTCTTTAGCTTCCAACTGTTTGAATTCCTTCCAAACTTTTTCTTGTGGTTGAGTTCCAGTTTCAAAGCATTGTGGTCTGAGACTATGCAGGGAATAATCTCAATCTTTTGGTATGGGTCGAGCCCTGATTTGTGATCCAGTATGTGGTCTATTCTGGAGAAAGGTCCATGTGTACTCGAGAAGAATGAGTATTCTGTTGTTTTAGGGTGGAATGTTCTGTATATATCTATGAGGTCCATCTGGTCTGATGTGTCATTCAGTGCTCTTGTTTCTTTATTGATTTTCTGCTCGGATGATCTGTCTATTACTGAGAGTGGCATGTTACGATCCCCTACTATTAATGTATTCATATCAATATGACTCTTTATCTTGATTAACAGTTGTCTCATGTAGTTGGCTGCTCCCGTATTGGGGGCATAAATATTTACAGTTGTTTGTTCTTCTTGGTGGATAGACCGTTTAATATCTACTGATCTTTGTGAACGCTTTTTTAAAGATTAATTTATTTATTTGAGAGAGAGAGTAGGGGGGAAGGGGCAGAGGGAGAGAATATCCAAGCAGACTCCGCTGAGCACCGAGCCCAATGCCGGGCTTGATCTCACAAGGGATCGGGACCTGACTGAAACCAAGAGTTAGATGATTAACTAACTGAACCACCCAGACACCACGATGTTTATGAACACATTTAATTAATGGTATTAAATATAAAGAAAATTCAGTGGGTCTCCTCATTTATATCAAGAACTGAGACAGTTCTAGGCAGTCGAGATTCATAGAAGTAGACCGCCTTCCCCCATCCTCAAAAGTGAGAGACTTATCCAAGTATTTTAAGCCTGGGCCTGGGAATTAAGCACAACTGATGCCAAAAGCTTCGAGCCTCCATGTTAGAAAGAAGTGTCTTTTAGGTTTCTAAGGAAACAGAAATTTTAGATTTGAATCTTGACTTGGGCTGAATTGAATTCAAAAACTCATCAGGATCTATACCCAGAGACCGGAACAGAAATGACTCAGATTAAAAATAGTGTATCCGCTTTGGCCACCAAAGGAGAAGACACAATAATAGTCAAGAGCAACAATTTGCCAACTGCACAAATTCTCCTAATTACATTGTATCATTTTAAAGCATGAATTATTTCCAGTCACTCCTGCCACATATGAATTAACTGGAGACAGAGAAGTGGATTCCCAGCATTTAAAAAGACGTGCCTCGGGGAGATTCAAATGCACAGTTGAAAATATTTTGGAAAGCCCACACGACATCTCTTAGGCAGTACTGAAATTTCTAAGTAACTCATGGTTGATTTTAAAACTGGTACATGTGCGCATAAGTACACAACCATACTTACCAATGTATAGCATATATACAAATTATAGATTGGCTGTAGATTACATCAATTAAGAGTTTCCCACATAAGAATAAAACCTAAACTGAAGAGAACACAAGAAATGCCCTGGAGCCTTGTATTTTAAAAAAGTGATAAAGTCAGCCAAATAACACATCTCAATAAAAAAGCAATAATCCTAGCTAGCTATGCCGAATACAGCAGAGCATAAAACAAAAGGAGATTGAACCCTAAGGTATCAGCACTGATCACCAGTAAAATTTATCCTATCTTTTTTAAGAAAGAGGAAGAAGAAACACTCAGAATTTAGAGTATTTTATTTTTTCCTTTTTTAAAGAAAGAGTTCCATGTAATGTTGCATTGATCACTTTTATTGTGTTGTTTTTAAAGTTTCCTCCCCTAGTTATGGAAGTATACAAGTAGTTACACATATTTCTAAACAAGTAGACTTCATTTTCTTTTTTAGAAAATTGTTAGGTTAACAGAAAAATAGTGTAGAAGCTTTTGATATACATCCTTCCCCTTCCCCCACTCTCAGTTTTCCCTATTATTACCATCTTGCAATGATGTGGCACATTTGTTACAATTGATGAACCAACACAGATACACAATTTAGTAAAGTCCATAGTTTACACATGGTTCACTCTTTGGGTTTTATATTCCCTGAGTTTTGACCCACGTTTAATGACATGTGCCTGTCACTTCTGTTTCATATATGGTAGTTTCACAGTCCTAAAAGTCCTCTGTGCTTCACTTATTCATCTCTTATCCCCTTCGTCCCTGATCCATAGATGACCACTGATCCTCCTCCTATCTCCTTAGTTTTGCCTTTTCTAGAACATTATATATATGGAATCATATATGTATGTAGCCTTTTCAAATTGACCTCTTCCACTTAGTGATATGTTTTTGAGATTCATCCATGTCCTTTTCTAGCTTGATAGCTCATTTCTTTTTATCTCTGAATAATATAGGAATGTACCTGTGTTTGTTTATCCACTTACGTATTCCAGGACAACTTGGCTGCTTCCAATTTTTAGCAACTAAGAATAAAGCTTCTGTCAACATTCACATGCAGGTTTTATATGGACTCTGTACCAGCTCTGAAAACATGTAAATTATATTTTAATCATAATACATTTTAAAGAAAAAAATGTTTTCCTTATACCCCAAAACAACTTAGTTATTCTTTCCATACCAGATCTATGAAATTTGGTCTTGCAGTAGGAACTGGGATTGAAAAGGGGGAGGAAAAAGAACCACAGAAGCTCATAATCAGAAGGAACATTGATGGTCCCCTGGGTGAGTTCATCTGTCCTTGCTTGAATTCTCCTACATATCTCTTTTATTCATACAGCTTCTGCTGACCAAATTTTCTAGTTTGGCAGGCTCTGAATTTTAAAAATATTACTTTTTGGATTGCACCATCCAAATTTCTATTTCTTAGGACTACACAAGAATAGTAGATTTAATCATCTTCCTGGCAGCCTTGAGATTTTGGAAGACATTTTTACATTTTACCGGTTCCTTCAAACTTTCTTAAGATGTTTTACTGTGTCTTTCCATCAGCATGATCCATTCGTGATCTGAGTTCAGGTATACCTCAATGTCCCACACCATTTCTACCTCAGCGAAAGAAACTGATATGTCATCCTATAGGTTAATTAAACAACATGCAATGATAAAATTTCATGGGTTTTTGGCATTGTTTTTAATGTCCAAATCAAGCTATGAATATGATATAATAAACCCATTGTTTATAGATCATGCTATTTGCATTGTCTAATAGAAAAGTGTATAAATTCAAACATAATCTTAAACCTTTGCAAAAAACTATAAAGATGCTATTTAAATTCAAGGATGGGGAAAATAGGATATTTCTCATTTGAATTATTAACAAAACTGCAAAATTCCACAGTAAAATTTTATGAAAGATAAAACAATTTCAGAGATTAAAAAAAAGAAAGAAAAGAAAAAGAAACCCAAACAGATATGAGGTGGATTAAAATCACAACTACTATATTGATTACAATGGATTCAGTAGATCCCAGGTTGAAAATAGGAGAAGAGTGAATTAGTAAATTAGAATAAAAGTTCTGGAAATTCTTCCAATAAAAATTTTACATATATGGGACAAATTCATACAGGAAATATAAGAGAATATAAGAAATAAGGAAAAAATAAGAGAAATTAACCAACCAGAATAAATAATATGTAAGAAAATATTGAGGAAAAAAAATTTTTTTTAAATTCCCTGACCTAAGCTCAAAGGACACACTTAGTAGTTAAAATTACTGAACAGGAAAAACTTCACTGCACATATGTGGGTAACTTTTAAATTAAATGCAAAAGAAATAAGACACTTTCATAAGTGTCAAAAAAGGAAATCATAAAATTTACACAAAATTCTATCAGCTACAATCAAGCTTCTCCTCTATAGCATAACAAAATTCATGAAAATGTACAGAAAAATAAGGAGAAAAGCTTACACACCAGAAAGAAAGCTACCGAAATAATAATAAAAATGAATATAAAGAGGAAACAAAAGCATATTAGAGAGAATCAACGAAGCCAAAAATGGGTTATGACACGAGTGACAGAATGATAAATCTCAGGGAAACTGAATCAAGAAAACCAACCCCCCAAAAAGTCTGAATTATAAATATCAGGAATGAAAAAGGGAATTATACTCTAGATTCCAAACACATCAGAATAATGATAGGATTCTTTGAAACAATTTATGCCAATAAACATGAAAATGTAGATTAAATGAACTAATTTCTAGACAGAAACACAATTTACTACAATCAATACAAGAAGAAACAGAGTATCTTAACAGTCATAAATTTATAAAGTAAATGTAATCTGTAATTTAAAATGTGCTCATGTGCACACATACACACACCCCAGCACACAAATAAACCACATCAAGCACCAACTGACTTTCATGTGAATTAGAATTCTAAACTTCTATTGAAAAAAAATTTAACCAATCTTACACAATTTCTTCCATATTTTTTTTTAAAAAAGAGGAAACCTTTGCTGATTTCATTGTTCTACCCTTGATTTTAAAGAACAAATGACACCATTTACATCTACATGGATGGAACTGGAGATTATGTTAAATGAAGTAAGCCAAGCAGAGAAAGACAATTATCATACGATTTCACTCATATGTGGAACATAAGCAATAGCACAGAGAACCATAGGGGAAGGGAGGGTAATCCAAAGGGGGACAGATCAGAGAGAGAGAGAGATGAACCATGAGAGACTATGGACCCCAGGATATGAACTGAGGGTTTCAGAGGGGAGAGGATGGAGGAAGGGGTAATAAGGTGATGGGTATTATGGAGGGCATGTGTTGTGATGAGCACTGGGAGTTATATGTACCAAATGAATCACTGAACACTACATCAAAAACTAATGATGTACAATGGCTAACTGAACATAATAAAAATTTAAAAATAAAATAAAGAACAAATGACAACTAAGGGCATTTCAAGGATATAAAATCAGAGGTCAATTTCTCTCAAAATCATACACATGAAAATCCTCATTAAACACCTAAAAAAAAATCAAAGGCAATGATGTGTAAAATGGCAATACATTTGACCCTTGAACAACTGCATGGATTAGGGGCACCAACTCCTTCCAATGCAGTTGAAAATCCACATATAACTTTGGCTCCCCTTAAACTTAACTACTGGAAGCCTTACCAACAACATAAACAGTCGATTAACACATATTTTATAAGCTGTATGTATTACATACCTGCATTCCTATAAAAAAAGTAATCAGTAGAAAAGAAAATACATCTACAGTATTGTATTTATAAGAAAAAAATACACGTGTAAGTGGATCTGTGAAGTTCAAATCCATGTTGTTCTAGAAGCAACTGTATTTCCCCACCAAATAGAAATGATTCAAGAAATGCAAGTTTGGTTTATTATTTTAAAATCAATTAGTGTATTCTTCATGTTAAGAGGGAAAATGTAGCATAACATAATAAATATTATAACATCATAATAATACATATCATTATCACATAACAATAATCCAATATTTCTGAGTATATCTATGCATATAACAATACCACGCTATCTTAACATATTGATAATATTGTAAATTTGAGTAGTGGGTCATATAAGTCTTCTACAAAATTTCTTACTCAGGTTTGTTTAACTTATCTATGCTATTTATATTTCCATATAAATTTTAGGTACAGCTTATCAATATCTTTTTTAAAAAGCATGCTGCAATTTTGACTGGATTGCACTAAATGTATAGATAAACTTAGAAAGGATTGACATCCTACTGAGTTTTGCAATCTATAATTAATTTCACTCAGTAATATTTTCTGGATTTCCAGTGCAGAAATTTTGCATATGTTACCAGAGAGTTTTCTGCATTTCAATATACAGGTTTTGTATACATTTATTTCTAGAGGTTATTTGAGTGCTATTAACAGTTGTATTGTATGCTGTTGACACTCTATGGATACAACTGATAACTACTGATACATGCAACAACATGAGTCATCTCAAAACATAATGTTGAATGTAAGTAGCCAGATATAAAAGACTAAATAATGTAATAAACAAATACCATTTACATAAAATTTAAAACAGGCAAAACTAATATATGGGACTACAATTCAGAATAATGGCTTGTCACTAGAGATGAAGTTAAATTACCAGAATGGGTCCCAAGAAAATTTTCTTGAATGACAGAAATTACTTACATTTTGATCTAGATGATGATCACATGGGTGAATACATGTGTGAAAGAGTACAAAGCTGTTCACTTAGAATGTGTACACTTGACTGTATGCAAGTAATAAAAACACTTTTAAAAAATAGATACATTATTTCAAGTCACACAAGTGATATTGGGACAATTTTCAAATGTAAAAATAATGTAAAAACTCTAGTGCAGATATAACATTACTGGACAACAGTCCCTGAAATACTCAAATCCTGCTTTAATCCCAGATTCTTTTTCTCTATTTCTCCAAGGAAAAAATATGCATATAAACAAATAAAAGCAAAAGAACTGGTATTGGCTTTGACCCCAAACTGCAATTTAGAACTCTACTGAACTAGTCTATAATCCAGAGCCTCTTTTCATCTAAATTGTGTATCTTGATGCCTTAAACTAACATGGTCAAATTAACTTCACCTCTAAGCCCAATCCAACTGTAGACATTTCCCCGAAATGCAAGGAAAACTAAATAATATAAACTCAAGAGGGAGATGATCTAGGATGGGTAAAGCAAAAACAAGATACTTTGCGCTGATACTATGAGGAAACAGGTTAAAGCTGCCCGCCTTCTACCCTTCTTAAGGAGCCACAGGTAGGGGCGCCTGGGTGGCTCAGTGGGTTAAGTGGCTGTCTTGGGCTCAGGTCATGATCTCACGGTCCTGGGATGGAGCCCCACATCAGGTTCTCTGCTCAGCAGGAAGCCTGACTCCCTAACTCTACCTGCCTGCCTCTCTTCCTACTTGTGATCTCTCTCTCTGTGTCAAATAAATAAATAAAATCTTTTTTTTTTTTTTTTTTAAAGAGCCACTGGTAGGACTAATAAGCTTCTATGGGAACTACCTCTAAGCCCACGTCAGCCAAGGCACCAGGTGACAGTGAACATTTGCAGAGGTGCAAACCACATTCCTAGCTTCACCCAAGACTGAGCGATCTTTTGCAGAGGTGCAAACCCTTTCAGTAATTCCATTCAGCAGGGCCAATGCAAAGTCCTTGGATTCAGCAAATTTTAGCTGCACCCCTTCTCAAAGGGGTGAAGTGAAGGGAAGTTGGGTCGAGTTGAATAGGCCTATGAGTTTCCTCTACCTGAGAGTTCAATAATAAAAAGTTCTATGACTTCTAATCTTCATTTAGCTAAAAAAAAAACAAAAAAAAAAACCTTTCAGTTTCTCTTTATAATAGAAAATAATATCAGACACATATGTGGTTGTAAGAAGTATGTCCAATGGAAGTAAATCTCTAAGAGCCATTCTTGGGATGTAGTAGGTGGCAGGAAAATGTTAGCTTCCTTTCCCACTTTCAGTAACTACCATTTGGATTGAAAACATGTGTTTTCACCATATATCATAGTACCTGACACATTCCCTGACATATAATAGGTGCCAAATAAATACTCAGTAGGGGAATAAACACCAAGCACTGAGCTAATCACGATGAAGGGTTATATAAAAAGGGATTGTCAGAGCCAATTATTTTACAATATACTAAGAAATAGATGCACAAATACCTAAATAATGGAATGAAATATACTCTACAAAGTACCATGCAGTAGAAAGAAAGCAAGATAAAGTAAGAGAGAGAAAGAGAAAGAAAGAGAGGAAGAGAAGGAGGGAGAGAGGAAGGGAGGGAGGGAGGGAGGGAGAAGGAAAGAAAGAAAAAAAAAAGAAACTCTAGTACCATCAACAAGAATTTAATTTGGGTCATCATAGGCTAGATGAGTCATTTACTCCCAGGTACCATACCATCCAAAAGGAGGACTGATGTGAGGCAAAGAAACAATCTTTAGAAGACCCAGCCAGCCGAGGGGACAGCTTGGAGCTGGTTATCTGTGGGTACAAAACAACACTTAACAGGATACAAAATATGCCCCAATTTAGCGACCATTATGTGGTTCTGTGTTCCTTATTGGCAGAATATATGGGTGCCAGAACTAAGGCATTATTGGCACTGCTTACCATCACTCACATAGACTTGCTCAGGGAATTCACGCTTTCCATCCTCCAACTCTGAACCCTGCATTCTAAAAGTCCTGGGTCCTAGAAGAGAAATGCTTCCACCAGGGACACAGCAAAATCCCATAAACTAAGTTATAGCTGCCACAGCTTCAGGCTTCTTTTGCCAAGAGACCAGCAGGGCAGGAGAGAAGTCATCATCCTGGCAGATGTAATTTACCCTGATCATCAGGAGGAGACAGGCCTTCTAGCACACACTGGGGAAGGGAAAAATACATTAGGCAATTAGTTGGTCCACTGGAGACAGCTCTTGGTACTTTCTTGCCTGACTTTGATAGTAAATAGACAAATGTAGCAGTCTGATAAAATTACAGCACCCAGGAGATCAGTGCTCTCAGGAAGGAAGGTCTGGGTTACTGGATCAGGCTAGCCACCCAGCCACCAGGGATTCATTGTCAAGGGTGAGGTGAATCTGGACGGGCAGCCGAAGAAATATAACATGAATATTCATTGTATCCCCAAGATCAACTGCAGTGATGGGGACTATAGTTCATTGAACTGAACTTCTTTTAGGTTTCCCCAGACGACCTGTTCTCAGATATCGTGAACATATTATGTAATACAAATAGAAGCAAGTGGCACAAACAGTGGACTGTTGCAGATGCCATGGTGTCTCCTCCAGGATCAAGACATTCATTCCTCCAGCTGCCTGTAGCGTTGGCTCAATCCCTTCCAGAAATTATCTATGGCTAAAGAGAGCTGCCTCAATCAAGGTTAATCTCTCCCTACAGGCAGCCCATATCCATTACTTCAATTCAAGGCAACTATGAAGTTTGGATGAACTCCAAAGCTCTCTGTGGAACCAATGAAGATTTTCTTCAGATTGCACCACAGTGCAACTTTTCCCTCTGCCCATTCATCCTTCCTTCAGTCCATCACAGGTATGGTTCCTAAGAGTATGACTCAATAAAACTTACTGCAAGCAATCTCCACCTCAAAATCTGTTCAGAGAAGCTAACCAAAGAAGCATATGTTGCCAGATTCCTTTGAAAAACTCTCAGACCACTGGTGCCTGAATATAAACATCTGTAAATCTTTCTGTAAGTTCTTATTATTATGCTAATATTTAGAATATCATCAGTCATTTACATACACCAAGCACTTAATAATATGTCATTAAAAGAGTTAATCCATACACCATGAATATAACATTTTGGGTTCATATTTCTGTGTAAAAGTTAATAAATGCCAAATTTAAACTTCCTGCAATAAAATTTATTTGCTCATGTCAACCACAAGGCATGTATTGGAGACTATATATCAAATACTAATCAACTGTATTAAACAACCCCACAATTTTTCATGTACCTTTCTAAAAATTTAGTGGTAACTGGGCACAATATAGTCCATCATAAATTCCCTTGTATAGGAAGCCTCTACCTTTTTTAGTTGATAGTTTTAAGTCTTTTTATCTAAAATGTTTCAAGGAACTCACAGGAGCAAATTGTGATAGTCATGAGTATCTTACAATTTTATATTCTTTATTCTCTAAAGACTAATGCTCATCCTTCTGTATTCCTTGATGGAATGACTATTGTATTTTATCCAACAGGAAATATAAATATCCCAGACATTTGCCTCTCTCTCATTTTCCACATCGCATCATCAATTCTCTCAATCTTCCTCTTTAATGTCTCAAATCTTTTTATCTTTCTCCATTCCTATTGCCGTACATGAATTCAGATCTTTATTCTTTGAGCATTTTTACACTGACATCAGTTCCCTTTGTCAGTTTTACAAACAGCCAATGACAGCATCCTTGAACATTCTCCCTATACCTTCCATACGCACCCATTATTCTACTCTCCTGATTTTGCAATGGTATCAGGATTGTATTTCTAAATCACAAATGTCAAAGGTTAACTTTCCTACTTAAAAGTCTTCATTGTGTTTATGTTAGGGTAAATTCTTTACCATGCAATAAATGATTTGGCCTCTCTCTACCTTGTAACCTCTTCTCCTACCTGTCTTCTGTGTACTATTTCTGTTTAATTGATCTTTAATACTTAACAACTTTTCTAAGTGTTGCGTGCTCCTTTATACTCCCTCATATTTCTTTTCCCACATATTTCACCTCCTATACTCTTGATATTTTAGGCACCCATATTTGCTGAAGGCAAGTATCATTTCCGAGGCATACTCTTCCCTAAGTCACTTTCTCTCTATAAACCTGCCAATAGTTGTCTTTGTTACCATGCTGCCCTATATCCAATATTAATTGCAATGACTTGCAGCCACCTATTTACTGATCTTCTTTTTTACTGAACTCAGACACAGGGGTCTTATCTTTAATAATTTGCATCTCAGAGTCTAGTATAGTTTCAGCATATTGTTATTACCCAAAATCTATGACTTGAACTGAATTGAACTAAACTGAATAGAAGATTTTAGAGTAATTAACAATAGTCCAATTCCCGTATGGGCAATTTCTCTTTTTTAACTTCATGTTCAAAAAATGATTTTAGTCTTTAGCATACCTCTTCTGAGACCCATTGAAGCAGAAGAGAAAATAGTCATAAATGAGAGTCCCAAATTTTCCCACTAGGCTGATTACTCCATTCTTTTTATTCAACAGGTTGGTCATATTTTAACTCTGAAGTAGAGGTGGGGCTCTGTACACTTCAGACATCAGTAATTTCATCATCCAGATGACATCATCCAGATGACAATCATCCAGACCAATGACATCATCCAGAGTTAACAATGTTAGAAAAGATGCAAACCTTACTGCAATGGAGATGTTGTTCGTTTGTATGTCTGTTTATTTTTTCCCAAGAAGCTTCAATATCTACTCTCATCATTCCTTCAGGCTCTTGGAAGAAGGTTCATATGGAGATCCATGTTTCAGTTAGGAAAATATTTGGAGGTGTTTTACCTATACTACTAACCTCAGGTTAACTGCCTGAATATTGTTAAATTCATTGGCTACAATAATTCACATAGAAGATAAAGTCATATTATTTGAGGGGCGCCTGGGTGGCTCAGTGGGTTAAGCCTCTACTTTCGGCTGAGGTCATGATCTCAGGGTCCTGGGATTGAGCCCCGCATCGGGCTCTCTACTCAGCGGGGAGCCTGCTGCCCCCTTTCTCCCTGCCTGCCTCTCTGCCTACTTGTGATCTCTGTCTGTCAAATAAATAAATAAAATTTTTTTAAAAAGTCATATTATTTGAGAGGAATACATAATATAGTGTTAGAATAAAGCTTCATCTTTGCATATGGCAGTAGGCTACTATAAATGTTTTTTCAAATAATGAGTTCTTTATATTGCAATGAAAACCAGTTCCTCTTTTATATTCATCAATTTTTACATAAGCACAAGTGGATCATATAGATGGAAAGTAATGATTAGAAGTGCTTAGAAATAAAAAGAACTAGAACAAATAAGGATGTTTCACAGCAACCAGAATCTTTAAAGAATCTTCAAATTAGACAACAAGTTATAAAACACACACACAAGAAGAAATGAGCTTTCCACCTATTAGTGGGAAGATTTGGTTTGATAAGAAAATAAGAAACAATATTCTTCCACTTTAAGTGTTTATCAAATTTTCTCTACATCTCTTATGCATAAACCTATTCTCTTCTGAAAGATTAAAAGGTCATAAAAGTAGAGTATAGGTTTATGTTTATGTTTATTAATGGTGGTTGCCAGAGTCAGGAGGTAGGTGGTGGGAGAAATAGGGAGATTTTTGTCAAGGGATACAACATTTCAATTATGCAAGATGAATACGTTCTGGAGATCTAATATACAACAATGTGACTATAGTTAATGATATTCTATTGCATCCTTGAAATTTGCTAAGAGGGTAGATCTTAAGTCTTAAGTGTTCTCACTAAACAAAAAAGGAAAGAAAGAGAAAAAGGAAAAGGTAACTATGTGAAGTGATGGTTATGTTGATTAGTTTGTTGTGATGATTATTTCACAATGTATATGCATATCAAATCATCAAGTTGTAGATCTTAAATATATACAATTTTTAATTGTCAATTACATCTTAATAGGTCTGGGGAGGGAAAAAAAAAAAAAAAGAAAGGTAAACGAAGCCAAGTAAACCCACTGCCAATCTTGGAAAATAAATTCAAGACATGTGACCAAAAGTAGGCTTGCCTCTAGAGTTTATCTTTTGCTGCTTTTTCTTTTCTAATCATTCTTATCCTCTGTTGAGAAACTCAGCTTTGTCGATTTGTCAATACTATCCATGTTAATCTTCCTCAGACCCAACACTTTTCTAAGCTTCAGCATCAAATACTAATTCTCTGCCTGACATCTGCTGTTCTATGTCTCATCACCAATGTTCAATATAATCTATTTTAAAGAAAATAGTAATAATCATATTCAACAAATCTGAGCTAATATTAAGTAACTTTGAAAGTAATTTAATTTTCATATTCAAAATGTGTGGAAATGAGAGATTCTCTCTTTGACCAAACTTTAGTGAGGCTCCTCTGAGCCCTCTTCTCAACTGGGCATAAACTTTGGGTTGTGACAACGGCAAACACTCAGCACAAATAATTTCATTGACCCCTGAAACTAAAGACTTGAACAAACATTAGCATGATTTCTACCAGCTCAAGGCTGTGTCCCAGGGAAGACCCAGATCCTGGCTAGGAGAGCTCAAGGCTGCCAAGAGAATTTACTGTTTGTTCCAACCTAAACCCCTAAACCGTAGATATATAACCAAACAAAACCTGCCTGACCTCACAGTTTTCAAAAATCAGCCGCTTCCCAGCTTTTGTAATTTTCCACTCCCCTGACCGCCCAAGAACCCACTCAACCCTCCTCTCTAATTTTTCTCTCCCTTCAAAACTCCCAGTCATCTCCGCCTAGAGTTAAGCTGAGCTCAATTTGTACTGAAGTTTCTCTCCCCTCCTTCAGTAGCCTGTAAAAAAATCTGTCTTGTCATCATTAGCAAAAGTATGACTCTGTTTCTCTTTCACAGAAGTAGTTGCTCCAGAACTAATTGTCAAGGCACTAGGTAAGAGATCTAGTTCCTTCTATTTTGTCCCCCACTATGCATGGCTTCCAATCTCCAAACCCCTCACAGTACAAGATGTCTGCTACAACTGCAGCTATTATGGGTACATCCAAACCAATTGGAAAGAGGAGAGAAAGGAAGAAAAAACCATGTCCTTTATTTTTAAAAATATTTGTTTATTTATTTATTTATTTATTTGAGAAAGAGAGAGAAAGGATGGAGAGCATAGAGGCAGAAGCAGACTCCTGCTGAATAAAGAGCCGAATGAAGAGCTTGATCCTGGGATCCTGGGATCATGACCCCAGCCAAAGGCAGATGCTTAACCAACTGAGCCACTCACTTCCCCCAAAACTTGTGCTTTAAAGACAATTCTTGGCAGCTGCTTGTACTACCTCTGCTGATACAGTCACTTAACTGCCACAACGATGGAGATATGTCATCTATTCTTGACAACCGTGTGCTCTGCAAAAATTAGGGCTAGATTATTATTGAAAAAAGAACTACTAGTGGAATATAGCTAGCATGCTCCATCAACCACTTCCAAAACTACCCATCTTTAAACATTTCTTTTAGGGGTCAGAGTCAGATGCTTCCTTCCTTTTTAGCCTGGAAATAAAATTGAAACCATATTTTCTCTTCAATGAAATAAGGTATTTAAATGATCTTTAAGATCCCTTTCAGATATCCCATGGAATCCAATAACGTTCGTCAAGATCTATCAAATCCTTTTAATGGTGTATCTTCTTTCAACCATATAATTGAAAAATAAGTCCTACAGAATACTAAGGAGAGCTCCCAATATGTATTTATTAAAATGCAGTTGAAAAAGCCCTAAACCAGAATTATTAAGCTTTGGAGAGATATTGTTGTCTGTCAAGGAAATAGGGGAGGAAACTGGCATAATGACACCAAACCTCAGAAAAATGCCAAACTGTGAGCTTGGGTTTAGTTTGTAGAGATGAGTTCATTCAGAGCAGACAGTTCTGGAAAACAGGAAGTTCCAGAACCAGGAAATAGATTTTCTGAAACTGGATCATTCTCTTGATGTTGAAACAATTTTACTTATCAGAATACGTTGCTTCTAATACAATAATTTTGATTTAATGATTTGATTATACTTTATTTTGACTTAGTGCCTGAGTATTTACCAATGGTTCTTTCCCTTTTTTAAAAATATGATATACTGGGGCACCTGGGTGGCTCAGTGGGTTAAGCCTCTGCCTTCAGCTCAGGTCATGGTCTCAAGGTCCTGGGATCGAGCCCTGCATCAGGCTCTCTGCTCGGTGGGGAGGCTGCTTCCTCCTCTCTCTCTGCCTTCCTCTGCCTACTTGTGTCCTCTCTCTGTCAAATAAATTTAAAAAAAAATATGATATACTTTTGGTGCAAAAGGAAATGTATTTTTTTCTCTACACTCTAGAAAAAATTTACACAAGAATGATCTGCTTATTTCTGATATGTAGAATTTGGCCTGAAAGTCTCAGAGTCCAGATTTTTATGGCAATATTTTTTAAAGAAATATTTTGATTTCTTCCTTGATAACTTGATAAGATTTTGAAGCACTTCTTGAGTCTGTTGTGATCTAAAAGCCTAGAGAATCATCCATTTATGTAGGTTTTTAAGTATATTATTATGTTTTCAATCACCTGCAATTATATTTCACTTCTTTTATATAATATTACATGTCATTATTTTTCTCTTCTCAGTATTGCAAATTTTATATGTATTTTATCATATCAAATAATCATATTTTGGATATATCTAGTTGAACTTCACTTGTCTTTTAAATTTATTACTTATATTTTTATCTGTATCAATTACTTTTGTCTTACTTCAGGTTTATTTTTCATCTTTTTTATGACTTCTTGATTAATTATTCAGTTCATTTACTGTAACATTTTTTATTTAATAAATAAGAAAGTCAAGCTATGCTTTTGCCTCAGAGTATAACTGTAACCATATGCCTTGTCAAAATATGACAAAGTTAATTTCCCTCTAAACTAATATGACAAAGTCAGACAAAGTTGTGTCATATTATTATAAAGTTATTTTTATTTTTCTACCTAGTCTCTAATTTCACTTTTGACTTCCTCTTTGACCCATCAGTTATATAGGAAAAAGTAGAAATTTTCTAATAAAGTTTTTCTTAAGTGAAATTATTTTTTTCTCACCTTAGACCTACCCCCCCATTCCTTAGGTAATATGTCTTCTAAAATATCATTGAGAATGCTTTTTTCCCCCCTTAAGTTTCTTAGGGTAAGTCTATTAAAAAGTTTTTGTTACTGTTCTTCACAGAATTAAATATATATATGTTTTCTGATTTGAAATGGATTTTGTTCAAGATTTTATAGGTTACACTTCAAACATTTTAGTGTAAATCATAGAGATATGGCAAGATTTGATAATATCTAAACATTTTTATTATGATAGACACTCTAGTAAGTCATCAATTGTTGGAAAGGACTTGAATTTGGATACAGCTTGTAGAAGAAAAGTTTATGAGGTACTTTTTCTGTGTAACAGATGTCTTAAAGTCTGCTCTTTTTTTTTTTTTTTTTTGAAGTCTGCTCTTTTAAACCACAGGTGATTGTAACTCTTTCTGCTCCTGATGGAGTCATAAATTTCTCTCAATACATCATCCTGTCTTATTAAAAAAAAAAAATACTTTGAAATTGTGCCGTGAATGTAAAAGGTGAGGTCCATAGAGTGTGGTGTAGAAGGAAATATAGAAAACACAGAAATAATTAAACTGTTTAGCTCAATAAACAAAGACTCTTGAAATGTAAGAGAGCAGAGAAGGGAAGTGAGGGAAGTCAGCTGAAAAGGGAGGAGAGAAGGAACAAGGAATGTAAAGATGTTTTATGAGTAACATCAGCCCCTGAAATATATAGAGTAGCCTTAGAATTTTTAAAAGCAGGGGTGTCAAATGCTTCACCTTGAAAACTGTTCTGTTGTTGTATATTTCTGTCATACAATTGCTTTCAGTTTCACCACAGCTTCATTAAAATCAGCTACCTGCAACAGTCTATATTGAGTGGCACTATCAGGAAATCAAAGATGTCAGTCCATATTCTTCCTTTGGGTTTTAAAACAGTGAAAGAGATGTCTGGTCTAAAATTCACAGACACAGGAGAGCAGAATCAAAGGTGACCATCTGAGCTTGCATTTCTAGGAATTCATGTAATTCGTATTGCCAAGCAAGAGCATAGAATTTAAATAAATTTCATGAATTCTTACAGATATGACTATACTTTCTAAGGTTCTACATTGTCAATATCCCTGCCCTACTTGACATGCATCCATGTCAATAAAAGTGTAGAGGGAAATTAAGGAGGCAAGCAAGTTCAATGCCAATAGTTATTATACTTCTCAAAGCCTATATAAGGTTGAAACTCCCCCCTTACCTACCACTCAATGATTGACCCTTGCTTCCAACTCCTAACTGCCACCTCTCATCAAAGAGCCAAGATGAGCTAAGATAAGGAATCAAAAATTTTTCTGTATGTTCAATCCTGCATACCCTGCATAAAATTTCCTTTGCATGCGCTGAATGTAGACAGCCCACTTCTGTTTCTCAGTATCCAGTCTCCTTAACAATATATGTTGCAGGAAAATCTGCCAAGTTCCTGGCTCATGGGTGTCAACCTTCCATATTTTATGGGTTTGACAGAATTTGTTTGCTATTTTAATATTTCTTTAGTCTTCAGAGAAAAACTTTGAGTGTACAGCCTACATCACTGTAGGAAAAAGAAAGTTGTATTTTTTTATAAAGATTTTATTCATTTATTTGACAGACAGAGATCACAAGTAGGCAGAGAGGCAGGCAGAGAGAGAGGAAGGGAAGCGGTCTCCCCACTCAGCAGAGAGCCTGATGCAGGACTTGATCCCAGGACCCTGGGATCATGACCTGAGCCGAAGGCAGAGGCTTTAACCCACTGAGCCACCCAGGCGCCCCATGTATTTTTTTTTTTTTTTTTTTTTCTGAAGAAGGATGACATCTACCCAGGCTTGCTCTTGGTCACTCACTTACGACACCTCTCACATTCCTCCTTTTCTTTCCAATACACCATCAAGTGACTCATTCAAGGCTTGCAGCCTCATGTTCAGAATTTGTCAGTAGACTCCCACCTAGTTTTCTGAGCACTAGGCTCTCATTCTCGAGTCTTGTCACAAACATAATGCTCTTTAATTGCTTTGGTAATTTGTTTCCTGCTCAAATGGCATTGATACTGTCCATGAGATTATAGCCTTGGTACTTGGTAATATTTTCACTTTAGTTACAAGTGGAAATAACCATACCAAAGAGACCTATGACCCAAGGGTTAATCTAGACAACCAGTGCAGTGTGTGCATGGAATTATAATCCCAGATGAAAGAGGTCTGCAGAAATCCAGTCACTAGACTACAGTCAAGAGATCATGGTGAAAGGGAGTGCACTGATTTAGGCAGAACATCAGCATCTAGCTCAAATAAAATCTGACTCCACCTTTTTTTAAATGTTTGGTTACTAACATTTAAAACCTCGCAGTTTCCTCTTCTTTTTGTGCACACATCTGGACAAATTAAGAAATCTCCATTGCTCCCACTTTTGGCATTTGTGAGAGTTTCAAACTACAAAAATCTTCCCCAGTATGGAAACTTTCAGCCCAGCCACACCCCTGAACCACCAAAAAATCCCAAGCAGTCTTCCTTCCTTTCTGCTTCAAACCATTGTCAGCCAATTTTTGAAGGGTTGCCCTGCTGTCTCCACAGAGCCTCACCAAGTAATTACTTACACAAATCTCTTTCTACTTTTTTGGTGTGTGTGTGTGTGACATCATCAGTCTTGACATTTGAACCTATTTGGGGGTGAGGGGTCCATCCTGTTTCTACAGCATGGTTACAGCATCAATAAAAAGGTAATATTCTGGGCCACAGCAGAGAGTAAAGCAACAATGAACAACACTCAGAAAGGCCATACTCACACATTGATTCATGCCTGCATTTAGTTCATCGCATACTGAACACCAACAGTGCAGGCTAGCAAGCATCATTACATAGGAGGTTTAGCAGTTAGTTGGCCTAATCAGAGCTAAGAAAGACTCTGGAATTAGAGAGGCTGATCTTGTTGCCTAAACTTATCACTTGTTTTCCTGGCAATAATAAATGTTTAATAAATATAACTTAGTAGTATTGACAGTACTACCAGTGATTTCCTTCTTTAATTCTCACTCTTCCTTAATAGGAAAGAATCATTTTTTCCCATTTTTGCCTACAGATTCAAGGAACTTAGGAAGAAACCTAGCTTCCACAGGACAGGGGTTCCCTTGAAGGGAGTGGGACAACAGTAAACTTACGAATACAAGTCAACAGGGATGTTGAAGAAGCTGGGAGCATATTGGATGGATGAGTGTCAATGTCTTCCTCTTTTTTTCTGAAAAAAATGAAAGAGAAGAATCAAAGTAGAAGTATAAAGTGTACTAGAATATAAAATGCAAATAGCTGCCCTTTTCTTCGATCTCATCTTACATCAGTCCAAGAGCCATCTCTACTTAAATAATGGAAATAGCACCTCTTACCCATGCTGGTAATTCAGAATGTTGGTTTACAGCTTTCATTTCTTACAAATATGAATTTTATTTTTTCTTATATCACTGTATCTGAAGTTCATCTCTGAGAATTCTCTCAATTCTCTCTACACAATGACTATGGACCAATTTTTATACAAGATGTTTTTTGTATTCACATCTGCATTTGCACCACTGTTCTCTCCCCACCGCCAACCCAGGTTCAAAACACCCTTTATTCAAAACTTTCAGTTTGTGGAGAAAGTCATTTCAGGCTTATTGTAAAAGGTGGACTTTAGCTATCCATGCCATTCATCAGGGAAAAAAACTAAATTTTTCTCTACTTGAAGTTGCTCTAAGATCCCTAACTAAATTAGTTATAATCTTGACCATACTTAAGAAATCATTTGTATCAGTGTATAAAGAAATACATTTTTTAAATATTTTATTTACTTATTTATTTGTCAAAGAGAGAGCACAAGCAGGGGGAGCAGCAGGCAGAGCAGGCAGAGGGAGAAGCAGGCTCCCCACTGAGCCAGGAGCCCAATGTGGGACCCTATCCCAGGACCCTGGGATCGTGACCTGAGCCGAAGGCAGACACTTAATTAACCAACTGAGCCACCCAGGCGTCCCAAGAAATAAGTTTACTTCACTTTCATTAGTGCAAATATGAGCTCCTTAACAAGTGTCTGCATAGCTTTGCCCTCTATAGTTTTCACACTGTTTTCATATGTATTACTCAGTGATGCTTAAGAATCTCTCTCTCTCTCTCTCATTCTCTCTCTCTGCAATGCACCTTTTTGGGCCAATGCTTAATGGTGCCTCCTTTTGAAGCCAATGTCATGTTCATCACACTTTACACATTCCTGTTCTGTTACATGAAACACCCCTCATTTTACCTCAAGGACTTCAGCACCTGTCTCCCACCTTTTCTTCCTAGCCTATCACTGTCCTCCATGGTGATACCAGTCATTAAGGTGAGGTCCCTTCTAAGTTCTCAACAGTCCCACTAGTTCATATCTGTGTGGAGGTTCTATCTCAACACTTTCCTCACCAGAAGTTTCCTATATCTATCTGAGCTTTCATCAACTCAAGTTTTGTTCTCTGACCATCTCTCAAGGCTTACTGTTCAGTTATCCATCACTCACTTATTTATTTATTCAATAAAATGGCTTCCTCCCATGTTCTATGGATACAGTTGATGCCATTGAATCTGCCCTTCCTATTCATTATTTCTTCTATTCCTGGCCCAGCCCTAAACTCCAAAACTTCCTATGAGAACTTAATTACACAATGAAACACTAAAAACATCTCCTTGGTGGAAAATCTTTTATGTCTCTCTCTCTTTGATTTTGTAGAGTCCAAGACCAAGATCCTTAAGGGAAAAATCTAAGAAAGAAAGCACCCATTTTTAGATACAAGAATATTTGAGAATGTTAACATTTTGGTGACATTTTTAGAAAGACATTAAGAAAATATTTTATAGTATTTTATCAATATATTCAAAAAGTCCACATGCAACATGTAAATTAATTGGTGACATGATTATAGTAACATAATTTCCAAAATCAAGGGAAATGGAAGATGTAATTTGTCACTTACTGCCTAATGGGAGAAATGGAAGTTTGATCACAGTAAGTACATCTAGTTAGGGGTTCTCAGTCCTAACTATACATTAATATTACCTGAAGAACATTTTAAAAATGCCAATGCCTGGACCCCACAACAGATCAGTTAAAACACGGTTTCTATATATTTTAATTTGCCCAGGTGACAATAAGACTTATCCAGGTGAAAGCCCAATCTTAGAAGGTTAAGTGTTACCTAACTCTGATAGTAGAGCTTTCTGAAAACCACTGAAAGCCACAGCAGTGTTAAGGGTCCACATTTCTACTTGCCATTTCCTCAGATTTAATTTTACCCAGATGGCTTCCTAATTAGTTTGTTTTACTTGAGGTTGGTTGAAAAATCTCACTCATTCAAAATGAACCCAAAATGTACTGTGCATTTTAATCACTGTGGTGATTTTAGCTTAAATGTGGCTTTTTATAATACAGCATGGAGAATATACAGAACTTCTTGTTAATATAGAATAACTTGGTGGACATTAAAGTATTGGCTACCAACTGCAGCTGTTCTTGCAAAATTGTGTTTTTTATTGGTTATTAGCTAATATATTCAGAGATGGCTGTAACTATTTTGCTTTCAAAGAAACATTTTCACTTGAGCGTGTTGCTTTTTTATATTCCTGTTTTAAGTTAAAATTTACTTATCGCAGAGGGGTTGGAATGGGTGATGTGTCTTGCAGATTAAAACTTAATTAGTGATTTGATCCATATGTACAATCCCATCTGCTTACAAACAAGACGGATGAAGAGCCTGGGAGTGACTGTTGCACAGAATGTTATCTTGCTAGAGTAAGATGATCCATTTTGTAAAAAGTAATAGCGGTATGGTTCGGTAACAGTCACCGGTAGGTCAAGTTACACCATAGGCATTGCCAGGTCCCACCTCCACATTTCCACTGGCTATAGAACAAAATAGGACTGACACTTGAGCATGGCACAGAGTAATGACACAGACTACATTAAATACAAAGTAACACCGCATGTCCTTAGAACCATACAGCATAGTTTCTTAGTAATCATTGACAGCAGTAGCAAATGCATGTCCTTTATATCTGGTAATTTAATAGAAGTGGTGAAACTGGGGATGTGCTTGTTGTTCTTAAAGGTCAGATGTGTTGGAAAATAAATACTGAGCCTTTTATACAGTAAAATAGATTTTTATGATGGGAGCAAATAAATTCAAGAACCGCATAAAATATACAGAATCATACAAGTGGAGATCTAGCAGACCTTGAATCTACCTGGCTTCCCTGTGTAAAGTAATCACACAGGTAATGGCTCAGTTCCAGTATGTCAGTTTCAAAGAACTAAGGTTTTGCTACTAGTATCAGCCATTTACTTTCCCACTAATTGGGATTTCCCACTAACTGGGAATTTTTTTCCCCCCTGAGATGTAAGTTTTAGAAAAATCTTAGAAGAGGGGTGGGTGCATGTCTTAATGCTGGGAAACAGCAACTTTGGGGTTGAATTTACTTGAATTGATTAAAAATTGCATTGTTACAGAGCTAGAAGAAAATTTATGTATGAAAAATGATAATAGCCTTACACTGAGTACAAATAATACTTAAAAGCATGTGAAGATGTGATCATTTGTGATGTTACTTGTAAAAAAAAAAGTATATATACAATATTTTGAAGTGTTGAAAGGAAAATAGTACTTTATATTCTTTATCATATCACTTTTTGTAAGTGTTGAATATATTCCTGTTTATTTTTCTATGTTCTGTTTTGTAGCCTTAAGAAGTGTTTCAAACATATCTGAATGTATAAAATAAGAGTAAATGCCCTACATGGTGTGATGCTGCATTATATATAAAACTGTGTGCATATATTAAATTTTGTCTCTTGAAAAAAAAAAGTGAAGAATACTTCTTATTCTTTGGTCTATGCCAAAGTATCCAGTTAAAACTCATTTGGTATTTTCTAATAATTTGCTAGAATGTAATATTTCTCTTATGGAAGTATTCAATACTCACATTTGTTTACAGTAATATAACTGTGGAGGATTTTTATCCATTTAGCCAAATACTCATCTGGAAAATGGAAAAATAACACATAATTGGGTTTAAGATAATATCTATAGAGAAACCAGATTATGTTACAAAAACTACCATCAATCAAAGAATGTTATTATTATAATCATGAACAATTATATACAGCTCTGGAAGAAACTGCAAGTGGCCATAATAAACTATACAAAGTATCTTGTTATATGACTGTAGGTTGTCTTTTCTTCAAACTATATTATCCTCTAACACTAGACTTGGAAGAAACTTCAGAAGTAATGTATTTCCAGGGATTTCCTACTTCTTAGTGATTAGAAAAATACTTTCTTTTGATTAAACCTTAGGCAAAAATCCACTACATAAACTGCTTTGAATTGCTTAGGTTGAGAGAGCTTTCCAGTAGCTCCCTCTTTTTTCCACACTCAGTAATATCTCAGTTAATTCTAAAAAATCTCCAAAATGTCCTCAAAGTTAAGAGTGAGAAACACTGATCCAGCCCAGTCCTCTTATTTTTACATGCCCAATGCTTTCAAAGATGGTGAATAGTTTTAGAATAGAAAGAAAATGCCATGTGGAGTAAAGGATTAACTTTGCCCAAAGGGAGATGTGATCTTTGCCCATGGCTCCTGGGAGGTAATCTCGAAGCCCTCCAAACATCACTTGCTCAACAAGAGTGGCTTTGTTTGCCTGGCAGCTTTGGAACATAGAGATTGTCAATGTTAATAAGGTGATTTATGGTGAGGGGGCTTGGAACACTTGACAGCTCATCCTCTGAAGGGGCAGCAGACTAAGGTCAACCATGCAAATGGTCACCCATATGTACATGACCATGCCCTGATAAAAACTCTGTACACCAAAGCTGGAGTGACCATCTCGTATTGGCAATACTCCATGTATATTTTCACATGTGATTGCTGGAGAAATAGGTGCGGTTTACACTACAACATATGGAGAGGACAAGTGGAAGCTCATGCTTGGTAACTCTGGGGTGCTCCTTCTTTGTTCCTCTCCTTTGGCTGAAATTTTAGCCCGCATCCTTTTGGTGTAATAAACCATAACCATGAGTATAGTGGCTTTTCCAAGTTCTGTGAATCCTTCTGGCAAATTTTTGAACCTTAGAGTGGTCTCAGAAACTCCTGAATATTTTAGGCTGTTATTACCTTGACTTCCTTGGTCCATTTCTCTTTTTATTATGCACAACCACACAATCCATTTACAATTTAGTCTGATGGAGGATAGCCATTATAATAGCAATGCTCTATGCACTGTCCTCTTCATTAGTGGTAAGGATTATAGCAGTGCTAAACTTATGAATAAGATTTAAAGTATATTCTATACATCTTATTTAAAAATATTATAAATAATGAATTCTGTTACACTGAAAAGAAATTAAACCAAAAAAAAAAAATTACATAGACAAGGGGTCATAAATATAAACTAAGAATTAAATTTTCAAGTTTTTCTAATAAGGCTTACATAAATAAGGATTTTTAAAACATTTCATTTTACTAAATATTTTCACATATTTATTTCATTTATTTCCCTCAGACCTCTGTGTGGTAGGAAATTATTACTACAGACATTGTAACATAAGACCTAAAATTTCAAGTGTTGTTCCTACTAGTGGGAAAGGCTCTCTACCCTGCTATTTCCCCCATTAGCAGCCTAGTTATACCATCCCACCCATATCCTAACCATCCCCCACCCCTGTCTTCAATGGGTCTTTCACAACCTAATAGGTTTTACCTCCTAACCACCCATCACATTATACAAACAAGCCAATCACATCCTCCCATAAGAACCTGGGTCAACCCATCCTTGTGTTACTACAAAGCCTGATTCCCACAGCCCTTTCTGGTTCATGTTGCAATGTGGCCCTTCCGTGGGCTAAGAATATATGTGACTGATAAACTGTTGCCAATCTCATAAGTTCAGTGTCAGGCACCATATATTTGAATACCTTGTACCACGTACAGCACAAGATTCCTCTACCAGTGGCGTGAGTAGGAACTAGTCAGAACACCATTATATAGATCTGTGAAACCCATCTTTCATGATATAACTATGTAAAATAAGACTTTCTAATCATATAGCACTTTAATTGTCAACATTTCTCCACCTACTGAATCCAGATTGATATTTCAATGGTATTGCATCCCAGGTGGGATGATTATAAAAGCTCCATGCTAAAAAGAATAAATAAGGAGAAACTGTTCTAGCACCAGACCAAGGTTGAATATTGGCATTAGGACCATAGCTTCAGTTTCCTCCTTTCTTCCAGGCCAAAAGATTGCAAGAACTTCCTTGGCAACCCTGATAGCAACAGGCTCAGAAAATAGATTAATTTTATTCAATGCTGGGGTTTTATGAAGTGGGTCTGAAAGAGTTCCTTGTAGGTCATTTACCTTCTTTCAATTTCATGGCCACA
Source organism: Martes martes (assembly GCF_963455335.1). Taxonomy (NCBI): domain Eukaryota; kingdom Metazoa; phylum Chordata; class Mammalia; order Carnivora; family Mustelidae; genus Martes; species Martes martes. Next base: position 46,348,719 of record NC_137902.1, on the reverse strand, counting down.
TAGCCTTGCAGCTACAATAGTGTTCAAAAAGAGGACATTGAGTAGACAAGTCTGTGGGCATTATGCAGCCTCAAGGCAGGCAGAGGGCTTATATCTGTTAAGCTTTATTGGACACTAATTTCCAGGATTTCATTACAGCTTACTGTGAACCCAGTGGATCTGTTTGGGGAAGTCTTACATAGTCTCTTTCCAAATGATGAAGATACTTAGTGAACATTATGCTGCTTCCTTTTAAAAGTAAGGAGAAAAAGACAAAATCCAGAGCTATTATGAGAATTGCATGGTGCTAAAAATAGACTGGAATTTCCACTCAGGCAGCTTAGGGATCATATTTACTTCTGTCTCCTAATAACTTTGCATCCTTAGGCGAGTTACTTTACTCTTAATTTCATCATTTGAAAATTGAGAACAATTATCTTAGAAACAAGTTTAGCAAGCTTAATATATATAATTTTTTTATGTTTAGACTTTATTTCAAAACCTATGCAATTGTATGTGTAAAATTTTAATTTTTAAGGAATAAAATTAAAATAACCTGAAGTTTTAGATTATTTATTATTACTATTTTTGTTATTTATTATTTTTACATATCTTGCAGGTTAACACATAGATACAAGATTATAGAAAATGAAAGTCACATGTGGCATTAAAAAGAAGATTTGGGTAATTTGCTTTGAATAACTTGAGGAAACAATGTAACAGCAAAATAACCATACCTGCTTAAAAGCAGAAGTATAACTTGAAAAGTTGATTGCTTTGTTTTTTATAAAAATTTGCCAGTACCATCTCTTAATTGTGTTTGGCATAATTTGCTTATTCAAATATTCCCAGAAAATCACATACGGATTTGCATCACACCTGCTGAAATAATAGTCTGACAATCCTATATGGTAACCTGACATCATATATGATAAAATAATATAACTCTAGTCTGATAATCATCTGCAGGGTTTGTGAAAAGCTGTAGATGGATTGAGCATTAGCATTTAGGGTCATGAACAGGAGGAGGGATTTTGAAACATTCTTTTCAAAGCACAACCTATCTGGTGAATAAGAATGTTTCATATACAGTAACAGGCTTTCTAGAGAAAGGAAATTTTAGGATCGAATTTCTGCTATCTCAAATGTTGAAGAGTAACTTAAGAAGTATGAGGAGTATTTTAATTTTACTTTATTGCCTCAGTCAGGAGAGACCAAAAACCAAATCCAGTTCATGTTTAGATTGTCTTTCCCCAAATTTCTGACTTAAACATGCCCCTTTTTGCCCTGTCCTCATTCAGTATTGACATGCAAATCTCACAGCTGATATAATTACTGTTTTTCTCCCATTTCACAAAAAAAATACATCTAGAAGAAATAAAATCTTTATTATGCAAACGTATGCCAAAGGGAAAGAGTAAATATTTAAGTAAATAATACTTAAATATTAAGTAAATATTTAAGTATTTAAATATTAAGTCAGGGAGGTTTATTTTTTACCTTGTTTTACATAATTCCATTATAGTATATGCATACAATGTATATAATTACCAGATTTGCTGTTGGTTTAGGCATGTTGTAAACTGAGTGAAAACAGAGATATAAATCATTTCCATTTTTCCATTTTAAAGGTACATGTGGCTTTTAAAATCCAAAAGTTTTACTTCAAGTTGTTTTCTTTCTTCAAATTCTCAAAAACCAGAGAAGTTAGACTCATCTGCGCTTGAGCTGTTTGCACTCAACCATTAAAAACATTGTTTTTGAAAATTACTTCATGTTTTAGGGATATTTCTGAAGCTTGTTCATCAATCTGCATGATTATCTCTGGTCTAAACATTCAGAAACTAGTGTTTTACTAAATATTTACATGTATTCATACATGTAAACTGTTTCTCTTTTAAAAATGATAAAAACAGAAGCAAATAATACACTATGTGCTAATAAAAAATAAAATTAAAAAAAACACAAGAAAAAATTATAAAAACAGCATAAGCAAATGATCAAACTTCAAACATCACAATGCTTTATGTCAGTATAAAAGAACCCTCCCACTTCCAGGAGTATTTTATTATCTCTCCAAAGAGGCAACACAACAAAAATTTCTTGAATGGTATAAAAAAATGTGCATGTGTTTGTACATGTGTCCATTCATGTGCACTTTTTACTTGCAAAAAATCAAAGCATGCTCTGCTCATAGGTTTAACTTATTTTGTATAGATATTAGCAAACTGGTTGCCAAAAAGCCTACACTAATTAACACCTCTATAAGCAGCACACAGGGCATGCATCTTCTTCCCTCTCATTCAGAACTATTTATGTTGAAATGTGTTTATACTTGTCAGTTCTTAAGTTAAATATTTTAAAAGTCACAATTACGTAATTATAAGAGTTCGACTCATTCTGTAGGTTTATAATCCATTTATAGTTATTCTTACCTACTTTTTTATGTTGGGTTTGTGGCATTTTTTTATTAGTTTGTATGTTCTCTATATATTAAAATAATTAAATGTTTGCCTGCCACGTACATTACATTCTGCAAGTGTTGCGTGGCTTTTATTTTCAGGTTTGTTAAGTGTTTGATATTCATAAGTTGTATATTTTGATTTGTACAAACATATTGGTCTTTTTTTAATGCCTTCTACATTTTGGGTCTTAGTGATCTACAGGCTGACGGTTACACAATGTCTGGTTTATCTATAGCAAAATCTCTTCTCTGAGGTCTGACTGACATAGCTGACCTATAATTGAACTTTTTGGCTCATATATACTTAAGATATGTTACCAAAGCTAATTTACTATTCCTCCTTAATCAGTTTCCCCCTTCATTTCCTTTCCTATCACCTCATGACATCATCACCCAAGCCAGAAATAATAGAAATAATCCTAAAACACCCTATTGCCCTTAATACCATGTTGAACCTACCTATACATCCATCCATACACACACACACACACACACACACACACACACTTAAACACCCATGTCGGATGGCCATCCAGTACATACCAATGTAGCTTAAGTGATTGTTGAAATACAGAATCCTTTTCTACTGACTGGTGAATACCCACTTTCTTCAGTCTCCCAGATCCTATATCACCTGAGCTATCCCAGCCTCTCCTCTGGATCCACTCGTATCTTTTCCACATCAGTAGCTAACGTAATAACGTGCTAGCAAGGGGCCACCACCACCACACTCCAGTGCATCAACTCTAATTGGTCTGTGCCTACACCATACCGGGTGTTATGAGTTTTGATTATCACTGCTGTATAAGTCATACATACACATATGTGGAAGACTGCCTCAGCCAGTGGAAGGTGAGAAGATGTGGAACACTTCACATCCCAGCAGAAACTTCAAGGGGAATCACGAGATTCTGCCAGCTTTTGTGCTTCTGTCCTTTCTTGCTTCGGAAGAGGAGAGGCGAAAGATGAGATATGAAGAAAAGTAGAGCTGGAAGGTTCTGAGACTAAAGGAAGGCTGTATTTAGTACATATGTGGAGGACAAGAATAGGAATTGAGGAAGATCACATCCCCTCTGCGTTGTCATGGCTATGGGACCTAGAATGGAAGACACATGGACTAGAACTGCAGTCTGAAGGCAAACCATAACTGATTTCTTGTGCAGCAAAGCTAGAGACACATCTAGCAATATAAATATAACTGTAATGCTTTCCCTATTTACACATATAGGCATAAAAATATATGTGTACATACATATATATCTGATTCTTTTCTAAAATGATTAGCACAATGCCTTAAAAATAGGTCTATAAAAATCCTTGTCGAATTAATGTATCCCAGTTAATACTGTCTGTCTTATTTCAGATCTTCATCATCTTCTTTCTGGATATTGCAATGGACTGTTTGATAGTGGGTCTGTCTCTAGTTTTATCCCCCTCCAATACATTCCCTGTGCTCCTACCAGAGTCATCATATTAAACCACAAATACTTATAGTCACAATTACTTTACTCTGTCCTAGCTACAGGAAAGATCTAATGCATCCCTTCAGTGATATCACAGAATTTAGGGACGCCGTAACAGGCCAAGATTTAATACGCCTCTGCCTCTTCATGCGTGTTTTCCCTCCCCGTGCTCTTCATCTCACCTAAATGTAACTACATTGAGGGTAAAAGCTACATTGAGCACACTCTAAATTCTCAATAGATACATGTTACATTAACAAAAAAGTTATCTCTCATCTTCCTTAAGACCCTTATCTAGTGTTTTTTTGTCTGTGAATGTATTGTTGGTGGACCCATTGCTCTCTAAGTATAGCCACTGTGCCGGTGCCTACCTGGTGTAATCCCTCAGGCAGGATCCTCGCCGGTTCTTACTGTCCCACTGCATCTATAGGACCAATACAGCTTTCCCTTCATCGGGGCAGGGGAGGGGGGGAGCAGGAAGTAGGTCCTTTTCAGCTGCTCTTGTCTTCATGTCTTCTGCTATCTTACCGGACATGCTAGCCTGTATCTTCATTAAGCACTCCTCTGCTGGTTCACCAGTGTATTAGCAACTGTCTGCTTCTCATTTCCAGAAAAACAACTCTTCCTTAAATCGATGTCTTTTTCTAAATACTGTCTATGTTCTCCCTGCCCTTCTTAACTCAAACTTCTCAGAATAACACAATCTGTTATCTGTCTTCACATTCCACATTTCCTAGTCTCTTCTGCTTCCCTCAAAATGTGACTCATGTTTCCAGAATGCTACTGAAATTGATAAAACCATGATCACCAATAGAACACTAATCAGCCATTTGTCAGCTTTTATCTAATAGAACATATTGGTGCAACTGAAACTGATGAGGTGGGTAAATTCTCTATGACCTAGGCTCCCCTGGTCCTCCGTACACTGCCTTACTCCCACACATACTCCTCGTACTCACCAACCCTTTCATTCCTTCTGCAAGAGTTCTCCTTCTTCCCATTCCTCATGTACGGGTGATTGTCCCAGGGCTGACCCCATTCCCAGTGCTCTTTCTCTGGACATACCCTCCCTAGGTGATTCCATCCACCTTTAGATTTCATGATTGTAAACCTCATGCCTGCTGATGTACTCCACCACCTGTTGAAAGTCTCCACCAAACCTCAAATTTGGAACCTACCCAAACTGAAAGAGTCCATCTTCAACTGGTGGCTCTTCAATCAGATGACATCTTTATTAGTGGCATTATTATCCACCCAGCTTTAACTTCATCTTCAAAAAATTCTGCCATCCAACTGGTAAACCAAAGTACCTCCTCAGTATTTTTCAAACCAGCCCTTCTCTCGTCATCCCTGGAACTTGGTTTGACCTTGTACGTTGACTATGTTTCTCTAGGAGCCACATTCCCTCCTATACACTAGCCACTAACGTGGCTTTTCTAGAACAAAACATGTGATAACATTTTCTAAAACAAAACATGTGATAACATTACTTCCTCCCTTAAGAACTTTAAATAGTTCCTCACTTTTATAGATTAGATTTTAAGATCTACAAAAAAACATATTTCCCCTACATGAGCCAGACCCTTCACATATTTAGCCTCATTTCTGCTCCCTTGTTGGTGAACAACTTCCCAAAAAACAAAAATGCTTGTAACTCCTCCCACACTCCATGTATTTCTATGCCTCTGCCTTTACTTAGGTGGTACCTCAAGTCTTGAAAGTTCTTCTCCTTCCTCTTCCTTCTGGTATCACTAAGAAAATTTTCTTTGACTCTTTCCTATACAAGGATAAGTTCCCCTTCTCTTTTCTCTCATAAGACCTCATGCATGTCTCTATTATTAATATATTTGATACATGATTTAATTTTTTATTTTTGTGTCTATCTTTCCCTATAGACTGTTTAGTTACTTCATGTTATAAACTGTGTCTTATCTGTCTTTCTATTACAACATATAATATATGGGGTAAATTCCAAAATATTAACTAAAGAATCAAATAATTAATTAAAAAGTCAAGGAATAAATAAATGAAATGGATGAGTGACTAGATGTCACAATTATTATATCATATTTCAATTTCTGGTGTATATAATGTCTTGCTTTCCATCCTCTAAATTCCTAAATGACTAGGATTGTAACTTTTACCAAAATATCTAAATCAGTGTCTTAGAGCAATAAGTACTTAAATGTTTATTTAAAGACTGGATAATGAATGTTGGGAAAATTAAACGTTAAATGAAGAGCTGACAAATGAGAGAGTTCACAGCTAAAAACAAGACTTCAAACAGTGAATTATACACTTTAGGTAATTCTTAGGGCTGTTTTATTTTCTATATAAATTCCTTTATAATTTTCTTTTTCTTAGTGAGCTTAAAGAATACAGACATTATGTCTATTGTGGGTTAGTTATTTGGCTCATGTAAGCCAAGAAAATAGCATTCAGTAGCCTATTAAAATGTATGGAAGATTGTGTGTATGTTTCTTAAGCAAATAATTAGAATGTAAGGTAAATCTGACGCCACACTGTTTTATTTTGTGAGAAGTTTAAAATTTATCAACATTTTAAGGCAAAACCCTTTATTGCAGTTAAGATTTAGTTTCAAGGAAGGAGATTTACATGCTTCTGAACCATTAAAGAAAATTAGTTTCTATTTCAAGCAGTTTAAGAAAAGGTAGGGTAAATAGCATAACCCAAGAGATTCATTTAGAAGTCTTGTTCAGGCCATGAAATAAATATAGATCAAAGACCTTAGTACTTAAGAAGGGAGTCATGGTGCCAAATGCAAGCACACAGGGGATATTCTGCTATCGAAAAGACTCTAGATAAGGATGCAAACATGCATTTAAAAATTCAGGCTGGGATCTGGAGAAAATGTCCCCACTGGCCCTTTGAAGATAGGCCCAGTTGAGGAAAGGCATTTCCTGAAAGAAATATGGCAAAGGAGGCCCTGGCATGATTCTCCACAGTTAATAGTCTCTGATGTAAGTTGAAACAACATTGGTTGGTAGAGTAAGCAGTAGTCATACAGACATAGAGAAAATCAATGTCGTGTATTCCTCAAATAAGTTCTTTGCTAGAATGAAAAAAAATGTTTTATCATTCTCCACTTTATGAGGCATCTATTAAATAAGATGATTTACCATTAAAGTAAATATTTATAAGTTATCCAGATAAATGTATAGCTATAACTGTAGAATTAGAAAAGTTAAATTCCCTCCCTTTTACAGAACCTCATGGAAAATGAAGTTATTTTGCTTCAGTAGGAAAGTCTGGAGTCCATAACTGTCCCAGATAGAGAAGATTATTTCCTCAAGACAAACTGAGTTAACCAAGTCATGACAAAAAGAACTTTTAGTCAAGAAGAGCCAAGGTGGTATGTTAGATAAACAGTGCTGTGTCAAATCTGAAGGATGATTCAAAGATTTTTCCACTTATTAAAAACTTCCAGGTCTGTGAAGAGAATAGCCATGTCTATCTCATTTAACCTCACCTCATAGAGCATCTGGAACACAAGAATTCAAAAGCCATCAGTTGGTTGAGTAAGTAAATAGATAAATAAATGACTATATCAAAAATGAAAAAGGTACATCAAGACTTGTTATTGGGGGATGGGGAAACAGAAAAAAGTCAGTGCTAGAAAACTGGTTCATTACTGAGGTCATAAAAAGATGTTCAATCCTATAATTTTCTTTTCAGATCAAGGGCAAGATAGGTTGCTGGGTTGGTCATTCCCATTTGGAGAGCTATACAGCAAAAAATGAAAATAATTCTAACCAGTGAAGAATTACTGAATAAAATAATAATTACTGAATAAAATAATAAAAACAACAAAAGACCTATCTTAATCATATGTTTCTTGACATTTTAGATTTAGTATTTGTATTTTGTGGCAGTTTTCAAAATGATCCATCATTAGGCATTGTATCTTGGCAAGCCTATGTTTCCTTGTCAATGTGTTTAATTAATGACTCTACAACCAATTTATAAAATATGTAGATATTTGAGGCAGTTCTAACATTTGCAGTAGGGTATTTAAATGTATGATGCTGTGAATGTAAATACTAAAAATGCTTCCAATAATCCTTCCTTCCCATAACTGGGAGGAAAAGCATATTTTGCCAAGATGCTTTTAGAATAAATTTTATTTCTCTTTACAAAGAATAAACAAACAAAAGGAAATTGTAATGGAATGGAATACTGCATCACATCCCCTTGAACTGTTACTGATTAAAGTCATTCCATTCGAGCTCAGATTCACATTGTGTTATCATCATCCTTGAAGTATCCAAGGTGTGGTCCTTTGATTTTTGGCCCTAGAACTTCTCCAAAATTGGAAGAACCCACTTAGCTCTTATGCAACCATGACTTGGAACATAGGGAAGTTAATACCCCTGTAGTCAACCCTCAACCAAAGAAGGAGGTAGTAGATATAGGTTCCAGCCTCCAATCCATCTGGAAGACATTCTGAATACTTTTCAGTTGGTTCTAGTGGAATAGAGCACCTGTTACCCACAGCATTATCTTTATATCAGCCTATTTGCCTTTTCTATCTTGCTTTGCCCTCAGTCTGGATCCTAGTTTCACTTTCCAAAAACACTATCTGATTGCAAAACTTTCTCAGGCTAGGCTTTCAGGAGAACTCAAACTAAGTCATATAAAAACAAAAATATATATATAACTATGGTTAAAATACCTAAGGATAACAAACCCTAATATTTTGGCAGCTTCTTTTTTTTTTTTTTCCTTGAGAGAGAGAGAGCAGGGGGAGGCACAGAGTTTCCGCCTGTGAGGGAGAGAGAGAATCCAAAGCAAACTCAATGCTCAGCTCAGAGCCCGTCCTGGGGATAGATCTCACAACATCAAGGTCAGGACCTGAGCTCAAATCAAGAGACAGCTGTCTAACTGACTGAGCCACCAAGGTGCCACTTGGCTACTTTTTAAAACTATAATAAATAAAATAGTATGTTTGAAGACACCTGGGTAGCTCAGTCAGTTAAGCAGCAGGCTTCAGCTCAGGTCATGATCTCAGGTCCTGGGATCAAGCTCCACATTGGGCTCCCTGCTCAGCGGGGGGCCTGCTTCTCCCTCTCCCTCTGCCTACTGCTCCCCGCTGCTTGTACTCTATATCTCTCTCTTTGTCAAATAAATAAATAAAATCTTTTTAAAAATACTGTTTTGAGAACAATTCAAATATTCCCAAATTATTTCTTCTTCCCTATTTCTACCAACCCCATACCCAGCTATTCTGCCTCCATGGCAGTAAGTCTTATTAAAATTTGATATGATTTTTTTTCTGTCATATTTTCATTCAATTTTATACATATAAGTGTATATATACACTTTTCTTGGTTAGTATTAAGAGCAACTGCATCTTTTTCTGTATATCATTAACTACTTTTCATAAGATATGGAGACTTACATTTTTTTCATTTTCAAAATAGTATATAATTGCTTTTTCTATTATCTCTTTGACCCATGACATGTCTTCAGTAATTGAGAATAAATAAATAAATCATTAGCGGATGACATACAATTTTAAATTTTAGAAATATTAAGTGAATCCAACGTAAAATTCTAAGTTATTGCAAATTGGAATTTCAATGAATATACGACCTGTGTCAAGTGTTCAGGCTACATATCAATGAGCAATTGCTGTATAATAAACTTCCCCAAAATAGTGACCAAGAACAACAATCACCTCAAGCATCTGTGGTTCGTCTAGGAATTAGCTGATCTAGGCTGAGATTGATGGACAGTTTTGTTTCTCACTGTTCATTTGTAGGTAGTTAGAGTATCTCTGCTTCAGATTATGGCAGCTGGGATTACCCTGCTCCACATGTCTCTCATCCTTCTTTAGGAAATGCCAATGTGGGGGCGCCTGGGTGGCTCAGTCAGTTTAGCATCTGCCTTCAGCTCAGGTCATGATCCCAGAGTCCTGGGATCAAGTCCCCACATCAGGCTTCTTGCTGAGTGGGGAGCCCGCCTCTCCCTCTGCCTGCAGCTCCCCATGCCTGTGCTTTCTCTTTCTCTCTGATAAATAAGTAGAACCTTAAAAAAAATAAAAATAAATAAAAGGAAATGCCAGTGTGAATGCTTATTCTATTAGGTATGCTGCCCCCACATGGGTAGAAAACTGGCAACAAAATGACCTAGTACAGAAAGAAATGTTGATTGATCTTAATTACCAGTGTAACTTAGTCTCTATCAATCTTCAGTATCATATTGTATCATGTACTGTCCCTAATATCAGAGAATAACTTTTCCTTGTATATTGTCCCTTTTCCAGAAATTTCAATCATATAGTCATTAAATTCATGACAAGTCTGAGAAAATTTTTTGGAAAAAATTTATTAAACATATCTGGGGTTCCTGGGTCACTCAGTCAGTTAAGCATCTGCCTTCGGCTCAGGTCATGATCCCAGGGTCCTGGGACCGAGCCCCACATCGGGCTCACTGTTCCTCAGGGAGTCTGCTTCTCCTCCTTCTGGTCCTCCACCCCCATTCATGTTCTCTCTCTGTCTCTCACTCTCACTCTCACTCTTGTTCTGCTCTCTCTTTCAAATATATAAAATCTTCAAACAAACAAACATACAAACAATAAACAACAAGGAGAAATGTTTCTCATGACTGGCATTTTAAAGCCCTCTGAAATGAATAAAAGTTTTATAGGATGGAGTTTTTGTACCTACCACCCTTAAGTACCTACAGAAAGCAGTTAAGCATAATCAAGGACCTGATACGTCCTCATGAAGATGAGGTCTTCAAGTCTTGCTTTTTTGGTTACTTTTTCTTTTTTGGTTACAAAATCTAAATCATAACTCAAGCCACATCACATTCTTATTCCAATGGAAAAGCATCTTTTACTGATAGTTTCCTTGTAAGCTAACTGATTGTGTAAGGAATTCATTGTTTCTTTCTTCTCTTTCTGTCAAATGCATTTTTAAAGCAGCTGCAGCTGTTACAACCCAAGGAAAGTATTCAGTAATTTTGAGCTCAGTGCCATACTGGCTGTCATATCCTGCTTTTGCTAAGCTTTTCTATTCACTGGGTGTGTCTGAATCCTGAGGCTTCTCAGAACCATCATAGCATCATGTTCAAAATGAGAAAAGGCATAATAATCTATAATATTGTAATAATGTTTTATGGGCACAAGTGGTAACTCCATCCACCTATCAAGGTGAGCATAGTACAATGTGTACAGCATTGTTGAATCACTGTATTGTATATCTGAATTTAATGTAACATGGTATGTCAACCATACTTCAGTGAAAAGACACAAGGAAAGGGCAAAATGATACCCATGTACAATGCAAATATGACACTAACTGCTCAGCACTCAGCCAAACTTCACAAACTAAAAATGCAGTCCCCCACAAGATTGTCCTCATTTTGGACACAACACAGAATCTTGGGGGTTCCCAGACTACTTAAAACTTTGACTAGCCAGCTACAAATTTGGGGATTCCCATTTTATCCTCTGGTTTACTGATTTGCTAGAATGACTCACAGGATTCACAAAATGCTATACAGTTGAACTCCGGACATTGTGGGCATTAAAGGCACTGACACAGTACAAAATCTACTTGTAATTTTTGACTCCCCCCAAACTTAACTGCTAATAACCTAAGGATGACCTAAGCCTTACCAATAATATAAGCAGTCAGTCAACACATAGTTTGTATATCATATGCACTAGATACTGTATCCTCACAATAAAGTAAGCTGGAGAAAAGAAAATGTTACAAAAATGTATGGTCATGTATATTTTTCCAAAAAATCTATGTGTAAGGGGACCTATACAGTTCAAACACATGTTCTTCAAGGGTCAACTATATCTATAATCACAGCTTGACTACACCAAAAAAGGATACAAATGAGGACCAGACAAAAGAAGAGACAGGAAGGGCAAGGTCTGGGAAGGTCCCAAATGAAAAGATTCTGTGTCTTCTCACTGTGGGGTCATGTCATCTTCCCAGGACACTGAAGTATATTACCAACCAGTAATCTCACCCAAGCCTAGCTATCTGGTATTTCTTTTTCTTTTCTTTTCTTTTCTTTTCTTTTCTTTCTTTCTTTTTTTTTTTTTTTTTTTTTGAGGGAGAGGGTACATTCATGTAGGCACCATTGATTAAAGCACTGGCCATGAGAATGAACTCAGTCTCCAGCCTCTCCCCTCACTGAAGGTTGAGTTGACATCTAGCAGCTCAAAGCTCCAAACCTCTAATCACTTGGACTTTCTGGCACAACCAGGCTCCATCCTGGATGATCTCCTAAGGATAAACTCAGATGTGGTCTAAGGGGCCCGGCATGAATAACAAAGATACAACTTTCACACCAGAAATTCCAAGGGTTTAGGGTATCCCTCTTAACAGCTATGGTTAAAGGCCAGCCAGATTCTTCTGTTATACAATACCTGGACATAAGATTGCATATCTAAAATGTACCCCTGTTATTTCATCCCTAAACCAAGATTTAAAAAGAAGAAGAAGAAGCTATATGAATTAAGAGGCAGTGATATTCTCTGTGAAGTCACAGAAACGCTCTATAAATATATTTATTAATAATTCTCACATCTGAGCAACACAATCTAGTGACATAATATAAGTGGAAATATATAATAATGAAAGAAGAGCCAAACTTTAAGTCTCAGCAATAAGAGTTAGAGCGCTGAGATTTGAAATACAGCCCTATTCTAGCCAATTTTTCCTTTTAACAAATTACCAAAACACTCTGAATGAATTCAATTTTCTTATTTCTAAAATGGGAATAAAATATTTTGCAGGATTATCACAAAAAATATAATTAGTGAATAAAAAGTGAAATTCAAGTTAGGGATAAAAAGCCTTTACCTAATGAAACTCACTAAAGGGGAATTTGCCTGTGAAGATTCAGGTCTTTAATCGCACTCACATGACTTTTCTTCCTCCCCACCCTCACATCATCCAGTCTAACAGTCACAGCTATTAACATGAATTTAGAGGCAAATAGAGAAAATTTGATCCTAGTGATGTACTTTGTAAACTGATGATTACTGGACGAGTGGCACATAGGATTAGTACCAATTTTTAACAGCGGTGCCTGGGGGGCTCCATTGTTAAGTGTCTGCCTTCGGCTCAGGTCATTATCCCAGGGTCCTGGGATCAAACCCCAGGTCTGGATCTCTACTCAGTGGGAAGCCTGCTTCTTCCTCTCCCACTCCCCCTGCTTGTGTTCCCTCTCTCACTGTCTGTCTCTCTGTCAAATAATAAATAAATAAAAACCTTCAACCCACAACATTGGTTTACTAAATTTGCTTTCTTTCTGCTATTTGGCCAGGGACGTTGGACATTCTGTCCTGGAAATCCTTGAAGAGTAACAAATGACAAAAAAAAAACAACTTACCACCATGCTGATGGCAATGGGAACATACCCAGTGTGAAATTCCATACATAGCTGATGTTCCCCTCCAGTGATCACGACCTTTAAGAAGCCTGCCCTAGGGGCACCTGGGTGGCTCAGTGGGTTAAAGCCTCTGCCTTCGGCTCAGGTCATGATCTCAGGGTCCTGGGATGGAGTCCCGCATCGGGCTCTCTGCTCAGCGGGGAGCCTGCTTCCCCCTCTCTCTCTGCCTGTCTCTCTGCCTACTTGTCATCTCTCTCTCTCTCAAATTAAAAAAAAAAAAAAAAAAAAGGAGAAGCCTGCCCTAAACAATATCACAAATTCCTGCAGGCTATTTCCTTGAAGATTTTGGTCTTGTTTTCAGACTCTCTCAAGTTCCCATTGTTAAACCATCGACAGTTAATGGGTTCTTCCACAGCACTAGATTCCTTGTAGCTACAGAGATCAGACTCTGTTAGACGAAATAAAAGAAATACAGGTCTTGTTCTGTATGCCACAAGTTCTTGAAACATGCTAACTTTGTCTTTCTCCAAAACTTCTGCTGCTTTCCAGCCTTCCAACAGGGACCATGGATTTATCAGCCGGCAATCGCATTCTAGGAGCCTAACTCCATACAAGAGGTCTCCCTGCAGGGGTGGGATGAGAAAAATGTTTGAGAGAAGCAGCATTTCTTACCATTGTAAGAGGATTTCTCTTATTGCAGAAGAGACTTATATGAAGAAAGGGGATAGTGTGATTATGTGATTGCAATATGAAGAGCTCTCAGATATTGATTACTATGCTCCAGGTACTTTACATTATGTACTTGATACGTTTTGTGTGCATTATTTCATTTAATATTCACATGGTTCCATAAGATTAGCATTATTACTGTTCGGGCTGAGAGTCCTTAAGTGGATTGCTGAAGGTGGTAATGCCAGGAAGTGGTAGAGGCAGTTTATACGCAGTTCATGCCATCATTCTTAAAAACGACAGGACACAGCCTGTCTGAGGAAGGAAACCTCACAGAAAATCGCAATATAAACCAGGCCTAAGGCATGCCCTTAAAAAGCACAAAGAAGATGAAATCCTGAAATTTACAGAGACGTGTATTCTATCTTTACGTAGAGAAAGACTGTTCAGTTGTCAGAACTATCCCAATTTGGATAAGGCTTCCTGTGAGTTGATAAGCTAGGTCCCTGGAGTTGATGGCGTTCAAAAAAATGGGAAGTGTGCATTTTGTAGGGTGCATCCAAGGAGAATAAAACATCCTGTGGTCCTGGAAAAGAACCACTCAATATCCAGATTTCACTTACAAGCCATCATATGTCTGAGGCCCTTATATCCAACCCCCCCCCCCCGCCAAGTCCTTCAGTTCTACACTTTTATCAGCTAGCTATTTCATATTTGTATAATTATTTTCAATTTTTCATTGTCTTTGGAACATTTTAGAGAGCAATCACGTAGCTCATCTTAGCCCCCAGGAGAGGAGTTTGAGAAGCAATTTCTCCAAGAACTCCCGGGAGAATGTTGGGGTGGAGAGTTCATTCCTAGCCTCCTAAATGGCTAGTCCATAGGCTAGCAGCCAGATCCTTCTTCTAGTGTCCTTGCTGAATCATCACCATATCAAATTATAAATATTTACATGAATCTATTTGGTGTCTCATTTTTTTCGATGAGTTCCCAGGAGTTAAACGAAAGAGGCAATTTCTGGGATTGTAAAAAGTATCTAGAATAATTCTCCTTAGTAATACTTTCAGAACTATATTAAAACATATACACAGACATAGAAACTTCCAGAAGACTAGAATAAAGAAAACAACACCAACACAAAATTATTAATATTCAGAAGAGGTGATTTACTTTGATTCAGAAGAGGTGATTTACTTTGATTCAGAAAAGACAACAAATAACGTAAAGACATTGTGTTGCTTAAATTTGGATATTTGCCATAGAATTTCACCATTAACTAGACCCAGTTCAATGGAAAAATTGGATTCAACCATTTCCAAAAGATGAAATCCAAATGACTTCACATCTTCATCAGTTATATTTAAGCAATGCCTGAGATCACAAGCACACATGTCAGGAGCTCCCTTCTCACGTCCTTTCAAGCCATTCCAATACTCTGACAACAGTGCAGCAAAGGGTATATTAAAGCAAGTTCTGAACATTGAGAAGGCTTCTCTTCTTTATTCTTGATCTATTTCTCATAATTGCCTCTCTCAACCTAGCCCTTGACTTCATTTTTTTTTCAGTACCCTCCTGCCCCCCACCCATAAGAATTATGGAGAGAGCTAATACTAGTCAACATTCCTTATCAAAACCCAAATCTGTTTCAGAATTTTGGGGCTCATGGGTTTTAGAGACATCTTATGGTATAAATACTGTATATAACATCCGTCTCATAGGTACCTTAAGTAACAAACCAAAATCAGACATATTAATATTTCTGCCAAGCAACATATGTATATTCACATGAAGAGTGATAAATAAAGATTATAAATAGCTTCACATATGTTTATATCAAGATTTCTACCAAATGAGTCACAAAACATCTTTGGCTTTCAGATACATGTGAATGTCCAAGTAACAGACACAGGATAACAGAGCAGTAGTAACTCAATTATGAGTCACACACTGCTACATGCTCCAGGTACTTCCGCATTACTCTTCCATGACACCCGGAGTTGTTGTTCTCAGTATGCCAGCTCTACATGTCATGGCGCTCACAGAGTGAAGTTTCTTACCAAAGAACACACAGATAGGAGGCAACACCAGGGCTAATGGCCAAACTTTGCTTTTACACACTCTACCACTTACACTTGAACATGTCCTCTCCAGCTTTGACTCTCAGTTTCCTTTCTATGGCTGTCCAGGTGATTCTATCGGGTCATGTCATAATGGAGTGTAAAAGAAGGATGTGCACCAGTAGAGCAGGCAATTATTTCTGAAGGACGATGCTATCTGATTGAGAGTGGAGGGCAAGTAGGAAGCTCCTAAATGCTGGAGAGTGAGGGTGATTATATCATTTAATCCGGAAGTTATATGGGAGATTTCTCCCCCTTATGAAAAAGTGATTCTAATAAGCCAGAGGAATATGATGCCCACTTATTGCAAGTTGGGGCGTATGAAGGTGGCATCAAAACTAAAGCCCATTTCATGAGTTGACTATACATGGAACATGACAATCATGTGGTCACATGTGCCAAGTCCCAGGATATTTTCTTGAGCATGTCATCCATCTTGAGCATGTGAGCATGCACACTCTTTGTATCAATCACAAGCAATGTAAAGTTAGTAATCAAAAAGTGCAATGGAAATGATATTTCAGCGAGGGATAAAATAAGTTTAAAAACTATGTACAGCTCAAAACTGGGCAAGGCATCTTCCTTCCACTTACATATTTAAACTCAGTCTATTAGCAACTATGTTGTCTAAGAACACTTTTGACCAAGAGCCAACTTCATTTATTTGTGATGAAGATTCCTGACCTAGTAACAACGCGCAAAGAGAGACCTAGTAACAATGGCCCAAGGAATGCTGGAAGTCAGATATAAGAAAAGTATCTTAAATTCAGAATCCAATCATGGAGAGAGATAATACCAAGAACTAAGGAAGTCCTGAAGGACTGGCCCAAGAGTCCTTCTTTGCCTCTAGTCAATCTGCCCCTCTCCCATGGGGAGGCCCTCATGTAGTTATTGAAAGAGTATCTAACATTCAGTCCGCTGACTGGTTTATGGTGTAGGGCTGATGGAAGCTGATTTCTGGTCTCATTCACCACCTGGTATGGAGCCCCATGTCAGGCTATCCAGCAGGTACATGCTGGGCTGGGTCTGGCAGGAACAGACAAAAATATAAAGTCCTTATCTGATATGCATCACTCAGTATTCAAGGGACTCAGTGTCTTCGATGGAGGATCTGCCTATAACTGCCTCACTGAGTGATATTTGAGAAAGAATTGTAAAAAGGGAAACGTAAGGTTTAGAATCAAATTGTTGCCCTTACATTACATGTTTAACTCAACTGACACGAACAATTTCCCATTGACATGGACAACAGTTTGTAAAAATTAAAAATAATGCTTTTCCTTTGTAAGCCAAGAAAATCATCATTATGCCGGTGGATATATGTCTGGATTTCAGGTCCAAATTGCCCTCAATTTAAACCTGTGCTCTGTCATTTAGTAGCAAGCAAATGCAAGAGATTATTTAGTATCTTACTTTCCTTATCTGTAAAATCTAGATACCTGCATCTACTTCATCAAGATCTTGGTAACATACTGCTTAGCATTTACCAATAACGATATAACGAAAGCTGGCATTTTTAATAACAATAATAATGTGTTGTTATATTACTATTACTATTATTATTATTATTAATGCCAAATTAAATAGTAATAGCCAAAGACCACCAAAGAAAAGGCTAACCTACTGATTACATACAAGGAAAAAATTTATCAAACATTGAATAAGTAGACTCACCAGCCAGAGGAAGGCAGCTGATGTCCCTAACTCAAACAACAGGAGCTGAGGTGAGGGAGGACCTCCAGCCTGGTGATAAGACATCATGATCCTATGAAAACCTGAACCACATGTACCAACAACTGGGGCTTCCCAGAGCAACTGATACAGATACTTAACTACGAAGTCACCTGTGGTGGCTGCTGCATAATGAGACCTCTAATGTCATTAGCAAGTGGGCACAGTTGACTATAAGGACCACAACAAATTATCCATATGGAACTTCTATGACATGGTTTTCAAGCTCCTTGAGGAGACTTTTTCCAGTTCTCACTACTCCATACTTCCCAAAAGCAACTGGGGTCCTAATTTAGCCAAGTAGAACTGGAGTTGGTCTAAACATTGTTCTTCTCTCTCCATCAGGAGCTAAACATAACATGAGATAACTCATCTTGAGTCTCTGTATTACACTATGCTCATAAATTGTGAAAATAGATTTGAAATTTGAAAATAAAATAGAAATTGTGGAAAATCACCAGATTCATGAAAAGATTTGGGAACACGAGATTATTAATACATGTTCAGAGATGTAAGCCCAATTAAATATAGTTCCTTTAAAAAAAATCAGAAAGCTTCAGAAAACATTGGTTTTAGGTTTTAAGGTTATATCTTAAAAAGGATTCAAGTATTTTATCTATGAAATGGAACAAAACAAGGTCAGAAATATTCATTTCAAAATCAAAAAACATGTCTTCTAGATAATAAAATATAACTGAGTCAGCCTGAAAGATGTCATTTACAAATGTTCAGACTATGACTTAGTCATTACCTTGAGAGAGGGGAAAAATATTACATTTTTATCAGTTCACATTCGCTGAAATTGGTGTTATACGTTGGGAACTGTTAAAGTTGAACTTCTCCCTCTAAAAAGACCAGGTGAGCAGTTACTATATTTTTTTCCTTCAGGTTTTTCCCTGAAGTTGATGTTTTACAGTGCATGAGAATGGAAATTCAATTAAACATCTTGGGCTTTCAGTTTACCCAAGACTGGAAACCCTAAAAACTAATCAGGATAAACCCCTGGAGAAAGAAGTGGGCTTGGTAAGGATCTGTCACTATCAAATCCAGACATTCTTGGCTGGAACATGCTTGGCTGAACCTTGTACTGGCTTGTGAATGAGAGGTTCTTTTCTTCGTTCTTGAAGAACCACTGTAGCCTGAGAAGGCTATGTCTTTGGCTATGGCAGAGAGCAGAACCAAAGCCCTGCCAGGCTACACCATATACTTCAGGTTTGACTGGCATTGAAGTGCTTTTGTGGATGGCCTTTCCATACTGCCCTAATGTTAGGTAAGGTGACTATATAATTAGTTACCCAAAGTGCAACAACTTTGAGCATGAAAGGAGAAACTTGGGCAAACCCAGACTCTTCCTATCACATCTGGACTGGTAAGCACCCTAGGTTTAGCCAGTGGTGTATCAGTAAATGATTAAAAGTTTGTTCTCCGGAGCTGACCCAATTAACCTCTCCCAGCCTGGGAGACGCAATCCTATGAGTTTAGCAGACCGAGCTTCACTTAGGGTTCTGTTGCCTGGGTGGCTCATTTCAGCATTAGCAACTTGAGCTTAGAGATCATCAAATGCAGCCTCAAAAGTGAAAGAGTCTACCAGGGTAGAATAACTGGACAGTCAAATGTTGCTGATAGTCGGGTCACATGAGATGGGGAGGAGCACTCCTGGGCAAGTTTCATCCTCGTGTTCAAATTGTAAATTGGACTTCCAGTGGGAAATAGAAGGAATCGCTGAAGAAATTACAAAAAAGCAACAGTCCATAGATTTGTCCTTGAACACTTGTCATGCTGTTAGCTGGACAAAAGATAGTACAAAAGAAAGGGACTCAGGAACAATACATTTGGTGGGGGGCAGAGAGTTGTTTGAGACACTAATACAAATTGCTACAGTGAAAGGCAAAAAAGAATAAAGTTGACTCCGGAATTCAGAGGGAGAAGTCCAGAGTTTTGATAGGACTGATTATAGAGGGAATGAGTGAGCTGGGCTTTGATGGAGGGGTAGCAATCAGGACAGGTGTAAGGCATCCCTTAGTTTAAATACAACAGGTGTGAGAGGGCCAAAGACTGGCTTTGGGGAGGGTTGAGTTTGATCTACACAGAGACAGAGCTACAGGAGAGTTGTAAATGTCACTGTGACAGGTGCTGCCACTTCCGGCTTGTACATCTGCCAAACAGGTCCTTCCTAATTTCTCTGGGCTCCAAGACCCATGTGTCAACACAGTGAGCAAGTATCATCTAAAGGGTGTACCTGTAACTTTTCTTTAATACCAAGAAGGTATTAGAGGGCTGTTTACATTCCGTTAGAGGAGACTGATGAAGGATGTGACCGATCCCTCTCAGAGCTGACTATATTACCAGAAGAGAAAGTCTCAAGACACACCAGAAACAATACAAATTCTTGGAATGTGTTTTAATTAAGTTTCATATTCTAAAGAAGAGAATTTTTTTTTAAGATTTTATTTATTTGACAGAGAAAGAGACAGTGAGAGAGAGAACACCAGCAGGGGTAGTGGGAGAGGGGGAAGCAGGCTTCCCACCCAGCAGAGAGCCCAATGCAGGGCTTGATCCCAGGACCCTGGGATAATGACCTACTGAGCCACCCAAGCACCCTGGGAAATTCTTTTTTAAGATATCCTCTGAAAAGAAAAAAGGGCCCCTAAGTTTGCAGAAATGAGCTGGCACGTACACCATGATATGTGATGCAATGCCAGTCACAATGCCCACCACTCCTCTCCATCCCAACATGAATATTTCAGCCCCTCACCCCAGGCACACTTTGAAGGATGGTCTCGGGACTCAGTCCAGGCAATCAGAAATCTTTCCAGGACTTTTCTTCCAGAAATGCTGAGTCATACATTTTCTCTCTCACCAGGAGTTCATGGTTTTCCAAGCTTACAAGTCTGCTGTCGAACACCCAGTCCAGCCCCACAGAGAAAACTTCTTTGCAATAGAAAATGAATTCAACATAAAAAGATAAGCAGAGATGAAATACGGAGGGAGAAAAGAAAATAATCCTTTCTTTCTCCCCTTGAGATCTCAGATACTTTTTTCTTTACTTCAGTTAGCTATCCCGATCAGTTTCCAAATTATGTGGTCCAGTACATCTGTGCACAGTTTTGATTATGAGACTGAATCAGGATCTTAGAGACCATAACAAGTAGCAGTGACCACAAATGTTTTTTGGTCTGTACACCTATCTTGGCTTATCCAGGCTCAAGCTAACATCCCCAAAATAATACTTGTGGCTACAATATATCCAGAGAGGCCATCCTATCACAGAAGATCTTCAGTTCTTTGAAAATATTTCAAAAACCTTAGAACTTCTAGAACAATCTTGAAAATAAATGGGAAGGAATGCAATCAATCTACCTAATTAGAATACTTATTATTTAGCTACAGTGAAGTATTGTGTCAAAATGGCATCCAGTAAAACCTCACCACCTGTGACAACTGTACTCATATTGGAGGTCTGCTTTGAGACCATATCCTGATAGTAGAATGTCTCACTAGTAATACATAGTATATTCTGCCTAATCATTTTCGCAGGGACACACCATAATCCTCATGACCAAAGATGCATTTACCCAGATGAACCTGGCATAGGTGTGTTTACCCAGGTGGAGCTTTGCTTCCAACCATAGCAATTCCTGTCAATCTGTTTGTCAGTGAAACATCATTCTTCTAACTGTTTGTTGGAGGTCAGGTCAAAACACTCCCATGCCCATGACCTAAGACCCACTGATCAGTGGACAATCTCTTATTTATGAATTCTCTTTACCAGTGATTATGAGTGTGGCAATATTCAAATTTATGATTAGCTTCCCCCTCATCCCCTACTACCCCTTCTCTGACCAAAATTATTTCATGATTTCTTTTCTCTACAAAACAATAAAAATAAGAGTGTTCTCCAACTCTCAGAGATGTCAGGAAAGTTTGTTGACAGACGTACAGATTAACTTCCTTTTCCAATTTAAGTTATTCTCTATGAAAGTGATTTGCAACTGTTTATAATGCAGCATTAGTAAGATTGTTTCTCTGATAAAAATATGACATTTGTTCTCATAATGAAATATTCAAATCTATATTTCCTGTGTGTCTATTTAAATAGTTTCCATAGTGAGATTTTTTTATTTTTTGTAACTTTTGCATTGTGTTTTACTCTGCTATACTTGCAAGGTGTCTTCATACTTGCAAGGATTCAAGTGCCCTTCGGAATCTTCTTTAACAAACATGGCCCTACCATCAAAGTATTCCTATAAAATGCTATTGACATATGTACTAGAGAAATATTATGTACTAGGGAAATATTTCCAAGAGCATGTACTGGTTAATAGATATTCTTAATGATGCTAAATTAGGAGCTTCTTCTTTGTAAGTATTTTCTTTGAAAAATATAAAAAATGCTCACTCTGATGGCAGCATTGGTGGGAGATAGGGGTATAGGGATTAGATATAGAAATAAACCAAGAGGGAAGCCTGAGTGGCTCGGTTGGTTAAGCATCTGCTTTGCCTCAGGTCATGATCTTGGAGTCCTGGGATTGAGCCCCACTTGGGCTCCCTGCTCTGTGGAGAGTCTGCTTTTCCCTTCTCCTCTGTACCTACTCCTGCTTGTACCCTGTCTTCCCCTCTCTCTTTCTCTCAAATAAATACATAAAATCTTTAAAAAAAGAAATAAACCAAAAAAGAATCTGTTCCTTAATTAATTCACATTTTAATTGTGGGGTAATGATCATAACTATATAATTACAAATAATGTAATCATAGTACTCAATAGCTACAGAAAAGCTGTTTCCCCCTTTCTCTCCACGTCTGGTACTTCCCGTATGGACTGCACAAGTGTGCTTGACTCATTAGCAGAAAAGAGAATTTGTATAGATTTTTAACCAAGTCCATGCATTAAGGAAATACACTTGATGGTCTGGTAATTATGTCTGCCCGCCCCCATGCCTGGCCCACTCTCTATCTATCTTTGCTCTACTTTGTACCCACCAGGGGCTGACTTTGAGGAAGTTACATCTCTAGGCTTCCATCCCTGTGGCTTTTGATTGAGTTCAAGTAATAGAAGAAAATAGGAGGCACCAGCAAAGGATCAGAGGTTATAAAGAGAATGATTTCCGGGTACTCACCAACCCCACCCCTCCCATCCCCCCCCCCACCAACACCCCCCACACACACATCCTTTCCTTCCTGTCTAAGCACAATGTTTCCGGCAGTGACTATGCTGCTCTATCACGACAATTAGATATGGGCAGCCCCCTTTCCACAGCTCTAGCTCTCACCTGAATCTAATAACTCCATTTCCTACTCTTGCCTTTCAGGTATAGAGCGGTAATGGCTTCTTGCTACACGTAGTCCCTAGGTGCCTCAGTACCACTTGCTGGTTTCCTTAACCCTGTCCATACCTTTGTAGCAGTCCCTTCATCAAACTGTTTTCCACGTCCTGGCTACATGTGCTTTCTGTTCTTTGTTAGGACCTGATTTGTACACCTGAGATTACACCTGTATTACAAAATTGGAAAGGAAGTGATAAATGGCATATAGGCTAGAGGACTCCTTAGGTTCAATGGAGTAAGACATCCTTTCCAGCTAGCAGATTAGAGAAGGCTTCATGGACAAGAGGCAGTCAGTAAAGACATGGGTTAATTCTTCACCTTTCTAATGAGAAATATGGGTTCATTTTCTCTCAGTGTCCAACACCATCCCTGTGCTATTCAGAGAAAACAGAATATTGCTCCTGGAAAGAACAACCGGGGGTTACAGTTTGCCTTTCTGATGAACTTCAAAATGTCAGCGTCTCTCTGTGAGCCTGATCTGAATGCTCCCATGGAAATGTCACCGGGCCAGCCCTGTTCACGGAGCGAGGTGGCAGGAACTCAGCTGGGAAGTGTTCCTGGCTGCAGTAGCATCACAGCGCAGAGGCAAGCCACAGTGAGCCTCAGAACAGAAGCTACTGTGCCCTTCTTCCCCTCTCCTTGTCTCCTTGTTCTCATTTCTCCTGTTCCCCTGTGCCACTCCTCATACACAACACACTTGGCAAGTGGGAGGAGGCTGAGGGGCTTTTTTCTTTTTTTTTTTTTTTCAGATTTTATTTATTTATTTATTTATTTGACAGAGATCACAAGTAGGCAGAGAGGCAGGCAGAGAGAGATGGGGAAGCAGGCTCCCCGCTGAGCAGACAGCCTGATGCGGGACTCGATCCCAGGACCCTGGGATCATGACCTGAGCCGAAGGCAGAGGCTTCAACCCACTGAGGCACCCAGGCGCCGACTTTTTTTCTTTTTAAAGACCAAGCTATTTTGCTTCTGTTAAGAGGTATTAAAAAGATCTTTGAAAAGATTCTGCACCGTGGTCAGGAAAAACTGCACCAGGCCAGAGAGTTATGGGAAAGAAGAAAAGAGAGAGGGAGGGCCAGACTCTCCGGTGAATAGTTATCGGAGACTTTTACTCCTTGCCTTCCCTCTTGGTGGATGTGGAATTGCCGTGACTGCCGTGGTGAAGGGGGCTCAGCCCTGGAGTTTGCCCCGGCTGGGAAACCTAAATAAGATGCTGGAACAGTGGTCGCATAACAGACACTTCTCCAGTGAAGACATACAAATGGCTATCAGACACATGAAAAAATGTTCATCATCACTAACCATCAGGGAGATTCAAATCAAAACCACATTGAGATACCACCTTACACCAGTTAGAATGGCCAAAATTAGCAAGACAGGAAACAACGTGTGTTGGAGAGGATGTGGAGAAAGGGGAACCCTCTTACACTGCTGGTGGGAATGCGAGTTGGTGCAGCCACTTTGGAGAACAGTGTGGAGATTCCTCAAGAAATTAAAAATAGAGCTTCCCAATGACCCTGCAATTGCACTGCTGGGTATTTACCCCAAAGATACAGATGTAGTGAAAAGAAGGGCCATCTGTACCCCAATGTTTATAGCAGCAATGGCCACGGTCGCCAAACTGTGGAAAGAACCAAGATGCCCTTCAATGGACGAATGGATAAGGAAGATGTGGTCCATATACACTATGGAGTATTATGCCTCCATCAGAAAGGATGAATACTCAACTTTTGTAGCAACATGGACGGGACTGGAAGAGATTATGCTGAGTGAAATAAGTCAAGCAGAGAGAGTCAAGTATCATATGGTTTCACTTATTTGTGGAGCATAACAAATAACATGGAGGACAAGGGGAGATGGAGAGGAGAAGGGAGTTGAGGGAAATTGGAGGGGAGGTGAACCATGAGAGACTATGGACTCTGAAAAACAATCTGAGGGTTTTGAAGGGGCGAGGGGTGGGATGTTGGGGGAACCAGTTGGTAGGTATTAGGGAGGGCATGGATTGCATGGAGCACTGGGTGTGGTGCAAAAACAATGAATACTGTTATGCTGAAAATAAAATAAAATAATAAAATAAATTAGAAATGTGGGGAAAAAAAACACATATCCTTTTGCTCCATACATATGTGAGAAAAACAGACTTAGGTAAGCTCCAAAGAAAATAACTCTAATTCTGTAATTAAAAATCTTTTGGGAAGGATCTGTTTTTGGGAAAGCTTAGGGCTAGTCTCTTTGTTTTACTTCCATAGCAAGAATGACATCATGTGGCCAACAAGCTCTCTGATGTGGTGTTATCCCACCTCTCCAAAATAATTGTTACTGAGACAGAGGCTAGAAATAGAAATAGGAGAACAGATTCCTTTAAGTATTGTATTTCTGTAGCTGGCTCTACTCTAGGTACTGGCAACTACTTTCTTTTTTTTTTTTTTTTTAATTCTATTTTATTTTATTTATTTATTTTTTTATTTGACAAAGAGAGACACAGAGAGAGAGGGAACACGAACAGGGGAAGTGGGAGAAGAAGCAGGCTTCTCACTGAGCAGGGAGCCCAACATGGGGCTCAATCCCAGGACCCTGGGATCATGACCTGAGCCGAAGGTCATGGCTCAATGACTGAGCCATCCAGGCACCCCAACTACTTTCTTCTGTAATACGAATATATAGTTTGTGTTATGATCCTTACCTTTGTCTAGTTTTGATGTCTGAGTAACATCAAATCACGGAATAACATGTGATTTTTCAATTTCATACACTTGTCACTTCATTAGACATGTTTTTATAATGCATAATCCAGGCCCTGTCATGGAAACTCAAGATCAGAATCTGTCTTGTTGGGCTCCCAAAATACACATTTTGAACAACTAGGTAATATTTATGCACACTGACATTTGGGACCAACACGTGTAGTGATTAGTCTCACTGGCTTCAGAATCTAAACACTTCCCAGTCATACAGCTTTTGACAAGACTCTTTATTTTAAAATTGATTTCCTCACTTCTGAAGTAGAGAAGAAAAATATTTCAAAATATTTCATCTTAAAAACTATTCAAGGGGCACCTGGGTGGCTCAGTGGGTTAAAGCCTCTGCTTTTGGCTCAGGTCATGATCTCAGGGTCCTGGGATCGAGTCCCGCATCGGGCTCTCTGTTCAGCAGGGAGTCTGCTTCCCCCTCTCTCTCTGCCTGCCTCTCTGACTACTTGTGCTCTCTTTGTCAAATAAATAAATAAAATCTTTAAAAAAAACAAACTACTCAAAATAATGTTGACAAAGAATTTCATCATAACCAAGGTCTTTTTTAAACATATATTTCTTTTAACACCTTTGAAAATTGATTCCATATTTACCTGTGTTATTGTAAGGCTCTAATGCGTTCTAAGTTCACATTAATATTCCGTTCAATTATAATACAATTATTAATTTAATTTGATTTGTCTCTTTGATGGCTAAAGAAATCCTTGAGTGTTTTGTTTTCATTTCATGGAGAGTACTCAAAGTCAGCATAGTTAGCCTTGTGACTTAAAAAATATTAAACCAGACCATGGATTCAGAGGGCTGGGAACTTGACCTTGCCCTTATAGGCACAAGTCATAATGTCTCAGGCCACAGAAGCAGGAAATTGAAACTGAGTTCTTTGCATAAAATTAGGCACCATCGAAGGTCATTCTCATTATGAGATGGGACATCGAATTCTCTATTCAGCAACCCAAGAAAGAGCAAAGAAACCTGCCATGAAACTGGAGTCCTACAACGATAGTCACCTCTCAGGGGTATCAGGCCATCTACTATGAATGTGAATCTTAGCTGAGAAGTTAACATGTACGTGTGTCCAGCCTAATGAGAACTTGACAGAGATGAAAAGTGATCCTCTGGCCCCCAGAGGGACCCCATCACAACTGAAGCTATCAGAACACCAACAGAAAACATGCTCCACACTGGGTGTTATACGCAGCTGATGAATCACTAAATTCAGCCTCCAAAACTGATGATGCATTATATGTTAATTAAATTGAATTTAAATTTAAAAAAAAAAAAGACAGAAAACATGCTCCATGAAGACAAACTGTCAAATATACACAAATGACAGAAGGAAAGGAACCTCTCTATGAAACAGCCGTGAGTGGCAATAAACATAGAAATGTGTACTACAAGAACTAGAAAAAAATTGAAACACCTTACTGTTTCAAAGGAAAAATTTTGTTAGAATAGCAATAAAAGGAAACATGCATAAAGGTGGAGACAAAGGCACAATACTAACTTTCTTTTGGTGCACTGTTTAACTTCTTAAATTTTTTTTTTAAATTTATTCATTGGACAGAGAGAGATCACAAGTAGGCAGAGAGTCAGGCAGAGAGAGAGAGGAGGAAGCAGGCTCCCCACTGAGCGGAGAGCCCGATGCAGGGCTCGATCCCAGGACCCTGAGATCATGACCTGAGCCGAAGGCAGAGACTTAACCCACTGAGCCACCCAGGTGCCCCAACTTCTTAAATTTTTATTGTGACCTGATCTTTATCCTTTTTCTTTTTTTCCCCTTTCCTTTCTGTGAAGATTCTTTGAAACTGTCCTTCCAGACAGACTTTGTGTTGACTTGTGCCAGAAAGCCCACTGATACCACATTCCCAGAATTGGTGTTCATTTTATTTTCTAAATATTTGGAATCTAAGACAATGTGGTATCTAAGAGCTGATGGGTAATTTTTCTAACCCACATTCCAAGCAGAAAGGAAAAGAACAAAATATTTCCCTGACAAATCCTGTGATTTGTTTTTCTTTTATGGTTCTCCCTTCAACTTAGGATAGAACACTTTTAGAATTAAGGCTTTCATTTGGGGTGGTGTCAGCTCTAAATTTTCACATCTCTGGACCATAGTCTTTCTTCACTGTCCCTATAGCCATAAAACCCATGATCTCCAGGCCAGAGTATCTCAACTTTAATACTGTTGACATTTTGGGCCACATGATTTTTTGTTCTGGATGGCTTTCTTGCATTATAGGATGGTTAACAGAATTTCTGAGTTCTACCCAGTAGATGTCATTAACACTGCCCACGCAACAAAAAAATGTTTCCAGATACTGTCCAGTGTCTCCAGGTGGAGGCAGGGCTGATGGGTGGGGTGCAAATCATTTCCATTGAGAACCACTGCTCTAAGCTATTCTTTTTTTTTTTTTCTTAATTTAACTCAAATTTTCTTAATTTAACTCAATTTAGTTAACATATACGGTATTATTAGTTTCAGGGGTAGAATTCAGTGATTCATCAGGTGCCTATAACACCCAGTGCTCACGGCATTATGTGCCATCCATAATGCCCATCATCCAATTACCTCTTCCCCCCTCCCCTCCAGCAACCTTCAGTTTGTTTCCTAGAGTTAAGAGTTTTTTTGGTTTTTTGGGGTTTTTTTTAAGATTTTATTTATTTGTCAGAGAGAGAAAGAGAGAGCACAAGCAGGGGGAGCTGCAGGCAGAGGAAGAAGCAGACTCCCCGCTGAGCAGGGAGTCCAACTTGGGGCTCCATCTCAGGACCCCGGCATCATGACCTGAGTGGAAGGCAGATGCGTAACCAACTGAGCCACCCAGGGGTCCCAAGTTAAGAGTCTCTTATGGGTTGCCTCCCTCTCTGTTTTCATCTTATTTTATTTGTCTCAGTCTCTCTCAAATGTCAGTTCCCCCTGCCTCCAGCCCCTCCCTTCATCAAGTAGAGCTGCTGCGGTTCCTCAAGCAAGCATTCCAATATTTTTTAGGGCACTCTTCTTTCTCTCTCCTAGAACCTGAGAAATAATCTTTCAATCTGGCAATCTCAGCTATACATTTAGTCATATACATTTAAATTTAGCTTGTGTTTCTCTATATTTCCAGTGAAAGGTTTTTTGGGGTTAATATAGGACTAATTGCATAGGCAGCAAGATATTCTCTGACTCTTCAAAGGGGTAAGCTAATGCTAAAGGCAGCTCTTCAAGGGGCGCCTGGGTGGCTCAGTGGGTTAAGCGGCTGTCTTCAGCTCAGGTCATGATCCCAGGGTCCTGGGGGTCTGGGATGGAGCCCCGCGTTGGGCTCCCTCCTCAGCAGGGAGCCTGCTTCTCCCTCTGCCCCTCCCTCTGCCCCCATTCTGTTCCTCCCTCCGCCCCTCCCCCTGCTCATTCTATCTCTCTCTCTCTCTCACATAAATAAATAAATAAAATCCTTAAAAAAAAAGTCTACTCCTCAAAAACCTGGGAAACTGATATAAATTCCTAGTTTTCATCAAATAATATACCAATGGCTATGTTAAGCCTAGGGAATATCAGAAATATAAAATATCGAATCTCATTGTGAACACCAATAAATTATTGAGATTCTACCACATGTAGGGAATGGCTTCTCACAACTTAAAACTCTCTAGTCTGATGCACAGGTTGTGTATGCTCGTACTCACTTGTGTTATCATTCCTACAAAATTACTGCTAGTAATGTCAGATAGACATTGTCTGAGATACTTTGTCCAATTACTTTGACCCTAAAAGATATAACCTATACAAAAAGAGATAAAATGTTAATTTCATTCTTACGATGTATTTGTTTAAGTATCAAAATGTCCTAATTTAAATTCTTGGGCAGTTAATAAATAATTTGCTGTAATGAAAAGACCATTGGATTTAGAGACAGAAATCCTAGACTCAAATCCTGCAGAGAAATAGCCAGTCAAGAATCCAATCCTAGATAGGATATGTTACTTTTTCTTAAAGTTCTCTGATAGGTGTTCTCTGGGTCCAGCTACAGAAATCTGAGTCTTCAAATATTTGTTTTTTCCAGAAGTAGTCAGTCAAATTCTTTAAAAAAAAAAAAAAAAACAGAAACCTGCTGCTGTTTTAGAATTCTGTTGTAAACTTGATTTCAGTTACTTTGACCCGATTCCGGGTGTACTGCTAAAATATTTCAGGATAATTATAGAAACATAATATCCTCTTATTTGTCAGAAGGGGCAAATAATCTATCAAACCATATCATTTTTCAGACTACTTGTAGATCAGGCAGTGACTCAGGGATGGAGCATGAATTATCTGCAACTTTCTTTGAATTATTCGGTATCTACCATGCATGATTGTAATTGTTTCAAAAGCATCTCAGTTAAAAATAAGTGGCTTTTCGGCTAAGTTTCTGTCTATGTTTTCTGTTTAATATGTAGTAACTTAGTATCAGTACTGAATTATAAAAGAGAAACCCATCTTTATTGATAATATGCGTGTATATATACAAATACACACACATACAGACATATATTTATATACACACATATACGCATATATGTATACTATATATACTGATGTATATGACATACATATATATTACATATATATACTATGTATATGGAATATATATTGATGTATATGGATTTCTGATAAGAGTAAGAATGCATGGTAAAGAATAATGAATTATTAGCTCTTCCTCCACTGAAAGTGATAAACATTTTTTCCATATGGGATAGTATTTTATGGTGAGCAAAATTGTGAACACAGTAATGATAGCGAGGTAACATGATGTCAGTGACAGAGGCACTGGACTGAAAATGAGAATACTTGTGGAGGAGGGGGGCAGGGAGAGGAGATGGATAAGAGAAAGCCTTGAGTTCCCCCTAGAGGTTGGTGTGTGCAGGTAATTTCCTGTACATCTTTTTTCCTTCTCATGCTTAAAACCTTGGGCAGTTAGAGGAAGGCTATTTCCTCTAGAGAAGATAATATAATATCAGGGGGAGAAAAAAAGCCCTTTCCCTGTATAATTCCAATCCTTTAAAGAGTTTCTAAATGGCCACCTGGGGGAAATGGCGCAGGCAATAGGACCCCTGAGGACTCGTTAATAGTTCCTAGTACATCGCATACTAGGTCAAGCCATTACTGACCCGTCACTTTCCCATTTCTAATCATACTTAACCTTATGTCCAGCTAGGATTACCAGTCTGGAGTATAAAATGTGTATCAAATAACAACACATAACAACATGTAACGCCAGTGATGTCAAATGACTCAAATTTTCTCTAACCCTAAAGAACATACTTCGAATATCTCATTACCAATTTGATCATTTGCTGCCACAGGTAAGTAAATTCTAACAAAATGATTATACCTTCATCTTAATTCTGAAAGTTTTAAAAAGTATCATTTGTTGTGTATTATCTTCCCACTCTCTCCTAGCCATGTGGAAGCTTATTTCTAGCTAAGCCTCTTCACCATCAGCTACCACCTGGTGTGGCACAGAGACTAATGTGTCTCCTTTAATACCTGTTAAAATGGATTAATCTCATCCAAAACTTCCTTCCTTTTGTCTCTTTACAAAGCTCCATGGAGCTATAAGAAAAATTTAAACTACCAGGATGTCACCGACATTATTTAGATAATGTAAATAATTTAATTTTTAAATTTAGATAATACAATTATCTAAATTAATAAATTACCTAAATTATCAATTTGGGGACCCCAAATAAAATGGGATCGCTGAAGCAGCTTATAACCTACAGTTCAAATTCCATCATGAGATGGGGATAGTGAAAGAGGAAGTCATGATATTGCCAGGTCTGAAATCATCACTGCATACCCCGGAGCATGGTGTTATCTGGGGAAACAGGGTATGCAGGGGAAACAAAAGAAAGAACTATAGAAAGATTTTGTGTTTTCAGTTGTTCTGTATCTCCAGGATCTGCTCATTCATTTTAATTGTCTAGAATCCACCTACTGTGAACTGACAGAAATTTGCATAAATAGTACATTGAGAAGTACTCCAGTTATCTATTGCTGGGTAATAAACCACATCAAAATGTATGGCTTAAAACAACAATTTGTGATTTTCTGTGGGTTGACTGAGCTCAGCTGGCAGCTTTCACTTGAGTTATCCAATGAGACTGCAGTCGGATGGTGGCTGGGGAGAGACTCATCTGGACACCTAACCGGGATGGATGAAGAGATGGCTTATTCACATGGCAGGTAGTTGAATGCTGGCTACTGGCTGGGAGCTCAACCTGGGTTCTTAACCCACGAGTGACCCCTTGGTTTGGCTTGGATTCTCACGGCCTGGTGGCTGATTGCCAAGCAGAACTGTCCCAAAATCAAGATTTGTAATAGAAATAGGAAGAGGCTGCAGAGTTTTTCTGACTTTACCTTGGAACTATAATAATATCACTCTCACCAAATAGAATCGGTCAAGCAAATCATTAAGGTATCTCAGATTTAAGGGAAGATAAATTAGATTTTAGCTCTTGATGTGAGGGGCAGCATGTGCAAATACGTAGGGAAGAAATTGATGGAAGCCATCTTTGCAGACCAGCTAGTGGTGGTTCTATGACTTCTCTACCGTGGGGAAACAATTTTCATTACTACTGCAAACTGGCTGACTCCTTTTCATGAATGACAAGTTAAATATTCAGACAGAATTTGATAATGATTGTACCCAATTCCCAGGTAACCTCTGAATTTCCTTACTCTGAGCAACACTCAATCCATATATCACTCAATCAATGTTATGCCAGACTTATTGACCCCAAACCATCACTTTTGGTTCCTAGTGTTTCTAACATCCTCCTTATAAACTGAGTGGCCTATGTCCAGGAATACAACCTACATTCTCTACACCAAATTTACAACAGGCAAATCTCCAGGCAATTTTATGGTCTTGCATTCCTCAAACACAAGCTCAAGCTGGCTTCTTTTTATTTCTCCAGCACAGCAAGATTCAAGAGTTCCTTTAGCCCCCAAACCACTGCTAGCGAGAGTTGAATAAATGAAGGGTTATATGAGCTTTCAAGTCCCTCTAAAAAGTCATATACCCTTCCTCTTACACAGACATCTCCCTAAAACTTTGTCCTTCCTCCACATTTAATTTCCCTGCACCTTGAATAAATATTTGACCGAGTGAAAAATCTTTGTTCAGCTCCCTTTTTGTTTCCCATCTCAAGTAAAATAATGTCTCAATTCCTAAACCCAGCCTAATGATAAGAAGAAAACCATCCCACCCACTGACACTTGTCACCTCAGTATATTGTCAAATTAAGTCTGCAAAGGCCTTAGAAAAGAATGTCTATTCCCACGTACACCAGATACCTAATAGATGCAAATGGAGTAGTGGTCCCTATGCAGAGAGGATTTAAAAAGATCCCTTAACATTCCAGAATAAATCTCCAAAGCAGATTTTGATGAACAGATTTCCACACAATCTGGAATTTTCAGAAGTTCTTGAGATAGAACTCTGCCCATGATATGTTGATTCTTAAAATTTAACAATATGGATAAATACGTTCAGTCTCAAGAAATAAATGCTGAATTTGACCACCATCAGGTTCTTTACAAGCAGAAATCTTGACTGAGATTTGGACTGAAGACAGATGGTATCTCCACTCAGGCCTTGACCCAAGTGAGAGGAGATATTGAAAGACCTTAAGAGCCTAGGAGACTTGAGGCTGTGTTACCGTCTTATTACAAAGTTCTTAATCTGTACAAATTGAATCATAAACATATGATTTCATAAAGAACTTAGTAAAATCTTATAGGTAGGGACTATTCCTTTCCATAAGGATATACAAAAGAGTGTAAAGCTTGAACACATATTTTAAATCCAGAATGCAATATCAAAACAACTAACACAAGAAGACATTCTTAAGCTTTTTCCTAGAGTTGGGTCTCTTCTTCAGGATAAGGATATCCAAACCCAAACTGCAAAACTATCTAGTTATCCCAACACACAGTTTAACATCTACATTATAATCTGTACTAACAAGATTTTACTATTCCATTGTACTCATTAGCTTAACTTGACTATTCCAGGACACTTCTGCCCAGGCAAATAACTTGATTTTTCATTATGAGACTTTTTCCAGACTTGCAAATTTCCCTTCGACCCTTCATTAGAAGTATCAGCAAATGCTTTGGGTCTTCAGAACTTTTGAATCCCTTACCTCAAAATCTTTGCCTTGCTATTTCCAGCAAGCCTAAACTGTTATATCATGATTTTTTTTTCCCAATCTTAATTAATCCCTCTGATGGAAGGCACAACTGAAACCAAACTTCTTATTCTCAACAAAATTGATACTGCCTTTTCCCCTCTGAGAACTACAGAGCTCTGTGGAGGTGGTTGATGTGGGAAACAAAGGCAAAAGAAAATTATTAAGTTTCTTTTCTACTTGCAGTCCACTGACAAGTCCTTGAAACAGGCAGAGTGACATTCCTCTAGGGACTCAACTTCCTTGATGTTAACACTTTGCTAAGGGCAAAAGGCAACCTTAGCCCCACCCCAGGGATACTACAAGTCTACTTTAACATGTAAAAATATAAAAATTCCTTTAGAAATTTTCTTTATCTCTAAATCCCCCAAGATACAAGTTGGCAATCATCCCCCAGCTTATGGCCCACCAATACAGATCTGAAGGGTCTCATTTCTAAGTTTTTATTAGATGGTAATAAATGACCTTTTCCCAACAATAGCTAACCCCCTCAAGGTCCTGGATACCTTGCTTCCAAAATTCCTTAGAGACTGACGCTATTCCTAAGCCCCTTCTAACTTGAAATTATATAATGGGACACTCCTCATGACCCCGGTGCAACTCTTCCCGCCCATGGGTCCTGTCCACGTACTTTAACAAAGCCACCTTTCTGCACTCAAGATGTCTCAGGAATTCTTCCTTGGCTTGTTGGCTCTGAACCTTAATGTTCTTTTCCTTACATCAAGGGTGCTCTTCTTCATCAAGGTAAGGAACTCATTCATTCTGCTTTATCGACAGATTGTGTGGGTGATGTTCATTGGAGTTAATGTTCAATGAAGAATAGTGCTCAGACCACTGAAAACTAACCTGTCAAAGTAGAGAGGAGTGAATTTGGTGTGGGCATGCAAATATGGCATCAAAAGTCAAAAATGTGGTTACTATTTCCCCCTTTATCCCAGCCCTATAAATGATGTGTTCAGAGGTATCCTATACTTCCTGAAATATTGAGGTCAGATCCTGGCTTTGGGGCACTACTTGGAACCTCCCAAATCCTCTGGCTTTTGCAGAGGCAGTGTCTGGGAAGCCATCTTCCCTAGTGTTTGCGGGTCATTGCACACACACACACACACACACACAGATGAGAAAGAGAGACACAGGCAAGCATAGGTTGTCCCTGTTCTTGCCCCTCATTCACCTTGAAACAAGACGCAGAACTTGGCACAACTTACAAACAGATCTAACCCCTTAATACATTAAAACATCAATATTTTACTGAAGATGTATCCCATGGGGAGATGGGGAAGAAAATGTATAACATGTAGCACAAAAAATAAAATTCTTGCTGGACATATCTGGTCTTTCATCTTCAAAGCTCTCAAAATGGGGTGCCTGGGTGGCTCAGTGGTTAAGCCTCTGCCTTCGGCTCAGGTCATGATCTCAGGGTCCTGGGATCGAGTCCCGCACTGGGTTCTCTGCTCAGCAGGAAGTCTGCTTCCCCCTCTCTCTGCCTGCCTCTCTGCCTGCTTGTGATCTCTGTCTGTCAAATAAATAAATAAAATCTTAAAAAAAAAAAAGGCTCTCAAAATGAGCAAAACCCCATTATCTCTCCTCTTTTCCCTTCCAATTGATATAAATCCTTTCTATAACATAGAGCAATCTACCCCTTCCTATCTTTTAGCAAAACAATAGTCTGAATTAGCTAAAACTGCCTTCACTTGGGAAGCAGTGTGGGGGACAATCTACTGTTAACTCAAAGGAGAGCAAAAGGGAAAGTCTCATCTCAGAAGATGTTCTGAGATCATCATCAGAAGAGTTTAGCACAGAATTTACGCTTCAATTTCACATATATCTTCTGTTTATAACTATATTCAAGTTGCCAAACCTCTGCAATGGAACTTTGACTAAATCCAAATCATATGTATGCTGAAAACTGAAGTAACATTCTAGCAGAGAAAGAAGTTTTTAATCAAGGAGAAATAGCAGGAGGCTATGGACAAATATTCAGTGACCTGGAAAATTAAAATGAGGATTAATTTCAACCAACAACCTGATGTGTGTATGTGTGTGTGTGTGTGTGTGTGTGAGAGAGAGAGAGAGAGAGAGAGAGAGAGATTTTAAATACTGAAAAACCAAGTATCTTTGCACCAGCTTCTGAGGTAATTTGCTTGTTCATTTGTTCTGCCACATGAGAAAATGGCTGGATCTGGTTTGCATTTAGGGTATAAAATTGAACACTAAGTAAAGATAATATATATATATGAAATATATATATATGAAATATATATATGCACTGTGACATCCAATTAATATTTAAAAGGTTTCATATTTTTGTTGTGTCTCTAAATCCCTATGTTATTTAAATTAGAAAGATCATTAGAGCCTACAACAATTTGGGAATGGGGAAAAGGCCATTTGGTGGAAGGGACAGATCACTGGACTTAGAGAAGAGATACAGTGTAATATTAGCACTTTCATTTGTGGACGTTTGGTCCGATCTCACCCCCAATTAAAACATTGGGATTTTTTTCTTTTTCCCAGCAAAATGAAGAGGTTGAATTAAAACAAAGTGTAGCCCTGTTCTGCCTATGGACACCCCTGGTTTGTAATTATTCTAGAAAAAGTGTCCATGGCCAAAATTCACATTGGTTTCATACAAATGTGTAATCACAGTGTTCGAGATGCGTTGATGTAGGAGTGGCTTAACAATAATTTGGTTGGTTTTCTATTATTGTTCCTGCTGCTATTGCTGCTGTCGTTCTGGGAAAGCAAATTTTCTTTGCTGATCGGCACTGTTCTGAGGTGTGTGCATCAAATAATAGGCAGTTTTCAAGCCTCTTTGGCAGATGCAATTACATGCACGCAGACACCCACACAAATAAGCCTGATGAAGTCAGACATCTGTTTTCCTACACAAGCTGCTCTCATCCAACTAGTACCTCATGATCTTCTTTTTTCTACTGGAGACTGAGAAATGAGGAGTTCTCAGGAATTAATCCTGAATCAGTCCTCCACCCGCAGCCAACTACATGGACATAGGCAGACGCAGAGACGCAGGATGGCCAGAGGAAGCAGAGATGAAGAGAACAGTGCCAGGCCGATCAGCCGGGAGGGAGGAAGTGCTGGCCATGAGCTCCCGAACTTACCCTAAAAATCTGAGTTCCGCTTCTATGTCTCAGAGTGTCATTTTATCTAATGTAGGAAGACTTACAACTTTAAATAAAGGTGAAGGAGTCTCTATGGTCAGCTTCTACAGCAATGAAGAGAAAGAAAGGAACCCCAAACCATGAATTCCAAGAGAGGCTGACCATGGAAGAAGTAACTGACCGTGAGAAAATAAAACTTGCAGATAGAGCATTAACCCTTCATTCTTCACACTCAGTTTTGTTACCCTTAAAATGGCAGTTCAGGGTGCACCTGGGTACTGCAGTCATTTAAGCATCTGACTCTTGATTTTGGCTCAGGTCATGATCTTAGTCTCCTGGGATCCAGTCCCCTGATGGGCTCCCTGTTGAACATGGCATCTGCTTGACATTCTCTCCCTCTACTCATTCCCACACAAACCCCCATGCATGTGGACACACACACACGCTCTCTCTCTCTCAAAACAACAACAAGAAAACCAGCAACTCAGGGGCTGTCCTTGTCCTACGGCTCTGGCCATTCCCTTGAAGGAGGTGGGAGTGAAAGAGAGTTTGGGTGAGATTACGATCACACAGTCTGCAACAATGGGGACCAAAAGAGGCTTGTTAATACAAGGGTTAGGTTATGGTTTGACTAAATTCTAATTTCTTCCATTTCATAATTATTCTTACTGTTGTAAACTGAATTGAAAATAAATATTCTTTTTTGGTTTATCTGATTTATATGCTGTTAATATATTTCTATCAGTAAATTATATGCAATTGTGCCCCAATACTTAATTAATGCATTTGTCCCTTTGATGGGTTTTGAAGGTCCCCAAATGGAAATTTTGCTTGTTTTCTTCTCTTTCTCTCTTACATAACCAAATATTGGCTGTGACAATATTTACTATCATTGGAAAAATTACATTGGCTGCATACTATATGATCAGCTGACAGTAAATATCTATTTAAAGAATGTATAAAAGATAATTTGGTATAAATGGATGATTCACAAATGGTTTCCATATGAACCCTTGTAGCACATGCCTCCTAGTGTGTGATTTTAATACATTCATTTATTCAACAGGTTTATAATATGTTTTGAGTGCTGCAAAAGGTGTTAGTTAGAATAAACAGAAGTGATAATCCCCCAACTATCATGATGTATGCTAACTATTGGTTAGCAGTTAAAAAAGAAACAATGACAACAACAAAAAGAAAAAAAGAAAAAGAAACAAGCCCAAAATGGAATCACTTGCCCCTAATAATAGCAAGCCAAGATTTAATTACAGTTTCAACCTAGCCCAGGACTATGACCTTTTAACAGTCTATATGAATTTCCTGATGAACAAGTGAGGTAATCTGCATGATAAAAACCCTGCCCATCCCCCTCCCCCCAAAACAAGGTGTCCTGCCTGAAACATACCTTCTTTTCTTTTGCTAATAACCTCTTCACCTTCTACCCCCTTCCCATAAAAACTTCCAGGTGTACAATGTCAGAACTCCTTTCCACAGGCTAGACGGTATACTGCCCATTCATGAATTGAAGAAAGACAATTAGGTCTTTGAATTTTCTCAGTTTAATTTTGTTTTTTAATAATACGAATGTTAATTATATAAATCATTACACACAAATAAATATGTAATCTTAATTTGCACTATGTGCATAATTGTTACCCAACATTCAGTATTAACCAACCCTTAATTGAGTACATTCCAGATGTCAAACTCTGAGAAAACAAATGGAATAAAATTCAGACCAGCCTTTGAGAGTCCAAAGACCCAACTGGAGACAGAGAACCACATATTTCTGTTGTTTGAAAACACAGTAAAAGTACACACACCAAAAAAATTGAGCCTGCTCTTTAAAAACATTGGTGATCATTGATTTCTGAGAGGCTAGGCATTCACCGTACCATCTATCTTATCAGATGTTCTTAATTTTCTATATTTCACATTTCTTGAGTGAAATGTAAGAATTGTTAGAGAATCTATGAATACAGTACCAAATAAATGGTGAGGGTACTAAGTAGGGCATGACATCAGTTATGGGAAGGGACTGAAGGCTGGAGTGTGATAAAGGAAAGGATGTACAATTTGGCAAAAATGATAGTTACTCTATCTGGATAGAGTCGTACAGTCAAGAGAGCAGAAAAGAGAAAGCCATGGTCCAAATTCGAGGCTCAGCATGTGAAAAGGACCTGAGGCCGGACTTTGAGCGGTGTCATCTAGAACGCCTTCAATCAAGGGCTTCAAGTTTACGAAAAAGAAGAACTGGAGCTGAAGCTGGAAACAGACTGGGAGTCCTTTGTGGAGGGGCCCCCAACTTTGTAACTATTTAAATAGTGCAAAATCATTGAGGATGGGAGGACATTGATTCTAATTAGTATTTCCTTTTTTTTTTTTTTTAAGATTTTATTTATTTATTTGTCAGAGAAAGAGAGAGAGAGAGCACAAGCAGGGGGAGCAGCAGGCAGGGGGAGAAGCAGGTTCCCCACTGAGCAAGGACCCCCTGACCTGTGAATTGATCCCAGGACCCCTGGATCATGATCTATGCCCAAGGCCATCACTCAACTGACTGAGCCACCCAGGCGACCCCTCATTAGTATTGCTTTAAATGATCCTAGCAATAAAAAATGAAAGAGGTTGGAAGTATAGGGTGAGCAGAGTTTGGGCCCACTTCTAGATACTGCAAGATAGTTCAGTTGCTCTGAGTTAACATGAAGGAAACACAATAGAGGTTGAAAAAGAAGGAAAAGGGTGATAGCTGTGACTCCGACACAACTGATAGGAAATACTAACTACTTACGTAGGGTGGTGATGTGGGAAATAGTCAACGATGACTTCAGTACGTGGGGCTTGAATAACAGGGACCATGCCATATCTTGAAGGTCTCAAACAGAGTTCAGAGAATCAGGCAAGCTGGAAAATAGAGAATGAGTTCATTTTTAGGTATATTTTGAGTGTGAAGCTATAGCACTGGATGTCCAGGGATGCAATACACTGGCATTCACAAAAGAAGTGAGAGTAATATATTTAGATTTGAAAGAATACTATCATGTTGTTGGTAATTTGATAATTAAGCTCTTTTTTTTAACAACTTTCATCTTTGTATCCCATAGCTTTTAACACATTTCTTCAATCATGTTAGAAATTTAATAAATGATTGCCTAGTGAAAAAAACATTAATAGATGAGTGAACTCTCAAAGGAAGAGTGTATAGACTTTTATGAGCAGAAGATTGAAAATTGGTTTCTGGTGGAGGTATATATATGAGGGGTAGGGACCAGCTCAGAAGCCCAGGAGAAGTACATCAAAGATGGTAGGAGTGTAAAGAGAGGGTAGTGCTAAGGAATATAAGGGAGTAGAGAATTCTAAGGAAAAAAAGTGAAAAATAAATTAGAACTCTGCAGAGATCAAAGAAAAAGAGAATAGAATATAGATCATAGCTTTTTGGCCTCAAGGAGCCTTTTGTGGCCATGTTAAAAGCTAGTGATTTTAATGAGAGAAAAGGAGTGAAAGTTGATTGTAAAGGAGTCAGAGAATAAGTAAATTCTAAGGATGCAGAGACGCCCGGTAGAAAGCCTGCTGGATTCAGGAGTGTAGGGCTGGAAGAAGAAAGAGAAAGCTCCAGAGAGTATGAGGGTTGAGGAAAAATACTTATAAAAGCGGAGCACATTTCAGAAAGAAAGCAGACACTGTTTTCACTCCTGAATTTGTGTAAAACTAGTGGTTTTCTCCCTTATTATGCCATATATTCCATTGCATTTCCAGCACTAGTTATTAAAGAAAACAGTTTCAGGCACCTATAGGTGAATGCACTAACTTTCTTTTTGCTAATTCTTCTATTGACTCTGTAATCTGCTTGAAGTGTTAAACTGCTTTGCTCTAATTCCATGGGATGAATTATACTGAAAGAGGGTAGATTGATTAGTTAAAGGAAGAGAAAGGCCTGGAAAACTGAATAACAAGCACTTTTTTGTAAAAAATCAACAATATTTGGTTAGCTATAATTGATGCTTCCTATTGTGATAGATCTTGAAATCCTGCCGTATGAACTTGAATGGGATTAGTGGAATTGGGAAAGGTCACTTATGGTTTTGCCTCATTAACTGTGATTTAGGAAGAAGATGTACAATGGACAAATCCTAAGCACTTTACCAATGGCACTGCCATATAAAGCAAATACCAGTTCTCACACTGACATTTTATAATTTTCCCCTGGTATGTATGTGATTTGTGTGTGTGGATAATATTTGTATATGGTGAAGACATGTTGAAAATTGCAAAACTCTTCTTAATTTTTTTTTTTTTTTTTTTTACTTTATATACTATTTTGTGTAGAGGAAGCACTTGATCAAAAGTACTGAGCTGGTTGGTTGAAGTTACATTTTTTTTCACCAGAATATTAAGTTCTTTGAAGAAAGGCATTAAAGAACTTTACAGAAGCAGACATTTGTTGACTTCTGCTTTAAGTCTGAAGTTCCCAAGAAGGTTCAGTTAAACTAGGAAGTACTCTTTGAAACAATAAGAATAATATAAAATACCTTATGGCACTTTATAATTTAATCAATTCTATGGTTACATTAATTTCATGATGCACAAAATGAAAATGAAGCTTAAGTGGATAAAATGCACTTTAAGCTTGGGCAGAGCATTGAGGAAATGCAGAACAGCACAATGACCTACCCCGACTATGCAACTTTCTCTCTATATTAAAAATTTACTACTAAGGGTACCTGGGTGGCTTAGTCAGTTAAGCTGCCAACTCTCGATTTCAGTCCATGTCATGATCTCGGCGCATGAGATCTGGCCCTGCGACAGGCTCCACACTGCGTGTGAATCTGCTTGAGAC
Organism: Martes martes; assembly: GCF_963455335.1. Lineage (NCBI taxonomy): Eukaryota > Metazoa > Chordata > Mammalia > Carnivora > Mustelidae > Martes > Martes martes. The sequence goes on along the minus strand of NC_137902.1, from coordinate 46,306,680 downwards.
TCTCTTCCCTCTTCCTCCACCCCTCCCCCCATTCATGTTCTTTCTTTAAAAAAAAAAAATTACTTCTAAGGAAGCTAAATGAATGCTCTTATTTTATTAGCTCTTCTTCATCTGCAAGAGTGTGGAGAAAATATTAAAATAAGTAGAAGAATTCAAGAGATATTGAAAAAGACTTCCTAAACTGAAAAATAAAGTCAAGTCTTATGTTTAAATATTTATCAATGGCTAAAAGTTGTCTGTACATTTCTATTAGGCTCCTACTTCGAGATGATGAGTCAAACTGTGGAAAGGAATGATCAGGCAATAACTATCACTCTGACAGTATGGAAATGAGGCCTAAATCTCCGGAAAACATTGCACTCACATTCTACATTTGTGTGATGAACTCCCATGAACCTCCGTTAAACAGTTGCAAGTTTCCAAAAGTGCCTTTAACATAAGCTCTATGGGGCGCCTGGGTGGCTCAGTGGGTTAAAGCCTCTGCCTTCGGCTCAGGTCATGATCCCAGGGTCCTGGGATCCAGCCCCACATTGGGCTCTCTGCTCAGCGGGGAGTCTGCTTCCTCCTCTCTCTGCCTGCCTCTCTGCCTCCTGTGATCTCTGTCAAATAAATAAATAAAATCTTTAAAAAAAAAAAAATAAGCTCTATGAGTCAGGGATTTCTTAACCATCTTTTAAACAGAAACAGATACTAAGAGGGGTCCTATGACTTTCCCAGGGCCACACACAGAATGAGTGGTAGAAATAGATTTCCTATTTAGGCCAGGTGGCTCCTAGGCCTAGGATCTGAGAAGGTAGCCTCAGGTGGTGGGCTGCAAAGGGACTACACAGCATAAGGGTATGAATTCAAGCCTCTCTTCCTTCACCTGATGGGTGACCTGGCATGTGGCATGCTTTCCTGCAAGTGTTGCTAAGGTCTTTCAAGTTTCTTTGCTCTAGGGTTTTAGTGAGTCTTCAATGGGATAATGTTTGTAAAAGTGGCTTTTAGTATTAAAATTCTACTGAAATGTTAAGAGTGGAGGGGAGGAGCAAGGCGGCACAGGAGTAGGAGATCTAAACGTCACCAGGTCCCAGGAGCTCAGCTAGACGGTCACCAAACCACTCTGAACACCTACAAACTCGACAGGAGATTGAAGAGAAGAGCAGCAATTCAAGGAACAGAAAAGCGACCACTTTCTACAAGGTAAGACATGCGGAGAAGTGAATCCGGGGTGACATTCGGGAAGATAGACCGTGGGGGGATGGGCCGGCTCCCGGCAAGCGGTGGAGCAGCAGAGCACAAAATTGGAACTTTTAGAAACCTGGTCCACTGAGGACATCACTCCAGAGGCTAAGGGGGGGTGAGGGTGGAGCCCTCGCAGGGACAGTGTGGTCTCAGGACCTGCGGGGTCACAAAAAGACCAGGGGTGTCTGAGTGTGGCAGAGCTCTCAGGTGTCAGAGCGGGGAAGCCGGCTACAGAGACAGAGCCGAGGAGTGAGCTCTCAGCTTGGGGTTACCTTAAACAGTGATCCAAGTCATAGTCGGGCAACTGCTCTTCGAGCAGGGACCCTACAGTTGGCAGATTCGGAGAGACACCCCCCCCTTCCTCCTCCGGGAGGAGTGGCACAGGAGCGCACGGCAGGAATTGGCTGGGTTTGGAGACTCCAAACAGGACTGTGCTCCAGAGATGGAAATGCTCAGTCACAGGCCAGGTGAGCACAGAGTGTGACCGGAGACCAGGGAGACAGGAGGGATTGACCGCTTTTCTCTAAGGGCGCATGGAGGAGTGGGGCCCCAAGCTCTCAGCAACTACGGGGCCAGAGATTAAGAAGCTGCCATTTTCATTCCTGTCCTCCAGTGATCTACGGAAAGCATTCAGCGAACAAAAGCTCCCGAGAGCAAAACTGAGCAGATTACTTAGCCTGGCCCCTGGCAAGGGTGGTGCAATTCCACCTCAGGCAAAGACGTTTGAGAATCACTGCAACAGGCAGATCGGCAAGAACATGCAGCCAAGACCAAGTTCACTAATCAACGAGAACTGCAGAACTTCAGAGCTGGGGGAATGCAATACATAGAATGCAAGGCTTTTTTCCCCATGACTCTTTAGTCTTTCAAAGTTAAATTTTTTTAATTTTATTTTTTCTTTTTCTATTTTTTAATTTTTCCTCTTTCCTATTTTAACTTTTTTAAACTATTTTATCTTATCAATACCTTTTAAAATATTTTTTAAAATTTTCATTGTTGTAGTCATATTCTATCCCTTCATTGTATTTGACTTTATTTTTTGTATACATATAGGTTTTTCTCTCTTTAAAATTTTGGGGTACAGTTTTTTCTAACAGATCAAAATATATCCTAAATCTAGTGTATGGCTTTGCTCTAGTCTCCAGTCTAGTCACATTCTTTCCTCTTTTCTTTTTCTTTTTTCAACCAACTTCTTATCTTGCCAATTCCTTTTTTAGAATCTTTTTAAATTTTCATCTTTACAGTCATATTCCATCCCTTCATCATGTTTACCCTTATTTTCGTATAAATATAAGTTTTTCTTTCTTTAAAATTTTGGGAGGCCGTTTCTTCTAACAGACCAAAATACACCCAAAATCAAGTCTGTGGCTCTGTTCTATTCACCAGTATATATATATTCTATTCACCAGTCTCTCTCTCTCTCTCTCTCTCTCTATATATATATATATACACACCCTATGACCCAGTAATCACACTATTGGGTATTTACCCTAAAGACACAAATGTAGTGATCTAAAGGGGGACGTGCACCTTAATGTTTATAGCAGCAATGTCCACAATAGCCAAACTATTGAAAGAGCCTTGATGTCCATCAACAGATGAATGGATAAAGAAAATGTGGTATATATAGCCAATGGAATACTATGCAGCCATCAAAAAACCCCGAAATCTTGCCATTTGCAACAATGTACATGGAATTAGAGGATATGCTGAGCGAAACAAATCAATCAGAGGAAAACAATTATCATATGATATCTCTGGTATGAGGAATTTGAGAGGCATGGTGAGGGGTTGTGGAAGGAAGGGAGGGAAAAATGAAGCGAGACAGGATCAGGAGGGAGACAAAGCATAAGAGACTCTTAGTCTTATGAAAAGAACTGAGGGTTGCTGGGTGATAGAGGGGTAGGGATAGAATAGCTGGGTTTTGGACATTGGGGAAGGTGTGTGCTATGGTGAGTGCTGTGAATTGTGTAAGACTGATGATTCACAGACCTATACTCCTGAAGCAAATAATGCATTATATGTTAAAAAAAAAAAAAAAAGGAGGGGGGTGGGAGAAGAAGAAGAAATGTTAAGATTTGTAATGTATTTGCCAAAGGGATGCTGAGCTGATATTTGGAACGGCCTTGTGGGAACACTGTCCATGAGGGAAAGAGTGCCTTTGAAGCAGTCCTGATCACAAATGCAAATCCTTCTGGCAAATGCGGCAGATCCTGGAAACGACACATTCTGAGACTTTTTATCCCTCTAATGTCTCTGTCACTGAGGAAGTTGAGCAGCAGCTGCCATTGCTCTATCATTGTTATCTTTATTCTCAGATTATTGATGAAGAAACCAGGAACAAGATCATGTGAGTGAGCGAATGAGTATGTAAGTTTGATGCCTGGCCCATAGAAAATGCTCAGATGGTGCCATTGCTGCTGCTACTATTTTGATGCTCTTCAAAGAGATCAAATGGTAGCTCCTCAAAGTTAATCTCCAGATCTGAGTAGGTTCCTTTTTATCTCAATGGACGGGGTGGCAGAGAAGTCTTTGTTTTGGCAATGGGATTCATTGAGTAAGCAGAATTAATCACATGGGGTATAATAAAGAGGCAATAACAGTATTTTAAAATGTTGACTGCAATATCTGATGCTAGGAAATTAAGTTGCCTGTAAGTTCTAAAACTGGGTGGTTGAGGTACAGCATCTGCAAAGCATTGTTCTTTTATTCTTTGTCAACCTGTTATAATTGCTTAAGGAAGAAAGGTAATTCTGATAATAGTTATCTTGTTATGGCCAGAACCAGACATTTCCCTGAAATTCTTTTCTACTATTTTTGGAGTAGTAAAATCATAATTTATATTAGCTAAGATCTTACTGTATGCCAGATATCACAGATGCTCTTTGCAAGCGTTAGCTCATTGGAATCTTGCAAAACTCCATGAAATTGGCATTGTATAGATTTATGGATGAATCCAGCACACAGCTGGTTATGAATCCAAGTAGTTTAACTCTAAGTTGGAGCTCTTACAAAAGTATGCTATTCTCCCTCCCAAAACACTATTGAAATATTAACTGAATTAGTGGGACAGGGACTTAATGGATCCTCGTCTACACTTTGCTTGTCAAACCACTAGAGGCTAGGACAAACAATGTGTTACAGATAAATATTGCTTTGGTGTAGGACAATCAGGATGATAAGGACACTTAAGTCCACATCACATAGGAGCATTTGAAGCGATATTTATTCAGTCCAATAATATGCATGAGTGGTCAACAAATGTTGAAAGTACTGTCGAATAGAAGAGAAATTAGGAATGCATTCTTAAGGGACACTTTAAGTGCTGTTCAGTAGAAGTTACTCTGAGATAATAACAGCAATGGATATATACTGGGATTGTCTTTAGAGCAAACTGGCTGTGTTTAAGCATCATTTCTTCATCTTATGACTTTAAAGTCTCTTCCAGAATTTCGTTTCTGAGATTTTAAAAAATAACCAAGTAGACCTTGAAACTCCATGATGACGGTTAAAATAAACAGGAGTTGTGTTTACGGACTTCCCCTGCCCCAAATCAACTAACAGAATCATGTGCCACTGACCATGATTGCTTCCTATTTCTACCCCTCTATAAGGGCAAGGATGTTACTATCTTACAAGAGAAGACAAGTCAGTCAACGTAAGAGGAGGTAAGCCGGGCACCGGGGTGGTATAGTAGGTGGAGTGTAGGACTCTTGGTTTCAGCTCAAGTAGTGATCTCCAGGACCCTGACATTGAGCCCAGCATAGGGCTCCATGCTCATCACAGAGTCTGCTTGCGACTATCTCCCCTCTCCCTCTGCCCTCCCCACCCCTAAAAATGAATGCATGAATGAATGAATAAATCTTTTAAAGGAAAAAAAAAAGAGAGAGAGAGCAAGCAAGCCATGAGAATGTGATGGAGGTACCAGCACTAGAGGTGGGAGAGAATTGAAAGAACTCATATAAGAGTTGTTCAGAGCATTGATAGGGAAATGGTTTGACACAAGTTTCTGTGACCAAAATTAATATAAGAATTCCCTCTGAAAAGGAGGGCCACCTGTACCCCAATGATGTTCATAGCAGCAAGGGCTACAGTCACCAAACTATGGAAAGAACCAAGATGCCCTTCAATGGATGAATGGATAAAGAAGATATAGTCCATATATACAATGGAGTATTATGCTTCCATCAGAAAGGATGAAAACCCAACATTTGCATCAACATGGATGGGACTGGGAGAGATTATGCTGAGTGAAATAAGTCAAGCAGAGAGATTCAAGTATCGTATGGTTTCACTTACTTATGGAGCATAAGGAATAACATGGAGGACATTAGGAGAAGGAAAGGAAAAGTGAATTGGGGAAAATCGGAGGGGGAGACAAACCATGAGAGACTGTGGACTCTGAGAAACAAACTGAGGGTTTGGGGCAGGTAAGGGCTAGGGTGAGTATGGTGTTGGATATATGGAGGGCACGTATTGCATGGAGACCTCGGTGTGGTGCATAAACAATGAATTTTGAAACTCTGAAAAAAATTAAACTAAATTAAATTTTTTAAAAAAGAAGTCCCTTTGATATCTTTGAGAAGCAAAAGCAAAAAAATTGTATGTTTCTTTACTTTTCAGAGGTAAATACTAGGTTTCTTCAGAATAAGATTATTCTGGGACCGAATCATCTTTCTCTTTTCCTGGGGTACTATGCTGAAGAACTACCATACAGGATTTGGGATTTCAGCTCCAGCACCTAGCTATACTCTATTGGAATGAAAGCTGTCACTGTAAATGTGAGGAACAAGTATATTTTCGTCTCGATTGCTAAGCTGTTGGAGCAATGGAACAGATGAGGAAGGGTCCATCAAACCAGGGATTACACAAAAATGTTGAAGAGTTCTCGAGCTGATATCCAAGTAATTTGAGTAATAATTTGAGCTTAGTGTTTGGAAAAAGATTCTATTTAGTTCTTAAAATTTTAACCAGACATGCAAACTTATGCAATATGTTCTCTAACTTAAGCAAGACTTAGCAAAGTACCTTATAAAGCATGACTGTATGGTTAGGTCTTGTGGTCTGTGTTGTTTTATTTTTCCTCCAAATTTCTTTAGATACTAAAGGATGGCACATGGATATCCTGAGAAGACCTTATCTATTTTATCTGTTTAAGACTTTTGCTTTGCTTTCATGATCAACATCAGATAATCTATTGGACTCTGGAATGATGAGGACACAGGTTACTAGTAAATTTAAAGTTAAGACATCAGTGATAGATAGCATACCAAGAGCTGAAACGTGATCTTGGCACTTGTTAATACTCTTCATTGTGCTATTAACAATATACTCCTCCTCCCTTCCACACCTGTGGGTTGAAATCTACTTCTCTTTCTGCAAAACACTGGGTTTTGCCAAGTGTCTTACTCTGTGTCTTAGTCAGCTGGGACTACCACAACAAAATACCATAGATGTGTGACTTAAACAGCAAAAATTTATTTCTCACAGCTCCGGAGGCTAGAAGTCTGAGATCAGGGTGCCAGAATGGTTGGATTCTGGTGAGGACTCTCCTCCTGGCTTGCAGATGGCTGCTTTCTCGCTATATCCTCACATGGCAGAGAGAGAGAGAGACAGAGACAGGGAGAGGAAGAGAGGAAGAAAGAGAGATCTCAGGATCTTATGTTTTATAAAGACACTAATCCCATCATGAGATCTCCACCCTCATGACCTAATCACCTCCCAAAGATCCCATCTCCAGACATAGTCAAACTGGGCATTAAGGCTCATACATATGAATTTCAGAGGGGACACAATTCAGTCCATAGCGCTCTGAGAAATGGAATGTGGGCCAAAATAACCTTCTGCCACCGCTGAGTGGAAATGCTAAGAGATATCATGTGTTCATTTGCTCTCCCTCACTCTCACTGTCCACTCTGAGAAGAAAACAGTAAGACACATGGTCCCAGAACAAGAAAACTTGAGCCCCATCTACTACTAAGAGCATGACCGGAATAATGAAACTTCAAAGCTACAAAGAAAACAGGCAGTTTATTGTTGGGATTCAGTGTTGATGCATAAATAATCCATAGAACAATGATAAAGAGGCTCAGGCTCAGAGAGGTAGAAATATTATTGATTATATGCAAAAACACTTTAGGGACCATATGACTGATAATTTTTTTTGAAGAATACTGAAAGGAATGAATGATAGTAATACAATTCTTATGCCAAAAAAATAGTTTTATGACAGCAACAGGGATAAGTGCCCTCCATTTTTGTACTTAGACCAAAAGCAAGAAAATTAAAAAAAAAAAAAAGGAGTATATAACATTTGGATGGGTTGCAGAATAAAGACATCTGGTTACTCATAAGAAGCTAAGTTGAATGCATTTAATACGAGTACTGATATCACATTCTACATAACAAATTACCACAAATTCAGCAGCCTAAAACAGTCCTCATTTCTTATCACACAATTTCTGTGGATCAGGAGTCTGGACACTAGTTACCTGGGTCCTGAGCTCAGAATTTCACAAGGCTTAGATCAAGGTGTTGAGTAGACTATGCTTCTATTTGGTGGTCTGAATGAAGAAGGATCTAATTCTAAGCTCCCTCAGGTTGTTAACAGAGCTTGGGCTCTTATAACTGTGGAATTCATGGCAGTTTGATTCATCAGAGACAGTGAGAGTGGGAGAAGAGAGAGAGAGAGAGAGAGAATGAATAAATGAATGACAGTCTCTGCTATTAGGCGCTCCTAACTTTAGGGATGCACTGACTCCTCTTTTAAAAAGCTTATTTTTAATAAGCTTTAATTTTTTGATATAGTGAGGCCCCCCTAGGATAATCTGCCTTTTAACTAACTCAGAGTCAACAGATTAGGAACCTTAATTACATCTGTAAGATCCTTTCATCTTTACCACACAATGTACCATAATCATGGGAATGACATCCCATCACCTTTGCCATATTGGATTGGTAAGAGAGGGGTCACAGTTTCCACAGCAGACAAGGGAGGGGATGACACAAGGGTCATGACTTGTCAAGGGTCACCATGGGGTATATTTGCCACAACATTAATAAAATATGTTGGACTACATTATTACTACAGAGAGCCTCAAATTTTCCCATTGATGAAATCAATCCAGACACAAGACAAAGAGTGATGTGGTGACTGGGAAGCAGGGATGAGTAATGAATTTCAGACCTGAGGCACTCTGAGGATAGGACAAGGCTGAAATAAAGCAACTACAACTCTGATTCCTAAAGAAATGCCACCAAGAAGCCATGTCTGATTTAGTATGAATAAACAAGTCCCTCAACCCCCATCAGAGTCACAGACCCACCCAGAGGCAAAATCAATACCAGGTTGGAAATAGTCCCCTCTAATTTGCTCACACTGGTGGTGTACCTGAGAATCTAGCCATTTACACCCCAGAGACCCCAAGAAGGACAGAAAGTGTGATTGCATTTCAGCATTGGCTAGGAGGGACATCTAGTGGCAGCCAGAAACTGGGAGGGTTGTCAACTGGTAAGCACATACCCTTGAGCAAGTTTAATACACAGAGATTCTGAGTGGGAGGTACCTATAGTGTTGTGTCTGTTCTCCGAGAAGCCATCCACCCACCAATTTCAAGTCTGAAGGAAAGATATGTAGAAGGTTATAAACAGACTACACCTGGTTGATCTACATGCATCTTAATAAGGAAGTGTACTACCATAGAAATAATTGTAACTTTCAGGAGTCACATTCTATTTGGGGGGAGGGTGTGTGTGCATTCCTGTGTGTGAAAGAGAAGGTCTGCAAGGATTGACCTGGAGAACACTGTGTCATGGTGAAACATAAGTAGATGAAGGGATGGCAGTTAAGGGAGGGAACAAAATGGGAATGTAAGATGCTCTAGCCACCTCCCAACCTATGCACCTCCCAGTTCCTTGGGACAATATTATCTTTACCTGTTTGACTTCTCCATCTTCCCCCACCCTCTCAAATGTGTAACTTCCTACAAAAATGGATTTTAGGACTTCCAGATGTATCCAAAAAATGAGCAGAGGAGGGCTGGGCCTGAGATATGGGGAGGGAGATAGCTGAACAAGAACGAGGCTAAGCTGATCTATATGGTACAGATCTGAGAAGGTGGGAGAAAGAGGAATAAAGAGGCCACCAGGGAGGGGCTGTGTGGATGGAGGCAGAGCCTCAGAGTGCTGATGAGCCGTTAGCTCCTGAGCAGCCTTAGGCTAGAGGAAGTTGGGAAGAGAGGAGAAGAGATGTGTACTGTCAAATTTATTGTAATATGATTAAGATTTCTTTTGACAGATACAAGTAAAAGATTGGAATTATTTTAATTATTATTTTGACTGGTTTTCATCCTGGTACCTAGTTAAAGGCCTAACACATAATAGATGTCCAATTACCACTTCTGAATGAATGAATACATTCAATTGTCATCCTAACAGCTCCAGTTGGACCCATTCAGCCAATGTGAGTGATTTATAGGATGTGGTGACAGCTGATGTCACAACAGATCATGAAACCAGAATTCCACAGTGTGGCCTCAACACACCTTTTTAAACCAATCCAGTTTAACATAAAGTGAGTGGTGGCTTATTTTATCCAGTTCACTGAAATTGTGCATTTTAGATCACAAAGATGAATCAGAAGACAGAGGAAGCCCTGAAAGTTGAGGTGTTTAAATATAACAGGTGTTTAAAATATGTCTGTTCCAGGGCACCTGGGTGGCTCAGTTGGTTAAGCCTCTGACTCTTGATCTCAACTCAGGTCCTGAACTCAGTTTCCTGAGATCAAGCCCAGTGTTGGGTTCCATGCTGGGTGTGGGGCCTATTTAAAAAAATTAATCAATTAATTAATTAAAATATATCTGTTCCAAGAGGACCTATTCCCTCAAAAACCCAATAATTCCCATCTCTATTTTCCTTATTGATTTATGATAGTCTTCTTTTTTTAATTTAAATTCGATTAGCTGACATATAGTACATCATTTGTTTCCAATGTAGAGTTCAGTAATTCATCAGTTGCATATAATGCCCAGTCCTCACCACGTTATGTGCCCTCCTTAATACTCATCACCTAGTTACCCCATCTCCCCCACTCACCTCCCCTCTAGCCACCTTCAGTTTGTTTCCTATAGTTAAGGTCTCTCATGGTTTATCGTCCTTTCTGATTCCTTCCCATTTAGTTTTCCCTCCCTTCCCTATGATCTTCTGCACTCTTTCTTATATTCCACATATGAATGAAACCATGTGATAATTGTCTTTCTCTGATTGACTTATTCCACTCAGCATAATACCCTCCAATTCCATCCACATCGATGTAAATGATAAGATTTCATCCTTTTTAATAGCTGAGTAATATTTCATTGTCTATATATACCACACCTTCTTTATCCATTCATCTGTCAGTGGACATCTGGGCTCCCTCCACAGTTTGGCTATTATGGACATTGCTGCTATAAACATTGCGGGTGATTGTGTTCTTTAATTTACTTGGAATCCTTTCTTCCTTCCCTTCACCTTTTTCCATTTTCAGAGTTCATCTCAAAACTTTTCTCATCTGTAAAATGAGGAGTTTCTAAACCAGAAGTTTCTAAGGTCCTTCCCAACTCTTTCCTAAAATTTTCCATAATACTCTGACACACAACACAATATGTAGCTGAAATGAAACATTTATTGTGCAAGCACAGTGCATAAGTTCAAGGCTCCCTTGCAAGTGAGGTCACTTTCTTGCATTCTTCATAGGACTCTGTGTGCTCCTTATCTGGGAACCCTGTTGGTATCAAGCTTTGATCCTTGTTGGTGTGCTTGTATAGAATTCTATCTATCTGCTTTCTAGACTACAAGTTGCTTGAGGAAAATATTGTGTCTTATTCATCATCCTGGTCATTTTAAAGAAACATTTAAGAATAAGGAACACTTTAATTATTAAATCAAATCTGGCAGGAAATCAATCTAGAAGTAATTTACCAGTAGTTTGTGTTTGTGGATATATTTATAATGATAAAATTGTATTTGTTTGAACCTCTTCTAATACCTAGAAGTTTGAAAGTCAAGTGGAATTGTGTCTCTCTCCTCTAATTACTCCCAATTAATAATGTTTAGTTTCATGCATACACTGTACACAAATTCATTACCACATGTTAATAAGTTCTGTAGACTTTTCATTGTTTCTTTATCATGAGATTTTATCATACTAAACACTGCTTTTTTTTTTTTTTTTTCTGGCTTGGAAGGAAAGACCTGACTTTAAGTTGTTATATTCAAAAGATAATGGTCCTTTGAACTCAGCAGGGAGAAGAGGGAGATACCAAGATCATTTCATTCTCCAACTTTGTCTTCTCTTAAGTTAGTGATCTCTCTGTGACTACATGTTGGGTGGTAGTGTTTGAGATAGTTAAATTAGAGTTAAGATGGGTGTTTTTGGCTCAAGCGTTTGATGTATAAAGTAAATGCATTGTTATCTATTTGCCGCCTAGTTTTCAAAAATAAAATTGGGCAGCATACAATAAAAAGAAGAGAGGAAATAAGACTCTTAAAACAAAGTAACAGAATAAGAATTTGATAATGTCCAACAAAACCAGCTAGAACACTGCTCAAGGTGGGAATTTAAATACCAGGGAGCTGATACTCTGACACGTGATGTTGCTTAAAGAAATCAGAAGTGGAAAGAATGAGTAGCAAGAATTTTTAAAAAAATCTCAGGAGTAGAGGCAAGATCAAGATCAAGTCAGGAAGAAGGAGGAGGAGAAGGAGAAGAAGAAGACGAAGAGGAAGGAGACGAAAAAGAAAGAGAAGGATGATGGGGGCAGAGAGGGAGGAGGGGGAGGTGGAAGAGGAGGTAGCAGAGGGAACAATTACAAGTTGAAAAGTGGAATTGAGCACACATGAAAATCAAAGGGTCCACTTGGATAGAAGAAGGCACAAAAGGTGAAAGAAAGGAAGAATCTTTCTGCCATTATCACCAGTGAAGATAACGGACCCTGGCTTGCTTATACTAAACTCCAACTCATGGTGCTTTGTAGGATCACTTGGCTTAATGGCTTAAGTCAGCATGCACCACGTAAGGGGGAAAATTTATCAGGACATAAAAACTATAGGAAGCTACAGCAATTGAAGACAAGATTTATCTATGAATTATTAGTAGCCAAGGAGAAGAAGGAAATATGACAGATTCAAGAGAGGACTGAATTCTTAGAAGATAGATTAAATTCTAAGAAATATGTCCTTGATATGCACATAAGGAAGATGAGAGACAACCAAAAAAATAATTATTTCTAGACCACGGACCCAACAAACTACAACTTAGCCTTTCTCTCTCATTCTGTAAGGAAAAATTTGAAACAATATTGGCTCTATCTCTTGTGAAAAATGACTGCTCATAAAGAATGAATTGAGGAGTGAAAATGTTCTTGCTGCTGTGGGGCGTTCACGGAAAGTCTTTTAACTAAGCCCCTAGAGTGATGTTATAATTAGCCGTTTCAGCATGGGTATGAATGCCTTGTGTGTGTACCAGGAGATACAGCTTGAAAACTAAGCATTGTTCCAGCCAGATCTCAAGCATTGAAGCAAAACAGAAACAAAAACAACAAACAAATAAACAAAAACAATCCTGCCAACTGTCCATTTACAAAAGGGATCAAGCGTCCTACTATGAACAGCAGGGAGGAGGTGGCCAAGATGCACAAATTTCATGCACGGATAATGAACAAATTTCAGAGGAAAGAAGCCAAACTGAGAACTGGATAGTGTATAGACCTTAGACAGTTTCCATACAAATTCTTCTTGGATGAAAGACAGGAATTTGTATAGAAATGGTTGCCCTAAAGAGGGAGTCACTTTACTATCATTTGCACCTTCATCCATGAAAGTAGGCAGAAGCATCTCAGTGCCTGGATCTGAAGGCATTTTATTTTATTTTATTTTATTTTATTTTATTTTATTTTAAAGATTTTATTTATTTATTTGACAGAGATCACAAGTAGGCAGAGAGGCAGGCAGTGGGAGGGCAGGCTCCCCGCTGAGCAGGGAGCCCGATGCGGGGCTCGATCCCAGGACCCTAAGATCATGACCTGAGCCAAAGGCAGAGGCTTAACCCAATGAGCTACCCAGGTGTCCTTGAAGGCCTTTTAATCTAAGACTACACATGCCTAAGTGTATGTGTCCTGTATCTTTGGAAGAATTTGAAAGGATCTGCCATTTCAGAACAGTGAGTGGGGGCTCACCTTTGTCATGGTTATTGTGACTCTATTTCTTCCCCAGAATGACTTACCTAGAATACATTTATTTGTCCTAAACATTGTCTTTCCTGGGACCATTATTTCCATAGCATTTTTTTTCGTCATACAGATAAGCCAAAGGGAGCACATGTCATCCACATTCTTTATGCTTATGACATTTGGTCCTCCCCATGACCATGCGGAGAAAGCATCATCACCCCCTTTTACAGAAGATGATCTTAAACTCACTGACACGCAATCTCTGTCTACAGCTTTACGCTTAATGTGACGCAGAGCTGGGATTCAAGCCCACTCCTTTGTTTTGAGTTATTTCTAACAGTCTTCTCTTACACTCCCAGACATGTATTTATGTTCAAGACAAACCAAAACATAACGTTTGGCTTACATGGAATCATTTATCTTCATCTTTTGGCACCGTGATTATATAGCATTTATAAGCTCCCTGTCCAGTCAGGCAAATACTTGCACTTTTGTGCTTTGATTTAGTGCAGTGGGTTCCACCACTGAAGTTACCAGCCTTGCAAATGGTCATAATCTGAGTTTAGATTTCTAGGTTTATGCTTCTAAATCACTTGGCAGAGAACAGAGCTGATACTAGAAAAAGAATCACAGCTAGGAAGGGCTGAGTTAGCATCACACATCAATAGAAATGAAGTAGCTTGATTTTCATATGGGTTGGAACAAAAACCACTGTAGAGAGAATAGGGTTAAGATGGGAATTAGGATGGGATGATTTAATAGGTATCCATCAAGAAAACACCTATCTATTCTATCAAAGTTGAAAAATTTTCAGACAGTGTAACTTTCTTTTTTGGCAGACCAGTGCTTAGAAATGTAAAAAAAAAAAATACTTTAAACTGTAATTTTGGTTCTCAAAAACATATGACTACAAAGTATAATACTGTCTTCAAATTTCCCAAGTTTTCTATAGGCAGACTCTAATTTAAGCTATAAAAAGAACATTTTTTATCAGGAGAATAATTTTTGGTTTTATTTTTGTTTTCCATATGGCTCAGGATATATCTGATAAGAATTTTTGTACCTCAGACTTTTCCATAACTCAGCATGAAAGCAGTGCCTGCAGATGAATCGTGTGTGTTGTACATAATCTTCACCCAAACGATAGTCTGTCTTATAATACCTGTGAATTTGGAGGTGAATCCAAGTCTATTTGGTTCCCATCAGGGCAAGTCCTATTTGATTTATACTTAGAGAAATTTCCACGTGGATCTTGAGCATCTGTAAAGGTGGAATGGGCCATGGAATAGAGGTTCTATTCCTTTATTTTTTCAAAGAGCAGCAGAAGAAAACCAAATAAAATAAGCACAAGTAAAACAAAAATCTGGAACTTTCCGTTTATATACACATTTATGCTTTCTGTGAGCTACAGAATTTTATTTTTTTTAAAAGACTTTATTTATTTGACAGAGAAAGAATGAGAGAGAGCACAAACAGGGGGAGCAACAGGCAGAGGGAGAAGCAGGCTCCCCGCTGAGCAAGGAGCCCCATGTGGGGCTCGATCCCAGGATGCTGGGATCATGACCCAAGCAGAAGGCAGCTGCTTAACCAATTGAGCCACCCAGACATCCCAGACTACAGAATTGTACATCAAACTACCTAGTATATTGCTCCACCAGCCTTCTGATTCAATATACCCCAAACCAAATTCCTGAACTCCACAAATGAAGTCTGCTCCAGCATCTTTTTCCCAGGGAAGTCCCCATCAAACACCCAGAGAACCAACCTGGAAATCTCATAGTCATCCTTGCCACTATCCTCTCCCCTACCCTTCATCTCCGATTTCCTAACCTTGGGACACAATCCATATTTTTTTTTTATTATTTAATTATTTATTTATTTGACAGATTGCAAGTAGGCAGAGAGGCAGGCGGGGTGGGGGCTGGTGGCAGGAAGCAGGCTCTTCTCTGAGCAGAGAGCCCGATGCGGGGCTCCATCCCAGGACCCGGGGTAATGACCTGAGCCGAAGGCAGAGGCTTTAACCCACTGAGCCACCCAGGTGTCCCCAGAATCCATTTTTGAGCTATAAAAATAGTTGAATCTATTGAAATCTTGAAGCTCTCCTAAAAGTTGTCATCTGTGGTTAATGCTTGCCACACTTATCTGTAAGAGATGGGTATATTTTATGCACATTCGAAATAGTAGTATATAAAATAGTAATAAAGTCTGCCTTTACACACAAAATGTGAAGTAATGTGAATTTAATAAAATTAAAAATTCATTGAGAATTGCATAATCACGAAGCTGCAAAACTGGATGAAGTGTAACTTCCGCTCATGCTATTGCAACGTGGCTTCTAAAGAGATCTGCCTGCCATCTTTGTCTGAATTATTTTTAAATTACTTCAATTTTGAATAGTAAGAAGTCAGAAAAGCATCTTTCTCGTAGAATATGGCAGCACTGAAATTGTGTGTTTGTGAGAAAGATCTCTTCCTCAGCTACCCCGAAAGTTCTCAATGGGATTTCATTATTTGGTAGTAAAAGTCTTCTGGTAAAATTTTGTTCCATGCTTAAGTATATGTATGAGCCAAATCTTTAACATAAAAGCAGAAAAAAAGGGAAAAGGAAGGGGAGAATTATATGATACAACACAGCTTGTGAATTTCATGCAAATTTATTTTTTTGGGAATTTATGTGAACTAGGCTTTCCTGAACATTTAAAATGACATTTTGGTCTTGTTTCTGGCTGTGAGTTAAAATTTATTCTAGCGTTCAGTGGCTGAGGCTTCACATGGGGATCTGGCAATCAGGTACTCTTAACAGGTTTATTATTGGGTGTTTTCATCAGATATCAACCGTTAAAGTCACCTCACTTTGACTTGACAGTATCTAAGGAAAGTGTATTTATTCCCCCTCCGTAGTTCCTGTGACACTGCTTTTTAAAATAATGGCCATCCTATGATTATATGATCATATGATCAATTTGCATGTAGGATGCTGCCACTGAATCCTGTTAAGAACGGATCAGGCTTGGCTTCACAGATATTCTCACATCTGTGGAAATCCACAGTTGTGTTCCTTCTCCCTCATACGATGAATTATCTGGTTGTCAGATTATTCCAGCTTTTCTTTCGCCTTGCAAGAAGAGCTCATGGACTTTGCAATAAATTCTCTGAGCACAACCACCCAGTTGCCCATAGCTTGGGCTATCGTGGCCTAGCTGACCTATACTTAGCATTATTGATATTGCAAGTTGCATGGTTAAAGCTGTCTTGGGATCGGCCACTGGAGGTGTCGCTTGCTGTCTATATCTTGGTCCTTTTGTGTTCTCTGTAGCTTGTTATCATTCATAACTGAGATTGGAGGGGGGTGGAAGGTAGTGCTACCAGGTTGCAAAACATTCAGATGATTCTATTTGAAGCCTCAACCTCCTCTTTAGAAATACAAAGGTTTTGTGAATAAAAGGAAGCAACATTAAAGGGCTTTGTGAAAAAAAGTTTCAATAACGTTTTAAACTATTTAGCTCAAGCTTACATGATATATATAAAGAACATTGAATTAAGTCATTTTTTTTCTCAGTAATGATTCATGTCAGTAACTGTTTGAATCCCTTAGTATGTATTATTTCATTTAATAATTTAACCATATAATGTAGCTTTATAGTCAAGGTTGTTGAGGCAGAGAGGCTGAAAGAAATGTCATAGATCAACAGTGGCTAACTGAACATAATAAAAATAAAGAAATTAAAAAAAAAAAAAAGAAATGTCATAGATCATAAAACTAGAAGTAGTAGAACCAGGATCTTCATTCAAAGAAATATGGTTCCAGAATCATGTGTTATGCTGATCCCTTATAAGTGGTCAAATGAATATATGTGTGTGTATGTATGCATTTACATTATGCAATTATATAGAACATATATGTGATATAGATATCATACGATGTGTGTGTGTGTGTGGGTAGGTGTGTGTGTGTGTGTATTGGTACTAGTCCAGATTGTGTGATCTTGGGCAAAAACCACATACTCTCTCTTGGTGCACATCAGCTTTCATATATGAAAAATGAGGGATGAATTTTACTTGACATCATGCAAAGTTTCTTTGTAGCTTTAATTCTTCTGATTTTCCCCAACTCACCTCTTTCCAAAGTAGTCCTTCTCTCCTTTCTTCACAGCAAAACATTCCTACCACAGGTTAGGTAGCCCAGAAGATTTATGGGCACTCTCAGGGGAAGTGAGGGAAACCGGAACAAAAAAAGGAAAGACCCTACCAAAGGTGTGATCTGGGGCAAAAAGTCTCCCAGAAGAAAGACTTCAGCCAAATGCTATAGGGGAAATGGAGTGTAAGTTAGGTCCAGAATTTGTGCCAACTTGAAACAAGAAGAATTGAACTTTCATACTCATACTCCAGTTAGTCAAGGCTTAGAGCACCCTTGGTGGGAATGTAAACTCCAGATGTTTCAGGTTCTCTGCATGTCCAGTCAACAAGGCTCTGGAAGTCTCCCAAGGAAGAGGGATAATGCACCCCACTGAGAGGAAGCACACACCAGTGCTAGTGGAGGGTCACACAAAAAAGGTAAAAGGTGTGGAGGGGATCTGGCAGCACACCAACAGTGTCTACTACAATTACCTGACACATACTTTAAAAAACAAACAAACAAACAAAAAACCCACTAAGTATTTACTAGAGAAAAGAATCTAAATACAAACATTTGGAAGCAGGATGTAATTTATAATGCTTCTTAAACATTAACATGGAAAATGAAATACAAGCAAATATATAAATTAAAAGATACTTGGCTTTGGGGCACGTGGGTAGCTCAGTTGGTTAAGCATCTGTCTGACTCTTGATTTCAGCTCAGATCATGATCTTAGGGTCATGAGATTGAGCCCCATTGCTGGGCTCCACGCTGGACATGGAGCCTGCTTAATATTCTTTCTCTCTCTGTATCTCCTTCTGCCCCTCCTCACCTCTAAAAACATAAAAATGAAAGATACTCAGGTTAAAAATCATCAAAGAAACATAAATTAAATGGGATATCACTCTTCCCGTACTGCATTTGTAAAAGAGGGTGACAAAGAAAGAGGAAGAAAGGGAGGGAAGTAGGGAGGTAGAGAGGAAAGAAGAAGAGTGCAAGGAAATTCCAAAGTGAAGTAAGCAGTGCTCAAAGTCATTCAGAACAGGGTGAGGCAGACAGTGAGAGGCAGTGCTATGCACCTCTCCTGTTTCAATTGGTAGACACCATGAATGTTACACCCCCTGGATAGGGACTTGTCGGTTGCATCCCCAGACCTCCTGGAACATATCCTTCTACTTTGCACTGAAACATAGATAATGTAGCATCTGTTAAGTGAATAACCAATTGTGTATTAGCCAGTTTAACTCTGTCACTACCAATCATAATTCTTTCACAAGAACTTACATAACCTTGTGGGATTTTCTTGTCTTTATTAGTCTGTCCTCCCCACTTGCAATCCGGAGCACACTTTCAATTTTGGTCTGTTCTGTCTGCCAGATTACAATCCCTAAGATCCCCAATAAATGTGTTTGGTGGTTTTACAGCCTCATCTTGGTCAACAGAAGGAGGGAAGAAGGAAAGGAAGGAAAGGAGGGAAGGTGGGTTGGAGGGGAGGGAAATATACCCAATATTCATAATAGTGTGATAGCTAGAACAATATTTTCCTTTCTTGGGACTCTAACAAAAGAAAACATTTTATATAAGAAACTAACGTAATATTGTGTGTCAACTATACATCAATAAAAACAGCTTTATATAAGAATTGTGCTATAAATGAGTTGAGACTTGTTCCAATTTTGGTAAACCTTTGACAGTATGATTTATGTTTGGGTAATTCAACTTCCTTTTGTCAGACTACTTGTTAAAAAAAATAAAATAAAATAAAAACAAATGCTTAGAAAAAGAACCAGAGGAAGAAGTAGGGACAGAAAGAAAATTCTGTGTATGTCCACACCAACCCTACCTAGTACTGCATGTTTTCTAATCCATGCTTAGCCCATTTCTGTGCCAGGAAGCCTTAGTTTAATCACACTGCTTGGTTCACAGCCTATATCCAAAGCCCTGCATCTTGGTCTGTTTAGCATAAGTGCTAGCTGAGTCTTGCTTAAGCTCTCGCCTCCTCGAACTCTTTAGTCACACTCTGTTTTCATATTTTACGTTCACAAATGTAAGGTATTTACGTTCTGACAAGATAAATCCATTAAGGCGAAGGTGGGAAAGAATTTACTTAAAGCCACGGCCAAATGGAGTCCCATGTAACTCTTAACAGAGACCAGAATGAAGGCCTTCTGCTATAATGCACTTTGGTGTGTGAAAACACACTGATGAGCCAGTTGGGTGTGGATAAGGAGCCCTCAGAAAGTGGATAAGAAAAGAAAAGAGTAGACTTGCTCCCAATAATAAGAGGAAAGTACAGATTTTCAAGAAGCATCGCAGGAAGAAGAGAGCTTCCTGGTTAGACTGAGTGGAGCAATTTGGTAGCAAGCAAGGGACTGCAGAGGAGGGGAAAGTCAGAAACACAATGCAGAGCTGGTAGCTCAGAGGCTTTTGAGAACGGATATATCTAACAGGTCGCTTTTAAATTATCTGCTCTGAAGTGCTGTGATGTCTTTCCCTCCACTACCTTCACCATCAGTCAAGGGACCTACATGGACAGCCTTGAGACAGCGATGTGTTGGAGTAAGGGGAGTGAACACAGCCATAAAGTATGGAGGTGAGTTGTGGGGGCCAGAGAAGCATTAACAAGTAGTGCAGTGGACTGCTGACCCCTTGACAGACCTGATACGAATCTGTGTTTTCCCCACGTTTACTATACGGGAGTGATCCTTAGAGTTGGGGGAGGAGGAAAAAGTCATGCTATAGGAAAAATGCATAATTTCATCCTGGTTTGAATGCATGTGGCTGCTGCCACGTCTGCTAAGGAACGTTAATTTGGTGGTCCATGTTCATTACATGAATAGGACATCTTCATGAGAGCCTCATCATTGTTTCTCAAGTGTGAAAATGTGAGAGAATCACAGGAAGTAGGTAGAGTTGTTAGAAGGCAAATTTTGATTTAGTAGAATGCAGATTTGATTTAGAGCAGGACCTGAGATTTTCTATTTTGAGTAAGATCCTATGGGATATTTTGAGGTATAAATGAGATAATACATGTAAAGTGCCTATATATAATAGGTATTTAGCAAGAATAAACAGTTTAAAATTTGTTAAGAATATTTGACCTTATAATGTTCCTCTCTTTTTTCAGATATAATTCACACTCCATAACAATTCATTTTGCATATTCATAAAATTATGCAACCATCAATACTATGTAATTCCAAAGTATTTTCATTACCCCAAGAAGAAATGCTGTACCCATTAGCACTCACTCCCGATTCCTTCCTTCCACCACACCTTGGAAACCACTAACTTACAGTCTATCTGAATGGATTTACTTTTCAGAACATTTCATATGAATGGCATCGAATAATATGCGATCTTTTAAGTTTGACTTCTTCCATTTAATATAATGTTTTCAGGGTTCATCCATAATGTGACATATATCAGTAGTTCATTCCTTTTTATGGCTGAATAATGTTATATTGAGCAAATCTCCTATATATCGTTGATATTCCTTTACTTTCAACTTATTTATTCCTTTGAAACTAAAGTGTGTTTTTTACAAACAGCATATGATTGGATCTTTTCTCCTGCATCCATTATGCCAATTTCTGCCTTTTAATTAGAGTGATTAATTCATTTATATTTAACATTATTACTGAGAAGGTAGAATTTGCATCTGTCATATTGCTATTTGTTTTCTATATGTCTTCTGTTATTTTCATTCCCCTCTTGATCCATTACTTCCTTCTTTTGTGTTAAATAGATATTTTGCAGCATTTTAACTCCTTTGTATTTTTCTTTATATATATTTTTTATTTTTTAATATTTTATGTTTTCCTTTATATATAGGTATATATTATATATATGTTCTTAATATGTATTTAGTTATATTCTTAATGACTGCCCTGAGGAGTATTGTTATTATCTTTTTTATAATAGTCTATTTCCTATTAATAGCAACGTAATTTCAACGGTATAAATAACTTTGCCTCCATATAGTTCTATTCTTGCCCCATTCCTTAATGCTGTTATTGTCATATAATAACATCTTTATATACTGTATGCCCATCAACAGAGATTAATAATTACTGCTCTGTCTTTTTCTTTAAATGACATAGAAAAAAGGTGTTACAAAGAAAGAGTACATTTATATTGTCTTTTCCATTTACCTCTTGTTACCTTTGCTGCTTTTTATACACATGTATTCAAGTTATTGCCTAGTGTCTTTAACTTCAGTCCAAAGGAGTCCCTTTAATATTTCTTGTAAGGAAGCCATGCCAGCAACAAATTCTGGTTTGTTTTTTTTTTTTGCTTTTGTTTTTGTTTTAATCTAGAAATGCCTTGATTTCTCCTTCATTGTGAAGGATAGTTTTGCTGGATTTAGAATTCTTATCTGACAGTCTTTTTCCTTCAGTTCTTTGAAGAAGTAGTGTTCTTTGAAATATGTTCTCTTCCTTGAAATGTGCTCAGTTTTTGGCCCATGTTTGGTGCCTTCTGATTTTAATGATCTCTGAGGAAAAATCATCTGTTACTCTTTCTTATTAGGCTTGCGGGTATATGATGCATCACTTTTCTTTTGTTTCTTTCAAGATTCTCTCTCTATCATTATTTTTTGACAGACTGATTATAACGTTTTTAGTTATGGATCTCTTTGAATTTATCCTACTTGTAGCTTGATGAGAAGCTTGGATTTGTAGATCAATGTTTTTTCATCAAATATAGGAAGATTTTGTCTTTTATTCCTTCAGGTATTTTTTATGCTTCCTCCAAAAGGAGGAATCCCTTGATGCTTACTTAGTATATTCAATGTTGTCCCACAGGTTTCTGAAGCTCTTCTAATTTTTCTTCCATTTCATTTTTCCGTTCCTTAAATGTGATAGTTTCTATTGATGTACATATCCATCTTTATGTCATTTTAACTTTGTTGATTTTTTCTTCCACCAGCTTACATCTGCTGAGGAGCTCCTTTAGGGAGATTTTCATTTTCATTTTTGTACTTTCCAATTCAAGAATTTTTATTTGAGGGGCACCTGAGTGACTCAGTGGGTTAAAGCCTCTGCCTTCGGCTCGGGTCATGATGCCAGGGTCCTGGGATTGAGCCCTGTATCAGGCTCTCTGCTCAGCAGGGAGCCTGCTCCTCCCCCCAGCCCCCACCGCTCTCTGCCTGCCTCTCTGCCTACTTGTGATCTGTCAAATAAATAAATAAATAAAATCTTTTAAAAAAAGAATTTTTACTTGATTCTTCTCTATCATTTATGTTTCTTTACTGATATTCTCTATTTAGCGAGACATCAATCTTCTACTGTCCTTTAGTTCTTTAGACACGGTTTCCCTTATGTCTTTGAACATATCTAAAATAACTCATTGAAAGTCTTTGTCTAGGAAGTCTAACACCTGGGCGCCCTAAAGAACAGTGTCTTTTGCTTGCTTTTTTCCTGAGTATGAGTCATACCTTGTTTCTATGCATGTCTTATAATTTTTGGTTAGAACTTTGCATTTTATATAATATAATATACCAACTCTGCAAATCGGATTTTTCCCCTTCCCTATGGTTTGGGGTTATTGCTGCTTGTTGTAATAATATTTGTTGCTGTTTATTTCCTTAATGACTTTCCTGGACTGATTCTGTAAAGTTGTATGTGGTCACTGAAGTGTTTGTCAGTTGGCTTAGTGATGACAAGTTAATGAGTTCACAAAGGTTTCCTTAAACCTCTGAAAAAACGAGTCTCGCCGTCTTTGTCAAATGGTTCTGTGTGCTGAGGGGCATACCTGCTCTGGTAATTTGTAACACTGCCTTCACCTCACCTCCTACTTACACAGAGCCTCAAGGTCTACCAGGGATGAAAACTTGGAGCCTTGTCTGGTCTTCTCTGAATAGGTGTACAGCCCTGTGTACAGCCCTATTGAGCACGGTCTTTAGTCTGCTGATAAACAATTGATCATGTTTGCACAGGACCATTCATCACCCATTCATTACATTCATTATTTCAACCCCATTGACCAAGCCACCAACACTAATAGAAAGGACTGGAAACATGTCTACAAAAGACACGAGCTTAAAAATCCCTGGCCCCAGCAGCACGGAGGGGAGTGGAAAGGATTACACAAAAGATCCAAAAGCAAAGTGTTTTGGTCTAAATGAAGGCAATCGTAGACAAAGGCAGGATCAAAATCAGTCTTCTTACTTCCTCTGCAGTTGCTTAGGGCAAAGAATGACAGTGGAGACAGGACTTCTTCTGGATAAACTCATCCGAGGCAACAGTTTTCAAAGAAGGGCCTAGACCCTACTCCTGGGTATGTATATCCTAGAGATGAATTATCATCTGGTGGGAGAGAGGTACCCAGCTAGACCTAAAGAATAAAACCCAACACAAATTATTAAATTTGTTAAAAATTTTTTCTACATTTCAGTTTGAAAATCTTTTAAAGAATGAAATCCATATATCCTCTGTATCATCCAATATAAAGTTACCATTGAAAATAGTAACTTTTGGACGCCTGGGTGGCTCAGTTGGTTAAGCAGCTGCCTTCGGCTCAGGTCATGATCCCAGCGTCCTGAGATCGAGTCCCACATCAGGCTCCTTGCTTGGCGGGGAGCCTGCTTCTCCCTCTGCCTCTACCTGTGCTCGCTTGCTCTCTCTCCCTTTCTCTCTCTGACAAATAAATAAATAAAATCTTAAAAAAAAAATAGTAACTTTTCACCAATCACATCCATTGATAGTACTTAAGTGCTTTTTAATATATCTCCGTGTTTTAAAATTGGCAATATATATTTACATTTGTTTTCCATTTTAGCATCATAATCATCCTAGAGTTAGGCAGAGCTTCCCACATTTTATGGACCAATATAACTGAGACCCAGAGTCTCATAAAATCACTGGAGTAGTAAGGATCCCGGTCTCTGCTGCCTAACTCTTTGTTCAGTGCATTTTCCACTGCTCACATCCTCAATCACATGAAAGAGTAAAAAATTTACTAGTTACTGTATCAGCTCTACCTATTGCTTTGTGGACACATATTTTTCTAAACCCATCAAATTTTTGATACCAGTGTTTTCAGGAATGATATGTGACCTTTGGCTGAGATTAACCAAAGTTTTTGCAACTCAGTTTCAGGCTTCTTTGAAAGCCCAGTGTGAGGAACCAACTTTGATGTGCAGTGTTCTCCCTCTTCAGGATGACACTTCTGACACCATGTCTGGAGACAAGAGAGGGAATGACTTCACGATGTTCCGTCTTCTCTCTCTCTCTCTCTCTCTCTCTCACACACACACACACACACACATGTTTAAAATTAAAATGAAAGAAAGAAGGAAGGAAGAAACGGGCATTTTTCCGAAGGGAAAGGGAATTGCTTGGAGAATTTGAATGATGCAGGTTTTTCTGAAAGCTTTAGAGATGAAAGGTATCACTTTTTACTCATTAGCCTGTAGTAGGATGAGATCCTGAGTATACTTTGCTACTTCAAAGGTCACTGGAATACAGCTTCCAGGAAAGACTGCTTGAAAGTTTTGCGGTGTGTGTGTGTGTGTGTGTGTGTGTGTGTGTGTGTTGTGAAGGAGGTGTAGTCCCCTCCAGGGCCTTCCTTCAATACCCTTGTAGATTACTACAAATTTTAGTGTTCCCAAGCTTTTTGATGTAACTTCTAAATCTTTCTGGGTACCACTTGTAAATTCTAATACAGGACGTGAAGTATCTTCTGTCATTCTTCAAGCCTGGGTGGAATTCCTAGAGGTTAGACTAGGGTTCTGTCCTCTTGCTTACATATTATACATATATAGTACCTCACTGATCTGATAAGGTACGGGTGCATTTGGACGTTCACATTCGGGAAATTAATCATGCGTTGCCTTAAGAGCTATCTTGCTACTCAGCCAGCTGTCCAGAGAAGTCCGATGTGTGCCATGAAGAACCATTAGGGATGCTAATTGTAAGTTGACTTCTTTAAGAATTCCAGAGAGCGAAAGAACAACAGGCAGAGCTGTGTGTGAGGTAGTAAACTGTGTAATTATTTGCAAATCCGCCTTAAGGCAGAAAGCCACCAATATCTTCTGTTAGGTCTGCTTGCCAGGGGAATACTTCCTCACTAATTGAATATTTCCCAAGGAGATTATTTTTCTCTTTACGTCATTCCCAAGGTGATGATCCTGAGATTTTGCCCAATGTTTACTCTAATATTTAAACCATTAACCATAAATATAATATTTTGGTCTTTAATCTTATCCACTGTAGTTGAAATTATACATTGTTTCCATTTACAGTGATTTAGGGGAGGTCAGAGTTGGGTGGATTTTCTTATTGCAGTCCCTGGTGGAGAGTTGTTCATGAAAGCAACCACCAGTGCTTGGCTGCCATTCTAAACTACTCTTTTCAACTTCTGAAGCAAAGTTGGCTCTCCTCCCATAGTGCAGTGGAAGCCAGTTGGCCTGGTTAGTCTCTCAGGGGGTCAACTTTGCATTTCACAACTCTGAGAAATTCCTTTGGGTAAACAAGCCCAAAGAATGATCTGTTTTCACTTTCTGCCTCTTACTTTGTGTTTGGCATTCAATCATCACTGGTCAGTATATAGTTTTATCCCATCCACACATGTAATCCCATTCCTATGCCACCTTATTCCCTTGATACTTAACACAAACTCTGCTCTCATGCCTTCCCTAACTTTGTCACATAAATCAGTACTCACAGACACACACACAGCCCAGGCCCAAGCACGCACAAACACAATTAGTGGTCAAGTATGTCAATGCTCAAGAAGTCTGTAGTCACAGCAGAAGACATTCTCACATTCTTACATCCAGCATTAACTAAAAACAATGATTTCTGAGAATTTGAATTGAAAAAAATGGATATTAGCCAAACTCCCAAGAAAGACAACAAAATCCATCATATAAGTTTGTGTGTTTTATAAATTATATGGGATCATATCCATGGTTTTAAAGGATTTACTGTGATACAGTTTTATGGCTTCTAAATTCTAAAATACCTTCTGTTAAGCTAACTAGAATTTTAAGGATATTTTGTCAAATTCAGATATGCTTTTTATCTCATCCCTGTGGAGTTCCTGTGCTTTTTCACTGTTTTTCACAGGCACTAAAGATTAGGAGATAATTTTACTCCATATTTCCCAGGTAAAAAGGAAGCATAAATCTGTAAGAACCATTACCACTCTCATTTCAGCTAGTAATTATTAGCACATGCACATTCTTAAAATGCTAAAAAGAAAGCTATAAATTTATGTCAACATTGGAGTTGAGTTTTACCTGAAATCTGTGCTCCTGGAAAACAATAGTCAAGAAAACCATCCCCACAATTTGGGTTTTCAAAACCCCCTTCACCCTTTCATGTTTCAAGAAATGGCTTATCACCAAGAACCACTCTTCCCCATATGACTTAGACAAGTCTCCTTGTAAACTCCTTCTCATGACTCCCATAATATTTACAGATGACCCCCTTGTTCACCTGTGATGATGCCAAACACAGACCTTTCTTCTTTCTCCTGAACCTGCTTTAAGGGGCATCTACAGACCCTCCGGCCTCTTGCTCTTTATCTCATGAATGATTACCTAAGACTAGGTCTGTCCCCCTAAAACTAGATAGACACAAAGATAAACATTTCCTGTTCAGGTGACAAGACTTCATCTAACTGCAAAGCAATTTCAACCTTAAATCACTCTTCCTGCCTCCCAGTGACAACCAAAGCCAAACCCATCAGGCTGAGACATTCTGATCTTTGGAACTGGGATGTTCTCCTTACTGCTCTTGCTTGAGTAAATCAGTTTCTATACTTGTTCTCTTTTTTCTTTGGCATCAGTGATGCTGAACATAACTACAACTCTATTCAGATAATTCCAAACAAAACTCTGGAGCCAGTTGATAAGTTCATCACCAAGCAGTGCTAGAGTATTCTTTTTAAAATTTTTTTCCCTTTATTGTCTCCATTCAGCTTCAGCACTGCACACAGGCATGGTCACAGACATATATAAACATACATTTGTAACTTTGTTTAAAATCAGGAATTATCCTCCACTATATGGTAAAAGTTTCAAAGGTAGGATGAAGAATGGGGTTTTCAAGTCTTCAAAACCCCTTGGAGTATCAATTTCACAAGGGGTAAGCACTGTTAGCCTCTTCAGTTTTAGTCAATACTTTTTTCTAAATAAACTAGATGGTGTTTTCCTTCCTTCTTCCTCAACTTATAAGCACCAAGCAAGTTTTGTCCTCTTGAGATATCCTTTCTTAGAGACAAAACAGATGGGCCAAATCTGCTGTGAGTTATTAATACTTATTCCTGGTAATCTTCTGGGTTTCCTTTTTTTTTTTTAATGTTTCAAGTGTTTATTTAAATTATAGCTAGTTAACATACAGTGTAATATTAGTTTCAGGAGTAGAATTTAGTGACTCGTTACTTACATACAACCCAGTGCTCATCCCAACAAATGCCCTCCTTAATACCCATCCCCCATTTAACCCATTCCTCACCTACCTCCCTCCAGCAACCCTCAGTTTGCTCTTTATAGTTAAGAGTCACTTTTATGGTTTGCTTGTCTCTCTCCCTTTCTTTTTCTTTCCCATATATTTATCCATTTTGTTTCTTAAATTTCACATTTGAGTGAAATCATGTTATTTTTCTTTCTCTGACTTACTTGTTTCACTTAGCATAATACACTCTAGTTCCATCCACTTCATTGCAAATGGCAAGAGTTCATTCCTTTTTTTTGGTTGAGTAATACTCCATTGTGTGTGTGCATGTGAGCTCGCATGCGTGCATGGGTGTGTGTGTGTATACACATACACATAATTTGGCTCTTACTGATTATGCTGCTATAAATATTGGGGTGCATGTCTCCTTTTCAATCAGTATTTGTGTATCCTCCGGGTAAATACCTAATAGTGCAAGTGCTGGTTCGTAGGGTAGTTCTCTTCTTAACTTTTTGAAGAACTTCTGTACTGTTTCCAGAGTGGCTGCACCAGCGTTTGCATGAGGAGGTCATGTAGTGTGTGTGTTGGATGGCACGCAACAGAGGGAATAAATGTACGTTTGTTACCTGGGGCGATGGGGCCAGTGCTTCTCCACAATGCTTTTTTGTTTGTCCTGAAGCTTACACACCCCTCCAAGATCCAGCTTGTTAATGGAAACAACACAATGCCAAGCTCCGGTAAATATCTTCAGCAAAACTTGTTGGAAAAGATGGGCTCCTAAGAGAATGCGGCACGGAGGCAATCTGCATTTTCATTAAAAAAGAATACTTGTTATTATTTTTGAGCTGCTGACTCCAAATGTCTGCTCTTTCTTCTTTACTAGTGACTATATCTCTAGAATACATTTCTGGACCTGATAGAGGAAATGAAAGATATTTTGTGGAACACTAAAAAACCCTCATAGACTACCATAATCCTTAGAAGAGATTGTGGGGGGAAATTACTCTACATTCATACTTTTATCTTAATATTCTGTAGATAAAGCAAGAAGGTAGGCTCCCACTGGGCACATCAGCTCTTGTGACCGAAGGCTTTGGGCGGTTTGCTTCAATGCTGTCTGTGCTCTGGTTTCTGTGAGCAGCTTGTGAGAAAGTTCCTATAGTGCAGACATAAAGTAAACCAGTGGAGAACTGTGGAATGTTATCTGAGTGTTTTCTCTCTATAGAGGGTTATGAAAATTTCATCCCCAAGTCTGAGGGAGCAGAATGTAGAATTTTAGAAAACAAGGGCAAGATGAAGCCAAAATGTTATTTATACAAACATGAACTCACAGCAACTCTTCCTGAATGTAGCTGTATTAGGTTTCTTACAGATAATGGAGTTTGAGACACAGATGATTTTTTTTTCTTCCATTACAAGAAAGCATTTCAGGGAGCTGGCTTTCTACATTGCATGTCTTCTCTACTTGCAACTTAACTTAGACTTAACCTGATCGGGGAGTGGTGAAAGGTATGTGAATTGCCAAATGAAATCTTGTTGTAGTCTGAAGAGGGAGTGAGAGAGAACATGCATCTACCATCTTTGTTTCTGAGCATGCTGAGAAGACACTTCCTTGGATTTTTCAAAAGCCCCAGATTGTCTGTCGTTGTTTGATTGGTGATTTGTCAAAGCAAACTTCCATCTACCCATCCTCCAACTTTAGATCCAACAAAATGATTTAAAAAAAATAGAATCATATGATGAACTGATCTGAGAAAAATCTACTATCAATATTTGGGAAAGATACAAGGGCTAAAAAGGCAAACCCTGATGAAGGTTCAAAAACTAGATAAGACAAACAGTGGTAACTTTGAGTGCCGAGAGGAAAGTCCCATGTTGATACTCTAAAATACAGGCAGTTTGAATTCAGTGCAAAAAAACCCCAACTGGGTAACATCTCACTATGACACTCAGATCCTTCAACACTGAGTTTCCAGGTCATTTTCTACTTCCACTTCTGCTCTGTAGTCACTCTGCATTCCAGCTAGATTCTTAATGCCATAGGGTGGCTTTAGCCTTCTCGGCCTGACAGATGGTGAAACTGCCCTCTGTTGCCATTGTCCACTTTCACCACCTTCTTGTCTGGTGCTTCCTGTTGCTTGTGTGTCTACCCCCGTCCACTGAGGTCTGGCCAAACGCCAGGAGTCCGATAATGATCTTTGCAACTTGCTCCTCTGAGGCTCTTCTCTCTCTTTCAGTATAAAAAGCTCTGTGCTTGTATCCCTCTCGCTTTGAACTCAGAGCACAGGTTCTGTCACAAAAATCTTCGCAGAAATCCTCCCTTCGTCGACCACATGTGGTGCCATCCACCCAGTTCTTAGTTAACCTATTTGAAATTTGGACCTTGTCCTCTGGCAACTCCCACTGAAATTTCACATCTATTTTGTCTTTGTGCCTCATCCCAAACTTCAAATTTCACACCTGGTTATTCAGTGTTTCCTAATTTGTGGGAGAGCAGTTAGGTGAGATTCTAAATACCTTAACTCCGAGCATTGTTACAATCATCTTTTTTGACTAGGAGAGCTGCAACTGGAATTCTTCGCCTTTACACTTTGTGTTTTTTGCTCTGTAGAATTTATAAATTTTAAGGTGTGTTTTATTTATGATATTGGGATATAACGCTCAAATCCTTGGAGTCAAGGCATTGTAAACAGGCAGATCCACCCGGAAAATTTTCTAGTACATTTGGGTGGGTCTTAAATGTAAGATATAAAGCATTTTCAAGAAATAAGTAAGATTGCTCCTTGAGCCCTATAAAAACAATCAGTTTCTTTTTTAAAAAGATCACCATGGTTTACTATGAAATGTGATCATAATAATATTAGTAGTGGACTAAACCAAGACAGACTAAAAAGTATGTATCCATGGGAAGGTTAACCTCATTAAACCTTTTTAAAATGTTTTCTCTGAAATGTTTTGAGATACCTTGTTGTCTATACACACAGTTCTAGTGGATGTTATGAAGACTATTATGATTCTGCAGGCTGGACTGGCTTCTGTGGTAACATAAATATCCAGGAAATGCACACCTAATAAAAGAGAACACAGTATTCCCAGGAGGGTCAGGTCCTCATGGCCCATGAGGATGACAAATAGATGGGAAATATTGAGATTGAAGAAGAGATATCCTATGTAATCACACCAAAAAGGCATATCCTTTGTGGTGCAAAACAGCACTTCTCATTTTTTCTGAGAGAATACATAATTATGTATTTGGTATGTTTGCTTATTGTCGGTTTCTCCCACTAAAATGAGTTCCACGAATATAGGGAGATTCTGTTTTGTTTTCTGTTGTATGTTGAATGTCTGGCACCTAGTTCATGAAAGGTTGATCTAGTCAATGAGCTTAGAAGAAAGGGTGAAAGTATTGGAAGGCAGATTTTTAGCTCAACACACAGACATTTGTAATGATGTATACTGTCTGCAGGCTGGGCCAGTAAGTGGTGCTTTCTCTAGAGCTACAGCTGGATCTAGATGACTGCTGGGGTGGGACGTTTTGGAGGATGTCACAGTGGGGGGTGTTTGGACACTAAGTTTACTTCTACCCTTATGGTTCTGAAGATGGGCCTTTGCCAAAGACTTGACAATTGAGGGAGCCTAAGTTGATGACATTGTATTGTGAATGATGATAGCTAACTGAATTTGGGGTGTGAAAGATTAGGAATCAGGGATGGCATTGCTACTCACAACTTCTGTATTTTGGTGGCACTGAAAAGGAAAAACTGAAGTTCGGTAAAAATGCTGGCTTGTGGGCAAACGTTAACCAATGGTCATAAATTTTGAGTTTAATGTATTAGTGGATCACACAGGAGACCTCCAGAAGGTAATTATATTCAGGCAGAGACGGTACTCAGGAAAGGCTGAGGTATGTCATGCCTATTTATTAAAAGAACTCATACCTCTCTCTTCAGGAAGGTATCTGAAAATGTTGCTAAAAAGATGCCATAGGGGATGCTTGGGTGGCTCAGTGGGTTAAGCATCTGCCCTCAGCTCAGGTCACGATCCCAGGTCCTCGGATCAGGCCCTCCATCGGTCTCCTTGCTCACTGGGGAGCCTGCTTCTACCTCTACCTGCTGCTCCCCCTGCTTGTGTTCACTCTCTTTCTTTCTGGCAAATGAATAAATAAAATCTTTTTTTTTTTAAGATGCCATAGGTAGTAGATCATTTAGCTATAGAGTTTCATATAATTATTGTAGAATGTAGATATTATAGTTTCATTTCACAGATGAGAAGATAGAAGCCCAGGGAGACTTGATTGCTTCTTGGGGCCAGAGGTCTAACTTGAATCCCTGTCTTTGGAGCCTGAGCATGAAGCTATTTCTCCAGTGTTCTGCTTCAGGGAACTGAGAGTCACCAAAATGAGACTCCTGATGATGGGACAGACTCCTGGTTGCTCATTGGCAGTGAGAGTGTCCACCACTTGTCCTTGACTCAGCTGTGCCCACACCCCCTCCCTGATTCCAGTTCCAGTGCTTAACCACCTGCTACCAGGAAGCCTCACCATAAAACTGCAAGTTAACGATCGTTGCATCTGCCAAACTTTCTTGGCTGGGCTGGTACAACGTGCTCCCCTGTACAAGGCTATCACAGCATTGGGCTTTTCCCCCCTCCTCTAGTGGTGATCTTCACTGTGAGAGCAGCTAATGGGTAGTCAAGTGCAATGGCTTGGGATCTGGGAGAAAATGAGCTCAACAGGGAACCATGAATAAGTTGTTAAAGCTAAGTGGAAAAGAGAAGTGGAAGGAATTTGGAGAGACAGCTGAGGGAGGCATTGGGGAGCATGGAGGCGACATGGGGTGAATTCAGTGAGAGTACAGTTTCAGGAGAGCATTTGTCCAGCAGCAGCATTACAACACCTTTTAGTACCCTGGATTTACTTCAGTGGGCAAAGAAGGGAGGGATTATAGAAATGCTGGGGGAACCCATGAACTAGGAGTGTTTTCTGGAAAAGTAATTTCCTGTCTCATATGGCTAACAACAACACCTGCTATACTTTCACAGCGTTTTTTGTAAAAGCTGAGTTTTATTTGCTATACAGGAAAGACTGGCCAGTAATTGCCCAGCACCCACAGAAGGTAGAGACTGGGTCAATTTTTACTTAACAGGAGTGTGCCTTGGATTGGATTCAAGCGTTGTGGCTTTTTTTCTCTCTTTTTATTCCCATTGCAATTTTTGGAACCATAATTCAGCACTACTGGATTAGGGCATGTTCTATCAAACTAAAAATCAAAAGCTTTCCTATGGGGAAAGTCTCAATTTTATAGCTGAAAGAGGTGACAGCCGCATTACTGCCATCAAAAATAATTTATTAACTGTGTCTGTGCAAAATACTCTGGTAGGCACCAAATCCCAGGGGCTTCCCATTTCAATGCATCCTCTGCTCTCTGCAGTCTTCTCAGCGTACTGTACTGTTTCACTCTCCACCTGTGAATAAAATGGATACCTCGAAAACTTCATCCTTGTGGAGACTGTAACAGTACCGGAGAACGCTGGTTCCTGCCTCGGTGCCAATCTTACAGTGCTGGGGAGCTGTACGGGGAGGCTTTTGCCCTCAACTTCTCATTCTCCGAGCTTGTAAATAGACACATCTTTTCAGTTTCCACTTTAGACCAAGAAATCTGGGGAGAGTTGACATGCATCATCAGCATAAACCATGCTGATGCTGGCTCTCTAACCCTTCTTTCTTTCTCGTCCAGTCCCCCAGATTCCCAAGCAGGTCCCACACTGCACCTGATATACAGGTGCACCCGCGCCTCTCTACCCAAGGTAAGAAACCAGCAACGCAATTTTGGACACCAACCCAAATCCTTCTCAATTTTAGCTTTCACAATCATTTGTCATGTGACAGGTGTACCCGAGCTTTCACCTACATTTAAAGGCAATACTTTGTTTTTTAAGGTAAGTTATTCTCAATCAGCTTGGAGATATCTGCCAGGTGTAAATGCACGAAGGTCGTCTGCTTCACCAGCATCTCTCTGAGGAACTCATCGGAAAGGTGGCCCTCCATCGAGCACCCGCCATCAGGCTGGGGAGTGCACAGACACCCTCCCACGAGCACAGGCCCAGCTCCCTCGCCCCGCAGCGTCCGTCTGACCCCGCCGAATCCGCTCGGGAGACGGGCTCACGATCTGTCGGGAGCTGCTTTTGCCACACGCTTCCAAGCGGGGGTTTGCTTGGATCATTTATTTCTCCTGTGCACATTAAGAAACCACCATTAGGTGCTGGTGGGAGGCGCCACTCTGCCTGAAGCCCAGCCCGTCCACGGCGGCTCCGCGCACACCGCACCCGCCCGGAGGCCAGAGCTCGCCTGGAGCCATCTCCGGCCGCGGTCCGCGTCGCCTGGAATCCCCGACGCGGTTTCCCGCTTCACCTCCCCAAGCGTGACCCGGCAGCAGCGGCGCCGGGGAGCGACTTCGATTCCTCTGTGGCGTGTGCGGTTCCCTCCGCCGCGGGTCCGACAGCACCCGCCGCGGACGCCCCGTGCGCCCCCGTCCCCGGGCTCGCGGCGGCGACGCCGTAGCTCGCTGGAGTTTGACTCTCGGGCGGCGGCGGCGCGGAGCCGCAGGCGAGGCGAGCCCGGCCGCTCGCCCTCCGCGCTGCGCTCGGATTGGTCTCTCTCAGAGAGTGCTGGCCGAGGGTTGGCTGCGGGCCGGCTGAAGAACAGGTGCACCTTAGCGCCCGGGCTCGCGGAGCAGCAGCCGAAGAACGCGGCGCGCCGGGCCGGGCGAACGGCGGCGGCGGCCAGGTCGGCCCCCTGTGTCGGAATGCGGCTCTCCGGCGCCCGACATCCCACGGCCAGCCGGCTCAGCCCCTGAACGCGGCTCGAGGCCCAGCGGCGGCGCAGGCGGGCGCCCCGGGGAGCGGGCCGGGCGCGGCGCCCCGAGGATGCCGGCGCGGCTGGAGCGCATGCAGGCGGCGGGCAGCGGCGGCAGCGGCAGCAGCGGCGGCGGCGGCAGCAGCGGCAGCGGCAGCAACAGCAGCAGCAGCAGCAGCGGCGGCGGCGGCAGCAGCAGCAGTAGCAGCAGCAGCAGCAGGAGCGGGGCCCCGGCGCACAGGAGGCCGCTTGGCGGGCTGCAGACGCGCCCAGCCGCTCCCTGACCGGCCGGCGGCGCCGGGGGCCCGTCTCGCCCCTCTTCCGCGCTCCTCGCCGCCCCCTCCCCGGCCCGCGTCCCCTCCCCCGCTCCTCTCCTCCCCGCCCGCCGCCCGCCTCTCGGGGGGAGGGGCGTGGGGGCAGGGAGCCGATTTGCATGCGGCCGCCGCGGCCGCTGCCTGCGCCCGAACCCGCCGCCGCCGCCGCCGGAGCCCGCGCCCGCGCCCGGCCCGCGCGGCCCCATGCCTCTGGCGCGGCCCTCGGGGGGGCGAAGGTGAAGACCGGCTCCTAGGATGAGTGAAGGTGCGGCCGCTGCCTCGCCACCTGGAGCCGCTTCGGCAGCCGCCGCCTCGGCCGAGGAGGGCACCGCGGCGGCTGCGGCGGCGGCAGCGGCGGGCGGGGGCCCGGACGGCGGCGGCGAAGGGGCGGCCGAGCCCCCCCGGGAGTTACGCTGTAGCGACTGCATCGTGTGGAACCGGCAGCAGACGTGGCTGTGCGTGGTGCCTCTGTTCATCGGCTTCATCGGCCTGGGGCTCAGCCTCATGCTCCTCAAATGGATCGTGGTGGGCTCCGTCAAGGAATACGTGCCCACCGACCTGGTGGACTCCAAGGGGATGGGCCAGGACCCCTTCTTCCTCTCCAAGCCCAGCTCCTTCCCCAAGGCCATGGAGACCACCACCACGACTACTTCTACTGCGTCCCCCGCCACCCCCTCCGCCGGCGGTGCCGCCTCTTCCAGGACGCCCAACAGGATTAGCACCCGCCTGACGACCATCACGCGGGCGCCCACTCGCTTTCCCGGGCACCGGGTGCCTATCCGGGCCAGCCCGCGCTCCACCACCGCACGGAACACTGCGGCCCCCCCGACGGTCCTGTCCACCACAGCCCCCTTCTTCAGTAGCAGCACGCCGGGCTCCCGACCCCCGGTGCCAGGAACCCCCAGTACCCAGGCAATGCCCTCCTGGCCCACTGCGGCATACGCTACCTCCTCCTACCTTCATGATTCTACTCCGTCCTGGACCCTGTCTCCCTTTCAGGATGCTGCCACCACCTCTTCCTCCTCGTCGTCTTCCTCCTCCTCTACCACCACCACGCCAGAAACTACCACCAGCCCCAAATTTCGTAAGTATACACTGGGTGTGAACTCTGATTTACTACTGAGTTTCCGTTTTACCCTCCTGTTGTCTTTTCCCCTCCGCCGCCGGTCTCCTAGCATCCTCCACCCCTCACCCCCATTCCAGGTTGGAGCATTGAATGAGATAAAGTGGCCGCAAGGGAGGAAAAAGGTGCGGGTCTGTTCTGGGTCTGTGTGCGGGGTGGGGGTGGGAGCTGCGGGAAGCGGAGAGAGATTGTCAAGGTCCACCTGGCCTACTTAAGTGGGTCCCAAACGAGAACCGATCTTCTAATTCCCTTCAAAGGGTTAACGCGAGCGCGATCTCTGCTCACTGCAGACCTGCTGGCAAGCTCCGGGATCCGGCTCCTATTGAGAGGTGGGGGAGGCGGGTGGGAAGTCGGGGGTGGGGAGTGGGGGTGGGGGGGGAGAGGAAGGGCCTTCCCCAAAACCCTGAGCCCTTTCCCCGCCGGTGGGAAGGAGTGAAAGAAAAGCACATGCAAATTGACCGACGATAAACCACAAAGGGAAGTTATGTCCGTGTGGGTGTGTGTGTGGGGTGGGGGGGGGAGGGAATGATTTGATGGAAATGTTGATAGAATGAAGCTGTAGACTTACAGCAGCCCTGACCCGGGCAGGGACGAGGAAGGGTTAATTAGAAGCCATTGGGGGAGGTAGGGAAAGGAGGCGATCCTTGGCAAGGGCTAAAGCGATTATCCCCCTCCTCCTCCCCACCTCCCCACCTGCCCGGCCCTTCCTGGGTGTCGAGATTGATTCTGTGGCCGCCCAGAGTGAGTTAAGTAGGGGGAGATAGGAAGGGAGCCCTGCTGAGCTACCGCCTTTAGGGTCCTGACGGAGGAGGAGTTTTTTAGCTCTGTCAAGCATTTGCTTTTGTTCCTTTCCCAAAGGTGGGATGTGAAACCTCATCTCTCCTCCTTCTGTGCCTGAAAAATAGAAGGGGGATTGGACCGAGTTCTCTACACTCAAGGGGGAGAACGTCCAAACCCTTTGAAACAGGTCACTCTGTGAATGAATGTATCATCTTCAGCCTGGGTGGGATTGCTGCCAGTACTGGCCAGTTTACCCCAAAGAGTGATAGATTTCTACGTATTTGTATAGGTGGTGTATATTTTCTGTATATCTTTACAAATGTTTTGTGTGACTACTTGACCTACCCCCCCACCCCCACCTTCTCTTATTCTAGGGAAGTGTTGGGAAGCTTCTGAATCTGACTATTGATCAGGATATAGGAAATAGTTTGCAATCTCTGAAGGTTATTTAGGACAAACCCCCAGCCTGCCAGTTCAAGTTCTGTGCAAGCCTGTTCTCCAAAACTGTCTTTACCTTGTATTTCTGTTTTGAGCTATAACATCTGGAGAGGAGGGGAAGAGGGCTCATCATTAACTCTTCAGTAGGAACACCTGGCTTGCTTTCAGTCATCTGGCGATTTTTCATTTCTCTGATCTTTGGTCTTATTAACCTGGCTGTTATTTAACCCTGGAAACTTAAAAAAAAAAAAAAAAAAAAAAAGAAAAGAAAAGAGAAAGAAAGAAAAAAAAAAGATTTAGTACATTTATGGGTAATTTACGGTCCAGGAGAGAAATTCCTTAATGCCTTGACTTTGGCGGGGCGGGGGGGGGGGGGAATAAAAAGAAATTGGGAGTCAGGGAGAAGAGGGGAAGGAGGGAATCTGCCACAAACCAGAATGGCAGTCAAACCCAGTAACTTGCTGCTTCCCTCTCCTTTGGCTGAAGCCGTCATTTTTTTGAGAGCACATTTTCTCAGGAGGAGTTCAGAGGCTTCTCTCAGCAAATCTAGCTTGAGTTTTGTGGAGGATAAAGGATGTGCAAGTGTATGTATGTTTGGACATATTCAGTGGTTTGAAAATATATTTGTGTCTATCCTGACGACCTCAGATTTTTTATCTTTTGATGCAATTGATAAGAATAATGGAGTGTGGGTGTACTTAACCGTATGTGTGTGTATGCGTATGTGTGGGGGAGTCTTGTACATGGGGGGGTTTCATATTCTTTCTCAGTTGATCTCCTTGCGTTCCATTCCGGAGGTCTTTAAAGAAAAGCCCAAGGTAATTATTTCTACCTCTCCATGCTCCTTTTCTACATTCTGTAGAAGGGAATGGCAGCCTGTTTAATAAGTAATGATTATTGACAAGACTCTCAGCCCCAAGGAAAAGGGGTGGGGGGAGAATCTGTAAATGGTGTCAATGTTCACTTAGACATATAAGCAGCATTTGTTTTATGTGTATCTGAGGTCCACCTCTTGCTCTTTTTTAAACCTTCAACAAGGAGTTGAATTAAGGGATAAAACACAAGTATGCAAATCCAATAGAAACTGACCTGGTTTGCATATATCAGCAACGGAAATTTTAATGAGAGAAAGATTATGCAGTTTCCATAAAGGATGAATTTAAATAGTTAGGTTTATATGGTAATTTAAAGAAAAGATAGTTTAGTTATTATTTTTTTTGTCCAAGATTGTCCAAGGATGATTAACAAAAGGATATAAAGATTTCATTTGAGGGATTATTAGCACTGCCAATGTGGGCTGAAGAATGGCCTGAATATCTTGCATTTTATTTTTCACTTGTTTTGGTGTGTTACTAAAGTTCCCAGGAGAGAAATTCCCCTTTTTCCTAGTTTCTACCATCAGACTTTAGTAGATTTTTTTGTTTTCGTCTTCTCTCTTTTTTTTCGGTTTCCTTCTCATCTTCTTTTTTAAATGAAATTCATGAATTATGTTGTAGCACCTGAGGACAGCTAAGGATGAGACTGTTTTTTTTCAAGACTAAGCCCCCTAATTCCTTAATGGCCAGGGTCTTTGCTCTTGAATTGAACATCTCAGGGTTTACAGAATGAATGTCTTTGTGTTTGTCTTAGGTCAGTAAGAAGGATCTGTATCTGTAAAGGCAGCAAAGCTCTTTGGAGGAAAAGAGGCTGGTGCACTCTTGAATAAACACACTTGCTGATGGGTAACAGGCAAAACAAAAGTTAATTTTGTTATGCGGGAGGCTCAGTTTAGAAGACTTTCTAATTTTCTGTTGGATTAAAGACAGAGATTGAATTTAAAAGGAAGGAGGGGAAGGGCTTGAAGTTGACTCTGTTCTTGTCCTCTTCCAACCTTTAGACACTGAGCTGGACCAAAACTTTCTTCCACATTACTGGGATCTCTTGGGTTCCCAGTTAGCTGCCCACAACTTGCTTTAGGTTCAGATGTTTTAGAAGCAAATATCTTGAACATATGGCCACCAGATTATTTCGCCAACAACCTCATTGAAGTATCTTGCCTCTGAGAATGTAGATTAGTTCACAATTTTTGCAAGAGAAAGGAAGATTTACTCTAGGCAGGAGAGGAACAATGATTTTGACCCGTTTACAAAAGGCATTTTATGGCACATTGAGTTGTAGTTTCAGACTTGAAACTTACATGCAGAATGTTGACAGTGCCCCTCTGGATTGTTACTTTACTCAGCCAGAAACCCTGTTTTAACAGTTCAAAGTTAAGAGTCATTGGGTAAATTCAGAAACTGAAGGCAAGGGAAAAGAGCCACTTTTAAATGGTTAGTTTTAGGGTCCTATTTGGAAAGTACATATTTAATTACAATAAGTAAGACCACGATCTCAAATACTGTACTTAGTGAAGAGGTAAGTTTAGAATGTATTATTGATGTATAAACGTGTTATGGGGGTGATTTTTATTATAACCGAGTCTACATCATTAAAACTTTCCCTAGCCATACCTGTTGTAATTTTGAAGACTGCTTTGATAACACTGTGTTCTTTTTTAAAAATTTTATTTTATTTAAATTCAATTAATTAGCATACAGTGTATTATTAGTTTCAGGGGTAGAGTTCAGTGATTCATTGGTTGCACATAACACCCAGTGCTCATTATATCATATGCCCTCCTTAATGCCCGTCATCCTGTTACCCTATTTCCCCGTCCAACACATAGTATTTTCCTGTATTCTTTTCAAAAGTTTCCAGTCTTTCAATAAGAATACTTTTAGTTGTTTTATAGCAGCTTTAAATATAATTTGTTAAAATAAAGTTACTTCTATATATTGTCCTCTATTTACGTGAATCAGAGACTCCAAAGGAATTCTAGCATAGCAGGGACCAACCCCACCAAAGTGAGAGTATTCAGAGCTTGAGGTCAATATTTCTTATGAAATTCAATCCAGAGCTTTTTTATGAGCACGTATTACAACCTGAGTATGTTTTGATTTCCTTGGCCTTAATGTGGGATTATGAGACTTTTCTGCTTTAATAACTTATACTGTGTGCTTTACTCTTTTAGACACTTCCTTTGTACATCATCATCCTCACACACACAAGAAAGCCAAAGGGCAGGGGCGGGTGCAGGCAAGGCTCTTTCTAGAGCCATTTTTAGTTTGGTCTTGGTGCATGAAGACAGTGCGGTTCAAGCCTTCCTCCTCCTCTCCCCATGACTGAGATAAGGGATTGGCAATACTGTTGCTAATTGAGATGACCTTTTGCAGGGTTGATTCGTGAAGCCAGTCACCTATTGTATTTGTGCTATATTTACTGGATAGCCTTTTTTTAACCTAACACTGATCCATAAACCAGTCATAAAGGGAAAAAACAACAACAACAACAAAAAACCAAACCAAACCCAACAAACAGACAAGTAGAAGCTGCTTTGTCACAACTTCTGTCTGTTACTTTTCTAAGTCCAGATTGGGCCATGAGTAAGAGTGTGGGTGCAGGGTGAAGCGGTGCCATTCTTGGGAGGTCTGGTGTGCAAGGGAGCAAAATCTCTCTTCCCTTGGGAATGCTCCCCCAGCTCTTCCTCCTCTCCACAGCACAATGAGAGGAAGGCAGATTTTCAGCTTTCTTCTTTTGTAGAAATTCTTTCCTCGTAACCTCTCATATCCAGTGCCAGACATATCTCGATATTCTATCTGGGATGTTGAAAATGGAACATGAAAGTTGGCCCTGAAATATATAAGAGCAAGGAAAGAGCCATAAATCTAAGTCTGTAAAAGGCATCTGAATTACTTGTGAATAGAACTGAAATTCATTTTTTTCCCCCTTTGAATCTGTTTTTATCCTCAGACTTTTGTGTTGGGCGAAGCCGAGCTATACTGGGTTGACAAATACCACTGAGACATTTTGAGATCCTAGATGCTTTTCTTGTCTACACCCAGAAAAGTGTTTCCTCCAGAGCCATATACGTATTGAAAGAGGTGGGGGAAATCAGACTCAATTTAAAGCTTTGTAATATCAGGATGAAAATGGAGCTAAATAGGTGTTTTCCATTCATGTAATTATTAATGAAAGTTTTAGGATAGGTGGTTAGTTTGATTTTTCCATCTTCACCACTGTTTCCCTGGGATTTCTTGTATTCCTGTTGAATAATGCCTCTTTTGAAGATTCCTTATAGGCTTTTGATTTTATTTCTTAGTTTATAGTGTAAGCAGTAGTCTTTCAGATTTTTCCTAGATAGCCATAACATCTCCATGTCATTTCAGGCTGTTACAAAAGTCAACACTTTCTGTAAGATGATGTTAGACTAAGTTGATGAACAAACTTGAGAAAAAAAATTCTACCCACTTATGCAATTGAGTTATTACACTGTCTTGGTGCTTTATTTCTTAAAATAAAAAAAAAAAAAAATTAGGGATTCCAAAAACTTGGCCAAAACCTAATGGCCATTTGTTGTCTCATCTAGATTGGGATACAAATCCTACAAAATTTTGACAGCATTTATTGTGTGAT
Organism: Martes martes; assembly: GCF_963455335.1. Lineage (NCBI taxonomy): Eukaryota > Metazoa > Chordata > Mammalia > Carnivora > Mustelidae > Martes > Martes martes. The sequence continues at coordinate 46,264,729 of NC_137902.1, read as the reverse complement.
TCTGCAAAACAGTGTTTCAACTGAACATAAGCTATTATGTCTTTTCATGTAGTTGTGTTATCTTCATAATACATGTCATGTTTCACTATTCTAATTCATTATAATGAAGATTAAACATTAGTTTGGGACATTGCAATGCTGGTAGCCAGTTGGTTAACTTAAGAAGTCTATAAAAGTAATAGTTTAAAAAGAAGACAATGAAAATAAAGCTTTCTCCCATATCTTGATATAGGGCCAATGTTTTTTCTTGAGTATGTGTCTATAAATTTGAGCTCCGCATGTATGTCTTTTCCTTCCCTTTTCTTTTTTCATACCTCTAATTACCTCTTTCTTCTTTAAAGACCCTGGTGAAGGAATCTGAACCAGACTCTTTAGAGATACTATACTATGTCCTCGGCCTGTATCCTTTAAAGTTTTCTTGCACATCTAATTCAAAATAATTTTATTCTTTTTTTTTTTTTGTCACCATTTGGAGTTTCTTCAAAGCATTCACCTATGTTTAAATAGAAACTACAATTATCTTTGATTTCTGCAATCACCTATCAGTGGCTTACAACAAATTTAAATTACATCATGACAGTAAGAGCAACTGGCATAAACAGGTCTGTTACCCTGGCTAAGTGTTGGTAAGCACACAATTCAAAAGTTGGTCACAGGGGTGTGGTTGCTTCTTTGAGCTTGGCCTGGTGGCAATGACCTTGTCACTCTCCAGTGGGCTTCTTTGTATTCATCACACTGGAGGGGTGGTGACAGTCAGCTGGCTTACTGGAGCCGGTTTAAGAAAGTGACTCCTTTAGTAGTAGGTCATGACAGCTTTTCATGATTTTTATGGAAGGGTGACGAAGTTTTGCATAAAACAAAACAAAACAAAACACCCCACCAAACCCAAAACCTGTAGCCTTAAATCCTGTGATAACTGTGCAACCTCAAAGAAGCATTTTAATCTCTCTGAACTTTAATGTCCTCCTCTGGATTAATGAGGGTCATGATAATTACCTGCCTTGTATACCACTCATATAAGAGCTTGTAAGCTGCAAAAACATTTTACTGTTTTCATGTCAAGGAAATGGGAAGTGGATAGACCAGGTATTTTCCTCCAAGAGCACATCAGGCTGTTGAATTCAGTTGAAATATTGGAGCTAGTTTGCTACCTAGCTTGAGGGATCTTTTATCACAATGAGAGATTATTGTTCTTGTATGCCCTTGGATCTTTCCCATGCTCGTCTCAGGTATGCTGGCACACACAGTCAAATATGGTGTGGAAATCTACCTCAAATCACCTTGGAAATTTAGTCCGCTCCACAAACTGGAGCCCACGATTTCTCATCCTTTGCTTGGTACACATTTTTTTAGGCTTATCTTGGACATACATTTATCCAAGAGAGGATCCAAAGTTCTGGGGGGAAATGAGTAGGATTGTTGTGTGATCTGGATATCTGAAATCTACAGAAATCTTCAGATTCTTGATGAAAGAAAAAATGCCCTATGCTTTGCTTTCCTTCCTTTCCCACACTGTCTTCTTGTCATTCAATCTTTGGAGTTTGGAGAGAACATTGGTAACAATAGGCAATCTTTGTATTGCATTCTATTCCCCCTCTTTATTTAGAAGTTACTGTGATTTAGGTCTCAGAGAATTGATAAGTGACTTGTATCGATCAAACAGCTTTTAGATGGATATCTTTCACTTTGGGGGAACTTTGCTATTAACATTTTGAAAACATCTTGGTCTGTGTTTGTTGGAAACGTAATCCTAATTTATATTTCAAAGTATTACTTTTTTGTTTGAAGCCTTTTGCTTTTAAGACAGTTGGTGATTGTACATAAGTCATAGATTGCCATTCCCAGGCATAAAAGGAGACGAGTCAGAAACAAACCTCCATTAAATTTAATAATAGAAGTTTAGCAGTTTCAAATGATAAGATTTTTTTCTCTTTGAGGCCTTTTCTTAGAAGTGATAGTGTGTATCATGGCTGCAATGTAGGCTATAAAAGAATTAGGAAAAAAAAAAAAGATCATCTGGATCTATGCAACTATTTTAGCATGAGTACCTTATAGCCAGGGTTATGAGAATAGAATTTGTACTAAATATTTGATAGGAATTCCTGAACGTGGAGCCTGCCTCTTAAGATACTCTTCCTATGATGACATGTGACCCTAGTCATGATTTTCCTGCGAATTGCCAGGGAGTTAGAACTTCACTAAGAGAAAAAATCACACTCTCATCATTATTTTAGGATCAGAGTCTGTTGAGGTCTGTGCCATGAATGTTACTTTTAGAAATGTGGAAGAGTTCTTCACAAAATCTCAGTCTTGGAATGGGCTTGAGAATTTAGGTACTAACAGTAAGAGCTGCCGTTTGTGGGGTTTTACTGTGTGCCAGGAGGGCTAGCTCTACATGTATTTATTTATTGCCTTATTTCTTGTCTTATTGATTGATTGAAACAAGGACTCCAAGACCGTCATCTAGGCCAGTAGTCCAGATATGATGATCTCAATCATATAGCTAATCAAGCTTGGCTCAGAGTGGTTCTATAATTTGCCAAGGACATGCTAAGTGGCATAGTTCGAAGGATCAGGAAGGTGGAAAGATCATTTTCCAGGTAATCTCTCCCTACCCCAGATAATCATCCATTGATAAGAGTGTAGCCATACCGTGTACATGGACTCTTTCAAACCCTTAGGTCAGGGACAGGGGCATTTGCCATCATAAACTCCATAAAGGGCACATCTGTCTTGTACCCTTTTTTTTTTTTTTTTTTTTTTGCTATGGTAAATGGAGCCTTTCAAACCAGAGAAATTGTCCTGGTTTTTATTTTTTTATTTTATTTTTTAAAGATTGTATTTATTTATTTGACAGGCAGAGATCACAAGTAGGTAGAGAGGCCAGCAGAGAGAGAGGAGGAAGCAGGCTCCCTGCTGAGCAGGGAGCCCGATGCGGGGCTCGATCCCAGGACCCTGGGATCATGACCCGAGCCGAAGGCAGAGGTTTTAACCCACTGAGCCACCCAGGCACCCCGTCCTGGTTTTTAGTCCAAGGAGAAATTTAGGTGACGTTTCAACAAAAGATAAAGAATGTGTTCTTTTAAACTCCTATTCCTTGATCTTCTAACTGTGTTTTCTCCTGTGGCTGCTTGTAGGTGATTCAGTAGACCAATGACAGAACAGTTACATTATTTTTCTATTCCCTATGATCCAGCCAGAGTTGTCTTCTTTGCCCATTCCAAACTTGCTTTTGATTACAGTAGTTACTGCATCATATGCCGAGACTGACCAACGGAAATGTATCAGGGAATGTTTGGAATAAAAGCCTTGGAGTCCTACAGACACAAAAATACCAACCCTGTTGATTAAATGTTGGCTGTTGTACCATAGGCACTGTCTCCTGAAGAGCATCTGAATTCCCTCTTGGAACCATACTCCAAGGTCCCCACCATTGACTAGCCAACAATCCTGAGAAGGGTAACATTCATGAGACACTGATGGTGAGCCAGAAATACCCCACATTGGTCCCAGTCATTGCTTACTCCTTTGACATTTCTGTCTAGCAAGGGTCCCTAAGGAAAACAAAACAAAACAAAACATTCTTTTGGTTAAAGTGAAGGATGATTGGGATTTCTACTTCTGCAAATCCATGAACAGAAACTGGGAATAAGTCAAATCCCAAGTTAGGGTTATTACAGACTCTGAATAGCCATGCAGAAAGATAGGAGCACTGTACTAGCAGGAAGCCTGTCTCATCAGAATCCCTGTAAGACTGTGAATGAATCACATAGACTAAGAATGACAGCTGTACTCATCGAGAAGAGGGTAAGTGAGATTGCTTACCCCAATTCATTGTTAAACAAAGTTTTTGTTGGCATGATGACAAGATGTAGACTCCAGGAATAACAAGTGATCATGGGGAGAGGAAATGTTTATATTAAACACTATCTTGACCCTAATTCTATTTAACTGACTTTTCAGTATGAGACTCTATTTCTGGATTAAAAAACTGACAAATATCCCCGCTGCTCCTGGGGACTGAGGTCAGTGCAGAGACCTCCTCCTCCTCCTGGGAAACGCAGCGCGGCTGGAAAGGGGGCCACCCCCCACCCCTTGCCCATCACACAGTGCATGTTCCTGGGGAACCTGGTCAAAACCATTTGTAGACCGCCTGCTTCTGGGTCAGGGTTTCCTAGGTAGCAGAGCAGCTCCCTCACTGAGATCCACTGAAAGTCAGCCCTCAACACAAGGGTTTGTAAAAGATCAAAATAAAACAAAACTAAAACAAATTTAAAGATTAAAAAAAAAAAAAAGAAAAACTAACAAATGCCCTTTCATGCTGAATAGCTCCAGTTGATATAGGGCATCAGCCTTCACCAAATGAGGGGTGTGCTTACCAAGTATTAGTTGTATCTAAATCTGTTTATGCCTGTTGTTGTTACTGTAATTAGGTAATATATTCAAATAGGATGCAAACCAATGAATTAATTGTGGTTTCTATTAGAACTAAATTGATGACTTTGGATATACTCTATAAAGATAAATCCCTTGAAAAAGATGCTTGTCGAAGAAGCTGTGGGCAAGTTAAGGGGGAATATATTTATATATCCATAAGAAACCTGCCCTCGGATTATTTGACCTGTGGCTTTAAGTTGTCATTCCACAATAAATAAACTGAAACTGAAACATTGCAGTATGTATTTTGGGTGTGGCTTTTCACAAGAAGAGTAACAAATTTAGTCAGTGAAAAGCCTTGAATTCTACAGCCAAATAGTTGGCAGGTGAATGTGCATTTATATGACTTAGATAAAATGAAATAAATAGTAAATAAATGTTACTTTGCCCATGTGATGGAAATATACCCATGTGTATCATGGCTGCAATGTAGGCTATAAGAGAATTAGAAAAAAAAAGTTTAATAATTTTAAGTATACAGGAAAGTGTTCAGTAGGTAATTATCTAAAACTTTAGGTAGAAAATTATATGAAGTACCAACTATATTAAGGTGTGCAGATTAATAGATGGATTTAAGATATATAGTAACTATATTCAAAGGAAGTATACCAAATTGTTAATGGTGATTTCTGGATTGTGGAAAGGGAATGCTGTCTAATTTATTGTATTTATTGTAATTATTTAATGGTCTCAATTATCTCTCTAGTTAGATGTTATTAAACTTTTGAAAAAGAAGAGACAGAGAGTAACCTCCATAAATCAGTTCGGTTATCAGTCTTGGTTCTGTGAAGTTTCTTTGTTTTTGTTTTTATTTTGTTTTGTTTTTTCAGACCAAGCATTTGTGTCTTGATTGGTGGTGTCAGCATTAAAGTGTTGGCTGAGTTGGGTTCCTGCTGTGAAATGCAGATGTGTAGAAACATAAATGCATTTCATTTGCTCATGGGAAATAATGCCTTATTGAAGGCAGGGTATCTTACCCTGGGCCTTCCATTGTTAACCCTGACCTTGTAAGGATAAAGAAGATGGAAGTGTAATGAGTTTCTTAATGGCTCTTCAGTCTGCAAATGTTGGGCAGTCTTTAATAGTGTTGCTTGGGGTAGATAATAACCAGTAGGAGTCAATCAGTTGTGTTTCTGCTAACCAACTACATGGTCTATTTTAAGGATCCCATGGAAGCAGAATGCAAAGGCTAGTTTGAAGTGAAGGGTCCTAGAAGGGGAGGCTGAAGTCAAATGAGAAGAGGTGGGATGACCAGTTCAAACACTTTCTAGATTCTGTGAGCCTCTCATTGAATCATCAGATATTAATTCTTATCCTAAAGTTAGGTGGTTAGACTACAGATAGATAAATTCCATAGGCCAGTGGAAAGTAGTGACTTGCAGAGAACACAGTTCTTTACTTTGATGAGGAATTGTGCTCATCATCTTTTAGGATAGCTCACAAATACGTTGGTGAACAGAAAGAGAACAAAAGTATGATTCTGTTTATATAATGTTGAGTGTTAGAGGTCAAGATAGTGATTGTCCTTGGGGAAGCAGCAGGTAGTGAAGGGAGAGACCCATGATATGAGGCTTTAAGATGAAATTGATAATTTTCTGCTTCTTGATCTGGGTGCTGATTACATGGGTGAGTTCTTTTGGTCAAAATTCATCGAGCTCAATACAAACATAAAAATATAAAAGAAATGTTTCTTTGGCCTTTGCTTCATGCTACCAGGGTGGTAGCCTGAGTTTCTGGATTTTTCCACTTACAGACAACTGGATCATAATGCTGAGTGTTTGTTTTTCATGCCCCGCAGTCTAACAGATGCAAAGAGGGTCTTCCTGCCTTCATCAGCTTCCTTTTTTTCCTCAGGATTCCCGGCTTAGTGAGATTCCATGCAAGATACCCACACTCCTTTTCAATTTAGGCCTTTCTGAGTGGGTACTTGTGTTTATATTACTTAAAATTTCCTTTTCCCCGTATCAGGAGTGTTTTTGTGGCAGCATGAGCTATCACACTTTTCACACATCCTCCACCTGTAAAACCATACTTGTGTCCTAATAGTGATTTTTATCACAGTTCGGCAGCATTTGGGTGCACAGTCCGCAAGAAAGCTAATTCATCATCTGCATTTATGGCTTTGCTGAAAAGACCAGAATATACGTACCAGAGAATGATTAAGACCTGAAGTGTGTGATTCCAACTGATGCCATTTCAGAAAGCAGTGATTAGAACAGGCATAGGTGATTTCAGGGGAGTATTTGTTTAGGCAGAGAAATGGAGAATTGAGGCCACAGGAGAGAAGGGGGCTTAACAAAGGTAGAAGTGTGCATGCACCCCCTTGCATGGGAAACAGTGGAGGGTCCGGCCCGGTGGGCAGAGAGGGTCTGTCTTGGAATTAATGAGGTAGCGTCCTCTTTTCCTCAGGACAAAGCCTGATTAAGGAGGGAGGGCTTGGCAGGACATGGGTAGGCTGCTGTGGGAAACAGTCAGGGTTGGTGCAAGCAATTGGCACAATAGCTGGTGTTTTCAGAAGATGCAAGGTCTTCAGGATGACTTGGAGGGAGGAACAAGCCGCAAATTGTAAAGATTCTCCAAGGCTAATTTGTCCCAAAGCATTTAAAGATATGGTCTGTGATTTGTGCTGAATATATTTAAGTATTGACTTGATTCCAGTACCTCTTCAAAATGCTGCAAGAAGCAAAAGAATTGGTATGTTTAAATATGTTTAGTTTTTTGCATAGTCACATCAACACAGCCCTAGATTTAACCCAAAATAGTAGCTTTCGAATATCTAAAAATCTGCACGAAGAGATATAAGAGAATAACCAGCAGAAAGTCTTGATTTTAGTTAAATGAACCAGGGACTGCCTTTAGAATTTTCAGAGGCAAAAGCTACTTTATGAATTGATCACCACATTACCCTTCTGGTTCCATCGAGGTCCTCTTTCCAGAAGCTACTCAGCACCTTTTGGGATTAAATGCTGACATGGCATGGCAGTCAAAAGGTAGTGGCCTTGTTGATTCCCTCTCTGTGCTCATCACATGGTGAGGGAAGAGGGGGAGACCCTGCTGCTTTGGGAAGCAGGAGGATGGTTCTGTGTAAGATGAGGCTCTCACCCAGCCTGCCAGAGAGCTCCCCTTGGACACAAGAGCTACATCCCTTCTTTCGTGTATCCACAGCCAAAATTACTGTGTCGCCCACTTTGTTCACCATAAAGAGGCTTCGGATTAGAATCACATTCATCGCTCTTGCCAGTTTACTTGGTTGCTCATTGTTACCAGATAGAGGGGCTATAACACCACGTAAGCATGGAATGTTAAATTAGAATTGATAGCCGACGGTGTCTCTCTTCCTCTCTTTTTCACTGATCAGATAATTTCCACTGATGGCAACCTTTATAATAAGCCAGCTGACACATACTAGTGATATTTACTTGAAATACTTTGTTTATCTGCCCCCCCCCCTTTTTTTTGTTGACGGAGATAAGGTGCCCTTTGCAGTTACTTGTTTGGGTCTTTGTGTATTTGATCAGAAGATATTTTTGAAAGGAAAGGCAGCAACACTGTAGATGGGATCTTAACAAAGTCAGCATCCAATCTGCGTTTCCCCTTCACTTGGTGCTGTGAGCTTCTCCATGACCTTCCGTGGGAGCATGCTGGTGCTCATCTTTCATCATGAGCGGCTCCGAGTAATTTATGGTAAATAATGAAATGCTGTTTCCTACAATGCACTGCAAATGGCTGAGTGTTGTAAAAGTCTAAAGAGCTCTATTACTTCTAAATGACTAGATAACACAAAAATGTTAACCCCAAGGAAAAGAGGTCCAGTAGAACAGTCTGCTTGTGAAGTGCTGTCTTCCTGCTCCATGCCTTCTGATAGGCTTTCTGCACCTGAACTCCACAGGGACTGGCTGGGGTCTGAATAGTTACTTTCCGGAATCACGAGGAGAGGCTGAGGCCTTTCAGGCTGCTGGGAAGACCAGGAGCAGCTGTGGTTCATTTATTTGGCATGGGGGTGGGGTGGGGAGGGAGAAACTTGCAAAATTTGTTTTCAATCTGAAACCCTTAATACATTTTTTACAGTGCTGTTACCGAGGGTGAGGCCCTCGTGATACAATGGTGCGGCGGCAAATGCCTTGTTTGAACACTGATGTTGAACAGAAGAGGTTTTATCAGAGCAAAGGTTTATAGAGGCCTGACAGGTTTTCAGAATTAACTCTCAGCATAATATCTGCATTCTTTCTCTTATCCACATATACAACAGTACGTACCAAACACAAAATTTGCAATGCTCAGCTCCCTTGTACTTCATACTATATTAGTACAAGTGTGAAATGTTTGTCACGGTGAACACGTGTGTTCTCATCCTGGATACCATAAAAGAGCTACATACGTAAGTGTTAGGGTTTGAAGACCGTAACAGCCAGGTACAGAAAGTCTTTATCTACTATGCTCCCATTGTGAAAATTGAATTAAGTTGCTGGTCAGTGACCTCTTTATCCTGACAGGAGAGCCCCTTTGTGGCAAACCATAGCGAAGGGTCATCTTTGGCCACTGATACTTTCAAGATCAAACCCTTTGCTGAAATTTGCCACTGGATTTTCTCACGATTCCCAGACACGATTACTTTGCCAAATGAAATAATCTGTTTCTTCTACTAGAATGGCTTTCTTTCCTCCAGATAGCAGCTACAAGGTATGAAAATGAATTGCACAAAAATAAATTACACAGGCTGCATTTTGGGGAGAGTAGCCATAGCGGATCCATCAATTTTCTTTTGACTGCTGTGCCGGGACGTCCACTCTAACCGTCAGTGATCAGTTATATGCAATCATTTGGACCTCTGGATCTTCCCCAAATAGAGATGCTTCTGTGCCAGGAAAATCAGGCTGTTTGGATGTTCGAGAATATTTTTGCTTTTGGTGAAGAAGGGCTGTCGCCGTGTGCCATAGGGGAGCCAGATTCAGGGAAGTGTGGCTATTCCCAGAAGCTTGTTTGAAGAATATGGACTAAGTGGCTCATGGCTCAGCTTCCAGCCCATTAACCATCTACCATCTACCTAAGGTTTGGCATTAGCGATACAGCCCGCTTCGGGTATCTGAGTAGGGACTCCGACTCTTCTAGGTGTTATCCAGGCTTTCTCATCTCTGTGTGTCTAGCCTACCACTTCCTCTCTGATACTCGGCCATTTTGTTAACCGTATGCAAAAGAATCCAGTGAACAAGAGGTGATTTCCATGGAGACAGGGAGATGCCAGCGAGTCTTACCTCAGGGAAGTTTATGTTTCTTGGCTTAGTCTTGTTAATTGTTACTTTTTTTTTTCTTTGCTTCCAAGGAAAATTAGAAGCAGGATAATTAGAAGAGTGGTTTTAAAAGGGAGAAAAGTAATTAAGGCCCAGTGGGAAGGCCACGGACCTTGTTTGGGGCTGTAGGCCCAGTTCTGACACTCGGTTGTTTGAGACCTCAGGGTAGACGGATTCACTCATTCTCTGAAATTGAGTGGTTTTTTTTGTTTTTGTTTTTTTTTTCTGTAAGTAAGGCTGTTGGACAAGACATTCCCTGAGGCCAAGTTCTTAATTTGAGATTAAAATCTTAGTGGAATTTTGAATTACTAATTCTGGAGGCGGTCTCCCCTCCTCCTTTCCTCTCTTTCTGTTTGTTCTCCACCCCTACCTCTGACCCTGTTTTTTTTTTTTTTTTAATAATATTTAAATTTTATTAGACTCTTTTTTCTTGAGATTGTATTTATTTATTTGACACACAGAGAGAGACAGCGAGAGAGGGGATACAAGCAGGAGTGGGGGAGAGAGAGAAGCAGGCTTCCCATGGAGCAGGGAGCCCGATGTGATGCTGTGGTGCGGGGCTCCATCCCAGGACCCTGGGATCATGACCTGAGCCGAAGGCAGACGCTTAATGACTGAGACACCCAGGTGCCCTGACCCTGCGTTGTTGTTGTTTTTCCTGTGGTATACTTTTGGTGGTGTATTTTGCATTTCAGCGTTCGCTAATACCGGTGTTTTTGGTGTGCTATATGGGTGGGACACGGTTATATCCTTAAGTCTGGTGAACTTTGCTTGTTTACAGCTTTAAAAAAGAGAATTTCTTATCCTTCCCCTGACAGATGTAGAGGTTGGTAGCCAGCCATAGGTCTGGTATTGTGATGCGCACACATGAAAGTAATTGGATTCCAAAGGCAGAGGTATGAGGAGGCTGGGAGGAATTACTGGCACACAGAAAATATTTCATTTGAGAGTATAAATAAATTCATCCAGTTCTAGACATAACCATAATATCTTTCTCTCTTAATTAAACAGAGTTTCTACTTGCTGAATTTTATAGAGTGTTACAAGAAGAACAGAAGACTAAGAAACAGTATCACTAAGGCACTATGTGTCTTAATGTAAGGCATTATTTCCTGGCATGTTGGTTGGCACAAGGATTTTTGATATCAGAATGTGGTTCCATCCGTTGATTAGAGCACGGCTCTGAGCCAGAGTGACATTTAACTCACAGTGGCTAGTGTTAATGTTTTATCTTTTTTTTTTTTTTTGAACATCTTCTTTGTTATATAAAGTATGTTCACTATGGAAAATTGGAAAACATCAGCAATGAGGAAAATAAAAGTCAACTGTAGTTCTACCACCTCAAGATAATTACTGTTATCTTTCTGTTGAATATTAACTCAGTTTTTTGCTCCACAAATCTGTGTTTTTTTTACAAAAATGAATTATATATACTCTAATAATTCTTTTAGCTATCCTTTTGTATTTTATGTCAAAATATTTCTATGACAGAATACTTAAACTCTGTTTTTAATGATGTTGTGCTGAAGTATATTGACATACTGAAATACTTAGGTGAGCTTATCACCTCTTGAAAGTTTAGTTTGTTCCAATTTGGTCATTATTAAATAAAATTCTGCCCCAAAAGTCCACAGTATGGAATGGGAACTTTTAGCCAACATACATACAAAAAACCTTAAATTTTTTATCCAGATTCCTAATTCTTATTGAAAAAGGATTGAGCAGTTCACATTCTTGCCATTGTGATGTCAGAATGCCCATTCTTGGGGTGCTGGGGTGGCTCAGTCGGTGAAGCATCCAAATCTTGATTTCTGCTCAGGTCATGATGTCAAGGTCATAAGACTGAGCCCGGTGTTGGGCTCAACAACTTGCAGGTAGCCTGCTTAAGATTCTCTCTTTCCCTCTCCCTGTGCCCCTTCCCACCTCTCTCTCCCTAAAAACAAATGAAAGAATTGTTTCCATAACTTTCTATTCTTTCCATAACTCCCACCCCATCGGTGTTATGTATCATTAACAACAAATCGACAAACAAAATGTTTTGCCAGTCAGTTTTAAAACTATCTTGTTGGTGTTCTGTCTTACATTTCTCTAGTTACAAAGGAGAGTAAACGTCTGGTAGTTTTTGAAACGGAGGTTGTCAGAGGAGGTTTGTGAGTCTTTCTTCGATGCATGTGCTGTATGGTCAGCTGCCTCCCTCCATCATCCATGCATACAGCCAGAGATGCTGTAAGGAGAAGCTGAGGTCTGGAAGTATGAAAGCTACCCAGTGTAACTTAGAAACAAGGTGTTTTGGTGGTGGTTTTTTTTTTTTTTTTTTTTTTTTGCTTAAAACCCAGAAAGCATGGCAGATAGGCAGATAGAAGATGGGTCATGGTCACAGGGAGTCAGCAAATAAGGAATAAGGTGCAGCAATACTTGACCAAGTGACCTTAGGGGATAGAGTGTTGGGTTACTTGATGTCTGTAAAACCACAGTGCTCAATGTTAACCTACAGGTATATAGCTAGTAAGATTCTCCTAGAAAACATACACCTGAGCATACACATACACACAAGGATCAAACATAAGAAAAATTCCTGAAAGTTCAGAGGGTTTAAATTGCAGCTTTCTCTGTGAGTATCGATGATGTCCAGGGACTACCTCAACTCCTTGGTCTCTGACTTTTCTGGAACCTTCTCAGTGTTCTGTTTAGTAAGGTTTCCTTTCAACTCTTCCACTCTGTGGTCTGGCTGTTGAGTTGAGGCTTGGCCTCCAGGGAAGAGCGGTGTAAGCTGCTCTGCACCTGGGCCCTGTGACAGCCACTGTCTCCAGCTGCCGTAAGGCTACTGCTGTTCCCGCTAATAAGTGCCATGGAAACCCAGTGAGCTCCAGGAGAGGTGGGTGAGCAGCACATCACTGAGTGACACTGGATTGTTAAATGTCACATTACAAAAATAGAACCACCTGAGGAAAAGGAGGGCCACGCTAGCATCCTGTAGCTCTCTTTCTTGGCCTCTGCTTCCCTTTGGCTAAGTCTTCTCCATGAGGAGCAGGGAGACTTGGTGCTTCAATTTATCTGTATTGGTGGGTCTGGCAGAGATGTCCCTTCTTTGGCATATCACTAACTCTGAAACCAGACATTGATTTATTTGATTTGGATTTAAAAAACCTGACTCTGTTAAGGCTTTGCTGATCATGTATACATCTGTCCTTTGAGCTTCATAGTTTTAGGATCAAGGCAAGTGCCTTAGCATCTACTATGTGGTCATGTCTTTTTTTTTTTTTTTAAACACTATAAGAACAAAACAAGGGGCACCTGGGTGGCTCAGTGGTTAAGCCTCTGCCTTCGGCTCAGGTCGTGATCTCAGGATCCTGGGATTGAGCCCCGCATCAGACTCTCTGCTCATCAGACTCTCTGCTCGAGACGGAGCTTGCTTCCCCCTCTCTGCCTGCCTCTATCCTTACTTGTGA